>NC_083880.1:44840828-45465828 GCF_032452875.1 Bos javanicus | reverse complement strand
TTTCTTTAAGACAGTTTTCAAGCATCTTTTCCATAATTTTAAGCATAGAACCCCTCCCTTATAACCCCACATCCCATGACCAGCTCTCACTGCCAAGGGAAGCTGAAGTAAAAGGTGAAGACATTGTTCAAACTCAGTCACTGGGAATGCTTACACACCAGTAAAAATATAACTAAAAGCCTGCCATAATTGATACACTTTTAGAACATTATTCCCACTGAACTTACTTATCGCAAAATTACAGTCTGCATTTCCTTAACACAGTGGGAGATCACGCAAAATAATTGGTCCTGCTACATTATCAAAATACCATGCTAAAGATAAACCTCCAATCAAAAAGGTAATTAAGACCTAAATGTAAGTATATTCAATTACCTCTCAACACTGCTTTTGTAATTCTGGGAATTCTGCCCTCTGCCTGAGCTCCATTTCAGCCTGGATTTTCTCTAAAGCACCGACATGGGGCAGGGGGATGGAGCTACTGGGGGCAAGCTCTCACTTTCTCCCACCCACTTCAGGGGACGTGGGCGCAGTCAGAGGCGAGCAGCTCAGCATGGAGGAAGAAGGGTGAGGCTCATGCCCGCAGAGAAACAGGCAGATTTATAAAAGCAGCCGCTCCTGTCTGCTCAGCTGATGACGGTGTTAAGTGGAAAACAATTACAGTGTCTACATCTTTAATGTAGAAAACTAATGACAAGGAAAGACAGCAGACAGTTGGGGATTGCGTTCTTAGGAAGGGACAGCCAGATTATTCTGTGATTCTTAAATCATCATAGAATTGATGAGGGATGAACCTCGGAAGGGTTGTCATGATGGAGCTTCAAGTCAGGGAATTTAAATCTCATTTTTAGTTATGCCTCTGCTGTTTGTACTTTCAGAGCTATAACCATCAAATAGAATAATAACTACTGCTCTTTAAAGAGCAAAGTGAAAACAAGATTTGAAGATCGCTCCAAATACTTCTTAAATCTAAATTCCATCCATTATGTTGGGTTAAAAAGAGAGACAGCAGAAATTTCCTTTAAAAATGCATGCACTTTCCTAAGAGAGAGGTATCAGATACACGTTTTCTCATCACTGAGAAACAGAGTGGACATGAGATTAGCTCATTTTAAAGCTTATAATGGAAGGATAGAAAGATTAAAAGTATACATACTTTTATAAATTAGGTCTTTTTCTGGGTTATAAAGTTGACTCATATTTTCTGTAGGAAATACGTAAAGTACAGGAAGTGCAAACAGAAACATGACTTCTTTGTAGCTTTCTGGTAGTCTTTTCTGTGGTTTATATATGTACATATTTTCTAATAATATTTCTTTCAGAATCCACAGTTTCCACCTCTACCTTAGTATTTACACTGATATTGGGCATTTTCCACATCACTATTTAGATTTTGACACAAGAGAGATTCCCAGAGGCATTTCAACTTCCTGCAGAGATGGAGATGGTGCATCAAGAAGAGACTGGAGGGTCTTGGATCACAGTCACTACAAGACAAAAACATTTTTGGGGTTTTTAGATAAATAATATATTTTTAGTCACTACCTCCATTAGAATGACCTGCTGTTGAATAGTAATCCCCCAAACCAAGACTTTCTGGAATCCTGTTTTCTTACATGTGCGGTTCAAGACTTTGTAAATTGAGTGCTCTCTCTCTCTGTCTTTCTCTCTCTCTCTCCACCTCTCTCTCCTTTCTTTTCATCAGTGCCTGGGGTTAATCTCTCTGAGCTGTAACAAGAGTTATTTAAGATAAAAACAGTGTTTGGGGGAAAAACTGAAAATCCTAAAAAGTGCTTGGTCTTAAATGTCACCATCCTTTTGGCAATGAGAGCGGAACAGGTGGAAATGCCTTAAAAGGTGTGTTTCTACATAGTGTTGATGTAACTGTAGATCCATAAAAGAAACGATGGCTCAATGATAAGAAGTCCAGGGTTTTTAGAAGTTCTCTGCCGTCCATGGCGTTTAGTGTCAGCAGTCTCTCAATCACACACGAAGCACACAATGGACACCAGGCAATATTCCACTCTAAGGGTCACCCTGGGGTTAGCAAAGGAACTGAAGGAAAGTGAAATGCAAATATCTAACTGGGGGAAATAATTGAGACTAAAATGTTGAAAAACTCCCAGAACTAGTATCACTTTCTGTAATGGGTCTATCTTGAAGAGCCTTTCATTTATCTATTCATTCAATATCTACTTTGAATAAACCTCTTAACTGCCACAGTTACAGACTATGCATCAAAGCTACAAAAATTCTGTCTGTGGCCTGGAAACTGAGAATTGCCTTTACATTTTTTTAAAGTTTTATTTCATACTGGACAGAGTAGGACACGACTGAAGCGACTTAGCAGCAGCAGCAGCAGAGTTGATTAACAATGTTAAGATAGTTTCAGGTGTACAGCAAAGGGATTCAGTTATACTTATACATGGATCTATTCTTTCTCAAATTTTTTTCCCATTTAGGTTATTACAGAATATTGAGCAGAGTTCCCAGTGCTATACAGTGGGTCCTTGTTGGTTATCTATTTTAAATATAATACATGCCAATCCCAAACTCCCAAATGTAAAAAGAGAAGGAAAAAGCAAAAAAGGAAGGAGAAAAGAACATGTGAAAGAAATAATCTGTGGCTCACAAAGCCTACAGTAGTTACTGTCTGATAATAAGGCAAATAAATAATAGACTTATCGATCTGAAATAATAAACTTACTTTTGTTTGAAGACACCATGTACATCTAGATAAAAATTAGTTACAGGAACTAATAACATGAATTTATTATGTTCACTTGATTCAAGGCCTACAGAAAAACTATTCCTATATACTGACTGACTAGGAATAACTGGAAATGAAAACTTGAATACCATTTATAATACTTTATAAACGCGACATTTTAGAAAGTATAACCAGGAAAACACTTGTGGATTCATGTGCTGAAAACTAAAATATGGATGAAAACAAGTTAAATTAATAGGTGAGTCACGTTAATGGATTGAAATGATTCGTATTGTTAAGAAGTCAAGTCTCTCACCATTTCTCTGTGTACTTCATTTCAATGAAAACTCTAGCAGGCTGTTTCAGTAGAAATTAACAGATGAACCTTAAAGTCCTTCCTTCATGAAAGTACTCAAGATAGCCACTTCCCATTGACTTCCACTGTACTGGTTTTATAAACACCTACTTATAGCCTGAAAGACATGCTCTTAAATCTGATTACAGTTTCTGATTTCCCTCTGCTGATCTGGAAGACAGCAAGACCAACACCCAACAGTCATTGTGATCGTATCTTAAAAGGATCTCAAATCATGATACTGTTTTTCACGTTCTGTCATTCCTCACGGCCCAGGGGATAAATTACAGTCATCACTCTTGTGTTTGCAGCTCTTTGCACAGTGGTCTGAACCCACCCAGGCCGTATATCTTGTGACCTCTCTCTATCCTTGTCTGTGAATATGCACCGCATGTGTTCTCAGTGCAGACTCACACGTATTTTGGTCTCTGAGCATTTCATTCTCTTTTAAACAGGTTAATTACGCCTAACCATCCTAATTCTACCCACCCTTCAGAGCTTAGCTCAGTTTCACATTCTTTCAATGTAAGAATGTATTTCCACAGCAGTTCTGAAAGCAAATTCAGTTTGCTGTTTCACACAATGGTTTATCTCTGCTCTGAGAGTATTTCCTGAAGTGGACCGCACAGAATTCGAGGGTCAAATTGGTCAAGAAAGTATTGAACTGAGTACAAAGAATAGCTGAAATGAACACTGCAGGTTTTCCTAAATGTGAAAGGCTAGATTCCAAACACATAATAACAGAAAAAAGAGGCAAATGAAACACAGATTATTTACATTCCCATTAACTAAAATTCTTTAACTCAAAATGTATCCTTCAAGTGTAAATGATAAAAGAAAAAATCTTCCTTTCATTGAATTCAGTTCAGTTCAGTTGCTCAGTCGTGTCCAACTCTTTGCAACCCCATGAACTGCAGCACACCATGCCTCCCTGTCCATCACCAACTCCCGGAGTCCGCCCAAACCCATGTCCACTGAGTCGGTGATGTCATCCAACCATCTCATTCTCTGTCGTCCCCTTCTCCTCCTGCCCTCAATCCTTCCCAGCATCAGGGTCTTTTCCAATGAGTCAGCTCTTCACATCAGGTGGCCAAAGTATTGGAGTTTCAGCTTCAGTATCAGTCCTTCCAATGAATTACGTCCTTGAATATCCTTCAGTGAATTACTTGAGAAAATACATCAACATGGCTTTTTACTCTCACAGCTGTTTTTTAAAGTTGATGAAATCTTGTATCAAGTAGTGAGTTTCAATTTTGAACTGGGGGATATTGTTAATCTAAAAAAAGAATAGTTCTCAGTAGCATAAAGTAATTTTTTGGGAAAGATTATATTTGTGTCATAGAGGAAACTTTTCACTGAAAGCATACTCTTTGTATTGGGCTGATGATGACATACTCAGACAAAGGAAGTGCTTCAGTGGACAACTTATATATGGTCATGGGGTTGACTTTGGATTCCCATACACATCACATCAACTCTAAACAACTTGAGACACTTTAAGCAGGATGAAAAATAAGTGAGC
This sequence comes from Bos javanicus, assembly GCF_032452875.1. NCBI lineage: Eukaryota > Metazoa > Chordata > Mammalia > Artiodactyla > Bovidae > Bos > Bos javanicus. The sequence continues at coordinate 45,461,241 of NC_083880.1, read as the reverse complement.
TGTTGAAAAACAGTGTCGTGTTCCCAAAGCTAGAATAAAGGGATCTAGGAACAAAGGATGTAGGCAATGTTGGTCTCTCACAGTCACTTCGAGGCTCAGATTCACACTAACAGGTCGTCCCCACCATTGGAGACAAGGGGCTTGCCCCTCACTCGAATGAGCTCACAAGTACTGGGAAGGCATCTCCAGGGGCGGACGTGTGTCCATGATCCAGGCTCTCATCATCACACAGACTCTCCTGGGAGGGTGCTGTATGCACTGAAAGACTCATGAGGAATAGACTCACTTTTGCCAAGAAAAGTTACCTTTAAGTGTATCTCTGTATTCACTCTTTTCCTAAATAAACTATCTTTATTCACTAGCCTGCTTATCAGACCACCACATCAGTTATTCACCCTCAGCCCACATCCTCGTTTCAGTGTTACTTTCAGGGGAGCCTAAATGTTCTGTCTACTGGCTTGGAAAAAATAAAAATGATATAGTCCCATTTTTGTCAGTGCTGTTAATCTGACCACTATATATCCCGATATTTCAGATTTTAACCAGACAGGTTCATCCTCATCTCCATGTCCTCCCTACCTCCCAGAGGACAGCTCTCCTGGAAATGGTGGCAAACACTCAATAATTTACTGCTGAGATGACACATGGACTATTAGGGTGGAAGAAGACAGGAGAAGTCATGCACCTTAAGCATCCAAGAGTGGGAAAAGTAATAGATGTCTGAAAGTGATAAAATTATAAATATACATGAAGTCAGCTACAAGACTATTGAAACATGGACCACACTTCTGATGTTTCTGGCAAACTGTTCAAAGTGGTATTTCCATCAATTAGAAAGTAAAAATAAAGAAATGCCAAAAACGATTTGTATGATCCAACTGGTAAGACCACTTGCTCTGGGATAACACAGGAAGAACCTGCTGCCTCTTTCTCAGAATTGGCCCTGAGCCTCCCCTCCCAATCCTGCCATGCAGGCTCAGTTGGCTGTACCTGGGTAGGACCCCAGTGATTGACTCAGTTACAGCCTGACACTTGGAGGGGCCATTACTCCAGCTAAAGAAAAGAATTTTCTTAGAGTGGGACAATGGTTTCATTTGGGTAAGTTAGATTTGAATTGGCATGGTATCTGTTGCTTAAATATCCCTGCTCATCAAAAAGAAAGGCACCTGAATATCGATTTGAGGAAGGAAAAAGCAATCATACTGGAGACAGACAGGCTGGGCAGTGAAATGTATTATGAAGATCATCAGCTCCTAAAATGCACTGACTGGCCAGCTGTCCTGGACTGAATCAAGATCTCCTGACCTCCCACTGACCTCAGACCCAGGACTAGAGTCAGAGTAGATTCTGCTGCCTCCAACTTTCAGATGTTGTTATTCTAGAAGGTTTGGGGGAAGCCACCTGCTTTCTGTAAATTGGAATTACCATTGGTTATTTGGAAGACAAGCACTGTCAAGTAAAGAAATTCATCTAGCTGTTTGAGGAATGTGATTGCCATTTGCTTCCCTGGTGGTACTAGTGTTAAGTAATCCACCTGCCAATGCAGAAAACCCAGGTTCGATCCCTGGGTTCGATTCCTGAACCAGGGTCAGGAAGATTCCCTGGAGAAAGAAATAGCAACCTACTCCAGTATTCTTGCCTGGAGAATTCCATGGACAGAGGAGCCTGACAGGCTACAGTCAGTGGGATCACAAAGAGTTGGACACAACTGAGTGACTTAGCATGCATGCCTAGTTGATTAATAATTTGTGATAATTTCAAGTGTACAGCAAAGTGACTCAGTTATACTTACACATGTATCTATTCTTTCTCAAATTCCTTTCCCATTTATGTTGTTACATAATATTGACCAGAGTTCCCTGTGCTATACTGTAGGTCCTTGTTTGATTATCCAGAAGAAATTCTTTACATATGAAAAGAGGGTCCGTATAGTACGAAAAAGTATTAGAAATAGTTGATTTTATTTACATGGTTTAAAAAAAAGAATGGCTGCATAAGAGATCATTTTCTACAATTTAACAACTAAACTAAATATAACCAGTGACTTCTCTTCACCCTTCCAATCTTTCAGAGCTCGATTTGTAATATAATTTTCACACCTTCTCATTAACCTACTATCACTAAACAAGGCTCATACACCTGTACAGAGATGAATTAAAATTCTACAGCTGAATATGTCAAGTGACTATGACCTAAACAGATGGAGTTAGTAATCTAAGTTTTAAGAGAAAATAACAGTGAAACAGGTATAATATCATGTATGAAACGAGTCACCAGTCCAGGTTCGATGCACGATACTTGATGCTTGGGGCTGGTGCACTGGGACGACCCAGAGGGAGGGTATGGGGAGGGGGGAGGGAGGGGGGTTCAGGATGGGGAGCGCGGGTGTGTCTGTGGCGGATTCATCTCGATGTTTGGCAAAGCTAGTACAATATTGTGGAGTTTAAAAATAAAATAAAATAAAAATAGTGACAGCAAAGTTAGGAAGAACAAATGCTTGTATGGTGATATCTTACCAAAAAAATGCCATTAAGAATATTTTTAAAAATTAATGTCAAAAATGATCAAAGGACTTCCCTGGTCACCCAATGGATGGGAATCTGCCTTGCCATGCCAGAGACACAGGTTCAATCCCTCATCCAGGAGGCTACCACGTGCAGAGAGCAGCTAAGCCCATGCACCACAACTACTGAGCCTGTACTGAAGCCCGCCAGCCCTAGAGCCCATATGCTGCAGCTACTGAGCCTGCGTGCCTAAGAGCACGTGCTCCACAACAAAAGAAGCCACTGCAGTGAGAAGCCTGGGCATTGCGACAAAGAGCATCCCCCACTCGCCACAACTAGAGAAAGCCCACATAAAGCAATGAAGAACCAGTGCAGCCAAAAAAAATAAATAAATATACGTAATCATCAGGAAACAAATTAAAATAAGATACCCTCTACATAATATTGGCTATATGGTTAACAGAGCACTGAAGTTTCCAATGGTGTGGCAAAATAAGCATTTCCATACATCACTATAAGGAGAATAAATTATACAGTCTTATTGAGGACAGTTTAACAATTTTTATTTGAAATCTTTAAAAATGTTCATTTTGTAACTTTTGAGCCAGTAATTCCTTTCTATGGCTTCATTCCAATTAAACAATAAAAAATGTAAACATTTGAGTGCAAAAAAAAGAAAGAGAGAGAAAATAAAAGCATTTTAGAAGATGAACACATAAGAAACAAGTTTAAGTGACAATTATCAAGCCTGGCATCCATCATAAAACATTTGTTATTGTTCAGTCAGTCATGTCCAACTCTTTGCAACCCCATGGATTGCAGCACTCCAGGCTTCCCTGTTCTTCATCATCTTCCAGAGTTTGCTCAAACTCATGTCCAGTGAGTCAGTGATGTCATCCAACCATCTCATGCTCTGTCATCCCCTTCTCCTCCTGCCTTCAAAATTTCCCAGCATCAGGGTCTTTTCTAATAATGAGTTGGCCCTTCACATCAGGTGGCCACAGTATTGAAGCTTCAGCATCAGTTCTTCTAATGAATATTCAGGATTGATTTCCTTTAGGATTGACTGGTTTGATCTCCTTGCAGTCCAAGAGACTCTCAAGAGTCTTCTCCAGCACCATAGTTCAAAAGCATCAATTCTTCAGCGTTCAACTTTCTTTATGGTCCAACTCTCACATCCATACATGACTACTGGAAAAACAATAGCTTTGACCATATGGACCTTTGTTGGCAAAGTGATGCCTCTGATTTTTAATATGCTGTCTAGGTTGGTCATAACTTTTCTTCAAGGAGCAAGCATCTTTTAATTTCATGGCTGCAGTCATTATCTGCAGTGATTTTGGAGCCCAAGAAAATAAAGTGTCTCACTGTTTCCCCATCTATTTGCCATGAAGTGATGGGACCAGATGCCATGATCTTAGTTTTTTGAATTGTTACTATCTAAAATACTTCTTCAATAAATAGGAGTTAATTTTTCCATTACTTAAATCACTTACAGAAAAAAAAATGACATCTGAACCCAGTTTTCTCAGTGAAGTGGCAATTTATGTAAAACTTTTAAAAAAATATTATTAACTTCAGGAAGAAAATGACTGCCACACTAAAAAATGTAACATTTGTTTAACAAATAGACCATATGCTAAATTAAATTTTACAAAGACTTTTTTTCTTTTGACCACACCTCACAGCATGTGGGATCTTAATTCCCCGAACAAGGATTGAACTCATGCCCCCTGCATTGGAAACACAGAATCTCATGAAAAGTTCACTTTAACAGTGTTTTTTGTTTTGTTTGTTTGTTTGTTTGTTTGTTTTAGAATAACATCTTTAAAATGCCAGATGGTTGCAAGTTCTTCCCAAGTGGAGGATGTCAGCTCAGGGAAGCAAGTTGTCTCATCACCAGATCGTGGACACCCCTGAGATAAACGTCTCCCCAAGGTTCACTGTAAAGTCCACATCTCTCTAAGGGCTTTCACGTCCTCAAGAAATTACAGTGACTTGTTACTTGCCAAGCAAATCAGTAGAGATGCTGTGGGAAGCTTTAGGCTAGGAGGCAAGTCATTCAAACTCAAGTCACACTGTTATCTGACAGCACTGCCTTTTCTTAATCATCATCAGTTTTGGTCCAAGACCAGCATCTCCAAAATGGGAAAACTGACTTCATTTCTCACCTTCCTCAGAGCTACCTATGAGAGGGTCCTTGGATTGCATCCTGAACACTGACACTTTTCTCCTCCCAGATAAAAGTTTGCTGTAGCCAATCTGATTTCTAGTCTAGCTATTTTATGACTGGAAAAAAATCTAATACAAACTAATGAAAAGATTTAGTGCTGGCAGATGGGTTCTGAGTACTTGGAGCTCTCCAATACCTGTTCAAAGATGTAGGCTACTCCACCATCATTCTCATCCATTGAAAGTCAACATTCAGGCACAGAAGCAGAACGTGGTATACGAACAGGCTGCTGCTTCTGTTTCATGAGCCTCCCACCATGGGTAAAACGAGGGCGGTGGATGCTAAGTTAGTCCTGTCTTTGATCTTCTCCTTCCTGGGCTTCATTATATAATCATTAACACTGATAGAACAAGATAGGCACTTTATGGTGGTTGCCAACTACCAAGTGATGATGTGTTCTTCTTCTTATCAAACTGCAAAAATAAATTATGCCCAGTTCCCTGAATCTGATATTTCTTTGAGATATCTCTGTGACTGGAAATAGTCGTCTTGCCCTCTGAAGGAGAGACTTATTCACATAAAAGCTTCCATGAGATTTTACTGAACATCAAGAAGCTTTAGTATTTACTTGGGCTTAAGGACTAAGAGGAAATCCCACCTCCAGAATGGTGGCACCAGGAACCTTGTGGATGCGTTCCCTCCGGGACACCCATAACTGGTAGAAATTATTTAAACCTTAAAAAAATTTTAAGTGTCTGGAAGTTATCCTAAGGGCATACAGCAAACGAGGAAACATTTCCTCAAGAAAATCTACTAAAGCTCAGTAAGAACAGCAAGAGCCTGGAGCACTTAAGCCATAACTTCTCCACAGTTTCTGCTCCAGCTGGAGGAAACTCAACTCCCAGGGGGACCCTTCTCTGCTCAGACTCCAAGAAAGGAGTTGCAGAGTCCTATGTCAAGAAGGTAGCAGGTATGCAAAAGGTGAAAATATCTGCTCGTTTATCTGGAACCATAGGGGGAAAACAGAATCCTGACACCAGGGAGAAAAGCTGAAGCTAGGAACGTGAATTCCAGCAGTCAGGCTAAGAAAGATGATCCCGAGAGAAAAGCCTAGGGCATGTGTTTGCCATTGAATCTCCAAAGAGATGACCATCAAAGCTGTTGAACAGACAGACAAAATTTGTTCAGCTCGCTGCTCTAAAGGACAGTAACATCTTGGCTGAGTCTCAGCAGTATCTCAGAAGGGAAAAACAGCAGGAAGACACTTAGGTATCTAGAGCTTCAGCTGAGCAATGTAAAAGCTGACACTCAAGGTGGAGAATTGGTTGGGGTTTTAGAGAGTTTATGATAATAGCTTTGGGTGGTGGACATGGGAAGGTAGGGTCTTGAAATGAGTACTGATGAGTGATATGTTAGTCTTGATGAATGAGCTGTAATATTTAGGTAGCATCACCTTCATAGCTCCCAGTAGGAGCATTTCCTGGAGTGGATAACTGAGCTGCATTTGACTGATTGCAGGAGTGTGTAGCGCAAAGTTAGGAAGTTGCCTTCATCCCAGAATTGTTTATCATGGGGGTAGGGAAGTATGGTTAGCATAGAATTGCTGAACATGGGGAGAGTGAATTATACTGAACTCTCAAAGTGAGGTCCCACTGTAAGAGAGATATTGGCAGATGTTCTTGATCTATCATGAATTTCAGAAAGGCCACAGCAGTAAATCCAGAGTAGGAGACATATACATATAGAGAGATGGAATGAAAGATAAAGATGGAGGGAAGAGTCTTGACACTGATACAATGCCAGCTGTGCTGCTAAAAATTCACAAAATGAGCAGGCATTAAACAAGCAAATATAAACAACTTTGAAAACTGCCTACTCATGTCAACAATACATCTTCAGTCAACATACAAAGAACGCAGGTGAGCATCACACTGAGGAGGTTCTGATCATCCTCACTGGCCACCACTGATGACCAAGAAGGAGCCTGCCTGGGACAGCAGGTCCTGTGCACAATGCCTCTCCTGGCACCAACCAGACATTCACCAGAGCCATGGTGACCTCAACCTTTAGAGTATCGACACCTACAAATCTCTCCATGACTCATACTGAGAGGAGAAGAATCTCTGAATTTCTAGATGATGTACAGGTGAGATCGGCATAGAGAGAAACAAATACAGGATCATACAAATACTGCAAGGTAGATTTGAAAATACTGGGTTTATGTTTTATACCAAAAAAGTAAAACTATGACTCAGGTGATAGGCAACCTGGGTTCTGTACTCTTTCATGAATGGAGTTAAGCCTTACAAAGCTGTGTCCAAATTTCTTTCATAGACCTCTCATAATAAAAGAAAGTATGTGCTCAGTTGTTTCAGACTCTCTGTGACCCCATGGACTGTAGCCTGTCAGGCTACTCTGTCCATGGGATTCTCCATGCAAGAATACTGGAGTGGGTTGTCATGCCCTCCTCCAGGGGATCTTCCTGACCCAGGGATCAAACCCATGTCTCTGAAGTCTGCTGCTCTGCCAAGCAGGTTCTTTACCACTGCGCCACCTGGGAAGCCCAATAAAAGAATAACAAACCAAATGTATAGTTAATAGCATTTCTTGGTCAGCGATACAAGTGCAAAGAAAAAAAGACAGATTTAAGAGGACTTTAAATATAGGAATAACTTGGCAACATCCATCATCTGGAGACAGAGAGAAAGGGTTGTGATGTAAAAAGCATTAAACTAAGAATAAAACTACTAAACTGAAGTAAAGGTACTTTGGCAATTTTCCTGTAAGTTTGTATAAACAGCTTTATCTCTGATCCTTAGTGCTTCATTTGGGTAATAGGAATATTGAATTCAATGGTCACTAAGTTTATTCTAGATCTACAACACTGAAATTCAAACATATACCCAAGAGTTTCAGTCAGAACAAAAAGAAACAGCGATACCATTGACAGAGATGAGAAAGCCAAAGCAAATTGGGAGAAGGGAAAAAGAGGCAAAAGCCATAATTTTGTTATGCTCACAGAGCCCAGAGGATATGTAGTTAGTAACGGACACTAATGAATAGTTAGAAATTTTACTGTTAAAGAGAGGTTATTTCTAGAAATATAGTCATACTCAGGGAAAAAAAAAGGTACTTAAGACTACGAGAATAAACAAATGTGAAGAAACAGTAAGTCCGTTGTTGACTCCTGGCCAGTCTACTCACCCGAACATATCCTCAAGAGATACAAGTGTGTCTTTTGAACAGAGATGAAAATAGGTATTTTGAAAATGCTACCTGAATGATTTTAACATGTTCTCTCACTCTGTCCCTCATTTCATTGAAAATCATTGGTATGTAAATGGGAAAAAAAAAAGAAATACTGTATCTAGCTGAGTCTGCAGGTCTAAGGTTTTACTTTTTATTTGAATTTATAAATTAGTCACAATTTCGTGGTTGCCATCAGGAGACTCCAGACTCCTGGGTCCAGGACAAAGGACTTTACTAACCTCAGGAGCTCTGTGTGGTCCTCCTTGCCTGCAAGAATGACATGGATCAGTCTAGATGGATGCCCACACACAGTGGGTTTCATTAAGAAGAACTCAGAGCTTAAGGAACCCAAATGTTTTACAGTGGGCAATGAGCATGCCTGCAATCGGCTCCACGGTAAGACGCCATCTCCACCATCCAAAATGGTCACGACTGAGACTTCCTTGAAAAGATAGTCCTGAAATAAGGGTAATTAATGCCTTATTTGCAAGTCATGCTGAAACTGGGCGATCAATGGAACTGTTGTTGCCCCCTGAAAGTTTCCCATGTGAGACAGACACCACTTTAAAAAGACTTTAATTGACTCATTTTTCATACATTCCAAATTGGGAAGTGTTGACATTTTAAATTATGACGAAGTCCATGGGATACTGGTGCCTGAGAGAAAGTGAGGGAGACAGGTTGAGAAAATGTTCATGGGAGAAAAGGGAGAGAAATGTTTAAAACCTAACAAGCAGTTTTTTAATTTGTGGACCACAAATTCGAGTGAGGTGGAAAAGAAGGATTCATTTCTTGTAACCTGGGAGGAGAGCTGGAGGTTTCATATTTAGTGACTGTGGCAGCTGGAAAGGGGTCCCCCAAATATGTGTTCCCACAGGCACTCTGAACGTGACCTACTGCTCAGAATGTGCAATAAGGGTCTCTGCAGGTGTCATTAGGTAAGAATGTCGAGGGCAACCATACAGACTAGGTGGACCATAAACCCTGTGATGAAAGTCTTTGTAATAGACAGAGAAAGGAAGGTGACGTGAAGATGTGGGCAGAGACAGCAGTGACCCAGCACAGAAACTCAAGGGAACCTAAGGACTGCCAGGAGCCACTAGAAACGATGAGAGAAGCACAGGATAGACCATACATCTGAGCCTCCAAGGGGAGTCAACCTGTGACACCTGGATTTTGGAGTCCGGGTCTCCAAAACTACGAGACAATACATCTCCGGGGTGATTTGTCACTGACAGTGTGTGAGTACAGGGTGCGGGTAACTGTAGAGGAGCTGAACTTCAATGCGGGCACAGCTATGGGGGCAGGTAGATGCAGTCAGGCTTGATCGTTGTGATGGATGAACACACAGGCTGGGGACTTTATCCGCTCCCTTCCTACAATAACTGTTTGGTGTCACTCTGCTTGGGAGGAACGTCCTGTACAGCCGCTATTCGTTCCAGGAACTAGTGGTGCCAAAAGTAATTAGCAACGCATTTGTCAAAAACAGTCCCTCCATTCAGGTGCTAGAATTTGCCAGAAGCCCTGGGATGACTGTGTTTTGTAACAATATGGGTTTGTGTATCAGAAAACACATCCACAACACCTTGGTTCTGAATTATTTTTATTTTGGAGGAGAAGAAAAGATTTTCTGTCTTTCTAAGTAAGGTAAGAGGGCTTCCCAGGTGGCTCAGATGGTAAAGAATCCACCTGCAGTGCGGGAGGCCTGGGTTCCATCCCTGGGTGGGGAAGATCTCCTGGAGGAGGGCATGGCAACCCATTCCAGTATTCTCGCCTGGAGAATCCCATGGACAGAGGAACCTGGCAGGCTACAGTCCATGGGGTTGCAAAGAGTCGGAGGCCACTGAGCAACTAAGCACACAAATAAGGTAAGGATGTAGCAGCTTACAACTGTAGTGTTTTCAGCTTTTGTGTAAAAAGTAACGCACAGAGTGCTTCAGAATGTAGCCATGCAGAGTGGACGTGGGGGAAGGGAGAGATATAACATGACCCCTGCGATCTTGGCTTAGCCAGTGGGCAAGTGGTGCCACATTAGAGAGACAAGGTGTCTTGGGCTGACCCTGGATTGGGTAGGGGTAGAGAATGAAGACTCGTTGGGGACGCTGCAATGGTGGTGGTCCTGATAACACCACGGACATTCCACTATTGGGGACCCTGGTTTACACCATGGACCCTCCAATGGTGGGGGTCCTGGTTTATACCCATGGACACTCCAATGATGGGAGTCCTGGTTTACACTCATGGACACTCCACCATTGGGGGCACTGGTTTACACCATGGACACTGCAATGGTGGGGGCCCTGGTTTACACCCATGGATTCTCCAATGGTTGGGACCCTTATTTATTCCTGTGGACACTTCAATGATGGAGTCCCTGGTTTATACCCATGGAAAATCCAATGGTGGGGACCCTGGTTTACACTCTTGGACACTCCAGTTTGGGGGCCCTGGTTTACACCATAGACACTCCAATGATGGGAGTCCTGGTTTACACTCATGGACACTCCATTTTATGGGCCCTGATATACACCATGGACACCGCAGTGGTGGGGGGCCCTGGTTTACACCATGGACACTCCAATGGCAGGGCTCCTGGTTTACACTCACAGACACTTCAATGATGGGGCCAGGTGTAAGCACAGGTCCCTGGACCATCGCAGGCTAACTCATTCATCCCCATGTGACCTTTCTGCAGCACCACCCGAAGCATCCTCTCTTCAGGGGTCTTCCCCAGTTTCTTTTCACTCTCTTTCTTTCATCTTTGATTTTGGTCTTTTCCCTCATAAGTTCTTCCTTGGTTGTTATTCTTTGAGCGACTGGTGGCCCCAGCAGTAATGATTGATGTACCCCTTATTATGGACTTTGGGTGACTCTAAGCTTGGCTACTTCATAATAACATGTAAATCTACATGCTCTGTCCCTAAGTATCTGACAGAGAGATCACTGTGTTTTAGAAATGCAGGTCATCTTGGAAGGTGCTCATATTACAAACAAGGAGGCTGAGGTCCTGTGAACTTTCTCTGGTGAGACCCTGGCTCTGACATTGGGTCCCCCTGACTTGCAAACAGGTGCCACCACTGCCCAACGAGCCAATGTGCAGGCTTCCTTCTAGTCCTCAGACCAAAAGCTATTCTATCATTTTTGCTAATAAAAGTCTCCAAAGAAATGAAAATGAGATAATTGACAGCAGTGCATTCTAGGCAGAGAACAGAGAATTTCAGCATTTTCCCCTGACTCTCTTCCCTGTTCCACCTGGATATTTATTACAGGTACAAATGATGCTAATCGGATGCTTGAGATTCAGCCCATGAAAACGTGTCTTTTGGAGCAGGAACAATTTAACCATTGACCTTAAGCCCCGGCTACATAGCACAAGTTCTGTTTTGCTAAGCAGAAAGCAGTGTGCGAGGCGAAAAGGGTTTTGCCACTAATCACAAAACCGAGACAAATTGCAGAGGAAAAGAAACTAGATATGCATGGAGGTGAATTGAGCTTCCATGAGAAGCCAGAGGAGGAATAAGATTTGCTTGTTTGGAGAAGAGGCCTGCGGGAGGAGCAGCTTCATTACCAGGGACCCCGAATGTGGAACGGTCCCCGGTTCAGCAACGCTTTTCTGTTTCCAGCTGCATGTCTAATGGATGGATAAGTCATACCATTTCCACTTTCTAAAACTTGGGGTCAAGATAATTTGGGAGTGCAGGTAGAGACGGAACAAGGAAACCACCTGAATTAAGCATTTTATTTAAGAGGCTTATAGGAAGTGGTGTCGGAGGAGGCGAGAGGCAGACCTTTATGTGGAAGAAACTCTCTGATTGACAAGACTTTTAAAGCACTGCCTCTCTGTGATTGACAGTCCAGCTGGAGAACAGATGAACAGGTAATTGCAGTTCTCTATTATCTTTGCATAAATACCAACGCCCTAAATGGGCTGCCAGTGTGGAGAGACATGGCCTCAGCAGACAACTGCTATCCAGGCCCTGCCTGCAGTTTCCCAGGAGCGTTATCAGAACTGCATCGAGATGAAGGCAGACCCAGAATTGCTGCAAAGTTCACAACAGTGTCACATCCCTTAAATATCAGTGGAGCGCATGTTACCCTTGGAGGCAGGAGGCCAGAGGCAATCCCAGACTCATCACTTATATGTGCACGATCCACAGGAGGTCATTTCATTCTGAATCTCAGTCCTCCCTGTGTAAAAATGGGATTAAAATACTGACCGTCCCTAACACACACAGCTCAGGTGAGAACCAAACACAGTTACAAAGAAGGGAAGTTTTGCATCACGGTCATCAGGGCTGCACTCGAAATCCATACAAGGTACCACCTTACATGAAACACCACACGGTGTTCGATCTCTGGTCAAGGAACTAAGATCCCACATGCTGCAGGGCCCTGCCCCCAAAAAGAAAGAAAATAATGGTAACCTTTTAAATAAGACAGAAAAATAGTAATAACCTTAAAAAATTACAAGTGGGTTCACCCTGGTTGAGTTTTTTTTTAAACATACGACAGTGGATCTCAGTCATGAACACAGGACAGGGAAAGCAGACAAAAACTACCATCCAGGGACTTCTTTTATGGTCCAGTGATTAAAACTTCACCTTCCAATACAGGGGATGCATGTTTGATTCCTGGTCAGGGAGCTAAGATCCTACATGCCTTTCGGCCAAAAAAAAAAAAAGTGCCAAAAACCAAAAATCCAAACAGAAACATTATTGTAAAAAATTCAATAAAAACTTTAAAAGTGGTCCACATCAAAAAACAAACAAACAAACAAACAAACAAAAGCTACCATGCCAGTTGCAGCCAAGATTATAATCACTCTGAAGTGAACTCTGGAAAGGCCATTGGGGTGTTTCCCAGCCTATGGGTTCATTTTCCTGTGCTGAAAGCAGCTTCTTCCAGGACTCCCCATGGGCCCATCCTTGAAGGATTTGTTTTAGGGGATTAAGTTTCTTGATGTCCCCACTACTCAACATATTTATCTGCAGAAAAGCCACTAAAAGAAAACATAAAAGCAGCTTGGAAGATGAAAAAAATAAGAAGTTTCCCCAAAGAGCTATTGGCTCCTTGAAATGTGGGCAGTTGGGGGGAGTTCCTTCTTAGTAAAGAGACTCACTCTCTCCACTTGCTTTTTCTGGTCTAAATACAAGGACATATGCCCCAAATGTTCATCTATCAAGGAGTTAGAACAAACCAGAGGCAATTTTTAAACATGGGTGAATTTATCCTGAAGAAGAGAGGAAAGGTGTTAAATGCTTTTAAAACCTACCAAGGTTTCCATGAAGAGATTTTTAAAGTAAATATTAAATATTAAGCATTGAGTGTAACTGAATGATAGAGAAGTAACACAAACGAATCCAATGAGGTATTTCCTGAGTTAAGGAGTTTGGGGAATAATAGAACGATACTCAGTCAGTTATGATTATCCTTTACCAGATAAAACTTTTTTTCGGATTTATAGTCATAAAAATATGAAATAAAGTGAAAAAATACTGACTATCAGCTAAGGTAACTGCATGCTAGAATTCATTTACTGTTCAGAGTTTTACAAAAGTCAACAGAAGTCACACCTGTGCTTTGGGATGCCTCTATTGACTGCTATGTGACATATACAATTACAATTAACCAACTGTCCATCTACCAGGAAGGGTGGGGGGGTGTGGGGGTGTTCACAGGCACATCTATTTTCCTGGTAAATTCGTGCTTCTTCTGAAGGCAAGTAGGTAACTAGAGGGTTCTTTACTCAGCCTGCTCTTACTTTGAAAAAAATTAACAACAAGGGAAAAGTGAAGAACCAGAGATGGAGGAAACTGCAAATGAAAACACAGGAGACCTGACTACAAAGGACTTCACCTGTCCATGCCTTACAATTCCACAGTCTCTGCCTGAAGTGTTGAGAGTTCAGCTGGGACTCTGGGGGAGGTGTCAACCTTTTCTCTACTTCATGTGGGCTGTGGGACCCTGAGAGTCAGTTTGCTCCTTGACAAGCATAGTGCGCAAGCTCAATTGTGTCTGGCTCTTCTGCCCCCATGGACCGTAGCCTACTAGCCTCCTTTGTCCATGGGATTCTCCAGCGGAGAATCCTGGAGTGGGTTGCCATTTCTCCGTCTAGGATATCTTCCTGATGCAGGGATCAAACCCACATCCCCAGCATCTCCTGCACTGCAGGCAGATTCTTTACCCCCTGAGCCATCGGGGAAGCCTTTCCTCCTTGACATCCAGAAGATAATAATAGTAAGGACCTCACAGTGTTCTGTGAAGAGGAAGGAAGAGCAAGAACTTCCTGTTTCCTGTGGACACTTTCTAGCTGTGGTTTCCTCTGTTTGACTCTGAAGATTGTTGTCCAGTGTGGAAAAACACCCTTGGGTCAGGGAGCAGAGCTCATCTAATCCTCTCTGACTGCAGGATAGGTGTTTTAACTGGACTGAGGGAGGTGTTCTCCATTTCAGCCTAGACTCTGCTACTGTCTCCCTCAATTCTCTTCTGTGACCAAACCAATGGCAGGAGTTTTTAATTGGTGATTTAAACAGTGGGGAGATCCTTGTGAACAAAAGACTTTTATCAAGTAGTGAATTTAAAAATTTGCAATAAAAGTATGGAGTTTATCCAGATCTTTAGCTTTATTCACTGTTTTATCACAAAGCTTCCCTTTCCTCTAGATCTGGGGTCAACAAACTTTTCCTATAAAAAGGCTAGGTAGTAAATACGTTAGGCTTTGTAGTTTGTGAGGCTCTGTCACAATGACTCAACTCTGCCTTTGTAGCATGAAAACATATGCAATATGGAAATGAATGAACATGTCTGTGTTCTCATAAAATTTGCTAATAGACACTGAGATAAATAAATAAATGTTGCTGTCATTGAAAATACAAAAGTCATGTGTGCTCAGTCACTTCAGTTGTATCACCTCTTGCGACCTCATGGACTATAGCCCACAAGGCTCCTCTGTCCATGGAATTATCCTGGCAAGAATGCTGGAGTGGGTTGCCATTTCCTCCTTCAGGGAAAAATACAAAAATAATTCATAGTTCATCCTCATTAAAATGCATACTATTTTTTGGATAACCAACAAGAACCTACTGTACAGCATATGGAACTCTGCTAAAGGTTATAGCTGGGAGGGGTTTGGGGGGAGAATAGATACATGTATGTGTGTGGCTGAGCCCCTTTGCTTTCACCTGAAACTATCACAGCATTGTGAATTGGCTGTACCCCAGTATAAAATAAAAAGTTCAAAAAGAAAACAAATTATACTAATTTTGAGGGCTGCCCTCTTAAAAACCCGAGTCTTGAATATATTAATATGTGCAACTTTCAGAAATGTTGAAAAAGTATACCCATGATAATCCAAATATGCCATGAATAAACTGTAGGATAATTATTGTCACTTGCATATGTTCCTCACTATACTTCTGTGAATATTCAACTCCAATTTTATAATAAAAATGTGCTTTTTCATCTATGGATTAAATACGCCTATGCAGATACGGCACTGGTATATAAAATTGCTCACAACCTTTGACATAGTTTAAAAGTCCACAGATCTGGTTCTATCCCATGGGAACACATCTAGGCGAGGCCCCCACTCCTGGGGACCTTGCAGCCCTCATCTGCACCAGGCTATTGCAGATGGGAGTGTCGGGAAACTAAACTGAGCATTGAATTCCCTGGTGATCCAGTGGTTAGGACTTGGCATTTTCACTGCTAAGGCCCAGGTTCAATCCCTGATTGGGGAACTAAGATCCTGGAAGCTGTAAGGTGTGGCTATATATATATATATATATTTATAATCAAAATAAATATATATATAAAATCAAAATAAACAAAAAACCAAAACCAAAACACAAACAAAAAATTTATGCTACATTGAGTCTTTTCAGTGTCTACAACTTGTCCACATTCTTAAAAAATTTGCTTTAGTTGTTTTAGTTGGTTGCAACTGGACATGACTATTGTCTAGTGAAGTCTATATACAGATGGGGGAGCGGAGTGTGGGGATATAGGACCCAGACTGGGGCTTTTCTGGGTTTCTATGTGTCTCAAATGCTCTTTCATAGCCCTGAGAGTCCAAAAACTATTGCTCTTCCAAAAGAGCTTCTCTGAAGTCAAATAAATATAAAATGTTTTCCATCTTAACAAAGAAAAGCACCTGACAAAGCCCTTTTTCTTTCTCAACCATCAGAAGGCATATTGGATAGACATCCCATGTAATTAACAAAGAAACTTTGGGCTAAGAACAGCTTGGCGATTAATCAAAGAGAAAGCTACACAAAGACATCTTTCCTGCAACACTGTTTTGTTCTCTTTGGTTTAACAGAAAACCGTTAATGTGAACACGGTAGATACCACTTCAGGAATGTCATGCAAATGAAAGAAATGTAGTTTTAGAAGTCTTAAAAGGTCTTTAATATCAAGAAAACAAAGATCATAGCTCCACATTCTTAGAATGAGCACTGATGTAGTAGCCCAAGCATTTATCCATCAAACGGCATTTTGTAAAGGGCAATCTTGTTTTAGAATCTCATCCTATCTTTCTCAACCTCCTTCCACATTTTTTTCACCTTTCACTGCTGTCCATAGCATCCCATTGAAGACACTGAGAAATCCTTAAACACAGGAGACTAAACCACAGGATGCAATTTTTGTGCCTGGTTAGATCACACCAATTATACCACTTACCACGTGTAAAGGAAATCTATTGAGCCTCGTCGAAACATTTATAATGACATTTTAAGTCCCTCCCATTGAAAAGTATTCCCTGAGTGCAGTGTTTAGAAGGAAGCTATTATTTGGAAGAGGAGTCAAATGTTGCACCTGCTGTTTTAAAATTACTTTCCAGATCCAAGGATGCATTTTACAAAGCAGGCTCCTAACCGGAGTAGAGCCGGGGTCAGGGCACGTGAACGCCAGGTCCCAAGCTGCGCCATCTATTGACCTCGGAAACTTGATGAAACGGAAGGCAGATTGCACTGGTCTTCCATGTGTTTAAGCATCAAGCTGATCCATAGCTTTCCCAAGAACCAGAAATCATTTATTGTCAGTGCTGTCCAGAATATATCCTGACAGTTCAGTGGGAGTTTCACTGCCATTTATTTTCAAATCAATACTCAATTACGAAGAGGAAGATTCACTCCCTTGCCCATTTTCAAGATGAAATTATGGACTGGAGCTATAACACTTAGTCAAGGCAAACCACTGTCCATTAACTCATGATGGTACTGCAAACCAGCCAGATACTTTATTAAAGTTCATCCCGTCTGGCGCTCTTTTTTTGGCTTTTAATTAATCATGGTGAAAAAGGCCTTTCACATTGTGACTGATGACCAGAGAAAACAATTTTCTCCTAACTGCCTTTTAATTTCAACTCTGGGAGAGTGCATTGACCGAGTCTCACAACAACCCATCAATGCTAGTTTTTAATGTGTTTTCTCCTTTGTTATTGAGAAGAATGGAGTGACGATGGGGCCTGGGCCACTCTTCATAACTCACATAATTGATTTGCTAAATGCTGTGCATTTGCTACAGGATAAAAAGTGCTGTCAGTGAAGATACTAGGTACTATATAAATTACTCCATTAACGAGAAATAAAGCTATTTATGGTTTTTAGCGTAAAATGCAGCTGGGACTAAAACAAGAATAGAAGAGTGGGATTACATTCACTTCTGTCTAATAAATGTGGTCTCGTGCCTTTGCTCTTGTAGTTATGTGGATAATAATTAAAATCATTAAAAATGAAGATGGAATGACAATAAAAATTATTCTTAACAGTAGTAAATCTGAAGGGCCTGGTGGCTCATGTGTAGCCCAACTTTTTAGTTTTTGTACCCTTGATGGTTTTCCCTTTATTTAGATTATTGTATAAATGCACACCCTGCAACATCTTCCAAATGCATTTATTTAATAGAAATCTTTGAACATAAGTGCCAGCATGCCCTTAAAAAAATAAAATAAAACACTATAAATTAAAACTCTGTTATTTCAAAGAATAGTATTTTTCTAGTAGCTGAAACTTCATATGACAAATAAAGACATGAAGTTTGCTTATGAAGATTCATTTATTTGACAGCATTTGATTGAAATCCAAGCCCAGCAAAGTGTGTATTTAGAAAGTCACGAAGAGAACAAGGTTTCATGTTTGACATCCACAGTCACTGCCTGTTTCCATCAAAGTTGTTCTCCAAGAAGCTGCAGGGCTAAAAATTGGTCAACATTCTCCTGAGTTAGAAAACTGTTACTTAGATCAGAAAGGAATTGTCCAAAATCACTTATTTCCTTACAGTTCTATCATCAGATAAAATGGTAGATACTTGCTAAGTTGGAATTCATACCCTCCCTGCTCTCAAAACATTCTATGTCTTAGGATGAAATATTACATACAAATAAAGAATTAAAATTAAAATTTAAGAAAAAAATCAGAAATCAGATAAGGAAAACTGAAGGTAATTGTACCTAGAAGCTACAATAAAATTGTTTCTTCAGAATATTAATAATTGACATCAACTTCTTAGCTATCAAGAGAAAAAAAGAAAATGTAAATTGTTACGTAGTTTTCATTTAAAACATACAAGAGCTTCTGAAGAGTTATTTGTCAGTGAACTGTTGTATTAATCTTCTCTCACCCATGTAAAGCAAGGTGTTTAACACAGAGTACATGTGTGGCTTCCCCAGTGGCTCCCACCTGCCAATGCAGGAAATGCAGGAGACCGGGGTTCAGTCCCTGGGTCAGGAAGATCCCCTGGAGAAGGAAATGGCAACCCACTCCAGTATTCTGGAAAATTCCATGGACAGAGGAGCATAGAGGGCTATAGTCCATGGGGTCAAAAAGTTGGACATGACTGAGCATGCATGCATGTGCACACAGATGCTCTGTGAATATTAATAAAGATTGACAGATGGGAACCTACATGGATGCAGCTGAATTCAATAAATATAATGGAGAAGAGATGGAAGAGTGTGTTCAAGGACAATTTTCTAGGAAGATATCATCCGATTGGTGGATCCTGTATTCACAATTTGTTTTGTGCAGTGAAATGTAATGTAGCACAGCACTAAGGCTTTCCAGGGCCCCTCACTGTTGGAAACCTCTCAGGGAGCCCGGAGAAGGAGTGGTCACCATCGACTTGGGGCTTTCTTGGACGTCAGTTTTAAGAAGCACATTTCTGCTTTGGCGGTCTTGGTGCTGACCAAGCACAAATGATGGCAGCGTGATTTCCACTCCTATTTATCAACCCCAGACCATGAAGTGCTTCTGTCTCCACCAACCACTGGATCTCACGTGCCTTCGTCTTGGGTGTCCATCCCCCAGGGCCATGAGAAATACCCATCTATTGTTAAGCCACTTGGTCCACAGTAACCCATCATAGCAGCCAAGTCGACTAAGATAGTAGGAAACATCTTTTCTGATATAATTGTACACTAAAATAATTGAAAAAAAATAGCATAGAGAACAGACTTGTGGACACAGTGGGGGAAGGAGAGGGTGGGATGAATTGAGAGTAGCATGGTAATATAATCATACTATGTGCATGGTAATATGCATATATTACCACATGCAAAATTAGATAGCCAGTGGGAATTTGCTGTGTGATGCAGGGAGCCCAACCCAGTGCTCTGTGACAACCTAGAGGGTTGGGATGGGGTGAGAGATGGGAGGGAGGTTCATGAGGGGCAGGACATATGTATACCTATGGCTGATACATGTTGATGTATGGCAGACACCAATAAAGCACTATTATCCTCCAACTTAAAATTAAAGAAAAAATAGTTCAGGTAGTGACCAGAGCCCTAAATAAGCAACCGCCTACACTGATGAGAAAAACCCGTGGTGCGTCTCCCCAAACTAACACACGATCATTACCATCCTACTACTGTGGCAATCCTGAGAAGACATCAGAAATAACTTGTCTCCAAGAAGAATCTGGTCAAACATTTCTGATATGCTGAGCATCAAGGATAAACTCTTCACCCGAAATGTAAAATTGATAAACCAAATAAACACAAAATATGGTTAGAAAAACCTTGAGGATCTGGTCTGTTTTCAGACAACCACAGATTTCTCTCACTGCCCTTATTTCATCAAGCCTTAAAATTGCTTATTCTGAAAGAAAAATTACCACCTGCAAGTATTATTTTTATATCAAGTTCACTTGAACAAACAAGATGAAACAGATATGCTACATGATATTGCTAGTGCTTTTTCTTTTAATTATTAGCTTTCAGCCTCCTGATTACAAGTTTTCTAATTTTAAAAAGGTTCAGCATGTTCGATAAGGATCAGTTCACCGAATACCAGCTTCACCATTTGCCCACACAGCTTCTTCCTTGGTATAACCAACTTAAGTTGCTAAGTTTGTGAAAGTATTTGTTTACTTCAGTTCTTCTCTTTTGTGTGTGTGTGTTAAAACATGCACATCCATCCATTCTTTGTACCTACTAATCAAAAGTAGAAGCTGAGATGCTGATAGTGTTGAGACTAGAGTTGAAGGAATCTCTGGCTTATCCATTTGGACCACCAACAGCCATTCATTGCTCAGAGCTCTAATTTTTTATCCTTATTATTCTGTCAGCAAATATGAGAAATGAAAGAGAGAATGGAAAAATTCATTAAACAGTTGGGCAACAATCAGGGCTAATACTGAGTGGAAAATTTTGTGTTTGAAGTTTAACCTCATTGTGTGTACTATGGCTAAGGAATGGTCCTTTATATCAACATTGCACAGAATGGTCAGCTATTGTTCTGCTTATGAACACATGAACAGGTGTATTCTCCAATAGAGAAACAGGTCCGATAGCAGAGATACTGTGGTTGTTGCTGTTCAGTTGCTCAGTCGTGTCCAGCTCTTTGCAACCCCATGGACTGCCGCATGCCAGGCTTCCCTGGCCTTCACAATCTCCCAGAGCTTGCAGGTGTAGTTATAAAGAGATAAACATATACATACGCACATATATACACATATGCATAAGTGCCTTCTTTCTGTGTATATAGACTTTCTCTCTCTGCCTGACCCTCACCCCCACATGTTATCACAACTGAAATACGAATACATCTTAGCTGCTACGATTCTTAGTCGTAACATAGTCACCATTAACTGGGCATATTCATTAAAACATACAGACTGGATGCCAACGGGTTAGGCAACAATGGAGTACACAAAGTGCTAGATCGTCTATGCTTAAATGTCACAGAGGAAACTGCCAAGCTCTCAGGAAGTATGTGGACTTCACACCTCAGAGAAAAATGTATTCAGACACCCCAGAATAGGAGAGAAATTTCAAGAATACCAATTCAGTTAATTTATACTCTGTTTTGGGCTTCCCAGGCGGTGCTAGTGGTAAAGAATCTGCCAGCCAATGCAGGAGACGCAAGAGACATGGGTTCAATCCCTAGGTTGGGAAGATCCCCTGGAGTAGGAAATGGCAACCCACTCGAATATTCTTGCCTGGAAAATCTCATTGGCAGAGGAGCCTGGTAGGTTATATTCTATGGGGCAGCAAAGAGTCAGTCATGACTGAGCGCACACGTGCACACACACACACACACACACACACACACATATTCTGTTTTATGTATGAAAGAGATGTAGGGTTAAAGTATTTTTAAATAAATATTAAAAAGCTTTTCTGGTAAGTTAATTAGGAATTCTGGATGACAGTTTAATTAGAAACATTTTTGTGAGCATTTGAAAACCATTGGCCAGCCAACATGTCCTAGGAACATTATTTTGCAGGATATAAAAAAACTCACCTGAACCAATGCTATGGCAGAAATTCAGAGAACATAAATTAGAACCTTGTCTCAAATGACTATTTCTAAGGTATTATTCATGTTAGAGAAAAGAGCCCCACCCACTCATGTCACAGTTTCTTTTCACATGGAAAAAGAGAAACTTTCCCAAAAATGGAACTCTAAAATACCACACATTCATAAAATGTTTGAGAGGATTAAAAGAAACCTCTAAAAATATTTGGCAGGATAATGAAAGAAGATACTGGGGTTTGAAACAGATATTATATAATTTTCTACCCTATTATTTAAACCGTACCTCGGAATGTTTAAAAAAAAAAAACAATTAAAAAATAATGCAAGATTCAAGCTCACCAGTTCTGAAAACCTAGGTGCTGGTATCAATAGAAATATCTTTCTTCAGTCAGATCATAGGAAGATAAAAGGACCACCAGCTCAAAGCATGATGCAGAAAGTGCTCGTAAATGTTATGGAAGTGACAAGAAAAGCATGTAGTTTAAACATGTTAAAAAAGAATATGCCATTAAATATTTATTACTAAATGCAGTGCTGATAAATTAATTTTCTCTCATTCACTGGGAAATTGTGCGGCAATCAAGCACTTTTGTGTCTTCATAACCATTACATCGGCAATCTCTAATTGTGGAAAATATTCAAGTGAATTCTAAAACACCTTCTTTAGTCCTCTGCCTCTCTTCTCTTCATTTCTGATGTTTAAAATCGTACCACATCAAAACAAAATATTCTGGAGAGTGTTTTCATTTTAAGATGTATGAATGTTGTTCCCTCATTTGGTGAATGAATCCACAGAGGGAAAGCCTGATTGAAAGAATCTGAGAGTCAAATTGGCCATTTCCTCCTTTTGTCTCCCAACTTCTCCACCAAGTAGGTGTCGTCCGGAGATGTGGCTGGGCTTTAATCACTCATTGGTCTGGTCTTGTGTGGGCTTCATTCTCACCATCAACTGGGGAGAACCCGGTGGCCACCACTGGTCCGAAAAACCACCACTCATTCAGAGGGATGACTTGGGTGTGCCGGCTGGGCAAAAGCATCAAACAGGTGTTTCAGGAAGATCACCTTGGGAAAGATGAAGGATACAGAGGAACGGTGGCATTTTGAAAACTTGGGAAATGAAAAAAATTGGGGACTGATCTTGAAAATGACCTATTGGAACTGAAAGATAGGTCCTGCAGGAGGCTTCTCTGTTTGGAGACCTTAATCTGTCAGACACCGACCCCTTCTGCATGGCTTCCACCCCAAGGTGAGGAGACGACCCTTCCCAGAACCCTGGAAGCATCTAAGTTCATCTGTACCCTAGGGTCTCCCTTCTGCCTGAGGACCAAACCCATGCCACTTTGAACTGGAGGGAGATAACCTTTCCTGTTGCTTAGATTCTCCTCAACTCTGGGGAGACTCCACAACCAGAATACCACACCCAGAATCTACCCAGAGTTTATGGTTTTACTACTGGTACTCTTAGTTAAGCTATTTTTAATTTGAAGATTAAAAATTCTTTCTCAAAGGAGGCTGGCTGTTAGGAATCAAAAGTGCTTTCACTTTCAAATGATTGTTCAGCTTTCGTGTTGTTTTTTTTTTTTTTTTAATGTCTAATTAGGAGCTCAGAAATCAAGAGGTTAAGATTGGTTGCGTTCTCTTTCCGGAGGCAGGAAAACTTACATTTCTAATGGAGAATTAATAGGGGAGAAGATACAGGATTTAAAATGTGTGTAGGAGGAAACATATGTTGGGTATTTTTTCAAGCGTCTATCCCACAAACGTGCAGGAGGCAAACATGCTCTGTCCCGCCCCCTACCTGTCTGCATTCTGCTTCACTCTATGTTAGAGATGAGGAACACCTTGTTGCTTATCCACCCTTAAATCCCATGGATGGAGGAGCCTGGTGGGCTACAGTCCCTGGGCTTGCAAAGAGTCAGATGTGATTGAATAACTAACACAATAAACAACAAGGTCCTATGGTACAGCATAGAAAATAGTATTCAACATCCTGTGATAAACCATAATGGAAAAGAATATTTTTAAAAAAACATCTATATGTATATAACTGAGTCACTTTGTTGTATGAAAGAGATTGGCACAACCTTATAAATCAGCTATATTTTAATTAAAAAAATTAAATTGAAAAAAAGGAAGAGGAACACTTCTATGAAACAAGTGTGTCATTGGTCCTGTCTGTTTTGCTCCATCCTTCAGTCCTTCTTTCTTCCACACCATTCTTCTCTGTTGAATCATCTCTATTAGTATACACAAGATTTAAAATATCCCTGCTAAAACAAGACCACAGGAATTCTTCCCAGGGCTCCCTGAATGCCAGAGTCATATACACAGCCCCCTTGATGCTCCTTTGGGGACTCAGTAACTGCTCAAATGGAACACGTCTGCACCAAGTTCCTGATCTTTCCCTCCAAGCCAGCCCCCCTAGCATCCCCTCCATGCAGATCCCAGTGGCTCTGTTTTCCTAGATGAGTATATGGGGAACATCTGGCTTCCCCAACACTGAGTCCATCGGCGGTCCAGCAGACCACTTCCCGCCCTTTCTCATTACACATCCAGGGTCCAAGCCACCACCATCTTTTCATCAACCTGAATTCTTATTTCAAGTCCACCAGCTGGAACCCTCACTTCCACCCCCACAGTCTGCTCTCTATTTAGCGGCCAGACCACTTTTAAGGCTGTGGAGTCCATCGTGTCCACACAGAGCCCCCACGGATCTTCATCCCTCTCAGAGTAAAAGCCCACCAAGATATGGGACAGATCCTCTACCATCTGGCCCTTCCTCCTCTCTGAACTCATCTGCAACTTCTCTTGCCCCCCGCCCCAGTCCATCCACAGCCAGCTGGTGTTCCTCAAATACACCACCTGTATCAGGATGCATCAGGATCTCTGTATGTTCAGTTATAACTTCCCACCTGGGGCCACACAGCTAACTCTTCAACTCCTCCAGTCTGGACCCCAGAGTTGCCTTATCCTCCTGCCTCTGCCTGGAAAATGCCAAAGTTCCCTCTCTGATGCTTGGTTACTCTCTGCCTTATTCTTCACTATTACTGCTCACCACCATCTACCATCCTGTCTTTTTACTTGTTTATCTTTTGTCTCCTACTCCAAACAGAATGCAAGCTTAGTATGTGCAGAGAAAACATTTGAGTTTCCTCAACTTAGGAGTATTTTGCTTAATATTTTAGAACAGGGTCCCATATTCACCAAACATTTTCATGTTATTGATAACTACAATAAGGAGATAAGGGCTTCCTTAAATGAACAATTAATCTCACTGTGATACTATAAAGTCAAACAAAGAGGCTGCCACTTTGTTTTCAGTACTATGGACAGCACCCTCAATTGACCATTAACTGCCAAACACACATTTTAGAAACACATGCCCTTAAAGTATGCTATTATATTTATTCATATTTAACTGATTTCTTAAATCCACATTTTCTACAAGTGAACTCTTTGGGTTTCATTGCAATTGAAACACATTTCAGTGTATCCGCTGTTCTGTGCATTTAATTTACAGCATAGCTTTTATATTAAGACATCAACTCTTGAAAAATCTCATTTTAAGGTCATATAACCTAGTTGGGACAACAATGTCCAGGTTTAAAACAATGGGAAGTGATTTATCCCAATGGCTGACAATGCGTTTTCAAGAGAACCCTTAAAGGAACGAGAGAGCAGCTGTGAAATCTTGGAATTTCTCCCCTCTCCTCTATGACACCTTGATAAGGCAATTATAGCATAATTACCTTAACAAGTGGCATTACAGGAAATTATTGTCATTCTCCTGTTAAAATAACACATAATCATCAGCAAGTGAATTCTAGAATCCCCAATCAGCATCTCATTACCTGCCGTTGGCTCTGAAACGAGCACAATTGGTGGGCAATAACTGACAAGGTATTTGAAGGGGAAAAATATGAAAGCGGACAGTTTGGAAAATCAACCAGGTTAACCCCCGATGATCAAATTTGCAGTTAAACAGCAACATTTACTGGTTGTTCAAAACCCTGGTAAACCTGGCACCCTCTTTGTTTTCCATAAATATGCTTGCTTTCTTGTCCTGCCATCTTGATGTTTTCTGAGACAGTTAACACGTCTTCCAGGAAGCAGCCAATTGTGACGCTATGTTCTATAAATGACACCATTCTCAATTGCATGTCAATTCAGTAAAAACATTTATTTAAACTATTCACTTCTTGATGCAATAATTTGCTTCCAAATGCATTTCTATTTTCACAACAGTAGACACATCTTAAAAATAAATCTTCATAAGCCATCCTAGGTCCTTAAAGCCTAAATTTTTGTCAAGGATCTTGATGCAATGTGATTGATACTAAGGCTTGGAGAGACACCATCACAAGAGATGGTTTTCTTTAGTCTCAAAGAATACAGGGATTTACGGAGATGATCATCGTGCTCCCAGAGGAGTAACTTCTCAACACTCAGGTCCCTCCGTACTGCCGAGGGATATCACCTGTGTGCAGTGAAGACTTTGCCAGTATTTGTCACAGCCTTCGCCAATATCTTAGGGGTTTTCGCATATTCATGGTCACCCACTGCTCTGACTCCTGAAGACTTGCTTGCCAGTTCCTAAGAGGTAAATACCAAGCACTGAATAGTTACTGCAAAGTCAGATGAAATTAAGGTTTACCTTTCTAAGCCAATTCACAAGACTAGACATGAAGGCTGCCTGAGGCCCCTGTTACAAACAATGTGAACAAGATAAACATTTGAATTTATTTTTCCGTATATTGAAAAAAAGGAACAAATGACACATAAATACAGGGGGAAAAATAGAGATACTCTTTCAAACATAAGAAGTACTCCCATTCCTGGGAATGCATTTTTTCCATCCTAGCTATGGTAAGATAAAAAATAAAATGAGAAAAACAATTTAGGACATCATGTTTTAAATGAGCCCTTCTTCTTCTTCTACTTCTTTTTTTTTGTTTTGTTTTAGTGGAGATCTCAGAGCCTTTCTCCTTGTATTTATTTAACAGAGATCTTGGAATGATCTCACTAGTTTAAATTAATAAAGCATTTGAAAGGCTGAGTGGCTATGCCACAGAAGCCATTTGAGGCATCCATTGTGGGAAAAAAAAAAGCAAGCATTTATATAATTTACTATCATAAATAATAAGAGCAAAAAATGATGATAGAATGCTTAGCTTGGTGAACTGTCAGAGCAGTTTCTAAAGAATTCCATGATGGAGAGAAATTACAATGTCCAGCCTGGGGATCTTGGCTCGGGAAATGGTGGCATGCCAGGTCCCATTTTTTTTTATAGTAATTCCAAAACATAATTGTGTTCCTGCTGCTTGAGAACTTAAGATCTGGCAATAGTTAAATGAAATTTTAACAAACAAACAGAAAAGGGATAAAAATTTTTTTTGGAGTCCATGCATCATTTATTGAAAAATAATTGTAAAGACCACAAAGTCCAAATTAGAGTTGTTCAGTCACTAAGTCATGTCCAACTCCTTGCAACTCCAAGCCTGTAACACACCAGTCTTCCCCATCCTTCACTATCTCCCAGAGTTTTCTTGAACTCATGTTCACTGAGCCAGTGATGCTATCTAACCATCTCATCCTCTGCCACCCGCTTCTCCTCCTCCCTTCAATCTTCCCCAGCATCAGGGTCTTTTCCAATGAGTTGGTTCTTCACATCAGTGGCCAAAGGATTGGAGATTTAGCTTCAGCATCAGTTCTTCCAATGAATATTCAAGGTTGATTTCCTTTAGGATTGACTGGTTTGATCTCCTTGCAATCCACGGGACCTTCAAGTGTCCTCTCCAACACCACAGTTCGAGGTTATTGGTATTTGAGGTGTGAAGAGCATGGAGTCTGGAACTAAGGAAACCATGCTGCCATTATGTGACCATCTGGGACAACTTTAAGTTGTGTGGCCTTTTGCTATCTTCAAATAGGTAGACCAGTTGTACATTGGGGCTTGGCCAGGAAAGTCACTTGTTAAGAAAGTAATTAATGTGAGTCAATTATTAATAACTTGAATCAAATAATTTGCTTTTTAGACTTGCCCCATAAAATTAGCTATATAAATATAATTGAGTCATTGCAGAACTGAAATTTAGTTAACCATGTTCAGCACAAGTGTGCTCCATTTCCATTTGAAGAGGTAGTTTTCATGGTGACTGATTCTAACTTTATTCTTGCAGAATGAAAGTTTGCAGGCAAACAAACAACTGCCCTGTGAAATTGCATAGGAAGCAAAATCTAACTTTCTAAATAAACAAGTGATCTAAAGATGAGAATCCCACTGCAGATGCAAGGGTTGAAAAATGTGCAGGGAAAATCTTGAAGGTGCCAAAATGGTTCTGTGAGGCCCTGGCAGTGTGTTAGGAACTCACAGGTCCCCACTCTGATACAAGAATCCAAGTCACATAGAAAGAGCAAAGTTCAGTTACTCTGGCACTCTTTCACCCATCATTCTGGAGGGAAGTAAAACCTAAATCAGGTCTGTAGAAGTTTAAGCAGTAAACACCAGTGTAACTGCTCAGCCATGGGATGTAAGGACTTCCCACTTTGACCTCTAATGACTCGCCAGGGTCTCAAGGAGGTACATCATTTTTTTTCCTGATTTGTAAAGTAAGTAAATAAATGGTCCCAAAGAAAGTTTCCATGGAAACTGGGCTTATTGGAAATATGAAAATCACTGAAACACTTGAATGCCAAACTCTCAAAGAGGACTTTAGAACTTATGCCTTATCAGAGAGTAAAACTGTGTAGGCATCCATTCAAGTTCACACAGGAGGCAGGGAACAGGAGTATTTCAAGTAGGCAAAGCAATAAAACAACAAACACACAAAATCTCACGTTTGATCTTCACACATTGTGTTTTACTCCTGACTAGAGGAGCTATGGATTAATTAAGAATCAATTAAATTCATTTTCTGAGAAGGCTCACAGAGTCCCATGGTGTTCTTAGAGAGAACAGTTAGAGAATTACATTTCGTGATGAAGCAGCACCTTCCAGGGAGCGTTGGATGTTAAACCAGGAACAGAAAAAGCATGACCTCAAATCAAACTTGAGTCTGGGAGAAAAAGCTATTTGTTTTATGACTTGGTTGTTGCTAGAAAATGCTTAATTGACTTGTGTAAGTTTGAATAATGCCAATGGCAGGGATTCATTTCTCATTCTCTAACACCCTCACCTTCCCCTACCCATCCCTGCATGGCAACCAGAAGCAGTCCAAGCCTGAGGCTGAACATCCAGACAGAATAATGCCCTCAGATTCTCACTACCTGGACCGACTCCTAACCGAGGAAGGAGGGGCTGTCTGGTCCAGGACCTGGGAGGAGGAAGTGGGTGTGCATGGTCCAGTGGGCATGTCCCTTCTCCTCAGAGTTTGGCGGTCGTACAGGGAGATGACTTCTGCTGCACTTTATCAAAGTTAAAGGCACTCCCGGGACACCTTCAGATCTCCAGCTCTCCCTGTGATGGGGTGAACACATTTGCCTCATTCCCAGGAGCAAGAACAAGCTCCTAGAGCCCGTGAACCACAGTCATGTGGTCTTTAATCCATCAGGTGAGTGACAGCTGGTTTCCCACCTGTCTCTCTATCCTCCTTTTCAGCTGGTTCTAAATTGAAGCAAAGAAGCGGGTGCTGTTTATCAGAGCCCCTCAAACCTTCATGGCATGCATGAGGGATGCAGATGCAAAATATCATTCCTAATTCATTTTAAGCTGTTCAGTCCAGTTCAGTCACTTGGTCGTGTCCAGCTCTTTGTGACCCTATGAAATGCATAGCACCAGGCTTCCCTGTCCATCACACTCCCAGAACTTGCTCAAACTGATGTCCATCGAGTCGGTGATGCCATCCAACCATCTCATTTTCTGTTGTCCCCTTCTCCCGCCTTCATTCTTTCCCAGCATCAGGGTCTTTTCCAATGAAACCACCATCTCACATAAGAAGAAGTGGGTGAGCAATGCCTTCCAGGTACTTCTGGTAATTTTTATGATCCTTTTTAAGCCTTTGCACTTTAAATTCCTCTTCACTAAGCATACACAAAATCCCCTGTATTCTGTCTCCTTTGTTTTACATGAACAAGCTTTCCAATTAGAAACAGAACTTATGCAAAATTCACAAGTGGACATTTATACAAAGCAAACAAAAATAATGGGATTGCTCTATTGCTTATGTAGATCCTGCAAACATGACGTGGGTCCTAAGGATTGGTAGCCTCCCACACCGTCACTTGCACCCATCAGTGGGGTTGTCTTACTTCTTGCTGTCAGGAAAGGTGCCCTGCATAGTTAAGACCTTTCTCTGGATGGGAAAAGAACTGGGTTTTCCCAGTGGCTCAGCTGGTAAAGAACCTGCCTGCCAATGCAAGAGACACAAGAGACTCAGGTTCAATCCCTGGGTCAGGAAAACTCCCTAGAGAAGGAAATGGCAACCCACTCCAGTATTCTTGCCTGGAGAGTTCCATGGACAGAAGAGCCTGGTAGGCTACAGTCCAGGGGATCATGAAGAATCCATTGAGTGTGTACGCACTGGCCATGTGAGACTGTGATTCTCTCTTTCTGTAAAAATGCTCACATACACTTTGACTCCTCTTTCTTGTTTGAGATACTCTTTAATCATAGCCACATCCAAGAAATGATAATGAAGCTAGAGCACCAACACATTAAATAAGGCAGGACAAGCAGTCTGTAAAATATATACGGAATTCACTCCTCACAAAAGAGCAAAATTCTGAAAGGCATTGTTCATACATTGGAGAAACCATGATGCCTCTCATCCCACCATCCTGACAGATGTTCAGACAGTAACTTCCTTTATAAGTGGATGTCTGTGTCCACTTCCTGCAGGCAATTATTGGGAATTCCCCTTTAGAAAAGATGCTATGAATGAACATTTACTGGCATCAACAGTATCCTTCCTGGCCACTAATTCTTTGTGTCTTTTACTAAAGGTAGTTTTTGTTTAGTTTCTCAGTCGTGTCTGATTCCTTGCTACTGTAGCCCTCTAGGCTCCACTGTCCATGGGATTCTCCAGGGGAGAACTGGAGTGGGTTGCCATTTCCTTCTCCAGGGGATCTTCTGGACCCAGTGATTGAACCTGCATCTCCTGCATTGGCAGACATATCCTTCACCACTGTGTCACCAGGGAAGCCCCTTTACTGAAGGTAAAACCTACTGAAACCTCTCCTGAAGGTCTTGAAGACTTAACCAACAGACCATCAGGCATATTTAAAAATCATAAAGTTCCCTAAAGTTTGGGAACAACTTTCTTGCCCTTTTCCTTAAATAAATTTTTATTTAGTAGAGGAGACATTGTAAATGTAGACAAGATTTGAGAATAAAAAGGGGGTTGTGATGGACTCATACTTCAGTGAACACCTGCGTGGCCCCATTCCCTCTGACCTGATGCCTCAGCCCCAGACCATCCCGCTGAAGACAGAGCAGGTGATGCTGAGGACCCAGAGGGCTCCTGCCAAGTCCGGGCCTACTGTGACACATGGTTCTGCAGAGGCTGCTGGGGAATGCAGGACTTCACACCCTACAGCGTGGACACCTGGGGAGGAGAGGGACAGAAGGGCTGAGAGGAAACTGTTCTCTTGTCTTTTCCTCTGCTGGACCATCCCAAGTTGCAGCAGCTCCTATGACCCACTTGAGGATGTCCCATTGGATGAGAGGTCAGCGGCTCTTGTCGCAAAGAGGGGCTGGCCAGGAAGTGTGCATCTCTGCGTTTCGTCTCCTACCTGCTCCTCCCGCCTTTGTCCTCCCTTGCTCTCACTGCCCTGGGTTTGCACTCACCTGTACAGTGTCAACATATAAGTTTTCGCCTTAGTCTCTGTTTTCCTGGGAACCCAGTACAAAAGAATCGTGTTTTATTTAAAGTTTTTCTTCAAAGAAAAACAAATGATCGTTTGAAAAATTCGATGAAGTTACCCTACACTTACTTGTGTGTTCAATGGCCCTATTGAAGCATAGGAATTTCTGAAGCTGTTTCTGGAATATGTGCACTTTGAAAGACAGATGAATCACTGAAGCAGTTTATTAGCTCATTGTTATTCGTGATGAGCCAATATTTACCATATAATTATTTACACCTTTTCTAATAATACGGGAACTATTAAAAATCTTCATGTAGGCGAAGTAATTGCACTGGGTCACCTTCAAGATTATGTTACTAGCTGGCCTCCAGCAGGTGTTCATTTCATCTGATTTATATCATTTTTACTTACATTCCACCAAAGCATAGTAATTATGTAACAGAGCAAAGTAAATTCTACAGAATATCATAAAATGATAATCACAGGCTTGGTGAACATATGAATAAAGGAACTAGTCCTCTACTTTCATGGGGTAATAAATAAATATCTGGGAACTATTCCCTACAAGTAATAGAAGAAAGACATTGGTAAATGTTAAATACATAACACATACAAACAATATGTAATAGGATTTATTATATGGTTAACTTGAAAAACAAATTGTTCCATTTATCAATGTAAAATCATTACATTTAACCACTTGGCTCATCTAGGATGTGCAAAAGAAATCTCTACCTTAGGCTTGATTTAAAATTATCAGCTACGATTTTGCATGCTCTTTTTGTTCTCATTATTCAGTGCCAAATGTAATGTATTTCTGGGAGTCAATGATTGGTATAAAGTCTCAGAAAAATAAAACTTGCTGTAGACAAAGCACTTGTGTTCCATTTCAGATTTAATTTTTGCACTATAGTTTCGACAACATTTGATGATGATGATACAGATTTTCTTTTCATAGATAATCAGTTTTTGATTGATTTATTTTGCTTTATTTTTAAGGTGGGTTGTTATTGAATGTGTCAAGTTTTGGCAGTAGAGTGAAACAGGAAAGCAAGATCATTCTACAGAACATCACCCAAGTTTTTACATATGATTTTTGTTGAGAAAATCAAGAATTCTATGAAAAATAAGACTAGATTACATTGTCAGACCATAAATCAATGTTATTAAGTTAGTCAACACATAGAAAATTTGTTTTCATTATCAAGAGATAACTCATAAGGCATGACAAAAATGAAATATCTCTTCTTTCAATCTGCCTGACTCTTTCATCTTACCTGCATGAGATGTTGACTACTTTATGAAACAGCCTAAAAAGCTTTTTAAAA
Source organism: Bos javanicus (assembly GCF_032452875.1). Classification (NCBI taxonomy): domain Eukaryota; kingdom Metazoa; phylum Chordata; class Mammalia; order Artiodactyla; family Bovidae; genus Bos; species Bos javanicus. The sequence continues at coordinate 45,428,420 of NC_083880.1, read as the reverse complement.
TATTTCAAATTCTAGGAATGTTTCATGTTCATGTTGATATTTTTTAAGGCAGATCACTCCCTGAACTTGAACATGCTATTAAGATATCTGAAGAATCTTCACCTACTTTGCGAATGTGTGAATCTATTGAAAGTAAGAAGTGCCGCTACTAAAATCTCTCTGTCTTAACCTTGGTAGAAACAGTGGGGAGATTTGAGTAGGCAAAAAGCTTTTTCCTATATTTTGACAAAACCTCAAAAATATTTTTAGGTATTTGCATTTTTGCAGGAAAAAAAAGTGTTTGATTTTCCAAGCAGTATTATACCTTGAATTATAGCTGCAATCATGCTACATTCCCCTTCAACAACTTTCAGTTTTCCTTTTCCTGTAGAATACAGCCCTAAACTGCGTTCCAGACTGGCAGCTTTCTGCTGATGGATCTTGACCTCATCTAGTTTTCAGAGGTCATTGCTGTATTTTGTGTCTTTTCACAAAGCTTTATCAGAATTACACTACCTTTTCTACTTATGCACTAAAATCTCCTTAGGCCTGAGCTGACATTTAAAATATATAAGAGGAAGTAGTGCTCAGGGAAACCCCAGTCAGAACAGACTTGTGACTAGCCAGCATGGGGAAAATGTGTCAAAATCCTACAGCTGCATCTACTCTAGGTCTTTACCTGAATGCTTCGTGTATCCCTTTCTTATAGGTCTTTTATGGACTGAATGTTTGTGCTCCGAAAATTCTTATATTAAATCCTAAACCCAGTGTGATGGTGTCAGGAGTGGGGGCTTTGGGAGGTGATGAGGTCCTGGGGTGGAGCCACCATGATGGGTGAGTTCCCTTATACAGGAAACCCTGGAGAGCCCCTACCCTCTTCCTCCAGTGAGACACTGTGAGAAAATACCATCTGTGAACCAGGAAGTGGGTTCTCACCAGACAGCAAATTTGCCAGATCTCTGATTGGAGACTTGCAGCCTCCAGAAAGGTGAGAAACATATTTCTATTGTTAAAACTCCTGTCTGCGGTGTTCAGTTATGACAGCCCAGGCCAACTGACACACCAGTTCAGTTCAGTTGTTCAGTCATGTCTGACTGTTTGTGACCCCATGGACTGCAGCACACCAGGCCTCCCTGTCCATCACTAACTCCCAGAGTTTGCTCAAACTCATGTCCATTGAGTTGGTGATGCCATCCAACCATCTCATCCTCTGTCATCCCCTTCTCCTCCAACCTTATATCTTTCCCAGCATCAGGATCTTTTCCAATGAGTCAGTTCTTTGCATCAGGTGGCCGAAGTATTGCAGTTTCAGCTTCGGCATCAGTCCTTCCAATGAATATTCAGGACTGATTTCCTTTAGGATGGACTGGTTTGATCTCCTTGCAGTCCAAGGGACTCTCAAGAGTCTTCTCCAACACCACAGTTCAAAAGTATCAATTCTTTGGCACTCAGCTTTCTTTATAGTACAACTCTCACATCCATACATGACTATTGGAAAAACCATAACCTTGACTAGACAGACCTTTGTCAGCAAAGTAGTTTCTCTGCTTTTTAATATGCTGTCTAGGTTGGTCATAACTTTTCTTCCAAGGAGCAAGCGTCTTTTAACTTCATGGCTGCAGTCACCATCTGTAGTGATTTTGGAGCCTCAAAAGATAAAGTCTGTCACTGTTTTCACTGTTTCCCCATCTATTAGCCATGAAGTGATGGGACCAGATACCATGATCTTCTGAATGTTGAGTTTTAAGCCAACTTTTTCACTCTCCTCTTTCACTTTCATCAACAGGCTCTTTAGTTCTCTGCTTTCTGCCATTAGGGTGGTGTCATCTGCATTTCTGAAGTTATTGATATTTCTCCTGGAAATCTTGATTCCAGCTTGTGCTTCATCCATGATGCACTCTACATATAAGTTAAACAAGCAGGGTGACAATATACAGCCTTGACGTACTCCTTTTCCTATTTGGAACCAGTCTGTTGTTCCATGTACAGTTCTAACTGTTGCTTCTTGATCTGCATACAGATTTCTCAGGAGACAGGTCAGGTGGTCTGGTATTCCCATCTCTTTCAGAATTTTCCACAGTTTATTGTGATCCACACAAAGGCTTTGGCATAGTCAATAAAGCAGAAGTAGATGTTTTTTTGGAACTCTCTTGCTTTTCAATGATCCAACAAATGTTGGCAATTTGATCTCTGGTTTCTCTGCCTTTTCTAAGTCCAGCTTAAACATCTGAAAGTTCATGGTTCATGTACTATTAAAGCCTGGCTTGGAGAATTTTGAGCATTACTTTGCTAGCATGTGAGATGAGTGCAATTGTGCGGTAGTTTGAGCATTCTTTGGCAATGCCTTTCTTTGGGATTGAAATGAAAACTGACCTTTTCCAGTCCCGTGGCCACTGCTGAGTTCCAAATTTGCTGGCATATTGAGTGCAGCACTTTCACAGCATCATCTTTCAGGATTTGAAATAGTTCAACTGGAATTCCATCACCTCCACTAGCTTTGTTCGTAGTGATGCTTCCTAAGGCCTAGTTGACTTTGCATTCCAAGAGGTCTGGCTGTAGGTAAGTGATCACATCATTGTGATTATCTGGGTCATGAAGATCTTTTTTGTATAGTTCTTCTGTGTATTCTTTCCACCTCTTCTTATTATCTTCTGCTTCTGTTAGGTCCTTACCATTTCTGTCCTTTATTGTGCTCACCAGGGAAATACAAAAATTAGACCACAGTAAAACCTACTTTTCCTTATCCCTCTCACCAACTACAGCTAAGAACCCTGGCTACTACATGTAGAACCAACCTACAGAGACTCTGGAAAGGGAAGAGAAGAAAGGAGACCAGCCAGGGGTGTTAGGACCCAAGGAAAAGCCCAGTGGTTATTCCTGGGTTTTCCCTATGCCTCAAACCTCCCAGATTGATGAAAAAAATCATCAACTCAGAAATACCAATTGGTACAATCACAAAAGCCCCAAGAAAAACCTGGAAATGGGCAGCCTTCCATGATGGAAATCTTTTAGCCAACAATGGTTCTACTCCAGACAAGGAGCACAGAAAAGCTGTGGTCACAAACACCAAGTCCAGTAGGAAATGCAAAATGAAGCTGCCCTGAAGGGCTTCCCTGGTGGCTCAGTGGTAAGGAATCCACCTGCCAACACAGGAGACGTGGGTTCCATGGGTCTAGGAAGATCCCACATACTATGGAACAATGAAGCCCAGGCACCACACCTACTGAGCCCACGAGACACAGCTACTGAAGCCTGTGCATCCTACAACCCGAGCTCCACAGCAAGAGGAGGCACCGCGATGAGAAGCCACCACAACTAGAGAAAAAGCAGCAGTGAAGATCCAGCACGGCCAAAAGTCAACACAATTTTTTAAAAAAGCTACCCTGAAACACCACCCCACACTTATCAGACCATCCAAGATGAAAACACAGTGGCACCGTCTCTTTTTCTTGATGAGAAAGAACATAAATTCAGGAGGACAGTTTGGTAGATTCTTAAAAACTAAACATGAACTATCATATGACACAGCATTTGCACACCTGGGCAAATCTCAGAAAAATGAAGATTTACGTTTCACACAAAAACTTTTCCAGGAATGTGAACACCAGCCACACTAATAATAGCCAAACCTTTCAACCTCCCAGAAGTCCTGCAGTAGATGAATGTATATGCTGTGGGACGTCCGTACCAAGGAATATTTCTCAACAATAAAAAGAAGACATTGATAGAGAAACCTGGATCTCCAGGGAATTATGTGAAGCAGAATAAAAATCAATCCCAAGGGGTGCACACTCCGTGATTCTATTTGCAGCATATTCTTGAAATGGCGAAACTGTGGAAATGGAGAAAAGATTGATGGGTTTCAGGGGTTTCAAAGAATCTGGGAGTGGAAGGGAAGTGCGTGTGTCTACATGAGGGCCACCTGAGGAGTGCTTATGAGATGGAAACATCGGTGTCTTAGATGTGACGTTCTACTGTCATTTTTCAAGATGTTGGACTCAGAAATTTTTGGTGAAATTGACTCAGACAGTAAAAAAATCACCCACAATACGGGACACTTGGGTTTGATCCCTGGGTTGGGAAGATCCTCTGGAGGAGGGCATGGCTGCTGCTGCTAAGTCGCTTCAGTCATGTCCAACTCTGTGCGTCCCCATAGACGGCAGCCCACCAGGCTCCCCCGTCCCTGGGATTCTCCAGGCAAGAACACTGGAGTGGGTTGCCATTTCCTTCTCCAATGTATGAAAGTGAAAAGGGAAAGTGAAGTTGCTCTGTCTTGTCCGAATTAGCGACCCCATGGACTGCAGCCTACCAGGCTCCTCCATCCATGGGATTTTCCAGGCAAGAGTACTGGAGTGGGGTGCCATTGCCTTCTCCAGAGGGCATGGCCACCCACTTTAATTATTGCCTGGAGAATCTCCAGTATTCTTGCCTGGAGAATCCCCATGGACAAAAGAGCCTTGCAGCCTGCAGTGCATGGGATTGCAAAGAGTGAGAAATGACTGAGCAACTAAACACACACACACACACACACACTGTCTCACACAACTACCTGTATATCTTCAGTGATCACAACATTAGAAGTTTAAAAAAAACTCTCACTTTAATTCCCCAGTCTTTTCAAGTTGTTTCCGTATTAAAACACTCAAAATCCGAAAGAGGTAAACAGCACTGCAGTTGGTAAGACACAAACGTGAGACTGGCCACTTTCCCTGGCATGAGGTCCCTAATTAGCTCTCTGATCAGCAGTTGACAGATTAGACAAGAATGTCTGAGTACAGCAAATACATAAAAGTAGAAATTAAAAGAAGAATGACTAGATGAATCTGAACAGGAGAGATCAGAGTGCCCCCTCCCCACCACCTTTGGGCACCAAGGGGAGGCCCTTACCTTTCTGGAAGGAGGATCTGCAATGCTTCTCTTCCAGGGATGCTGGCTCAGTGATTAAGGATAAGTTAACAGTACAGGTCTATTTGGAAGGGACACATAAGAAGGGTTGAAAGGTAGCTGTCAGTAGATCCACATTTAAGGAACTAAAGGAAGCAGAAACGGAGGGAACATGGACAGGAAAAACACACACAGGTCATTTTCCTAATGACATCTGACTTTCCCAGACGGATGCTCACAAGGCCGCAAGCTGGGGGAGGACTAAACGCAGAGGAGGAAGCGTCAGTGTGAAGTCATGTGATGGGAGACACCAACACTGATATTAGGTGGATAAACAAGAACTGGAGTCCCCTCCCCACTGCCCCACTCCTCCATCGGGCTTTGCAGGTTTGAAGGGATATTTTATGTTGTAGATTGGATAGTCCTGGAACACAGTGATTGCTCAAGAACTAATGTTTTAAAATCTTCATTTTTATCTTTCTCGGGGAAATGCTGACCTTACTGCATACAGGGCGCTTTCTGAGGGTCCTCAAGCCAGAGAACCTTCTAGAGACATCTGTGTGCCTGTGAGGGGCCTCCTGAGTCTTAGTTGTCATGGCAACAGTGCACTCCTCATAAAGGCCTGTCGTGGTCCCCCCGAGGTAACACACTGTCCCTTCGGTCAACCCTCGTCTCCTACCACTTCCTTTGGCACAAGCAGTTCAAACAAGGATCATTTAGGATGGAGAACACAAGAATAATTCACTCAATGGTGGGTGCTTTATGTAATCTGGAGCCTTTTATCATAGTCATGCATATTAAAAGTTTTTCTCCCACAAATTTATTCTAAGAATGAAGCCATTACCTAGATCAGCAAGGTGAGGAGGTTACCCCTCCTGGCCCCTGATTCCCAAAGTCCTGGGAATGTTTGTCCTGTCTCCAAACCAGCTCATGTTCTCCCAGAAACCACAGTGAACAGCATATGTTTTTGTCTCCAGTTTCTGCCCAAGGATGTGCTGGGATGCAGAAAGGGGTCGCAATGTGAATCTACTCCACAGTACAAGGCAGAGCGCTTCTCTCTGCTTTATACAGAGAGAGGAGGAAGGAAAATCGTGTTTCTACTTGTGGAATCTACTCTGTTATACACTTGTTCTTGTCAGTCACTAAGTCGTGCCTGACTCTTTGCAACCCCATGGACTGCAGCACATCAGGTTCCCCTGTTAGCTCAAATTCATGTCCATTGAGTTGCTGTTGTTATCTAATCATCTCATCCTCTGCCGCCCCCTTCTCCTTTCGTCTTGAATCTTTCCCAGCATCAGGGTCTTTTCCAAACATTACAGGTAAATAAACGTGAGAATCAATTGAATATATAGAGTCATAGTCCCTGGCTTTTGCCCTTATGCTCAATTTGTCACTATGTTTGTCATATAGTGGTCAGTCTAGAGAGTAAAAGTATCTGACAAAGAGATGGACCAAGAAAAGCAGAATTCATCCTTTTATATTAGCCCCAATTCTACCTCCTTTTGCTATCCTCTTTCTTCATGGCCCGAGATCCCAAATTCCTTTCTTTCTTCCACTAAGAAAGCAATGGCTGCATCAAACCATCAGGGAGAAATTTTTGCTGCAAAAAATCCAGGAGGAGGAAAGTTAACACCTCGTTGCCAAGTTTCCAAATTTCCATTTTCACCTCATCGGTTTTCCTCCCTATTAAAACGTGGTGGAAAGCCACAGAGGAAATGACCTACCACAAGTCAATTAGTGGTTTGTCTTGCCAGGGAAAATAGTGCTGTTGTTTGGGCACTCGTGGTCACTGATCCAGGACCCCTGAAAGCACAACAGCTTCAGCTGTGAACATCCAACAGGAGGTGCACATGGCGGGGGTCTGCAGGGAGAGAGGGTCTTCATGGGGCTTTTTTGGGGAAAAAAATCTCAGCTTTCCAGATGAGCAAGAAAAGGTTTTCTAAAATATTTCCAACTTGGACCCACTTATTTCAGTGCATTCAGGATAACCACTCTTGCTCCAGTGCTGGAGGTCGTTCTGACAGGGATCCTCTAGGACCATCAGTCACGTCTGGACTGCATGTTTCTTTTGCTCTCGCAGTGAGATAAAGAGTGGTCTGAGCAAAACACATGGCTTGCCAAGCACTTTGCAAGGCTCCAGTTATGTGTCATTTCCACGTTAACAACAAGCGAAGAAACAAAGCCACTGGCACAGCATCGGAGGAAGGTACATGCCAGCTGTGGGAACATCCTCCACCAGACTCACGGGAAATCAGGACTGTTAACCTGAGTATCCAGTGCACGGAGTGCACCGTGGGCTGACGGAGGCTGGTTTTCACTTTGTCTCTTCAATTTTTCACACTTGAGAAGGAGAAGCTGTGAAAAATCGCAGTCTGCCCTCTTCAGTCTTAGGGTAAATTCCTGGCTCTTGATGATTAAGTCGCCTACTCGCAGACTCCCCCACATCTGTGCCAATATTCCAAGAGTCCAGATATAATTTCCACATCACCACTCTTCTCAGCTTACTGTGCAAGATTTGACATGTATCTAACTTGAAAATTTTAAAACAAGCCCACGTAAAATTTAATATTCAATTGGCTTCCCTGGTAAAGAATCTGCCTGCCAATGAGGAGATGTAGGTTTGATCCCTGGGTCAGGAAGATTCCCCTGGAGGAGGACATGGCAACCCACTCCAGTATTATTGCCTGGAGTATCTCATGGACAGAGGAGCCAGGCAGGTTACATTACATAGGGTCACAGAGTCAGACATGGCTAAGCGACTGAGTACACACACATATGGGATGTATACACATGTATGCCTACATACATTTGCATGCATATGTACTGGCCCTTATTCTGCCTATTGCAAGAAATCCATGTTTTCTCCCTCAGCGACTATGAAGCTGAAAGCACTAACCCATCTAGAGGAGGACGGGCTTTCTTTTCTCCTCCTCTCCCCTCCTAGCTGGCCATCATCACGGCTCTGTCACACCTTTGGTTGCACAGCCAGATTCTCTCTCTCTCGGGGGCAATGACCCAGCAGACATCACAAAGGAAAGAAAGGAGATTTTCTTCCCACCCCCGACCCCTGCACCCAAGGTCAGCAACGTTTATGCACGTCCGCAGGGCTACCACTGATGGACCCAGGTAACAGACTCACAGAGGCAAGAAAGTGAGGGTAGAGGTTTAGAGCCTCCTGAAGCCTGGACTTCAGATTCCCAGACCGTTACTTCTGCCCTGGTCCATCTGTCAGAGCAAGAGTTGAGACCAGCTGGGACCCAAGGATGTAAAGAAACAGACTCCACCTATAGATGGAAGAGCAGCAGTCCACCATGGTAGTGAGTTGTTGTTAGCACCCGGCGGGGACAAGAGGAAGGAGATGAGGCTCCAGGAAGCTCCTGGAAACATTCCTGTGTGACCACGCCCAGGATTTAAAGAGGTAATGGAGGACGCCAGCCATCGTGCTGCTGGAGCACCAAAATCTCAGAGCCCTTCAAGATTCATACTTCTGTCACTGCATGTGACATAGAAACCTGACAGTCTAAATGGCTGGCTGAAAGTAACTAGAAGGCTAACTTGTGTTGGAAAAGGAATATTACAAAGGCTTACCATAATCTGATGGTGAGTCCCAAGTAGTAGAATTTTAACATTTTCTCACCAGTTTCATGTAACTGAGTGTGTGTGTTTAACTAATTTGCTGTTTCTCTCTGCCCCTCTTCTGCCGTTTTCTATAGGATATTTGGTGGTGAATGAGCTTATAATTTAATCTGTGAGTTTCATTTTATGAAAAAAAATTCTGACAGAACTCAAGGAAGAATGGATATGACCCAGAGAAACTTGATAACCATGGGTGTCCATTCTGATGTGAGGGTGTGTCTCTTCTTGTAAAAGGGCCAACAGTGTCTTCAGCTGATAAAAAGAAAGTGGCTGAGATCCGGTGTCAGCAACTGTTCTGAACTCCAGGTCTGCTCAGAAGGATGCACAGGTGTTGGGCAGTGGTTGCATTTTTAACACTTTGCCTTGTAAGCTCAGGAGCATCTGAATCTCCACCCTTAGAGGAGACCTCCAAAGACAGGTGGGGGCGCGGGCCACCTGCCACTGCACCCAGGGCAAGGAGGCTGCTGGTCCCCGCAGCTGGCCAGTCACAGGCAGGTTTGCAGGCTGAGGAGGCTGTTTAGACATTTCTCCCTGGTAATTCCAATCTGAGGAATTGTAAAGGTGCACTTACCATGCTTTCAGTGCAGTTGAGATCCATGGTGCGGGGAGAGTTAACATACTGAAACAAGGTCGTCATTATCACCATCATCATCACAGACCCCAACTGACCTCTTTGGTTAACTCTGTTTTTTTTTTTTTGGTTAAAATATTCAGAGTTGCCCTGGAAATGAATAGAGATCATTCTGTCGTTTCTGAGATTGAATCCAAGTACTGCATTTTGGACTCTTGTTGACTATGATGGCTACTCCATTAACCGTGAACTTCCAGATGTTCAACCTGGTTTTAGAAAAGGCAGAGGAACTAGAGATCAAATTGCCAACATCTCTGCTGGATCATCCAAAAAACAACAGAGTTCCAGAAAAACATCTATTTCTGCTGTACTGACTATGCCAAAGTCTTTGACTGTGTGGATCACAATAAACTGTGGAAAATTCTGAAAGATATGGGAATACCAGACCACCTGACCTGCCTCTTGAGAAACCTGTATGCAGGTCCGGAAGCAACAGTTAGAACTGGACATGGAACAACAGACTAGTTCCAAATAGGAAAAGGAATATGTCAAGGCTGTACATTGTCACCCTGCTTATTTAACTTGTATGAAGAGTACATCATGAGAAATGCTGGGCTGGAGGAAACACAAGCTAGAATCAAGATTGCCAGGAGAAATATCAATAACCTCAGATATGCAGATGATACCACCCTTATGGCAGAAAGTGAAGAACTAAAGAGCCTCTTGATGAAAGTGAAAGAGGAGAGGGAAAAAGTTGGCTTAAAACTCAACATTCAGAAAACTAAGATTATGGCATCCAGTCCCATCACCTCATGGCAAATAGATGGGGAAACAGTGGAAACAGTGGCTGACTTTATTTTTCTGGGTTCCAAAATCACTGAAGATGGTGATTGCAGCCATGAAATTAAAAGACGCTTACTCCTTGGAAGGAAAGTTATGACCAACCTAGACAGCATATTAAAAAACAGAGACATTACTTTGCCAACAAAGGTCCTAGTCAAGGCTATGGTTTTTCCAGTGGTCATGTATGGATGTGAGAGTTGGACTATAAAGAAAGCTGAGAGTCAAAGAATTGATGCTTTTGAACTGTGGTATTGGAGAAGACTCTTGAGAGTCCCTTGGACTGCAAAGAGATCCAACCAGTCCATCCTAAAGGAGATCAGTCCTGGGTGTTCATTGGAAGGACTGATGTTGAAGCTGAAACTGCAGTACTTTGGCCACCTGATGCAAAGAACTGACTCATTGGAAAAGACCCTGATGCTGGGAAAGCCTGAGGGCAAGTGGAGAAGGGGACGACAGAGGATGAGATGGTTGGATGGCATCACCGACTCCATGGACATGGGTTTGGGTGGACTCCGGGAGTTGGTGATGGATAGGGAGGCCTGGCGTGTTGCAGTTCATGGGGTCGCAAAAGTCAGACATGACTGAGCGACTGAACTGAACTGATTCAGAGTTGGTTTTGGAACTTTACAACCAAACATAAGGCTCAAGGACGTAAGCAACGACTGTCTGAGCTTCATAGCTGGTATGAGAGATCAGGAAAGGATTCATATAAAAAATTAAGAACTAAAAAATTAGCTAGTTATGTAATCAGTGAAAATTATCTATTTGAATGCAATTTTGAAATCCGTGCTGTGCTGTGCTATATCGCTTGATTATATCCAATCCTTTGCAATCCCATGGACTATAGCCCTCCAGGCTCCTCTGTCCATGGGGATTCTCCAGGCAAGTTTACTGGAATGCGTTGCCATGGCCTCCTTCAGGGGATCTTACCAAGCCAAGAGAATAAACCCAGGTCTCCCACTTTGCAGGCAGATTCTTTATCATCTGAGTCACAAGGGAAGCCCAAGAATGCTGGAGTGTGTAGCCTATCCATTCTCCAGGGGTTCTTCCCAACCCAGGAATCGAACCGGGGTCTCCTGCATTGCAGGCAGATTCTTTACTAGTTAAGCTACCAAGGAAACCCTTTGAAATACATAGTAGGGTTCAAATGTTTTTGGGTTAAATATCCAGATCCTGGTGCTTTATTTATTCTTATCACACTTGAGTTGTCTGAAGGGGCAAAAAAAAATGGAAGAAAGTATGTAAATAAAACTTGCTCTGGTGTCATTAATTATTAAGAAGAGAAAGAAAACTTATTTTTTATGAAAAAAATAGAAATTTATAATGCTAACATTTATATATTTTATTCTGATGTTATGTTTTATTTTACTTAAATTAGGTAACATTTTGAAAATAAAAAATATAACATTATTTTCAGTAATAGTGGTAAGAATACTGGAAATCAGTAAAGGGTATTTTCTGCTAACATTAAAATGTGAGCCTAATTGAAAATCCTGATAAAAAGAATAATTTATTTTTCAATAGAATTACTGAATAGCATTTTAAATCCTTTAAGAATTCTCAGAAAGCAACCTTGTTAGAAAAATCTGTTTATGTTTTACTACTTTTAGATTTTAAATTATTCATTCTTGCAAAGCATATTTTTACTGCAGTTCATTAATTTTTAGAATCTATAGGTTTGTAGAACTCAATTTCTTTAATCATGCATGTAAAATTAATTATTAGAATTTTTATTTTGCTGAGTTCAGCGAGTGTGTGGAACCATACGAGATAGCCTTCAGCAAAATATGTAGCATCTAGCAGAAAAAGGAAAAATGATTCTTGTTTTTCCTTAAAATGAATTTTCTGTTTCAATAACTTGTATTCAAATCATTAGGGCAAAATATATCACTTTGCTTTCCTTTGTTCATATTTGCAGCAGAGAAATGGAAATAACAACACTTGTACCCGTTGTAAAATATCTAGCCATACTGTGCATGATATAATTAGGTTTCCTAACAACACAGGTAAAGGAATATTAATTGAAGGAAATCATGAGTAAATCAAGCACTTGTATCCACTTTATTTGCCAATAAACACATAATTTTTAAAAACTAGATGTGGAAAAGATCGTGGAAGTGTTGTATCACAGAGAAACGCCGTTTTTCTTGGATTCAAACGTGGTGCTCCCTGCCCCACTTTACATGTGAATTACATAAAATTCTAGTAGGTACAATTTGAGGATTTTCGCTTCCATTTAGTACTATTTTTAAAAAAGAGGCAGCCATCATTTGGAAGTACAACCATTGTAAAGATCGCTTGTGACCAGCAAAGCAGCCAAAGGTTTGTGTGAATTCGCAGATGACATAGTGTGAACTCTGGAGTGTGCAGAGGGCACTTGTAAATACATGATGGGCAGATCAAGACAAGATCTAATTCTGAAAGCTAAGTTTGGCCTATTGTTGCTCATTTATTATGTGTGTGCTCTTCTATTTTGTGTTATGTTTTGTTGATGATAGAGATAAATTTTTTAAAAAGCTGTTTCTATAGGAACTAATGAAATTACTAATACAGTCAGTTATCCAAAACTTTTTCTTTAATAACATGTGACATCTTCGAAAGAGAATTCTCTTGCTACACACATTCCACTAGCATCATCTCATGAATTTTGAAGAGAGACTGTCATTGGAATTTATTTCATACTGGTCTTCAGTCATCAATCTTTAGTATAGAAGGGCTTCCCAGGTGGCACAGCGGTAAAGAGTCCACCTGTCAATGCAGGAGACACCAGAGATGTAGGTTCCATCTCTGGGTTGGGAAGATCCCCTGGAAGAGGAAATGGCAACCCACTCCAGTACTCTTGCCTGGAGAATCCCATGGACAGAGGAGCCTGGCAGGTTATAGTTCATGGGCTAGCAAAGAGTCAGACATGAGTGAGTGACTGAGCACAGCACACTCCAATGTATAATTTAGGGAAGTGAAAGCTGTATTATTACCAAGCCAAATATTTTGTCATTTATCTGAATGCTCTATTATATAACCCCACTCAAATAAGTAAAATGACTTCATTGTCAAAATGTCACCCATGAGTCACACACATTTCAGCACAAGAAAAATGGAGACACAAGAAAGAAACTCCATGTTATAGTTCTGGGTATTCCACCAAGTATTTGTAGAAAAAAAAAAAATCAAAGGACTGGGGAAAATATATAGAAGACTGGACTGAAAATACTGCTGTTTAATCTTATTTTATATTAGATTCTAAAATACACAGTTAAGATTTTAAAATCAAAAATTCTATAAAGAATTTTAGGTTATGTGAGAGCCAAAAAGCCTTCTCTGCCTCCTGGACACACAATTAAATATTAATCTTCCAAACAAATGATATGGTAACTGGAATGGAAAAGAGTAGGAATATAAGCTATATTCCGCATGCTGCTGCTTGTTTCGGTGGTATCTTTTTTGCCTCGTTGGAATATACATGGAAGATTTACATTCCAAGACAATAAGAGATGGAAAAAAGACAAGGGATGTTTTTTAAAAGCACATTTAGGAATGTTTAAAATGCACCTCGTTTTTGGATTCATTGATTTTTATTCTTTAAAACGAGGCTTTTCTATTTCCAGAGATGACACGCGCATCGTTCAGCCCCACTGAAGAGCCGCACGATTTGTTGCCGGCTATCTCATCAATCCTGCTTTAATCTTCCTGGGGTACTGAAGGAAAACATGCTGAGCTGTAGATTTCCTCTGCGGTGGCAGGAGGAATTGACTGAGCCACACCGCTGCTCTTCTGCAGGTCTTGAGAGTGCCTCTCCCCCGAGTGCTCTCCTCTGCCGCCAGGGCCACGGCCAGGTGTCTGGGAACTGCCACGGTCACAGAGTGTGCTCCATTGATTAACCATGAAAACAGTAATGGGACAGTCACTGAGCCCTGAAACGGCTCCTCTGAACTCCTTCAGGACGTCCAGGGGTCACTACTCATGCTCCCTTGTGAGTATCAGCTTCAAGCTCTCTGGCTGTGGGCTCAACGCTATCTGCAATAAACTGCTTACTTTCCATCACAGCTTAACAACCGCCCACCAGGGTAGGGTGCTGGGGAACAGAGCAAGGAGCGCGCAGCTTCACAGCTGCAGGAAGGGCCATCTACACCCCCGACTCGGAGGATTTCCAGTCTGGAAAACGACTCTCCAGCACATCAGGAAGTATAGGGAGGTGGTCTCTCAATGTGAATTTCTAGAATTTAAAAGTAAAAAGCTGGCTACTTTTGCACATCCCTTTAACTCTTCAAAGCTCTCTCCTACTTCCTCTGCTGGCTTATTTCTTATTTTACCTAGGGACCATTTCTGAAAATAAGGGGAAACCATGGCAAAACCATGACTAAGAAATATTAAATGGCTTTATGAGAATCACTGAAGGCAGAACTCTGTCAGACTCCCAACCTGTATCTAATCACCCCAACTATACTAATCAATGTTCAGTTCAATCGCTCTGTCACGTCTGACTCTTTGCCACCCCCATGGACTGCAACACGCCAGGCCTCCCTGTCCATCACCAATGCCCAGAGTTTACTCAAACTCATGCCCATTGAGTCTGTGATGCCATCCAACCATCTCACCTTCTGTTGTCCCCTTCTCCTCCCACCTTCAATCTTTCCCAGCATCAGGGTCTTTTCCAGTGAGTCAGTTCTTTGCATCAGGTAGCCAAAGTATTGGAGTTTCAGCTTCAGCATCAATGAATATTCAGCACCTTCCAATGAATATTCAGGCTTGATTTCCTTTAGGATGGACTGGTTTGATCTCCTTGCAGTCCAAGGGACTCTCAAGAGTCTTCCCCAACACAATTCAAAAGCATCAATTCTTCAGTGCTCAGCTTTCTTTATAGTCCAACTCTCACATCCCTACATGACTATTGGAAAAACCATAGCTTTGACCATACGGACCTTTGTTAGAAAAGTAATGTCTCTGCTTTTTAATATGCTGTTTAGGTTGGTCATAGCTTTTCTTCCAAGGAGCAAGTGTCTTTTAATTTCATGGCTTAACTTTTATTAAATTTAAAGGGTCTTTTCATTTCATTTCACAACTAAAATCAGTATTAGTGAGACATATATATTCCCACTAAGGATGTATACAGGACATGCATAGTGTGGGAATATATAAAATACACATGCACACATATACTAGTGTGGGAATATATGTCATATAAATACACATGCATATATGTCGAGAAGATCCCCTGAGTAGGAAATGGCAACCCTCTCCAGTATTCTTGCCTGGAAAATTTCATGGACAGAGGAGCCTGCCAGGCTACAGTCCATGGGGTTGCCAAGAGTCGGACATGGCTGAGTGATTGAGCACACATACATGTATGATACATATACACACGGATACATACATACATATGCACACATATAGTAGTGTGGGAGTATGTGACATATAACCCACATACATATATATACACATGAGGTATACGCATGAATACTTACAAACATATACACACACACATGTACTGGTAGGGGAATATATACATAAACACTTGTAAGGGCTGTGTATACAACGTTTCCAAATCAAGTCTTCCCCTGGGTCCTAAAGCAGGCCATAAACATGCGTCTCCTGCCATCAGTGTGGCTGTTTCATGTTTGGCATCTTCCACACTTGCTTTAAGACAAAGGATCAAGGACTCTGCCTTCTCTGCCATGTTCCAGCAGAGCTAAGATGTAAATCTATAGTCTTGAAAGAGAGCTCCCATGTTATTTAGGCCTCTACCCTAATCCAGACACCAATAAGCCTGAGAGGATCGCCTGTGATCTTGAAAAACTGCACAGACCCCGCATCTGAGCAGGGGCAGGTGACTGGGAGTCAGGCTCAGCCCATCCTCCCAGCAGAGGCGGTGTCCTCCCCCCACCAAGGGCCCCCAGGTTCAGTGGGACCCACCAGGATGGGCCACCTACTGCTCATCACTGGGGGCCAAGGGAAGAGGCAGCAGGAAACAGAGCGGTCCTAGGTGTAAATACACAAGGAGATGAAATTACTAAAGGGAGTTACACACAGAAACTACAGAGAAGAATAGCGTGTCTACGGACCAATCCTGGAAATATGGATGTTATGAGGGTCCCGGTGAAAACATGCAGAATGGTGCCCAGCTAACAGGCACAGCTTCTCAGAGAGTCCAAGGTTTTCTTCTCGTAAGCAATGTTAACCATGCTGCTCAGCTACTTCAAAGAGCAATGAGTAAAACATGAGCAAGTAAAATGTTGTTGTTGTTCAGTCACCAAGTTGTGTCTGACTCTTTGCGACTCCATGGACTGCAGCACGCCCGGTTTTCCTGTCCCTCACCATCTCCTGGAGTTTGCTCAAGTTCATGTCCATTGAATCAAGGATGTCATTGCTCTAAGAGCAATGAGGAGAACATGAGCAAGTAAAATACGACAATTTTATTTCAGATTTCTTCCATAACTATAATCACATGCTTAAAAGAACTTCTCCCTTATGATACTTGATTCATGGACCTAACATTCCAGGTTCCTATGCAATATTGTTCTTTACAGATTCGGACTTAACTTTCACTACCACACACATCCACACCTGAGTGACGTTCCTGCTTTGTCCCATCCACTGTATTTTTTCTGGAACTATTAGTAACTGCCCTCCACTGTCCCCCAGTAGCATATTGTACACCTTCCAACCCAGGAAACTCATCTTCCGGCTTCATAACTTTTTGTCTTTTCATACTGTTCATGGGGTTCTCACAGCAAGAATACTGGAATGGTTTGCCATTTCCTCCTCCAGTTGACCACATCTTGTCAGAGGTCTTCACTAGGACCCATCCGTCTTGGGTGGCCCTGCACGGCATGGCTCATAGCTTCATTGTATTAGGCAAGCTCGTTTGTCACAACAAGGCTGTGATCCATATTTGCAAAACAAAAGGAGAGAGATGGGGACTTTTTTGGGTTATCGAGTGGCTAAGACTCCGCTCTCCCATTGCAGGGAGCCAGGTTCAATCCCTGGTCAGGGAACTAGACCCCTGTGCTGCAGCTAAGATTCTGTCTGGCCAAATCAGCAAATATTTTTTTTTTTAAAAGAGAGAGATGAAATCTACTATGCATATTTTATAATAAATATTATTTACTTAAATAAGTAAATTCTAGAAAAAACAAAAATCAATCAGTAATAGATTATGAAAGATTATTTATGTTATTTTCTTGAAAATTAGTTGGACTATAATTTCAGTTTTTATCAAACTTTGAAGACATTTTATACCCTCACTATAAAGTGCTTCTTCTAATGACACCAGTTTTAAATACTTTGTGGTAATGATTTATATAATTTGAAGTGGTTATTTTCCATACTTCATTACTTTCCCCCAAACGATCATTGATTTGATAATTACTTGATATTTTAAAGCCTGAAGACATACTGTCCTTGAAAATGTTTTAAATGTCTTGTTCTAAGCAAAAATAAATTACATGAACTTAGAGATGATTTATTTTTTCAACAAAGATAAAGATCATTTTATTTTATCTTAATTGACTGCTTAGCCACATATCTTATCCAAGAAATCAACATATAGCTTGTTAACGGACCATAAAGTCAGGCATTTCTCCATATCATGTGCAAATATTATTGCATTTTATTAGGATGACCCAGGATCCACTGTAGACAACGTTTTACTCACTGATTTTCCTCTGGCTTCTCTGCCAGGACCCTGATGTGTAACTTTTGTCTCTACAAAGCAGGCTGACATTTAAATGTGAACCATTTGATTAATTTTGAGCATTCAATTAGTCTGTGTTGTTGTCACATTTATATTTCAGACTTGTCCTATAGACATGCTTAAGAATTTAAGACAGCTATTATTTATTGCAGTACACATTTTTACGTGAACTAAAGAGTAGGTGAAGAAATTTAGTAAGCACTAAGTGGGATATACCTGAAATTTCAGGTAGAGCAGGTGGGAAAGTAAATGCTATGCAAAGGATTGTGCCTAGCAAGAATTAACATACACTTGATCAGCAAGATCTTGCAGTTTTAGAATTCATGAAAATACCTGGGGCTTTTCTTGTAAAACATCCCTGAAAGTATTAATAGTATGGTATCTTAAGTAGCAGGCTTCCCTGGTGGCTCAGTAGTAAAGAATCCACCTGCCAATGCAGGAGATGTGGATTCGATCCCTGGATCAGAAAGATCCCCTAGAAGAGGAAATGGCAAACTATTCCAGTATTATTGTCTGGGGAATCCTATGGACAGAAGAGCCTGGCGGGCTGCAGTCTGCAGAGTTATAAAGAGTCAGGCACAACTAAGTGACTGAACAACAACATCTTGAGTAGAATATGTATCCCTGGTTTGAACTAGTCCTTCAGAATACATTAATTACTCCAAACACCAACGCTAGGAATTTTCATACCCTTCTGATAGACTTATAAACCTATTCAAAACTGTACATATTGTTTTATAATGCAACAGAACATTATAGAAAGTGTTTCTTAACCATTTTTAAAGCAAATTCATAACTTCTAAGAGATCTTCCCAAGAACATAATTAAAAAGTTCACTGAGAGAGAACAAACAGGATTATTGGGGTGAAAGCATTATTAAATATGGGAGCATGAGAGTTACCAAGTGAACTTAATAAAATATTTTGACCATACTCTCAGTTGAAATTTTAGTGATAATATACGCATTAATTGTAGTTTTTAGTGCATCTTACTTTATAATGTTCTTTCTTATCATTTTGCAAGATGAGGTACCATCATACCATCAATCACACAAGTGTGAGCATATATACACACAAATATAGGCTTCCCAGGTGGCTCAGTGGTAAAGACTCCACCTGGCAAGGCAGGAGATGCAGTTCAGTGCCTGGGTCAGGAAGATCCCCTGCAGAAGGAAATGGCAACCCACTCCAGTATTCTTGCCTGGGAAATTCCATGGACAGAGGAGCCTGGTGAGCTATAGTCCATGGGGTCACAAAAGTCAGACACGACTGAGCGACTAACACTGTATAATGTCCTTTCTCATCATTTTGCAAGATGAGTTACCATCATACTGTCAGTCACACAAGTGTGAGCACTTACACACACAAATATACATGATTCATCTGAGGAATGTGTGCATATATATGTGTGTGTGTGTATATATATACACACCCGCTTTCTGCCATATTTTCATTCCTTCATCACTTATTGTGCATGTTACGTATTTGTGACTTCTTAAAACACCAGCATCAGTTAATGTTCCAAGTGTGCACTGTGCCCGTGCCTGTGTGTGTCTCAGCTTCAGGAGAGGAGAGAGCTCACTGCATGTTGTATTTGTGCAGTGGGCTCTGGTCTTCCCCTCTCCTGGTCCTTCTCCACTTTTGACTGCGGTACTGGCAATTTAAGGCAAGACCCTGCTGGGAAGACAGACGAGAGAAACTCAAATTGTTGAGTATTTACTGCAGAGTGATAGATTTAAGAATAATTTTAATTTTCTTTATCTTTCCAAAGTCCCTCAATTCACATGAATTCTCTGCACCCTCAGAAGAAAACCAGGCACACAACAAAGCAAAACCAATGGCGATGCTGGCGGAGTCCAGGCTCATCCATGACTTGCACACAGCAGCAGCAGGTGAGTCCCAGATGGCCAGTCTGGATTCTAAGCTGACTGCTGTTCACCTTTTTGTCTGAGTTTGGAGGACTATTAAGATCAAGGAAAACATTTGAATGCAACTTTCTCTTCTTTATTCAAAATGATCTATTTTTTCCTATGCTTTAAATGATCATCTCCTTCATTTAAATGGCTTGCTGGAAACACGTCTCCTAATGAAACCCCATTATGCTTTTTCATAACTTCTGACTTGAGTGAGTTCAGCACTGGGCTCAGAAAGATATTAATTTAAAAGGAAAAAAAAAAGATCAGATGTAATGAGCTGTGAAAAGACTGTACGTCTGGAAAGAATAACACTGAAAGACACTTAATATAAGGCCAATTATTTGACTGGCACTTGGATCTTGCCATTTGTAATAACCTCAACAGAAGAAAATTTCAACACAGAGATCTTCTCTACAATACATACAGAGTACCGGAGGACACAGGAAAATGATCTTCAGCTAGGATAGCTCCAAGCACACACATAATCTGCACAATCTTTAGGCAAGTTACAATCTCTCTGTGCCTCAATTGTTTCAAATAAAAAATAGGGTGCATGTGTCTGTGTGCAGGGGTGGGGTAAGTGCATTCATGTATCAGAGTCTTATAAACACTAAATGAACTAATATATGTAAAGTGCTTTAAAAAGTACCATCGGCATATCCCAATTTTTATCTCATTATTGCTTTGTTTAGGACGCTACTCTATTTCACAAAATCTGCATACAACAGGAGGCTAAAATAGGAGCCAAATATAGGCAGAAAATAGAAGGAATTTCGACTCACTTGTTCACAAAGCAAATCTATCTCTAAAATCTCCAGAAAGGTGCTAAGAAAATTGCCACCCATACCTAAAAATCTTATAAAAGATTTTAATCAACAGTGACTGCTGCCAGGATGACAATGGCTGAGAGAAAACTTGCATTAAGAACCGTTCATTTAGACACTACCTTCTCTTTAAAATGATCTTCAGTTGACCTCAAATATCGTATCAAAAAAACGAACATGAAAGTCGAGTTCAGAGTAACTAGGGGATATTTTAAATATGAAAAAATTCTGGCTGTCTCGACAGCTCTTCTTTTTCAAATGTCAGCAGCAAACATCATCGTTCAGAAGACAGATTTCTAGCTACCTTTCAGGATGGAGGGAAAGATGATCACACATTAAACTAAGGGCACCAGGAAAAAACGAGAGATCCTCAGATTCTCTTTGCATCAGCATGAGTTGAAGAAAAAAAATCTCCCTACGTTGTCAAAAGAAGAATTGGAGACAAAATATCTGTGAACTGTAGCCAAGGCGAGCACACATTTTTCAGGCTTTTTTCAGCAACTTCCCCAGAAAGATAAAAGGTGCAGTAACTCTTCATAGAGAAGTGTGGATGATTTATCTACTCAATTACGCTTGATGTCAAGAGGCACCAAAGCAGAAGACAGTCCCGAAGAATGACCACGTACCTCATACACTGCAGTTCAGAGCTGAGCCCCACACAGTCCAACGTTGCCCCGCACATGACCACTGCTCTTCTGTGCTACGATCAGGGCTCTGGAAGTTTTGAAAATGATGAGATAAGTGGCAACATCACTAGCTACCATTCACACTCCTAGCACACACTCAGAATCACAGAGGCATTGTCTGCTGAGACATCTTTCCGGACGTAGTATCTACTGTGACCCCTGTTGATCCCAGTCCACTCCCAGCCATCTTTATGGGATCTGGTGACCATAAGTAAGTGGGGACTCAGACAAGGATGCCCAAAGAGGAAAAGGATGCTGGTAGGGGTGACACAGGGCATTTTGCATCCTTTATTTATTTTTTAAACTAGCTACTGGTTTTCAACACTACTTTGTCCTAAATTTTTTTTAAGTGACAAGAATTTTTTAAAGCATTGTAAAGAAATCTTTCCATCTCTGTGAGTAGTAATAGAGAGGGTCTATTTGTCTATTTTAAATCAACAGAAGGCTCAAGAATCTTAACTTTCATCATTGATTGACCCACATCTTATCATTATATAGAGTGGCCAACAGGCATAATATTTTCTCACACATTTCTTTCCATCTGGTTATTTCTCTCTTTGTCCCACGTGAATCTCTCTGAATGTTTTTAAGATATTTGAAAACATATGTGGTTCTATTTGCTTTAAAAAAAAAAAAAAGCTGCTGGAAAGAAGTATCAGTGTATTTTTTGGGTAGTTAAGAAGTTAACACATTTAGTCTTTAGTGCCCTGATGAGATAGATAGTCCATTCCCATCTGCAAGGAGTGAAAATCTTATAAAAATGCAAAGAGAAGTTAGGACAAGAGATAATTCAGCAGAAGAAAAAGCCATACGATAAAAACTGTATCAGAATATTTTTAAAATTTTAACTAAATTGGGGTGTGATAAGCACAATCCACACTTGGAAAATTTAGTGTTTCAGCTGGTAAATGAACAGTTTGGGACCCTTTACAGACTTGTCTGCTTCTGAGAGGGTTTGAGTGAGATCTCTGCTCTCTTGATAACCCACCTTTAAATCTTTGAGACTACAAGTGAAATGCAAAGCTCCAACTCCACAAATCCAGCTTCAACCACACAAAGATGTCATTGCCAGCCTAGCACAGCATAATTAATCCCTTCACACTTCCCCTGTCTACACAGTACAGTATAACTATGGGTTGTCCATCACTTCCAGACTTCCCTAGGTGAGTAATTATTATGATAATTAACAGTTAGGGAAATTACCTGCACAGACCTACCCTGGGGTACAAAAAGAAAAGTTGGTATTTTGCTTGTGCACTTATTTTCATGTCTATGTGGTGTGTGTGTGTGCACACGTGTGTGTCTGTGCATAGGTGGTATGTGACGCATATGCCTCACACTAAAGAGACCAATCTGGGTTGCTTTCTTTCAAATCTGAGCTCCTGAGGGTTTGCACATTCAGAGAGAGGACTGCATCTGTTTGAATCTCTGTCAGATAAACAAATATTTAAATGTAAGCAATATTGGAGAGATTGCTTTAAGCGCTGAAGCATGGCATGGCATTTAGGAGGAAAAACAATTGGGCAAGTGCCGGTGTAACTGACTACAGATCACTGGAGCAGGAAGCTTGCTGAGGATGGAGCACACCTCAGACACATCCCTGAGGCTTCCATGGATGGTGGGTCGTTTACCAGCAGAATTTACTGGTAAAGTAACATAGGGAAGCTGAGTTCCTAAGCACACATCAGAGCACAATAGCTATGATGCTAAAACGCAAACCTATTTTGCCAAGCATCCTATTTGTTTTCCTAAAAGCCCCTTCCTTCTCCCATTTATTTCCTTAGGAAGTGGGTTTATCTTCTATTTCAAGGAGATACTGTTGGGCTACACTGTTGTTGTTTTTGTTGTTTTTTTAACATTAATACCTCTGGTTTCATTTGTTTTCAGACTCAGTGCCACAAAGATGAGATGGCTAGTTGATAAACAGGATGACAGAACCATGCATTGTAATTTTTCAACAAAACCTCAAGGCAAATAAATGGAGAACAAATGTGTTTTCATTCAGAAAATCAATTTCACATACAGCATATGGGAGAGTTGCTAGAAATGTGTCTTGTGTAAAATAGAGTTTTAGGTGATGGTGAGAGGAAGCAACATGGATTTGAGAAGGATGAGAACTGATCGTATGAACCATCTACTGCATCCCTGGTTTGTTCTAATGCATCATCTTAGGAAGGAGCTGTTCCTCTTGTAGGTCCCCCTGAATCCAGTGTACCCCACATGCTGTTTGAACAAGTAGCCCTGTGTCTCTCCTGTCCCTTGTTTCCTGGCTTTGAGTGGCAAAAGCAGGTCTCCTTATGTCCTTCCTATCTTACAGGAAAACTTTTCTGTCTTTTATCATTGAGTACAATGTTTGCTGTGAGTTTCCTGTATATGATCTTTATTATGTTGAGATAGTTTCCTCCTATTCCTAATTTTTATCATGAACGGTGTCAAATGTTGTCAAATTATTGTTTTTTTTAATCAACTGAGATTTTGGTGTGTGTGTGTGTGTGCTTTTCCCTTGTTCTGTTAATGCAGTGTATTACACTGATTTATTTATGTGTTGAACCATCCTTGTATTCCAGAAGTAAATGTCACTTAGTCATGGAGTATAATCCTGTTAATAAAGTGTGGAAATCAATTTGCTAGTCTTTTGTTGAGAATTTTTCATCAATATTCATAAAGGATATTAGTCTAGTTTTTTCTTGTAAAGCCTTTCATTTGTTATTTGGGAACACTACATTCACAGAATGAGTCAGAATATGTTCCTTCCTCTTCAATATTTTGGAAGAGCTTGAGGAAGACTGGTTTTAATTCTTTTTTAAATGTTTGATAGGACTCACTGGTGAAGCTGTCCAGTCCTAGGCTTTTCCTTGTTCAGAAGTTTCTAATTACTGATTCAATAGCCTTTCTCTTTATAGCTTTATGCAGATTTTGTTTCTTTACAATTGAGTCCAAGTAAGTTTTTTGTTTCCAGTAATCTTGTTTCATCTAGATTATACAATTTATGGGCATACAACTGTTCATAGTACTTCTAAAAATCTTTTTATTTCTGGAAAGTTTGTAATAATGTCTACTTATTTTTAACATAGTTATTTGTTGTTTTGTTGTTTAGTTGCTAAGTCATGTCCAACTCTTTGTGACC
The DNA here is from genome assembly GCF_032452875.1 of Bos javanicus. NCBI lineage: Eukaryota > Metazoa > Chordata > Mammalia > Artiodactyla > Bovidae > Bos > Bos javanicus. Next base: position 45,404,265 of record NC_083880.1, on the reverse strand, counting down.
CCATGGTCTGTAGCTCACCAGGTTCCTCTGTTCATGGGATTTTTCAGGCAAGAATACTGGAGTGGATTGCCATTTCCTTCTCCTATAGTTATTTGAGACTTCTCGTTTTCTCACTCTAGCTAGCTAAAGATTTGTCAAGTTTGTTGTTTTTTTCTCTATTATTCTCTATTCTGTTTCATCTATCTCTGCCCTCGCCTTTATTATTTCCTTCCTTCTACTAGATTTGGGTTTAGATTTTTCTTCTTTCTTAAGTTCCTTAAAGCACTAAGTTGTTAATTAGAAATCTGTCTTCTGTTTGAATATGACAACTAAAAATTTCCATCTTGCCACTGCTTTCACTGCTTTTCATACATATTGGTATGTTCTTTTCATTTTTATTTGTCTCAAGATATTTTCTGATTTCTATTGAGATTTATTCTTTGACCCATTTTTTTAATTAGTGTGTTTTATACTTTCCACCGGAGAAGGCAATGGCACCCCACTCCAGTACTCTTGCCTGGAAAATCCCACAGAAGGAGGAGCCTGGTAGGCTGCAGTCCATGGGGTCGCTAGGAGTCGGACATGACTGAGTGACTTCACTTTCACTTTTCACTTTCATGCATTGGGGAAGGAAATGGCAACCCACTCCAGTGTTCTTGCCTGGAGAATCCCAGGGACGGGGAAGCCTGGTGGGCTGCCGTCTATGGGGTCACGCAGAGTCGGACACGACTGAAGTGACTTAGCAGCAGCAGCAGTCTAACTGCTTTGCTGAACTGTCTCAACCAGGTAAGTCACAGACATGATAGCTCTGACTTTTTTCTCTAATGATTGCCCCCAAAGTTCAAGTAAGTCCACTTCTGTGCATGGTGTCACAGCCCACAATACTCCCTTAAACAGGCAGCAGCACGTCCTCTGTGATGTTGGTCGTTTGGAACAGACCTGGAGAGGTCTGTGTGGGGACAGGCAAGCCAGCACTGAGGGCTGCCTGTCTTTCCTTCAGGCTCCAGGAGCAGGGCCACCGGGAGAGCCATGAGTCTCTGAGATGGGCCAGCTACCCTCCGTCTGAACCCACTCAAAAGAAGGAAGCTCCTGCCCTGACTCCCCATGACCCCTCTGCCCACCCCCCAGCCCCTACCCAAGCGCACTTCCTGTCTTCTGTTGGAAGTTGACTATGGGTCTGGAAAGGGAGATGGACTGACCATGGTGGGGCCGTTGCTTTCCACCCCTCGTCCTTGTTGAGGGCAAGCCCAGCTCCAGGGTTTGTCGCACAGAGTCGGACACAACTGAAGCGACTTATCAGCAGCAGCATGCTTTCCACATATTTTTAAATGTTCCTTCTTCTGTTGATTTCTAATTTTATCCCATTGTGATTAGAAATATGCATTATATGATTTGAAAGTTAAAAAATTTTGTTAAAACCTCTTTTGTTGCCTAATGCATCTAGTGTATCCTGGAGAATGTTCCATGTGTACTTATGAAAAATGTGCATTTTGCTGTTGTTGGATGGCATCTCTAATGTCTGCTAAGTCCAAATGCTCAATAGAGTTTAAGTCCTCTATTCCTTATCCATCTTCCGTCTGGTTGTTTTATCATTATTGAAAGTGAAGTATAAAAGTGTCTCCTATAATTATTTCTTTCAGTCGTGTCAATGTGTGCTTCATATATTTTGGAACTGTGATGTTTGGTGCGTAAATTTTATAATTGTTATTTCTTTTGTTTCATTGACCCTTTTATCATGATGTAATTTTCTTCTTCATCTTTTGTAACAGATTTTGGTTGAAGTCTGTTTTGCCTGTTTTTAGTATAGCCACCTCTGGTGTCTTGCATATTTTCTTGCATTATCTTCTTCCATTTTTCACTTCAAAATATGTGTATTCTTACATCTAAAGTGAGTCTTTTGCAGATAACATATAATTGGATCCTATTATTTTTTAATCCATTCTGTCAACATATGTCTTTTGAAGCAGGAGTTTACTATATTTATATTTAGCGTAATTGCTGATAGAGAAATACTTACTTTTGAAATGTAGTGACCTGGAGGAATGTTAGCCCAGGAGGGAGAGGACAGAGGGTGTGTCTTCCACTCAGATCCAGGTCTACCTGGTGGGACAGACATTTCTGTATTGTGTATAGTTTCCAGTATGGTCGTGGCATTCAATAGTCACAATCATTGCTATCACTATCATCGACTGAATAGTCACTATCACTACTTTGGCGATACAATCTTGAAATAATCAACTCCCTGAATGCTAAGGCAGCTTCAAGAGCAATCAAATCAAGAGCTAAATTGAGTGGTATTTCTAAGTTGACAAAGGAAAAATTTAATTGAAACTTTAAGTGACCTTCAAATGTCAGGAGTAAATAAAATGGTAACAACTGCATTTTTGACAGCTGTCACCAACTAATGGGAATGCCATAAAAACTCGTGATCAGGGAGCATTGGCATATCCTGTGTACTAGACTCATCACCATAAATTCTGTCAGATAAGTGCTCAACCTGATAATAATCTTACATCAGTGCTCTGAATTAGCTTCAGCTACACTGATGGAGAGACAGGTAGAGGAAAGGATCATCTCCATAACAATGACAACCTCCTGTGCTGACAAATAGCTGAAAGATTGGAAGCTATTTGCATGAAAAGAAAAGGACAGAATTTCAAGGGAATTTATGACAGAGCCTCCCTCACTTACGTCTGTGACCTTCTTTCTTCTTTAATTTGGGGTGTTTGTTCTCGATGCATTTGTATAATTTCACACACAGACATGAGTAAAAAAATAAAATAAAATTCTCACGGCTTCTCCCTCTAAAGGAAAGAAGATATATTTGTCCCACTAGCACAAGGTTAGTTCTTTTGAGCATCGCCAGCATCTGGAGATGCAGAATTTTTAACCTTCAAGCTGATTCAGCTGGTCAGTGACTGCTTTGCTGAGGTGTCACAGAGATTCAACAGGGTTGAGGGCTGTTAATTGATTTTGCTGCTTTGTTGAATACAGCAAATCCTTCTTGTTCAGTTTCTCAATTTCAAATATTCTGTGTGTATGATACCAAAGCAATGCTCCCAGTAAGGCTAAAAAAATGATAATAGATGCCCTGCCCATAGTTACACCTACCTTCTAAAAAATTTATAAAAATGGATTAAATGTTTGGGGAAGATACTTAAAACATTTTCTACCAACTAATAATTTCTCAATATTTCCTAAAACAATTGTTATTAAATACAGTGTGTAACATAAAATTGTTATTGATATTTTAAAACTGATACATTTAAGAATAAGGTATTCTTAATATTTCATACATATTCTGAATATAGATATTGTGAATGTGTAAACAATGTGTATTATAATAAACCATAGAGGTAATATTTAGGCTTGGACCAAGTGCCAAAACTAGACTGCTGTCTATTATCCTAAGACATCGAGCTAAAAATGTTTTTATTTTACCATTCTAAATAGTTCTATGTGTCCCCATAAACCACCATAGCTTAAAGTCTAAAATGTTTACCATCCAGCTCTTTCCTGAATAATATTTCTGACACCCCCGCTTAAGAAACAAGAGTTGCACACAAGCACAAAACCAAATCCTACAATATAAGTAGCCTTGAATAACCAGAAATGCATTTCTCTGTTGTGTGGACTAATGGTATCTAGTGTCCGTGTATGTGTATATGTTAGAAAATGGACAACTTGGTCTGATCTTAATTCACAAGAGATGTGACAGGTCTCTTGTACACACATAACTGTTCATTTTGGGTGAAAAATGTTCATTAAGAGTAGAAATATGAAGTTAACTTATGGTAAATGGGCATTTGGAAATTTCAGGCTGCATAGGTAGAAACTTGGAATTAGAAGTCTGTTCTGCCTTTTCACACCATCTCAGAGCAAAAAGGATCTTGACACTTGGTCAGAAAGTCTGCAATTTCTTTCATGCACTTTTGACTTTTTTGTTATAATTTTGAACAACACAAAATTTTTTTGGTAATGCTAAAGTGGACGAGGTGCATTCCCAACATACCCAAAACTCTCTATCATTGCACTTATCTCATCAATCTGTAATCAACTTATGTGCTCAATAGACTGTGAGATTCCTGATGGGAGGGGTCAGGTCTTGTAACAATTCATCACTGCAGTGCCAGCCTATTAGAACCACTCATTAAATATTAACTGCGATTGTAATCATCACTACTGCTACTATTGCTATTGTTTTCCTCCATCACCTAGTATATGCTATAATCAAGATCAGTTGTTTGAAACAACTTCACCTTCAGCATTTCAGGAACAGAATGATTTAGAAGCAAACATGTTTTAGCTAGCTTCAGAGCAAAAGAAAGCAGATATGCTTCTTCTGTACATGTCTCCAAGGCAAAAAAAAATATTGAAGCACAAAAGTTTTCTAAGAAGCAACTGCAAACAGAAGAGCTTGCTAGAAGTCCAATTTGATCAGAGCTGACATGAGCCAGAGGCGAGGACCAAGGTGTGACGGGAGACAGCAATGCGCGTTTGGCCTGGTGCTGCCCTGAGTAAGATCCAGTCAGAAGTGATGCCCTATGAAAATCATTAAATAAGGCCCACTAAAAATACTTCCCAACAGTCACTTTTATGCACCAGGGAGGCAAAAGGGCAGCAGCAAAAAACAAAAACACAATCTTTACTTTTATTGCCTAAAACAAAGCCATGAAAGTGGATTGGATTCTATTGATTCTAAGATGGTAAGTATGACTGAATTCACTTTCCCATTTAATGTTAGATAATACACGATCAAGTATGTGATTTATGCTAAATTTAAAGAATGAGCAATGATCTTTTATCAGAATTATTGAGTAGAAACCCAGGGGAAAATTTAAAGTTAAAACACATGAAGATGGACAAGTTGTTCTTACCAAAGGTACCTATAAAATACCAATAGATTTAAACGCGTTGCATGGATAAGTGAGTGGGTAGTTTTCAAACGTCTTCTCATAGTTTGTGCTTGAATCTTACTCAGTCTTGAACGGAATCAGAGAATTAGCCAACTTTCTAAAATGCTATGAAGCAACTATAGTTCACAATTAAACTGAGGTTATAAAGAATTTCTGTGGGGAAATCTTTTTCCAACCTAATAGGTGGATTTATACAGTTAACATACAGGAAGAACTTGCTGTCTTATCCAACCCCTGCCCCTGCTCTTCAAATTGTTGTAAATGAAAGAGAAGGACCAACTTCGCCAACTCTTTTGCTGTCAACTGTCACCAATGTCACCATTCCTGTCCCACCTTTCCTGTCCCACCTAGGACACTTAAGTTATTTAGAACAGCCCACTGCTTTAAGTCTGAATTCTTGACTACTGAAATGCTCTCTTAACACATGTCTGTAAGGTTGAATATTTGTTTTATTCTGTTATTTTACTTTATCTTATTCCACAAGCACTTAGAGGAATGGGGCATGGAATGCATGCTTCGTTGGTGATATTAAAAACTGGAAAATAGGGACTTCCTAGGGGTCTAGTGGTTTAGACTCTGCACTTAAACTGCAGGAGGCACAGGTTCAGTCCCTGGCTGGGGAACCAAGATCCCACATGCCTCGTGGTATGGCTAGGAGAAAAAAAATGGAAAATAGTCAATGGAGAATCGTTGGCTTGCTTCAACGTGTATCTACTGAGCAGCTGAGTTCTTAGAAACAGCATCATATGTGATGTGGGTGCAACAAACAGCACATTTCCTAGCTCTCAGAAATGTTTTCAGAGAGTCGAGTGGAGTCAGGAGCCCTTGAAGAGATGACGTCATAGAATGAGGCCGGTTTGCACACAGAGCTATTTCTGTCCCACGTGCACCAAAAGAAGGATGGAGGCTCCGAGCAGAAGACGGGTCAGGGGAAAACTGAGATGAGGTGGGGAGGGAGCACAGCCAACTGAAGTCTTTCAGAGGTTTTTGTTCAGTGGCCCAGGTTTGCAGTTTGTTCTGGTGAACCGTTACCCGCCGGACATGGGGTTACCAAAGCAACTGCACTTAACGAATTACTGTCATAGAGCCCTTGAAAAATTGCAAAGTAATTGCCAATAAATTAGTTCCTTTGCCCCATAAAACTGGCCTATGAAATAGGAAGACGCACTATTATCAAGATCACCCTATCATCCTTTCAGGTGAGGCTGCTGACCACACAAATTCACCACTGATAGCAGACTAGCACTCAACACCAGGCTTTCTGACTCCGATCCCATAATCACCAGTCGTATTGTAAAGTATGTGCGACCAGGATCAATGTGTATGTCCAATAGCTCTCCAAAGGTGGCTTTTCTCACCCCCTCATCCATTCAATGACGGCTTTTTATTGAGGGCCTACACTATGCCTGTAATGGACGTAGGTCTGAAGGTGCAGTGATGATCTGACAGACAGAACCTCTTCCTTTGTAGAGCTTGTACGTTTAATGCAGAAGCAAGAAGCCAATAAGATAAACAAACACATGTGCCATGTTCAGTGTGATGATTAAAACCTATCAGAACAGGAAACAGTGCAACGATGAAATTTTTAAACCCATTTGCAGCTTTCTCCCTAATCATGCAATGTGTACCTGTGAATATTAATATGTTACATAGACAAATGTGTACACATATTTATGTATTTCATACATTCCAATGACCTAGGGGTTCTGACAAGTAGGATTTTAGTTCAAGGAATCTTATTGGTACTTTACTAGTGGACTACAAAGCTGACATATAAATTAAGATCTTAGAGAAACTTGAACAACTCCTTTCATAAGAGTTCTCTGCTCTGGATGAAGAGAAACATAAATTTAGTTTACTTTTCCATGTAACTACAGCTCTGACTCAGTTAAGATATGCCCATTATTAAAATATTCATCAGTGTGAAGTGCTAATTTCTATAACATCCTCTTCAATCAGGCCAATCACTAAATTGGCAAGTTTCTATTTCCACTTGAATAGGCTAAAAGGGGAATCCTTCTACAAGATCTAGATAGAGTTAGGCAATTAAAATTCGTGTGGAAAGTTAAATTACCCAGAAGCGACCAAACATCTCTATAGCATAGCAGAGAAATCATCCATAAAACATAACAAATACTCATAGCCTCAAAAAAGAAAAAAAAAAAAGGAAGACCAGCCAGATATCCTGCTGTGGTTCCTACTTTCTACTTTAGATATTAAGAAAGTCAACTGCTAAAGAAATGAAGTTAATTACCAAAACGACACAGGGTGGTTGTCAACTTCTATATTTCTGCCTCTTCTCTGGCTTCTTTGAAACACAGGTGACTTGATTCTTTTTCCTTGACTTCCTCTCCTTTGAACCTCGTGGATTCTCCTGTGGTGTAATTTTACAGTCGAAATTATCATCTAAAATGTGATTGACGAATCTACATCCTTGACCAACTCTCTCTGTAAGCATCTTACGCATGTTTTCATCACTTATAACTTAATGGATATTGTTTTGGGGCATTTTATGCTAGTTATCATCTAAGCATAAAACTGTTCCTACACTACTTCCAAGCTCAGGAGATGGATACACTTTGTCCCACAAGCAAGCCACCTCGAGTCACTTTCTACTCTCCCCTAGTTCTCCATAAGCAGTCACCAAGCATATCAGAAGGTATTTAATATATGTCCCTTAAATTTTACTCATATCTTATTTCTACTGGAATCACCCTCAGTATCTTTCCCTTGGCTATTGGAATTGCCTTCTAAAACTTGTTTCTCTTATCCTGGTTATTCTTCCAATTAATCCTTGACATTCCTAAGATAGCCCAGTGTAAGAGAAACTGCTTTAGCTGACATCCAACACACAGATGGTGGGAGCACTACCCTCAAGCACTGGCCTCAGCTCACAGGGAGCACAGGGTTTAATTATGGACACAGTGTTCTATAATGATACTTGACAAATGGGAACACTTTTTCTGGAAGATGACTGTGTCCAGAGCATAAATGCTTTATGAAAGAACTATGAGAGATTTGGAGATCGTAATAAATGAAGGACCGCTGAAAGACCTGCCTGGATAAATTTAACCTCAAGAAGAAAGGACAGAGGTAAGATATCTGGCTGCTGATGTAATATTTGTTCATGTGTAACAGAAAAAGGATCATCTATATTCTAGCCAACGCTTGACAATACAAATACTAGTATTAACAAGTGGGAGCTGTAGGGGATTACATACAACCTGTTAAAACAAAAAGCATTTTGGCAACACCAGCTGTGAAACAGCCTTTATGAAAAAACAAGAGGGTCTCCCCTTAACAGCCTCTTTGATGGGGCCCTTGCAGGAAAAAGGGGGAGTGAGATAGAAAGACAGATGCAAGATTCCTCCCAATTTTAATGTTTCTAACTGGACTTTATTGGAAATACTTAGAAGCCTTCGTGGGTAGTCTGCTCGTCCTCTTGGCAAGTTAACTTTTTCACAAATGGAGACTGTACCTTCTCCAGGGGATCTTCCTGACCAAGGGATTGAATCCAGGTCTCCCATGTTGTAGGCGGATTCTTTACCAGCTGAGCCACCAGGGAAACCCTCCCTCTTTTATTTCTTTTTTCACTTACCAGCAAAACTGTCCCAAGTTGAGGAAGTTCCCTTCCCAGATGATGGCACTTTACTGAAGTAGCAAGTGCCACATTCAAAGCCAGTGGGACTTCTTTTCCCTTGTGCTTTAATCGCGTGACAAATGAGGCTGAATTTGCATTTACACAGCATTGCAGGGTGTCCGCCTCCTTGCCCACTGAACCCCGCACTGCACGACACTGCATTATCCCTAATGGCTTATCAGGTCTGAAATTTAGTATTTGATCTTCTTTTATTATCTTCCCCAGCTATATTCTATACCTAATTTTTTCCCTGAAATGAACATTATTGATTTACTTATTAAATATTGTCTGCCTACTGTGAAATCTTCACACAAGCAGGATGATGAATCCCTTTTAAAAATAATGATTATCTGCAACACAATGCCCGAGATGCTAGTTTTATAAGGAGAGTTTGAATGGATTTGAACTAAATGCAGAGTATAAAAACTGTCCTGGACTCTCTTGGATAAAAGCTTACACACTGTTTCTATCTCCTGAAGAAAAAGAGGAATCAATAAGTGATTATATTCTTAAAGTAAATTACATTTCAGGTTTTGTTCTGTCCAGAGCAGTTAAGAAGGGATGATGACTGCAGGTTAAATCTAAGGGCACAGAGAAGAACTTTAGAGGTTGTTTGCAATGGCTGGGGGCAGAATTCAGAATAACGTTTAAAGGTAATAGTAGAATTAGCATCCTTTCATTAAATAGTGTGTTCCTTCCTCAGATACACTTTGAGCTAAATCTAACCCTACAGGAACCGTCTGCCTTTTCCACATGGATGGACAATGTCTCCCCCAGTGTGGACAATCCCAGGCTTCTCAGGATGAACTCCAGACTCCTGGGTCTCATTGGAAACCCTGCATCCCACCCACCCCTGAGATGTACCCCCTTCCTCCTCATTCTTGCCTCCTCCAGCTGCTGCTGCAAAATAGACCATCCTGAACATAATGACTAGAAACCATCACCGTTTGCTTTTTCTCATGAGTTTGTATATAGCTAACCGGTGGATCACAAAATCTAAAATTTCATGTATTATCTTGGCCTCTGACCTCCTCCAGAAGATAAAAAAATCAAGTTGCCTGGTTCATGTTAGAAAGGTAATAGAAGCCTGATGTTAATCCCTGGTAAAAAGGTACAAAAAAGAAAACTACTTTTTTTTTTTTTTTCATTCTTGCAGGCAACTGCCTGCCCCCAGAGAGGACACTGAGAACCTGGGAGGCTGTGAACACTGTTACTGCCTCTCGTCCTGGTCCCTAGCGCTAGTTCACTCTGGATGAGATAACTGAACGACATCACCAACTCAATGGACATGAATCTGAGCAAACTCCAGGAGACAGTGGAGGACAGGGGAGCCTGCCGTGCTATCAGTGGGGTCATGAAGAGTCGGACATGACTGAGCGACTGGACAACAACAAGATCTGTATCTGAGGTAGTGTGTGTGTGTGTGTGTGTGTGTGTGTGTGTGTCCTCTCCAACTGAGATATTACAATTTCATGAAAAATACCGACAAGCAAGTCGATAGAAAGGCAACACAGACTGAAAGTGGTTATTTGCAGCAAATCCATACAAAAAGCAGTAATAATCAGAATATTTAAAGAGTTCCCACAAGGAACTGCCCTGGTGATTCCATTGATAAGAATCTGCCTTTCAATGCAGGGGATGCAGGTTCGATCCCTGGTAAGGGAGCTAAGATTCCACATGCCTTGGGGCCAAAAAAACAAAACATAAAACAAAAGCAATACTGTAACAAATTCAATAAAGACTTAACAAGTGGCCAATAACAACAACAACAAAATTTAATGAGTTCCCACAAAACAAAAGGAAAAGGGACAAGAAAAAGAAATAAAGAAAAATAGTCTCTGTCTATAAAGAAGCTCAGACGGTAAAGAATCTGCAATGCAGGAGAACCAGGTTCAATCCCTAGGTCGGGAAGATCCCCTGGAGAAGGGAATGGCTACCCACTTGAGTATTCTTGCCTAGAGAATTCCATATACTGAGGAGCCTGGCAGGCTACGGTCCATGGGGTCACAAAGAGTCAGACATGACCGAGCAACTAACACTTTTTCATAAAGAAGCAATTAGAAGAGATACAAGTGGCCAACAGTCACATGAAAAAATGATCAATTTCATTAACACAAAGGAGAATGCCAAATAAAACAAAGTTGAGATTTTAGTTCACCACATTTTCAGAAATGCTAGACAGGAATATATTATGGTGGCCCAGAAGCTGGAAAATAGGGGGAGATATCTTGCTGAAGTCTATTTAGCAATATTTGTCAACACTTTGTAATTACATGTTTTTACTGTGCAATTTATGTCCATGGATCTATCTGATGTAGATGTGTCTCTACTCAAAGATGTGTTTACTGCAGCATTTTTATAATAACCCCCAAATTAAAAAGCACACAACACCTGCCAGAGCTGGATAAAATGTCCCACGCCTCTGGTCCAAGTGCATTTACATTCTCATATCTGAATATCATATATGAACCAAACTGAGTAAATTCATAATCACGCCAAGACAGGGAGGTAGGCGTAAACAGAATAGGAACCGACAGGCTCCTGAAGCATGGAAATCAGATGAGACAAACCATGTCAGGGGAGCTGCGGACTGTCCTTGAGGAGCAAGAGTGGGGTCTTTGCCTGAGCAGAACAGCATCCCTCCAGGGCCCCCAGGGAATCAGGGACACTGACTCCAGGTCTCATGCCAGGGGCCTCAGGGGTTCTCTTCCTACAGCCCCTGTGCCCAGGAAAACAGGGAGCAAGTCACCGGCTTGAGCAGCTCAGGGGAGAAGGAAGAGGGAAGGGAGAGCCATCTTTCAGCAGCAAGAGCCATGTGGGGCCACACGCGTGTGTGTGATGACGCCTGCTGGCACGAGCCTGTCTGCCTCCAGTCCACTGGGACGGACTCAGTGGATCTAAAGCAGACAAGCAGGATGAGGAACAAAGATGGAGAGGGGGGTGTGCAAAGGTGTGATGTTGTGAAGAACTGTGGTGTCTGCTGGTCAAGGAGGAGGTGTGCGTGCTGTGAGGGATGGCGAAGGGGAATAGGACAGATGGGTTCAGAGACAACAAGCACAGAGTTGGGGGGTGCGAAGATGTGGTGATCAGAAAGGGCGTGCTCAGCTAGACGTGGTAGGACCCTCCAGTCTAGGAGGACAAGAGGTCAAGGGGTGGAGAGGCTGGGATGGTGGAGAAACCATCTTAATGTTGGCAGGAACTGGACCAGCAGCGGTGCAAGGTGGAGTGACAGGGCGCCGGGCACTGCCACCTTCAGGAAGGAGCGAGGGGCTGGCACCCCAAGAGCAGGGGTGGGAGCACAGACTGAGGTCCCAGAGTCCATGCTGGAGGCTGTGGGGACAGGAATGCAGTGCAGAAGGAGGGGAGGAAGGAAGGAAGAAGAGTATAACCCAGAGGGAACACAGGAGGAGATGTAGGCAAAATCACCCATCCGCTCTGGGCATATGTGCATAACCTCCTGTCCCTCATGTTCCTGTTGTTACTCAGAAGATGCCAGGTGACGCTTTAGAAGCAAATCGACCTGAATCTCAGGAGTTTGCGTGAAGGGTTGTATCCGCCACAGTGGTCTCCCCAGGGGCCTGTGGGGAGGACTCTGCTCCACACCCTCTCCACTTCCTGGTGGCCAGTGGGGTTGAGGGAGGATTGGAGGGGCCCAGGGAAGTTTCCATGCCATTCTGCTCACTGCCCACCAGAGAATCAGTAGCAAGGTGCCGCCCAAGGACAAGATGACTGGGAAGTGGGTGTTGAGGAGAGCTGGATGTTCAGCGGGCACTAAGCATCTTTTCCACTCCTCACTCCAGCTCTCAGCTGGCTGCTGAACTCAGCATCATGGAGAATCAGGTTCTAACAGAAGGCAGAGCTATTGGGTAAACACTGAGCCTCATAGGAGTTATTTGCAGGCTAAAAGTAGACTTCTGATGAAGAAAAATCTGACGCTCCAAAAGGCAAGAGGCCTTAGTGGAGAAAGTGACAGATTGCAGGGATTGCAAATTCGGGTGACCAACCTGCTTCTCCTATGTGGGCCCACCTGCCAGACTGCATTCTGGGTGTGCCTGTAGATCAAGCCACTTACTGCAGGTGAGATGATTCACATGGTAGAAATAGAAGGGTGAGAAGGGGGCACACATCAAGCTGTGATGCAGATACTGAACAAAACCCCATTTATGCTGCCCTATGCTAGGACCACATCCTTTCATGGACATTAACCAATCAATTTACCCCACACCTCATAAGATATCAGTTACTACGAGCTGAGCAATTAGAGGGCAGGGGAGGAAGGTGTGGGTGCCAGCCCAGGCGGTGTGCAATGAGGAACAGCCACAGAAGGGAGGAAGCCCCTGGTCCTCTCGGAGGATGCTGAAAAAGCATCCTGCTCTCAGGACTTGGAGGAGACCCACTCATCTGCCAGCTGTTCTGTCACAGAAAGTGCATTTTCAGTCCAGGGGTCATGCATTTTCAGGAGGGACTCATGTCAGGGACTGGACGGATGGATGGTGTTCCCTGCACCTTCACCTTGAGCCTGAGCCCATCTGTTGTCCTCGTTCGGAGCCCCAGGAGCAAGATGGAACCCTTGGGGCCAGCGGGCTGGGAAACCAAAAGTCAAGGGAAGCCTTCAGTTCCTCACCCGGGCTTCTTTGAACCAGCTCCTCCCCCAGTCCTCTCCTGCTCTCTGCTGGCCCCAGATTCTGGCTGCTCTTGGTGACACATCTCCCAAAGGTATCACACGGCTGCAAGATGCCATGAGAGATGTGAGCACGCAGGTGCATATGCATACATGCACACACACATCTGCACACACTCATGAGTGCACACACAAATGTGGATGCACATGTGCATGCTCATACACAAGCACACATATATACTCACATGCGTGCACACATGCACATATTCACGAACCTGCATGCACACATGTGTGGGTAGATGTATGCACATTCATACACAAGCACAAAGTATACTCACATGTGTACACACACACAGGAGGATGTCTGTTACACCAGGGTGAGGACCACCTGGCAGAGAAGGGCTTTGCCTTCATTCCCTAAGTAAAGGAAGGTCCTTGAAGGTCGCAGGTCAGCAAGGATAAGGTCAGTATCATATTTCAGGGGTCAGGCTCTGGCATCAAGGTGGGAGTGTCAGGGATGTAGATTGATTGGGCCAACTGTCCTGTCTGGGAGGACACACAGGGTGGGGGTGGGGGCGGGGGAGCTCAACTCCAAGAGGGACAGAGGAACTGGAGACCAGGCACCACTGAGAGGGGAGGGGAGTGGCGGACCTGCAGGATGTGCGTGTGTCCATGTGTGTGTGCATGTATGTGCATGCCCACAGGGTCAGTGAGGGAAAGGAGGGCTTCCAGGAAAACCCTGGGACCCTCCCTAGGGGATCAGAGACCAGGAGGAATCACCTGGAAGACAGAAACAATACAGCCTGATCACCAACCCCCCACCAGGTCTGCACACATTCTCATCAGGTTGGGTTCGCTTCCACTACCTGCTGGTTTCTCCTCTGGGCTGGTTTCCTTCTCATGTCTCAGAAATGCGGCTGGTTTTCACACTTCCTGCTCGAGCTGGCTGTTTTAAGTCAACCTGTCATTTTCATCCTCTGTGCCCAGCACAGTGCCTGGCTCAGGGCTCAGACAGTGAGAAACAGGCTAAAGAGGGGTGCATTCAATCCCCTTCAAAACCTGTAGGCTGGGTTTTATGAGGTCAGGAAGTAGTCATCAATGTACAGTCCATTCCAGAATGTGACCTACCTTGGCCAAAGACACCTGTGTGCATTAGTTTTAGAAATTGTTTAGAAATTACCCTGATATACCAATTCATACACTCAGCACATAAAACCTATTATGTACATCCTTGGTGACTACTAATAGCTTTTGTTGTCCTTTATTCCTTGGTGTGCATTGTATTTCTTCGTTCCCAGGAAATGGGAAGGACACACCATGATTGACTGACATCTTTGTTCAGAGTTCCAATGGACAAGTTCCCAATCAGGACAGAATGTGGCAAACAGAGCCGTCTTCCTCACGCCACTCATTTTACTGTGCAGAAATGCAATTTTATAATTCTATTGTGGATTTAAAATCAGATCAGTTCAGTTGATCAGTCGTGTCTGACTCTTTGCGACCCCATGAATCGCAGCACGCCAGGCCTCCCTGTCCATCACCAACTCCTGGAGTTCACTCAGACTCACGTCCATCGAGTCAGTGATGCCATCCAGCCATCTCACCCTCTGTCGTCCCCTTTTCCTCCTGTTCCCAATCCCTCCCAGCATCAGAGTCTTTTCCAATGAGTCAACTCTTCGCATGAGGTGGCCAAAGTACTGGAGTTTCAGCTTTAGCATCATTCCTTCCAAAGAAATCCCAGGGCTGATCTCCTTCAGAATGGACTGGTTGGATCTCCTTGCAGTCCAAGGGACTCTCAAGAGTCTTCTTCAACACCGCAGTTCAAAAGCATCAATTCTTCAGCACTCAGTCCAACTCTCACATCCATACATGACCACAGGAAAAACCATGGCCTTGACTAGATGAACCTTTGTTGGCAAAGTAAAGTCTCTGCTTTTGAATATGCTATCTAGGTTGGTCATAACTTTTCTTCCAAGGAGTAAGCGTCTTTTAATTTCATGGCTGCAGTCACCATCTGTAGTGATTTTGGAGCCCAGAAAAATAAAGTCTGACACTGTTTCCACTGTTTCCCCATCTATTTCCCATGAAGTGGTGGGACTGGATGCCATGATATTCGTTTTCTGAATGTTGAGCTTTAAGCCAACTTTTTCACTCTCCACTATCACTTTCATCAAGAGGCTTTTGAGTTCCTCTTCACTTTCGGCCATAAGGGTGGTGTCATCTGCATATCTGAGGTGATTGATATTTCTCCTGGCAATCTTGATTCCAGCTTGTGTTTCTTCCAGTCCAGCGTTTCTCATGATATACTCTGCATATAAGTTAAATAAACAGGGTGACAACATACAGCCTTGACGAACTCCTTTTCCTATTTGGAACCAGTCTGTTGTTCCATGTCCAGTTCTAACTGTTGCTTCCTGACCTGCATAATAGGTTTCTCAAGAGGCAGGTCAGGTGGTCTGGTATTCCCATCTCTTTCAGAATTTTCCACAGTTTATTGTGATCCACACAGTCAAAGGCTTTGGCATAGTCAATAAAGCAGAAATAGATGTTTTTCTGGAACTCTCTTGCTTTTTCCATGATCCAGCGGATGTTGGCAATTTGATCTCTAGTTCCTCTGCCTTTTCTAAAACCAGCTTGAACATCAGGAAGTTCATGGTTCACATATTGCTGAAGCCTGGCTTGGAGAATTTTGAGCATTACTTTACTAGTGTGTGAGATGAGTGCAATTGTGCGGTAGTTTGAGCATTCTTTGGCATTGCCTTTCTTTGGGATTGGAATGAAAACTGATCTTTTCCAGTCCTGTGGCCACTGCTGAGTTTTCCAAATTTGCTGGCATATTGAGTGCAGCACTTTCACAGTATCATCTTTCAGGATTTGGAATAGCTCAACTGGAATTCCATCACCTCCACTAGCTTTGTTCGTAGTGATGCTTTCTAAGGCCTACTTGACTTCACATTCCAGGATGTCTGGCTCTAGGTCAGTGATCACACCATCGTGATTATCTGGATCATAAAGATCTTTTTTGTACAGTTCTTCTGTGTATTCTTGCCATCTCTTCTTAATATCTTCTGCTTCTGTTAGGTCCATACCATTTCTGTCCTTTATCGAGCTCATCTTTGCATGAAATGTTCCTTTGGTATCTCTGATTTTCTTGAAGAGATCCCTAGTCTTTCCCATTCTGTTGTTTTCCTCTATTTCTTTGCATTGATCGCTGAAGAAGGCTCTCTTATCTCTTCTTGCTATTCTTTGGAACTCTGCATTCAGATGTTTATATCTTTCCTTTTCTCTTTTGCTTTTCACTTCTCTTCTTTTCACAGCTCTTTGTAAGGCCTCCCCAGACAGCCATTTTACTTTTTTGCATTTCTTTTCTATGGGAATGGTCTTGATCCCTGTCTCCTGTACAATGTCACGAACCTCATTCCATAGTTCATCAGGCACTCTATCTATCAGATCTAGGTCCTTAAATCTATTTCTCACTTCCACTGTATAATCATAAGGAATTTGATTTAGGTCATACCTGAATGGTCTAGTGGTTTTCCCTACTTTCTTCAATTTAAGTCTGAATTTGGCAATAAGGAGTTCATGGCCTGAGCCACAGTCAGCTCCTGGTCTTGTTTTTGCTGACTGTATAGAGCTTCTCCATCTTTGGCTGCAAAGAATATAATCAATCTGATTTTGGTGTTGACCATCTGGTGATGTCCATGTATAGAGTCTTCTCTTGTGTTGTTGGAAGAGGGTGTTTGTTATGACCAGTGCATTTTCTTTAAATTTTAAAATGCGATTTAAAATACGAACCGCAAAACTATTTTCTGAAAACACCAAAACTCAAAAGCCTGTATCCTAGTTTTATATATAGATACAAAATCTCAATATTTTCCTTAAATTTTCTTGAATGTCTTCATAGCAATTTTTCCGGAGACAATATTATGAACAACTCCATTATTGTCATGGGTCATTTTGAAAATGCATCATTTAATTAAATGATCTAGGCAAATCCTTGGAGAAGGCAATGGCAACCCACTCCAATACTCTTGCTTTGAGAATCCCAGGGATGGAGGAGCCTGGTGGGCTGCCATCTAGGGGGTCGCACAGAGTCAGACACAACTGAAGCAACTTAGCAGCAGCAGCAGCAGGCAAATCCTTCTGGCTCACAGTTTCTCCCATTAAAAATAATAATAATAATAAAGCATTGAGTGATATGTATAAGGCTTCCCAGGTAGCTCAGTGGTAAAGAATCTGCCTGCAATGCAGGAGACCCAGGTTCAATTGATCCGTGTGTTGGGGAAGATCCCCTGGAGAAGAAAATGGCAACCGACTCCAGCATTCTTGCTTGGAGAATCCCACAGACAGAGGAGGCTCAAGGACTATAGTCCACGGGGTCACAGAGTCAGACACTGCTGAGCACATATACACATGACACGTATCAGGCAGGCCGCGTTCTCTGACCCAGGCATGATGAAGCCATAACTAAGTGGGATACGTTAGGTGCAGTTCCTGTTTTCAGTAACCTGCCCCCTTCAGCAGAAGTGGGCTGTCTCACCCAGCCACCCTCCACACAAGGAGGTCACTGGACATTTTGCCTTCTCTATGGGACTCATAGCAGCCCACGTGGCTCACCCAGAGTCAGAGGGAGTCATTTCAAAAAGGTTATCATTATCCTGACAAAATGCGATGGAGGTGTGCGTGATTCATTTTTTAAGGGAGCCATCAGCAAATGAACGAGACAGGGCTGCGACAGCACGGCTCTGTGTCCCTGTGATACTAATTACTAGAGACACGTGCACAACACACCAGGGGTCTTATCTCGCCTGTGACTGCTGATGAGCACAGGCAGCCTCCGAACATCCTTGGCCCGGGCATTGTTCTCAGTACTGTGGGAGGGGGCCAGGCTGCCTTCTTGGCTGCCTGCATCCTCAATTCACAAAGGCTCCTTGCCTTTGTTTTCTTTCCTTCTGATTTTTTCCTTTCTTTCTTGACCTTTCTCCTGTGCTGTTTCACAGACACAGAACCTCAGGACAGGCTTCATTCTATGAAAGCTCTTTGTTTAGGGTTTTCTCTCTCCATAAGACAGCTTCAGAAGCCCTGAATGTTGCTCTGTTACGGAATGACAGGTGAAAGTCACTGTTTCAGTAGGTCTTCGGGGCTTCTGTCCCCCCTCCATAAGGAGAACCGTCTCTTCCCATAGTGTAATCTGTGGACTAAAAACCCTAGGTGTGAAACACTGAGCACAGTACCTCAGTGTAGGTGAAGTACACGGTACCCAGGAGTTCTTAGTTATCACCAAACTTTATCTGAGCATGTGAAAATGTGTTAATTCAGATGCTGCTTTTGTGCAATCTCTCTTCCTTCCTGTGTGTAAGGTCATCAATGTAAGTAGATGAACCATCCAGAGCTCTGTGCTATAGAACAGAGTAACTGGTGGTAGAGCCATGGGATAAGTGCAATAAAACATCTCAGCCTCTCAGTATTGCCAACTAACCCTACTGAGCCCCTCACCTTCCCAAGCCTAATCTTCCAGGTATCTCAGGTACTCAGTGCATACCTGTGGAATGACCCCACCAATAATGGACAACTCTGCTATTTTCACTTTCTTGGACAGGGGTACGCTTCCTAGTAAAGACGGCATATGTATGAGTATATGTCTTTATAAGGTATTTTAGCAGATTTTTCCCCAAATATGATCAATTTTCACCATATTCATATTTTGAAGTTGCAATATTTTTTTATTTATTTTTTAATTGGAGGAAAATTGCTTCACAGTGTCGTGTTGGTTTCTGCCGTACAACAAGGAGAGTCAGCCATGATTACACATCTGTTTCCTCCGTCTTGAGCCTCTCTCCTCCCCCATCCCAATCCTCTGGGTCATATCACAGAGCCCCAGGCTGGGCTCCCTGTTGAAGTTACAGTATTTTTTTTATTAGGACTTTATTCAGCTTAGTTGGTGAAATGTTGCAAGCTAAAGGCCACTATTCAAGTGAGACCTGGAGACAGGCTTTGTTTAGAACGCTCAGATGTTCTACAAAATGAAACCAACAATTTCCATTTTCATAGGGAAAACAAATTTCTGGCTTCTCTTCAAAAGCCCAACCACAGGGGGCCCCTTCTCCTCCAGGGCTAAAGTCTGAGGGGTTGATTAGTTGACCAGGTGAAATGCATCTCCCCAGTGTGCCTGCCCCCCCAGGACAATATCTGCACACAAACACTTGGGTCCCGCACCATTTCTCCCCTTGCCACCTTCAGGGCCCTATAGGCACCTGGGGTGGGGAACTCCACAAAACGCAGAATGATTCTTAGAAAAGTGAAATATGCCTCTTAGGGTAAGATCAGCTTTTGAAAATAGCTTCTATACATGTCTTTGATGTATACCACAGTTCTTCAAAGATCATTACATTAAATTGTTGTTTAGTCACTCAGTGGTATCTGAGTGTTTGTGACCCCATGGACTGTATGTGGCCCAGCAGGCTCCTCTGTCCATGGGATTCTCCAGGCAAGAATACTGGAATGGGCTACCCTTCCCTTCTCCAGGGCATCTTCCTGACCCACGGATCAAACTCACGTATCCTGCATTATCAGGTAGATTCTTTACTTCTGAGCCACTGGGGAAGCCCATGTTCAATAATTTCAAAATACTTTAAATTTTTGATATTTTTTAATGTATAGTGAGCTTAAAAGTTCATTATTAGTCTGGTATGTTTCAGTCTAGTTCAGTTCAGTTCAGTCGCTCAGTTGTGTCCGACTCTTTGTGACCCCATGAACTGCAGCATGACAGGCCTCCCTGTCCATCATCAACTCCCAGAGTCCACTCAAACCCATGTCCATTGAGTTGGTGATGCCATCCAACCATCTCATCCTCTGTCGTCCCCTTTTCCTCCTGCCCTCAATCTTTCCCAGCATCAGGGTCTTTTCAAATGAGTCAGCTCTTCACATCAGGTGGCTAAAGTATTGGAGTTTCAGCTTCAACATCAGTCCTCCCAATGAACATCCTTGTATGTTTAAGGGGCTACTAAATAAAATGGAATATGTTTCTCTAAGATCTGGGGAGGATTACAATCGCAATTTAGTCAGAACTTACAGCCTCCTGTGATGTTCAGTGAGATTTCCAAGGTATTCTCACACAGTAGACAGCCTTGTATTGCAATGCAGTTTGTGGTTGAAGACATCAGGCAGAGTAAGAATTCAGTCAGGATGAGCTATGCAAATTCTCTAGAATAGTACTCTGTCCACTTCCAGGTGGAAAACCATCTCAGAAGTTTCTGACTTAAAAAATCAACTAATATAGTCCCAGAGTTGTTCGTGCAATTTTTTCCTCACACATCTATTCTTTCTTCTTTAACCTAGGAAGTAAAAAACACAGGATTTAAGAGTTTCCTATGACAACAAAGCCTCATTATTCTGCAAGTGTGTGTTCACACTATAAGTAAGAGAGGAGGGAAAGGAATATTGGAGGGCTTATTTCACAGAAAGAAACAACTTCAGGTAACAATTAGCATTCGACAGTTCACATTCTATTGAAGAAATAGATCACAAGTTTAAAATATCACGAAAACAAATGATAATCCTATTTCTGAGCTCACACATCTCCCAGGATGCTTGTAAGACTAACAAGAGGGAATGTTTGTGACACGTAATCATTATTCACATGCCCAATCATTACACAGAAATATTTCTGGAAAATGGATGGAAAGGATGCTGAGTGCATTGCCTCTGGCCATAATATTTATTATGGGCTAGGTAGAGAGAAAGTATAATATAACATATCCAAACCTTTTAGCATACAAAAGAATGACAGGAAATTTTTTTTAGTTATTGACCCAAACACATCGCAATTTTTAAAACTACTCTTGTAAATACCATTCTGTTATTTCTACAAGCAACGTTCCTGCAATTGGCTACAGTTAAATGTCAGCTAATAAGTGTAAATAAGAAATAATTGTTAGAAGATAAATAAATGAGATGTGTGTATAGACGATCACCTACAGTCTGACAGATTCTTTATTTATAGTCACCATTGTCAGCTTTGGGACGTATTCTTGAACCACACAAATATGTGTGATTCACAGATTACCCCATTTTCTTAGCTGAAACCTATTTTCTGAAGCATTTTCAAAGTAGCTATTTTATTTTGTTTTCCAGGAAAATCTAACAAAGACAGTGTCCATATAACTCCACTATCTATTAGAGAGGGAAAAAAAAATCCCATCTTGGTAACTGTTGTTTTACTTTGTTCCTAGAGAGGACCACCACTCTCAACTAAAAAGATGTTAAAAAATAAAATACAATGAGTTTTCAAAACTGCTGGGACAAAAAAGCTGACTGATTTGAGTTCTATAAAATCACTTCCCAAACCAGCAGTTAAAGAACATGTACAACTGAGTGGATTAAATGTTTGAAAATACTTCTTTAAGAACCTTAGAGAATATTTTGAAGTTCTAGTAATCTGATTCAAGACAGTAAAGTTACTTAGCAGGAACTTGGAGGATCCAGAGAAAGGAGAACTGATTGTATCTCTTATGATCCCTCTCAGAGACTCTACGTCTTAGCAGAAGTCAGTCAGCAAATAGTTAAATCAAACTGCTGAAGGAAGTGTACTTTACACATACTTGGGATTTCTCATGAGCTGTAAGTGACTAATCCTGACCACAAGGAAGAGGCAGAATAGCATCCTTGCCTTAGTGTAGCTTGGAGCCACCTGCGTGGATGTTGGCTAATGGAGTACCCCTAATGAATTTTTGTTTCATGAGAAAAAAAAGCTCTGAGTAGATTCTAATGTTTGTATAAATATTAGGATGAAGCATGAAATTCCCAATGATACTCGCAGCAGTGATGAACTTTACCTGACAAAAGAGACTTTTTTGTTAAATATATATGTTTATTTGTAAAATAAATACATGCTCACTTTCAGACATTTGGAAAAAATATACATATATGTACATGGTGTGTGTTTGTGTATGTTTGTGTGAAAATAAATTTGTCCCATAACCTGCAACCCAGAAATGATTGGTATTGTCTTTCTGGAGAATTCCCCTTTTATTACCAATATTATAAATGAGGCTATTGTTCATGAAGTATTGTATCTCGTTTTCCTAATAATATTATATAATAAGCAGTATCCCATGCAGTTAGAAATTCTTCCAAATAACCATTAAAATGACACAATCTGCAACCCTATATGTTTCCTGTACTCCTTGTTCCTACTCGAATGAATGAATGATATACAGTAAACATCTTGGTACACAATTTCTGTTCTAAATTTGGAAATATGACCTTGTATTAAATGTATTCAATGTCCATGTAAAATTCCTGGGTTAAGTCATTGGAAAAATTGAAGCCTTTGACACAAATTGAATTTTTTTTACAAAAAGAGGGAGGGAGCAATTTCTATCGCCCCAGAAGTCAACTGGAATGCTTGTTTCGTCTCCATCGACACTGAACATTCTTACTGAAAGAGAGATGGTTTCCCTCCTCCCAGAACAGAAGGCACTAATTGATTGTCACTTTACAAAGCGTGGTCCTGGTTGGATTTTGGTGTTGATAGAACTTCATATGCATAGACCTGTGGGGATGAGCAAACTTCTGAAGGCATCTCCAGATACATTAGGGACTGCAGGTGTTGCCTTAAGTCTCCCCTTGTTGCCCATCCAGGTGCCCAGATGTGCAGCCTTTACAGCCTACGTGTAGCTCACGCTGAGCTGCTGTGTCTGACAGCATTTGGCCAGCAGGTTTGGCCAAACACTTCTTGAGCCATCTCCTGAAAACAAAAACTAGACTGTATTACTGGCATAAAGAAGGACACTTCTTCTAAGGGTTTGTCATCGTTTTGAAGGATGAAATAGTAGCTCAGCAGTTGCTGTGGGCTGTGGGTGGGGAAGCCGGGGCCTCCCCTGTAAAGAAGACTTGGTGGGGCACAGGAGCCTGGGAGTGGGGGGGGACGGTGCCGCAGGAGCTGCTGTCTGGGGTCCTGACTGTGCCAGGGCCAGTCAGCGTTGCTCTCCTTCTCTCTGCTCCTCTTCGGCACGTTGTTGGTGCTGTGCAGTCACGAGGTCCTGTCCGACTCTTGGTGGCCCCGTGAACTGTAGCACACAAGGCTCCATGAGCAGGTGAGTGCAATTCTAAGGGCCCTTTCATTCAATTACTTCCAAGCACCTTAATATATATATGTTGCAAAGTTCCATTTTTCAGAAGAGGTGAGGAAGGTCCAGCCCCACTTCCTCTACTGGTTTGTTTCCGCCCCACCACTGGGAGAGGTCACAATAGAGCCCACCTGGCCACATGGACCTGCCTCTCCCATAGAGGAGACAATTTACCCCAAAATGTGTTTATGAGAAGAGGATCCATCCTCCAGGAAATGGGAGCAGAAAGCAGGCATCTACAGTTTTATGTGCACGTGGGTTTAATTATAGGACAAAAAGGACCATATAAATGGGCAGCTTTGCCTCATAATTTGTGGGTTGAAAGTTGTTCTTCCAAGAATCGAGACTGTCACCCTATGAATTTTAAAGTGATATTATAACCAAGGCTTTAAAAGGCATTTTAAATTGTGTTATTTAAATTAAATGCTAATCAAAAATTAAATATTAATTAAGATTCTCGGTTGTTTATCTATTTGGTAGTTTGGTCTCTCTAAAATGCCAAAAACTGATTATTTGACTGACAAATGCCACAAATAATTCTGACGTTTTCTTAGCCAAGGTGTCAGTTAGGAAACAGTATGTGATGATGACAGAGAACAGAAAAGTTGTTGCTTAAACTTTTCTGCTTTTCTGTAGGCTATTTGACACAAAAGATTGTCATTGTTAAGAATAAAGCTGGCCTAAAATTTGAGGAAAAATTGGTATATCATCTATAATTTTGGAGAAGAGGCACATAATTACAATTTTTGCCTACTTCAGAAAAATATCTCTGAGGGTTTTGAGAAAACATTTTCAAGAGGGTTGGGATGCATCTTTCAGATGACACATTGGATAGCTTCCCATCAAGGGGTCTTTTCTGAGGTCTTTTCAGTAATGTGATTTAATCAAGGACTAAAATAAGGTTGGTGGGTCCAGGTAGGCTTCTGAGGCCTTTAGTCAAGTTTCAAAGCCTATTAAATTTAAGAGACAAATTGTCTTGTCATCAAGACTCCTTCATTGAAACTCCTTCGTTGAACCCTTGCTATGTCTAATTCACCACATTTTTGGAGTATTATTGTTCTTACTGGATGGTAGAACCAAGGCCTTTTATTCAACCTCTAATTGTTTAGAACATATAAAGTATAGATTTAGATTTCTCAGTGGTATGTAAATGGTTACCTGTACAAGAAATAACTGGTTGACCCTGATTAACGATTTTGTCTGAGCGGTCTACATCTATTCATAGTAATTCAAGCCAAGTTTCACTCATAGTGTGTTTGCAACATAAACATATGTCATGAAATCAGCCTTGAAAATGTTCTCCGTAACCTTTAAACTGTGTTGGGTGGAGTAACTCAAAATGTACAATTTATTGAAGGTCTTTCTATTTCACATTTTGTCTGGAATTATTTGTTTGTCAGAAAATAGGTAGCTGACACACAGCAGGCAGGCAGGCGAGAATTGGTTGATTGGAAGAATGAACCCAGACATCTCTTTACACTGTGGGTTTTCAAGTCCACAGAAAGACCGATGGCTTTCTGCTCCCCTAAATCCAGAAGCACCTGGAGATAAAACCCTCCTCCAAAGACAGACACAGAACATCTGTGAGAAAGCGGTGGTGACCAAAGGATGCCAACAGCCCTTTCTACTCCCCAGGATAAGGACCTGGGTGGGAAATTCCGCTTATCAGGTGTGTGTCAAAAACCACACAGGAATATCGTGTTTCCAGTAGTTGTTACTAAGAAGTCAGATTTACACACACAGAACAGCAGAGACCATGGGTTTTACAATCTAATAAACCCGAATGCATATTTTCTTTACATTAACAGTAGACTTGTTCTCATTGACCCTTGAAAAAAAATATCCTAGTTAGAAATCTACTGCTTTCATTTAAGAAGACCAAACCAGGAGATGCAAAATGGATTGTTTACCTATATATTGTCAATATACTCTGTAATCCTCTGTATCGGGAAGAAACAGACATGGGGCTTGCTTGTTTCCTGACAAGCACAAACAGCCGCCAGCACATCGCCGAGGCTCTCAGTGTGTCACATAGAATACTTTTTCTTTAAAGGTGACAGTTTGCTCCTGCTGTGTCAGGATGCATTGAAGTCAGTTCCCTTTGGCCAGACACAAACATCACAGGCAGCTGCCTGGTGATTTTTCAGAGACAGTTATTTGAAATTGCTTAAGAATCTACAAGCACATCATGATTTTAATAAACTTTCTAAAGTGGAGGGTGGAACGCCTCGGACACTCTTTGTTCTTAATGCGAAAAACATTGTTTTCAGTCAATGGCAGGTGCCTCTCACTTTACCTTTCCTTGTATTCAATTTCCTTCATCACTTTGTAGAGAACCTTTGTAGGAATTATGTATTTAGAATAAAGATGTCAGCTGTAAAGACTGGACATCACTAAGGCCCATGTAAAGGAAGGACAAAGGGAAAAGTCATTGTGTTTCAGTCGATGATATTTTTAAGACAAAATATTAATTTATATAATGTTATTTGCTTTTTATTGTGTTTCTTTGTGACAGCGATATTATTACTACTAATAGCGATTAATGATTCACTGAGCTCTTGCTGTGTCAGGCATTGTTCTCAGGGTTTCTCACAAGCTGATAGCTCAGTTGGTAAAGAATCTGCCGCAATTCAGGAGACCCAATTCAATTCCTGGGAGAGGAAGATCCGCTGGAAAAAGGATAGGCTACCCACTCCAGTACTCTCGGGCTTCCCCTATGGCTCAGCTGGTAAAGAATCCACCTGCAATGTGAGAGACCTGGATTCGATCCCTGGTTTGGGAAGATCCCATGGAGAAGGGAAAGGCTACCCACTCCAATATTCTGGCCTAGAGAATTCCATGGACTATACAGTCCATGGGGTCGCAGAGTCTGACACGACTGAGAAACTTTTACTTTCACTTTCACTAGTTCATCCAACCCTCAGAATTATTAATACTCTCAAAGCCCAATCACCCTTATATTACATTAAAGAAACTAAGTGATTCTGTAAATCTTTTGTTTCACACTGAGGTTCAGACTGGTAAACTCTCCTCTCCAGGGACCAAACCCTTTGCAAACATTGAGTACCAAAGATAGGGGACCCATGAGGTGGTCACTCTCACAGTCCCATGAGAAATGCAGACTGACAAGCCCAAGTTCTCTGATCTGCCAGGGTGATGCTTAAAGATAATATTTTATGCAAATATTCAGTTCAGTCGCTCAGTCATGTCTGACTCTTTGCGACTCCGTGGACTGCAGCACACCAGACTTCCCTGTCCCTCACCAACTCCTGGAGCTTACTCAAACTCATGTCCATTGAGTTGGTGATGCCATCCAACCATCTCATCCTCTGTCACCCCCTTATCCTCCTGCCTTCACTCTTATGCAAATATTATTCTCACTTAATTTAGCAGATGGGTCTCACTAGAATATGGGTGATCGCTCTGTTTTGTAATTTCCTCTCAATTTACTTTTGAGAGGATATTGTCTTCCCTTAATCTTGTTTTTATTTAATTTTTACTTTCTTTAACATTCAGAGGCCTGAAACTGGTTTTTCTAAAGTACGGGTCTGAAGAGACTCTTCTCTTGAGTTTGGTCTGTTAAGTCCTGCAAGCTTCTCCACTCTTCACCCCTCATCCTGCATCCTCAACCCCCTAATCTGGTAGCAGGTCCTACCACGTGCCCGGAATGTGAGATTTTTCCAAGACAAGATTCATGCTCTCCTGGGCCTCCATCTCCTCTATCATTTTCTCCTTTGCTTTAAACACTCACTCTCCCTCTTTTTTTCTAGATATCACCCTCATCAGTCAACACTTAAGTGAATCATCACTTCCTCTGAAAAGTCTTTGCTGACACCCCCATGACAGCAAAGTAAATCTTTATCCATATCCATATATCCACTCTTCTTTAGACTCTTTCCCCATGTAGGCCATTACAGAGCATTGAATAGAGTTCTTGTGCTATATATATGTGAGTGCTCCATTTCTCAGTTGTGCCCAACTCTTTGAGACCTCATGGACTGTAGCCTGCCAGGTTCCTCTGTCTGTGGAATTTTCCAGGCAAAGATACTGGAGTGGGCTGCCATTTCCTATTCCAGGGGATCTTCCCGACCCAGGGACTGAACCCACATCTCCTGCATCTCCTGCATTGGCAGACAGATTCTTTACCACTGAGCCCTGGGAAGCCCATGCTATACAGTAGATCCTTTTTAGTTATCTATTTTACACCCAGTAATGTGCATAGGTCAATCCAATCTCCCAATTTGTGCCTCACCCCTAAAGCTCCCAATGGTAACCATAAGTTTGTTTTTTACATCTGTGACTCTATATCTGCTTTGTAAATAAGCTCATTTATACCATTTATTCCACATAGAAGTAATAGCTAGGCCTTCTTTCTCTCACGTGTCAGGGCAAGGAAGCAAAATGCAGCGTTATCTGTCCTTAAGACATTCCTTTAAGATTTCAACGACCTTTTATTTTAAAAGACCTCTTTTTAAAAATCAGTGCCTCTTGTTTAGAACTGTTCAGGGGTGGAAGGAAGAGCTGAAAATGTCAGAATGTGTCCTCAAGTACACATATTCCTATTTCCCTAATAAGGAATAGTATAGGAGATACCTGATGTGGATGTAAACAGATAAACAGGATCTGGTCATGGAAAATTCACCAGAACATCTTAGAGTTGTCCATTTCCAGGGTGAAACCAGAAAGCTGTTGAATTAGTGCTTAGTGCTCCATATACAATGAATGCTGCTGCTGCTACTAAGTCACTTCAGTCATGTGTGACTCTGTGCGACCTCATAGACGGCAGCCCACCAGGCTCCCCCATCCCTGGGATTCTCCAGGCAAGAACACTGGAGTGGGTTGCCATTTCCTTCTCCAGTTCATGAAAGTGAAAAGTGAAAGGGAAGTCGCTCAGTCATGTCTGACTCTTAGTGACCCCATGGACTGCAGCCAACCAGGCTTTCAGACCTAGGAAATATTTCCCAAATGGGCAGATCACAGTTTTACAAAATAATCATGTACTTTTCATGATAAAGTATTTTCTGTTCAGATGTTACCGAAGTAATTACACATTTTCTTTACTGCCAAACTTTTCAGACACTTTAGTATATTAATATGTATTATAAACCTATGATATTAAGACAAAGCATTTTTTAACTCTTGATCATTTTTCACAAGGCATGTCTATCAGCTAATGAAGGGAAAAGATAACATAGCTACCTTTAGAAAGTTCAGAAAGTTTGAGGGTTTGATGGGGAATAAGTCTGATTTTCAACAACGTGAAAGGAAACCAAATTTAGGAAATTTAATAATGATGGACTAGGAAATATTCATGGAATTTTAAAAACCTTCTCAATACTGTTTTTGTAATATTCCCACATGTGACATTTTTATAAGCCCGGTCAGTTTCCTTTTTGGTGGGTAGGGACAGTCTGGCTGCCCCAGATTGAAAACTGTCCTTGTAAAATGTAGGTGTGTCACAGTCAGAGATAGCCTGTATTTCATCCTCTGCTTCATTTGTAGAAAGATATAAATCAAAGTAAGACAAGAGGAAGCCGCTGTCACCGCCGCACATTCGCCAGCGAGATCCCTGACCTCAGAGCCTGTTCTGCACACCACGTGCACGACATCACCTTACAACTCTAATTTGTGGTGCTGTCATGTCTGTTTTCACCTTGTCTTCCTGTCAAAATGAATTAGGAAAAGGTGAGAAATCGTTAGATCTTTAAGGGATTCTTGCAAACACTTGCTACTAAGGGGAAACTGAGAAGGCTGGCGTAAACATCCCCAGCTGTTTCTATGAGCAAGTAGCAGTACATGCTAAAGAAGGATTCTCCCCCAATTATGAATTTTTCCACGGCAAGACACTCCCATTGGACCAATTCAAGGCATGACAGATAGATACACACAGATTTCTTTATTCAAGTCAGTTGCTGGGGCTGCTGTGAAGCTGTTAATCGTCACTTAACCTATTTGTGAAATGAGCAATGTGTAAATTCAATTCAGTTAATATGCACTGAGAACCCAAAGGGTGCCCAGTGCTGCACAAGGAGCTGTGGGCCAGGCACTGAAGAAGGTGCCTCCTGCCGGGTCCTTCCTACCTCATGGAGCCACCGCCGGGCACACAGCCTGTAACAGCCCAGTGCTGGTGGGGAGGGAAGTTTCACACTAACTTCTCATCTGTAACCATCACCCTTGGGTCATCCATCACCCAATCAAAGCTGCTGAACACAGGATGGAAGCCATAACAGCAAACATATGAGCCCTTTGGATTTTTCCAGATAGGTAGCGTTTTGTTCGACTTCCATTATTTTCCCATTTTATCTCATTGTTAAAAAATCAATACTTTTATTTTAGCGAGCCAGAAGATTCTAGTCTGTACCGCTTAAACACAGGAGCCATGTGGTGTCATTCCTAGACATGATGTCAGAAAACACCAATGCCAGCCCTTCCTTCTGCTTCTACAGCAGCTGCATGAACTGAGCCGTTGGCAGGGCTTCTGAGATGCAAAGCCTTCACCTGTAGAGACAGTCTATTCTGTTCCCCAAACTCGGAGAATGAAATGAAATGGTGTCGGGGCAGATTTTATGTTCAGCATTATGCAAAATGTAAATGCTGAAACTAGAGACCTCAGTTAAGAGAGTAAGCTGACTGTAGCTGCTGTTCTACTGAGGCTTTACTTCAAATGACCCCTTTGTTTGGAGAATTTTTTGCATTCTTTATGCAAACTTATTTCTGACCCTATGTTTCTGTGAAGCAATGGTGTTCAGTGTGATTTTCTGAAATGTTATACTTTCTTTTTTTTTTTTAATTGGAGGCTAAGTACTTTACAATATTGTATTGGTTTTGCCATACATCAACATGATTCCGCCACGGATGTACACGTGTTCCCCATCCTGAACCCGCCTCCCACCTCCCTCCCCATACCATCCCTCTGGGTCATCCCAGTGCACCAACCCCAAGCATCGTGTATCGTGCATTGAACCTGGACTGGCGATTAGTTTCTTATATGATATTATACATGTTTCAATGCCATTCTCCCAAACACAGATGTATAGAACAGTCTTTTGGACTCTGTGGGAGAGGGAGAGGGTGGGATGAAATGTTATACTTTCAAAAAACCAAGTTATTCTCCAACTTGTGGAGAAAAAGACAGATGGTTACCATGTAATTATTTTTCAGTGTTTACATTTTTCTCCCATGATATATATGTGTGTGTGTATATGTATACATCTTTTTTAATTTTTGAAAGCTGCTAACAGTTAAAGGAAAAATGAGCATTTAATTGTAATATTGCAAAGAGCAACATTTGGCAGTTGGTGAGACTAATCCTTCAGTCTGAATGTAAGTAGCTTATGTTACTATTTTTATTCTACCAAGAGATGTTATGGCTTTAACAATGACATTATTTGTTTTTAAGCTTCAGTGGTGTATTCATAAGGTCATAACTCCTACAGAACCAATGTCCTTCTGTGTGTGATACTGTTCTGTCACTTTCCAGGTGAGCTGTCCCTAAGGACAGCTCACAACTTGGTGACTTTAAAAATAAAATGAAATAGGTGACTTTAACAAATATCTTATTTTTTAAAGCAGTCTTGGGTTCACAGCAAAATCAAGAGGAAGGTGCAGAGATATACCACACACCCACTGCGCCCACAGGCACAGCCCCCCAGCATCAACATCCCCAGCAGGAGGGACATTTGTTACAACTGATGAACCTACACGGACACGTCATCGTCACCCAGAGTCCAGAGTGCACCTTAGGGTTCACTCTTGGGGTCCTTGGTGTCATACGTCCTATGGGTTTGGACAAATGTGGCTTGATCCCCGGGTCAGGAAGATCCCCTGAAGGAGGAAATGGCAACCCACTTCACTCTTCTTGCCTGGGAAATCCCATGGACAAAGGAGCCTGGTGGACTACTGTCGATGGGGTCACAAAGAGTCGGACTCGATTGAGCACGCACCGGCAGACACACACACATAATCATATCCTTCATTACAATGTCATCCAGAGAAGTTCTACTGCCCTAAAAATCCTCTGTGTTCCACCTGTTTATCCCACCCTCCCATTTAAAACCTGATAACCAGCAACTTTTTTACTGTCTGCATAATTTTACCTTTTCCGAGATGCTGAGAAGTTGGAATCATATAGTACATAGCACTTTCAGAATAGCTTTTCTCACTTAGTAATATCTATTTACCTTTCCTCCATGTCTTTTCATGGTTTAACAATTCATTTCTTTTTAGCATTGAATAATATCCCATTGTCTGGAAGGATCACAGTTTTATCCATCACCTACCAAAGGACATCTTGGTGTCTTCCTGGTTTTGGCAATTATGAGTAAAGCTACTTTAAACATCCACACACAGGTGTTTGTGTGGGTATAAGTTTTCTGCATCCTTGGGTAAATATCAAGGAGTGTGATTGCTGGATCCTATAGTAAACAGCATCTTGCTTCATCAGAAAATGAAAGAGGGCAAAAGAGAATGGGTAAGCACAATAGAAGTCAATCTGAGATGTCACATCTCATCACTTTTGTTTCTTTGGCAGTGCCTGCAGCTTGCAGGATCTTAATTCCCTGACTAGGGATAGAATCTGAGGCCCTGGCAGTGAGATTACCAAGTACTAACCACAGGACCACCAGGGAATTCCCCAAGCCCATCACTTTTGCTACTGTCTGTTCTTCAGAAGCAAATCAATAGGTCCGGCATCCCCAATCTAGGGGAAAGGCTAACACAGGAAAGAATTTCAGAAAGCAGGATTATTGGAACTATTTTATTTTTAAATTTTTTTCTTGAAGCCTGATTGATAGACAATATTATTTGGGTTTCAGAAATACAACATACTGATTCAGAATTTATATACTTTACATGATAACCATCAGGAGAGTCTGGTAACCACCTGTCACCACGATTACTGACTATACCCTATGTGGTGCAGTGCCTCCCCGGGACTGATTTATCTTGCGGCTAGACATTTCACCTCTTCATCTCCCTCACCTGCTGCCCTCAACCCCCACTCTTCTCTCTGGCCACCATCAGTTTGTTCTCTGCATTTATGAGTCTGTTTCTGTTGGGTCATGTGTGTTCATGTATTTCATTTTTTAGATTCTATCTGTAAGTAAAATCAGAGGGCATTTTTCTTTCTCTCCCTCTGTCTGACTTGTTTC
Organism: Bos javanicus; assembly: GCF_032452875.1. NCBI lineage: Eukaryota > Metazoa > Chordata > Mammalia > Artiodactyla > Bovidae > Bos > Bos javanicus. Next base: position 45,371,830 of record NC_083880.1, on the reverse strand, counting down.
ACTTAGCATAATACCCTGTAAGTCCATCCATGTTTTCCCAAATGGCAAGATTTCATTCTGAAATGAATTCATCATTACATCTGAGTAATAATCTACTAATTATATAGTCATATATGTACATATATTCTTTTCATCTATTGCTGGACACTTAGGTTGTTTCCATGTCTTGGCTATCACAGAGTGGCTGCAAACACTGAGGTGCATGTATTTTTTCGAGTTAGTTTGTTTCTTCAGATAAATATCCAGGAGTGGGATTGCTGGATCATGCAGTAGTCCTATTTTTAATTTTTTGAGAAGCCTCCACACTGGTCTCTACAGTAGCTGTCCCAATTGACATTCCCCACAAGGGTTCCCTACTCCACTGGAAACATTTTAGAAGCAAACTGTCACAATAAACAGAAAGAAACAAGCAAATCACAAAATCAATCAATCCTTGAAATCCCATGATTGGATCATGTTTTATTTCTTTCTTTTCAGTGTTTGTTACATGTGTTTTCTTCAGAATTAAATTTTTATGCTTACTAGGCAGCTAAGTACTTGGACTTGTTGATAAAAAATAAGAAAGCAATTATTTTACCAAGTAGATAAAACCTTTGACTATATTTATCAAATTCTGTTCATATATCCAGGTAATTCTTGTTTCAGAGCCAAAAGCAACTTCAATTAATGGCAATTTCTCTTCTCCAATCTAAATAAAAATATATTCCCATATATGTCTGCACTTATTTTTGAATTGCCAATTTCTTAAGCTTCAAGGCATTTAGAAGTTTTATAAAAATGATTAACTGATTGAGATACATTTTTCTCTTTATTCAGGCTTTAAAAGAACAATGCAAGATTATATTGCTTCTTTAATCCACCACAATTGTTGCAAGTCTACACCTTAATTAAATTATTTTTTTAAATCAAAACTCACTTCTTCAGTTGAGATTCTTAAATAATGGTGGTTCGTAAAATGCAATCAGCATAAGATGAAAAAAAGACAAATAATGATATTTCAGTGACTGCTAAGCTATCTCAAGCTTTGAAGTTATCATTTAAATAGGTTCTAAGTGCTCCAAAATGAAATGCTAGTGCATGATAATGATGGCAATTTTAGTCTAAGTATTGATTTTGATTTATTTCTTGCATTCCAATTAATAGTAGACTATAAGCAAGCTTACTTCTAATTTACTCATATATAACAATGCATGGATAAAATGTGTCCATTACCAAATTCACTAGTGCTAAATTTTGAAAATTTGGCTTTAGAAATAATATTTGCATGTACTCAGTGTACAAGCAAACTTAACTTCTCAATAGGAATTCTGGAAAGACAAATAGATATTTTGTCATCTGTGTATACCCTGCCTCTCTCTAAGTGTAATTTAGATCACTCAAAGGAAGATTTAAAAAAACTATCAAATTAAACAAAAATGAATAAAGATACTAGGACAAAAGGAAAAGATAAAGTAGCAAGTCCAACTTGTAACTGTTGAAAAAAAAGGGAAGGAAGAGAAAGAAGGGGAAGCTCATAAGAGGAAAATAGCAAATTATATAAAATAAGAAATAAGAGGAAAAGAATAAATGAAAGAAAAAAGGAAAACAGCTATACAAGTATATGCAATAAATTCCATAGGTAGAAAATAACACCTGCAAAAATGACTTGCTTGCAGTGAAATTCTTCTTAGGGGGTCGCCCACGTGCATCTCCAGGTTAGCCTGGAGGAGATTGTCTTCTTGGGACTGGCTTGACATGCGGCTGGAATTGCCCAGATGTCTGACTTTATTTTACTAATAATTCCCCCGAGGTCCTTCAGAGAGAGGCTGTGCAGGCTAATTTTGCAGCAAAAGGAGCTTTTCCAGTTGCTTCTTCATGTGAACCTTGATCTTTCATTCCCTGACATGAAAATGAACTTGAAGCTGAGTCTTTTGTGTTTCCAGTCTTAGAGCAGCAAGCCTGTAGATACAGAGGAGTGATTTCATGGAAGGAGGGCGTTTGGAGAATTTCAACAGGCCAGTCTCAAGGGATGGGCTTCCTTGATGGGCTGCCATGCCCTCTCCCAGGCAGTTATCACAGACAAACACATGTACATAAGGCCTTGAGTGTACTTCTGCAAGTTGCATGGTGAGGTTATCACAACCAAGAAATAGGGTCACTTACAGAACTAGCAATCTGGGTTAGCATCATTCTAATTGAAACTATTATCTTCCCCCAAAGTGCAAATAACTTTGTGGAGACTTATTTTCTACATAAAAATTATGCCATTAATTTTTTTCACTTGAAAAAGAATGAAATTGTGTACCAAAAAAAAAGCAAAGTAAAGATCACTTGTTAATAGAAGACCAAATGTAATTTAATTTTGACAACCTGCTGTCCAAGTCATCTATCCTTATTCTTTGATTTGATGAGTGCACTATTTTGCAAAAATGAATTGTGAAGATTTTATAAACCTGATTTCTTCAGTTAGTATATGAAGAACATAGTAAATCATCCTTTAATGTATCCTCGAAGGATTTTGTACTTTCTCATGGTTTTATCATTGTTAAGGAGTTTAGATTATACCTACTGTTTTGTTGTTTTAAGGAACACAGCACAAAATGATATTTCTAATCCTCAAATTCATAAAATTATGGGCCTAATAGTCTTGCCTCGCAAATCTACCTTGCCTCGCAAATCCATCTTCAGCTGCTATTTCTCCCACACAGGAAGACAGAGAATTTTGGTTACAATAGATTAAACAAAGGTTATATTTATTAACCCTTATTTAATCATCACAGTCAAGCAAACAGCTTTAATCAGAAGAATAGAGCTGAAGCATAATATTTAAACTGTGCATAAAAATATGGCATTTAATCTAATCGAGTCAGCCAACAATGAGCTTGCCACATTTAATGTTTGCTCTTCAAACCTGGAATTCATTCCTTCTGTCACTCTAATTCCTGAACCCAATTTGGAAATAGTTTGCATTATATGCTATCTCACAGCTCTTTCTGTTTGCTAACCAAATAGAAAATGTTTGAAGACTTTGTCTTCCTGAATGTGACATTGTTAAAAATCAAAGGTGTTTTACAGTTACAGCTGCTGGTGGAATAAGAGACTCATTTCTTAAAGATAACTTAAAAATATACAGAGAGAGTGAGAGAGAGAGACAGACATAGTCCTGATTCTTTCTATACTACTTTAGGCTTTAATAACTGAAGTAAAACACACATACACACACACATATATATGTACATACATACATAATATATATGTGTATGACAGGAGTTGTTTTCTCATCTACGGAATCCTGTCCAAAGCAAACATTCCAAGCAGAGGAAACTGTGAGTATGCAGAGAACAGAGAAGAAAACAGCGCTTCTTTACAAGCAATTTACTGAGTGCAGAGAGCAAAGGAGATCGTGCCACTCTCCACATTTTTCTCTTTAGTTTTCCCGTCACGTTGCTAGTACTTCCAGAGAAAATCCCATCAAAGGAGCATCAGTTGGAGAACCCCTCACCCCAGTTAAGAGTGGCATGTGAGCAGGCTGATGGCAGGACCGGACATGTCACCAGGGGAGTGGAAGGGGGAGGCAGCAAATGGAGTCAGGGTTGCTTCCTAAAAGCTGGGGCACACTTGCTGGTTTATCCCATTTCCCCCAAAATTAGCCTTTGGCTTTTGGGGTGATTGACTTTGTTTTCAGTTTTTAAATTTACCTTCCCTTAACTTATTGAACAGATAGCTCCGGATCAGAGTCTGGTGCTGTTCTCAGCTCCAGGACAGAGCACACACCAAAGCCTGCACTTGGGGAGCTTTGATTCCAGAGGAAACGACCAACAATGGAAAAGAGAATCCAGACCCTACCTTGGACATAAAGGTGGTGAGAAGCCCCTGCAGAGGAAGGAACTAGCCTATACTGGTGGGGTCTGGCTGCCATTTTCAGTCAGCGGCCCGCAAAGCCCGCTGGCACAGTTGACAGTCCAGCGAGGTGCTGAGGAAGGAGAGGCAGGAAGCCAGGGAGAAAGTGAGATAAACACGGGAGCCTGGAGCTCGGGGAGGGCAGGACGCGGGCTCCGAGGGCAGAGGGTGCGGGATGAGGCCGTCAGGGGCCGTTGGGGAGCACACTCGCTTCTGCTCAGAGTGAAGCAGGGACCCCCAAAGTCTGGGAAGGGGACACCTGGAACTGTTTTGTGGGAAAAACCGTTAAGTCAAGTGAGAGCAGGAGGGGGTCCTGACTAGAGCGACAGCATCCCACAGCTGAGGGGGGAGGGGATAGGGCCCCGGGAATGTCCTTAGGGTACAGCCGTGTAGATTGCTTGATTGCTTGACAATGTCAAGGGGAGTTGAAACCACACGTTTTCTCTTGAGAAATAAGCCAAAATATTCTACCAGATAAAAAGAGTCATGGAGTGTGACTGGGTTAGGGGACAGGGACAGAGATCTGGAGGTTCATGCAGGGAATCCCAGGTGTGAGATGCCCCCTTGTCATCTGAGTAGGGCTCCTGCTGCTGCTGCTGCTAAGTCGCTTCAGTCGTGTCCGACTCTGTGCGACTCCATGGACTGCAGCCTACCAGGCTCCTCTGTCCCTGGGATTCTCCAGGCAAGAACACTGGAGTGGGTTGCCATTTCCTTCCCCAATGCATGAAAGTGAAAAGTGAAAGTGAAGTCGCTCAGTCATGTCCGACTCTTAGCGACCCCAGGGACTGCAGCCTACCAGGCTCCTCTGTCCATGGGATTTTCCAGGCAAGAGTACTGGAGTGGGGTGCCATTGCCTTCTCTGGAGTAGGGCTCCAGGAGACAGTTAAATAGGTGATTCTAGGCTCGGGAGGTCCATCTAGCCAAAGCTATGGTTTTTCCAGTAGTCACGTATGGATGTGAGAGTTGGATTATAAAGAAAGCTGAGAGCCGAAGAATTGATGCTTTTGAACTGTGGTGTTGGAGAAGACTTTTGGGAGTCCCTTGGACTGCAAGGAGATCCAACCAGTCCATCCTAAAAGAAATAAGTCCTGAATATTCATTGGAAGGACTGATGCTGTAGCTGAAACTCTAATACTTTGGCCACTTAATGTGAAGAACTGACTCATTTGAAAAGACCCTGATGCTGGGAAAGATTGAAGACAGGAGGAGAAGGGGACAACAGAGGAGGAGATGGTTGGATGGCATCACTGACTTGATGGACATGAGTTTGAGCAAGCTCTGGGAGTTGGTGATAGACAGGGAAGCCTGGCGTGTACAGTCCATGGGGTTGCAAAGAGTCAGACATGACTGAGTGACTGAACTGAACTGAGGCTGCCGAGAGCTTCAGCCAGAAAGATGGTAGACAGACTTGGGTGTGTTCCTCACAAAGGTCAAACTCCACAGCTGGATGGAGTCACCAAAGGAGTGGGCATCCGGAGAAAAGTCCACCGTCATGTGCCAGGGGTCACAAAGGACATGGAGAGACTGTCTGGGGGAGAAACAGGAAGAGTACAGCCCTGAGGGCACAGGCGGAGCGGAGGAGGGGCGCCCAGCTGTGTCAAGGCAGCCGCAGGTCCAGGGGAATGAGAGCTGGGCGCCAACTGCGAGGGTGGGGAGTGGGGGTCACTGGCGAACTTGGTAAAGAGGAAACAAAAGGAAAAAAAAAATCTTACTCTTTGTGTCTGCTTGCTAACCCACTGCACACTTGCTGGCGATGTTTTCTTTTATTCTCCAGGTGAGTTCCCTAAACTGAGCCTACCCCGAAGGTGAGGAACCTCAAGACTGGCAAGAGACAACACCTCTCCTTGGCCCCGAAGGCCAGACAGTCTTACTCCAGCCCCCCTCTCTCCTCAGGAAGGCTCTGGAATGGGGTCTCCCAGTGCGTCTGGCTGTGTGAGAATCCTGTCTTTTCTCGCTCCTGAGCTGTGGGTGGGCCGATTGTACCAAAACCGCCAGCATCTCCCACCCCTGCCTCTGTGTCTCTTCCTAACCCTGCTTTGTTCTTTCTAATTATCCCTGCAACCTTCCTTCTCTCCTGTTTTTCATTTTCCGGATGGAGGCCCTGACACAAAGAGAAATTAAATGCTCTCCCCGAGGCTCGTAAAGCGGAGCCACAGCTCTCAGAAAGCCACCTCCAGCGCCACACTTCCTCACGCTGGTCCTCGGCGCGGACGCCCTCACCGGCCACTCCAGCAGTGGCGGGTGTGATAATGGCCCAGTAAATCCTGTGTGGACATTTGGAAGCTGTGTCTTCCTGGAAATTACATGGTAAATAATGACATTTGTAGGGAACAAATAATTCAACTATTCGTTACCATGTCAAATGCAATTTTAAGATCTGATGAGGCAAATCTTGTTTAGGAGATGAAAACGGAGGATATAAACCAGATAATTGCCAAGTGATTAAACAGGAAGTGCCATGCGTGTATGATTAACGCAGAGAGGCCCCGGAGTGAGCAGGGATGTTCCCCGGGGTGTGCGTGTGCCCGGGGATCTCCGTGCCCGGTCTGACTCACCAAGCTCTGCACGCCTTTCGGGGGACTTGGCGCACACGCCTCTCTTCCTCTCCTGAAGACGTCTCCGTTCTTCCCATTTCACTCCTCTCTCTGCCCCTTAACTCCCTTGGAATCCACTCTTCTCTTCCACTATTTGCTGCTCCTCTTTTGAGGGGTTTTTCCTGCTTGCAGCTCCTGCCTTGTCGTATATTCAAAAAGGAGGAAGGTCCTCTGCTGTCATCCCGTCATGAACAATCAATCTGTAATCTGTCCATAATGTGTCTGCTCTTGTTCATTTCCTTTTCAGCAAACTGGTTGAGGCCTCCTATTTGCAGGAGGACTGCAGGGTCCAAGAACACCCCCTGCAGCCCTGAGTCAGTGTATGTGCAAGTCTCAGGGTTCCTGCTCCCTGCTGCCACCACGTCCCTCGAGCTCCTCTGGTCTGTGTCCCTGAGGGTCTCAGGTCCCCTGACCCCCTCTGATCTTTGTCCCTGAGGGTCTCAGGTCCCCTGACCCCCTCTGGTCTGTGTCCCTGCGGGTCTCAGGTCCCTCAAACCCTCTGGTCTGTGTCCCTGTGGGTCTCAGGTCCCCTGACTCCCTCTGGTCTGTGTCCCCAACCCCCTCTGGTCTGTGTCCCTGAGGGCCTCAGGTCCCCTGACCTCCCCTCTGGTCTGTGTCCCTGAGGGCCTCAGGTCCCCTGACCTCCCCTCTGGTCTGTGTCCCTGAGGGCCTCAGGTCCCCTGACCCCCTCTGATCTGTGTCCCTGAAGGTCTCAGGTCCCCCAGTCCACTCTGGTCTGTGTCCCTGCAGGTCTCAGGTCCCCCGACCCCCTCTGGTTGTGTCCCTGTGGGTCTCCTCTGGTCTGTGTTAGAAGTGGACAGAGAGGCTGGTGTTCACCATTCCTCTGGACTTTTGTCCTCCGTCCCCAGCAGGTGTCTCAGGACTGGTCGCAGTCCTTACACAAGGAATCAGGGCATTGGTCCCAGAGGCCCTATTTGCCTCAGAGTCCATAAGAAACAAATGGTAGGTAGAAATAATGGGGAACCGGAGCCCACGAGCAGGAAGGAAGATTCATTAGTCATCCAGAGAAATTGATGTTGGGTAACTTCCTCCAGTGCACAGAAGTCTCCAGACACGACTGTCACCAGCTATACCATGTGGTTCTGTTTCTGGGAAACGGAGCTCACAGACTTGCAGGATGGAGAGACTGGCTCTGTGCACCTGAAACGCCGCCAACAGAAATGTGAGCAGTGTTCAAACAGGCAGGGGACCAGTGGGCTCCTGAGGAGTCAGGCTGGGAGCTAGGCTGTGACAGCCTGGAAACAGGACTGTTTGAGGTTCTGCAAGGTGCCAGGCTGTTGTAATCTTGTCACACGTGCTGTCTTACCTTGCCCTGATGGGGACCATTCACAGAGAGTGCTGCCTGCCCCCCCGAGGCTCAGCCACACAAGGGCACCACCGCCATCGGGAGAGAGGCCACGTGGTGGTTGGTTTAGTGTTAACCTGCCCAGTCCACAGGTGTCCATATCTGGTTAGCATTATCCTGAGTGTGACTGCCATGGAGTTTCTAGCTGAGGTAGCATTTGAATAGACTAAAGTGGATGCCCTCCCTCACGTGGGGGGCCTTGTCCAGTCAGCTGAAGGACCAAATAGACAGAAGAATGGACTTTCTCTCAGGTAAAGAGAACTGGCCTTTGACCTGGGACATAGGCTGCTTTCCTGTCTTTGATCTTGAGCCGAAAACCTGGCTCTTCCTAAGTCTCCAACCTGCTGGTCTTTGGACTCCAACTACTCCACCAGCAAAGCTCTCCTGGGCCTCCAGCTTGTGGGCTCACCTGCAGATTTCAGGACTTGTCTGACTCCACAACTGTGTGAGCCAATTCCTTGTAATAAATGCCTCTCTAGATAGGTGATAGATAGGCAAGGGATTCCGATTTCCTAGTATATATATATATTTATTTCTTAAACCAGACCAGTATATCTCCTATTGATTTTGTTTTTCTGGAGAACCTTGATTAATACCATATGAAGATATATATGTATAAAATATATATTAATACCATATGAAGATCAGTTCAGTCACTCAGTCATGTCTGACTCTTTGCAACCCCATGGACTGCAGCACGCCAGGCCTTCCTGTCCATCACCAGCTCCCAGAGTTTACTCAAACTCATGTCCATTGAGTTGGTGATGCCATCCAACCATCTCATCCTCTGTCATCCCCTTCTTCTCCTGCCTTCAATCTTTCTCAGCATCAGGGTCTTTTCAAATATGGTATTATCTACTATATGAAGATATATATATAATATATATTAATACCATATAAAGATATGAAGATATATATAATATATTAATACCATATGAAGATTATATATATTAATACTATATGAACATATATAATATATTAATACCAAATGAATATATAATATATATTAATATCATGTGAAATATATAATATATGAATGACATATGAAAAATATAATATATATTAATACTGTATGAAATACATATATAGTATATATTAATAACATATAAAGATACATAATATATTAATACTATATGAATATATAAAGTGTATATTAATACCATATGAAATATATATAATATATATTAATACCATTGAATATATATATATATATATATATATATATATATATAATTTTGACCACATCCCCTAGTCTTTCTTTGTTTCAGTACTGCCTCATTATAAATGTAGATTCAACTATATTGGGACAGTATTTTATTACATAATATTGTATATCACCTTAGTATTGCCTCAGTATAAACATGGATTCTGTGATTCTATGGCATTACAGGACAGCAGTATATGACATGGTGCTACAGAATTGCCTCAGTATAAAATATGGAATATATTACAGGACATTACAGTGCTACCTTGGCTTTGTTCCAGTATGCATGTGGGTTCTTTGACATTATTGCAGTATTATATGACGTGATGCTACGGTATGGCCTCAGTATAAAACACGGATTACATCGCATCTCCTATCTTAAACTGCAGCTTGGAGGAGAGAGGGCTGTAGCATGCTGAGATCTGTGGCTCTGTGAAGTACATACCAACCAAGTTTGCTGCGGCTGGGACACCGTCCCACTGCAGGTGTCCACTCCACATCCAGACGGAGGGCGAGGTCTAGACCCGGCACAGCCTGGCGACTCTCCCAGCGTGGGGTCCCCTGTGAGCACAGTCCTTTCTGGACAGTGTCTCCACCTTGCCCACCTTTAGGACACTGTGACATCCATCTCTGTGGGACAGTGTGGATCACTAACGCTGCAGGAGGGCCCGTGAGGGAGGCACCATGTGGTCTCCGAGCCACCGGAGCGTGGCCTGGGAGCCCAGGAGGAGCCATCCCTGATGGGCTATTAGCAACACCCCGGCTCTTCCCCAGACCATAATATTGAGTTCCCATTAGATAAACATGAATCTTCTAAACAAGGGTGAGCGCTCGGGAGTCGGCGCCTGCAGCATCGTGCAGGTAAAAGGCAATGCGACACAGTCCATAGATTTGATTTTTCTGTAATTACCTCTCCCGGTGAAGGGAGCGCAAGCTGCAGAGGAAGCCTCTGCCACAGCCAGGCTCTCAGAGGAGATTAAACGAGGTCATCGCCTTTGCAGGACCAATTTCTATTTTGTGCAAAACCCATTATTAACAAATCAGGGCCATTAGAGGAGTCTCTTCATTGAAAAAATCCAAACGTGAGGGAGGCAGATGGGTCAGCTGTGAGAAGATTAAAGTGGATTCCAGGGGTGGGCTGAGCCAGTGTGCACTGGGGTGAAGGTCCCCGTGGAGACAGTGAAGACCTCTGCCCACACCCTCCGAGGTCATCACCGTGGGATAAAGAAGTCATCGCCGCATGGCCTACTCTCCCCCACCCCTCCCATTGATGTCTGTCTGACCATTTTATCAAGGTCACCTTTTAAAGCTGATTTGCTAAAATAAATCAGAAGTACTTGGTCCCATCTTTCACCGATCTGTGATTATCTAAACCAAACAAACCAATAGCAAAGGGTAAGGTTAGTGTTTTACAAGTTTGTTTTAGAGAAACATTTACTTCAAATAATGAGGCTTCTGTGAGTACAAAAGATGAGTCAGTGAATAGAAATTTGATTTACATACAACTTGTCAAGTTCTCCAAGCATAAAGCTTTGCTTATAATAAGCAACCCTAAAATTAGTGACAATGGATTGCAAAAAAAAAAGGTAATAATAATAAAAATCTTCATAGGAGCCAACATCCAAAGTTTAGACACCAGTTAAGATTATTTCCTTAAGTCACTCACCAGTAATCACATCTATCAATCTTTTGCTCCCTTCTCAGTTATAAAATCTTATCGATTAGGGAAGAAAAAGGTCCAGTCGAAAATCCACTGGATTTTCTGTCTGTCCTGCTTCAGACATCTCCATGAGAGACACAAGGTCAGGTTCACAGAGGTGACCTGCCATGTGCTGGGGTCTGTGCTCTAATAGAAAAGGAAACACGTGGGTCACAGAGATTTTTTTTTTTTTTTTTGAGAATTCATTTCTCTATATTCTCTTCCAAAGGGTCTTCAAGTAGTATCATAAATCCACTTAAAGCTGTCTTTTGTCCTATTAATTATATCATAATTAAATGAAAATTTAATTAAAATTAGTCATCACCTGTCTGTGAGCACATTTCTTAAAAGATTTTTAAATGTGTTAGAGTAGCATGTTGTGTGTATCTGTGTGTGTGATTTTAACCTAGTGGGACCCATGCTGGCCTTCTGACCAACAGAATTGGAAGATGATAAATTCGTATGTTTTAAGCCACTGCTTTTGTGGTCACTTGGTACAGCAGCAAGAGAAATTGCAGTTCCCCAAGCAGTTGCATTTCCAGAAAAACATCTCCACAGGCGAAAATCTTCTATGTAGACATGGGTCCAGTGGAAAGAAGTGAGCTTGGAAAGTTCACTGCTTGTAAAGCTAAAGCTAAAATTCCAGATGAAAAACTTTAGGTTCCAAAAGTTTATTAGGTGGCCTTAGGGGCTTCCCTCATAGCTCAGTTGGTAAAGAATCCGCTGGCAATGAAGAGACCCGGGTTGATTCCTGGGTCAGGGACATCCGCCAGAGAAGGGATAGGCTACCCACTCCAGTATTCTTGGGCTTCCCTGGTGGCTCAGCTGGTAAAGAATCTGCCTGCAATGCGAGAGACCTGGGTTCAATCCCTGGGTTGGGAAGATCCCCTGGAGAAGGGAAAGGCTACGCAGTCCAATATTCTGGCCTACAGAATTTCATGGACTATACAGTCCATGGGGTCACAAAGAGTCGAACACGACTGAGCAACTTTCACTCTGGCTTCTAGAAATAGCAAGTAGTTTAGTCCTGCAGATAGTAAATCTCATATGTAAACTCTCTGATTTTAGCTTATCTGAAAACTATAGGAAAGCTATGTCTTCCCAGAAACCCCAGGGTTTCTACCCATGAGAGGCAAAAGTTGTGACTGGCAAGGCTTGTGGGCTCTGGCCTTTTTCTGAATGCAATTTCCAGTGCACCCGCAACTCCAGCAACAGGCATCTTGCTGCCTGAGGAGTCAGAGCACAGAGCTTGCATCTGGTAGAGTAGCCAGAAAGTGAGAGAGTTCCAGAAAGAATGATCTACATAGAGGAGTCCCAGAATCACCCTGTAAAGTCTAGGCTCTCTAGGGTAGCCAGAAAGTGAGGGAGTTCCAGAAAGAATGATCTACATAGAGGAGTCCCAGAATCACCCTGTAAAATCTAGGCTCTCTAGTGTAGCCAGAAAGTGAGGGAGTTCTAGAAAGAATGATCTACATAGAGGAGTCCCAGAATCACCCTGTAAAATCCATTAATATTGCTGGGTAACATCAGGTGTAGGGGGTCACCCGGGGGCCCAGTGCAAAAGGACCAGCTGGCAATGGAAAGGGGCTGATGAGATGGTGTCTGCAACTCCATGTGTATAGACTTCACCTGATGGCCTGAAGTAAAGAAACACGTGAAACTGTAAGGAAAGCAATAAGCCATGGGGGTGGGGGATGGAACAGGCAGCAGAGACATAGTAAGTGTGGAAGAATGTCAGTAATCTTGTGCAAAGTGTGCAGGAAATCTATAAACACGTCTGTGTATTTCTGCCTAATTTTTTCCACAACAAAAAGATTTTAAACATATATTCATATTGCAAAGTTCCTGGTTAGAGCAGAGGTCATGAGGAGATGATAATCTAACAGAGGGACATGAGCACAGAAGACTTCTACCAACTAACCGTTCTTGCAGCGTGCCCCTCCCCAGCACCCCCATACACAGGGAGGAAGTCCCCAAGCCCTGTCCTCTCTGCTCCTGTGTTTTGTCTTTCCTCTCTGTCTTCCTGCCTTGATGTCATGCAAGGTCATCTTTGATGACCTTGAAACCTTAAAAGGTTTCTTCCTATCATCTTTTTCCTGCAGTCTTTGGGAGCTGCTCCCAACGTCACACTAAAGTTGCCATGGCAATAAGGTCACCAAACTACGGAAATTGAGACTGATGGTATATTGCTTCAAGGGATCACTGACCCCAGCAGAGGGACATTGGATGTGTTTTCTGCCAAAACAGGGTAGATGGGTCTCCCCATCCAAATGTAAGCTTGGTCTCACTCCACCCAGTGTCCCTTCACGTCTGTAGTGTTTGCTATGGGGAAGCTCACAGGCATATTTAAGGAGCAAGAATATGTCATCTCAGGGTTATGGTACTGGCTTTGGGGTTCATACAGTGTTCTCTCTGCTCTTTTTCTTCCCTCCTCCCCTCTCTTTCCCTCACATCAATTCTCTCTTTCTCATCCCCTAACTGCATCATTCTTCTTCCTCTTCCTCTTTTTCCTCTTTCCTCTCCAAGACCAAGAGTTTCAGGTCTCTTGTGAAAAGCATTGGCAGTAGCAGCCCATTTTTATTTTTGAACCATTTGTGCTTTATAAGTATTCAGCATCCAACAGCTAGCGTCTTAAAAAGAAACCCTACTTGACCAGTATTTCTCAAAGTAAAGGTAATTGGAAATATTATAGCAAGACCTGCCTTTGCTCTCTTGCGCCTGTGGTGGTTCAAATATCCCAATAAGCAGGGAAAAGCTGGAGCAAGCCGTGATAACACTGCCAAACCTACCTTCTGTACCTCCAGACACTTAGAAGAGGTGGGAGGTTCCAGTTTCGCCATGATTTCTGCAGGAACTGTTTGCAGAGCACTGGAGCGAGGACTGAGTGACAGAACACACTCACTAGAATACTGCTGTCTGCATGCCTGCTTTGTGGATCAGACATTCTTGTCCCCAAAACAATTGTTAGGCATCCTATATTTGCATGAGAAATGAGCCAAGAGCTGGAACAGTCCGTGTAGGAGGAGGAGAGAGTGTGTATGGGGGAGGGAGGAGGAGGCAGTCTGGGACACAGTCTTCGCCCCCAGGAGCTTGCAAGACAGATCAAGAGACAGGAAATCAGCACATGAAAGTGCAAAGAAGATAAAAAATTTAAATAACTGCACAAGACAACAAGAGAACTGATACTTGATTCTCTGCCCCCAAAACGCCACTTCAGTTTTACAGAGAAAAACTGCTGTTTGAATAGAAGCCTGTCTTCTGGGATGTCAGAGAAGTTCTAGTGGGGGAAAATGTGATGCAAAGCCTTCCATAAGGTAGGAATGGTTATTTCAGGGGGTGGAGGATGAGATCAGGTTGCCGCAGATCAGAAATTGCCCTCTGTGAGAGGGCAGAGCAGAATTCAACTGGGATGGAACTGGGGCTGAACCATCCTCAGGGTGAACCATGAGCAAGCACTATGGTGACCATTAACAGTTTGAAATAATAATAGCAAAGAAAAACGTCTGCCCCATTTATCTTGTTTGTGAATCTTGCTTCTCACCTGATAAGACATGTGAGAGTTGAATATTTTTTTCTAACTATGGGCCAACCAATTCTAATTTTACACAGATATCAGGATTGATGAACTGGGTTAGAGCTGCGATGCTGTGAGGTCTGACCGTAGCTATGACATGGAGGAAGCACTCGGGAATGTCACGATTACTACTTACAATCTATGTCAGTGTCTATCTCTTTAAATAATCTGTTATAGACCTGTCATCTATGAATTTATTTTTATTAGAGTATATTTTATTGTAATTTTGCTCACATTCATATTGGTGAAAAATCGACTAGTATTAAAGGCACTTGGTAAAAATGACCAACATGACCTATATCCAGTTTTCCTTCCTTCTTGGGCATAAAAATGAAACAACATGGTGCCCGGTGGTTAAGTAGAGTCAGGCCCCAATTCTGGTCCATGAACTGAGGTGCTGTTTCTAACATAAGGAGGGAAAGGCGTCTGCAGAGTCTCCAGGTCTTTTCTCCTCCATCAAGAAGGCACAGCACAGCTAGAAGATCCTTACTGATGGCAGAAGCCAGTGATGGAGCCCATGGCCTGTCTGAGTCACCACTTTGAGGGATCTTCCCCAGAGCACTGCCATTTCCCTGGAGGAATTTGGGTGGGAAATAAGCTCCAGTGTGTTAAATCTCTGAGATTTCAGGATTTTGCTATTAATCTTATTTGATTACTATAAGGCATACAGCAGCCGCCTCCCCAGACCACCCCATTGCTACAGATAATATCACAGAGGAAAGACTTTTTACCTGAAATGAACTAGCTTTATTTTTACCTCTATCAATTTTAATCATTATTGACTAACTGTTGGTTACATGTGAAAATACAGATTTTTATACCCACATTTCTCATTTTTCCCACAGCATCATATGACAACTTTTGCTTAATTCATTGTTTATATTATTTTAATGGTAAATGTTGACAAGTAGTGGTCTAGGATTATATTTGTATTTTTATAATATTTGTCTTTCTTGAAGTTAGTGATAGCCTCCTATTTTTCATTTGCTTAGTTGTCTATATACCTACTCAAGTTTTCCCTTCAGAGCAGTCCATACAGGTCAATATTTTCCCCAATACTCAGGCATATCAGTACTCAAGTATATCGTTACTCATGTATATTGATACTCAGGCATATCAACACCAAGGCATATCAATGGCTCTTCAGTCTAGTCCTTTGTGAGGCTTCCTCCTCTCTAACTGGAAGGTGCCATCCCCAGTCCTGCTGCTCTTTTATTCTGGGAATGGTTCCCGGGGCTCTCCTGAGTGAGAGCTACAGTTTCCAAGGCTTTTTTGCATAATGACTGTTATTTCTGAGACAAATAACACAGAGGCTTCCAAGAAAAAGTGAATGGAGAAAAAATGGATTCATCCTTGCAAAATTAAAATATCTTTATCTATTTCTCATGCTCAAATGATGGATATGCGGGTATTGAAATCTTAGTTACAAGTCATTCATTGACACCATCAGAATTAATTTTGAGCTAGCCGTGTCCATGTTGATTCCTATTTCTATATGTTACCTGTCCTCCAACCCTACGATTTCAACTTGGAAGCTTTGAGATATTCAGGTCATCCTTCAAGTTCTGAAATTTTATAATTACATGCCCTCATTGAGTGTCCTTTTCTTTCAATACACTAAGCAACTGATGAGCCATTTCAGGTTGAAAACTCAGATTCTTGGTACTCAACCTTCTATTAAAGTTTGATAATTTCCTTTCTATCCCTTTCTAGTCACTTTTTCTGGAATTGCTATTAGTTAACTCTTGGACCTCTGCATGGCCCCTCTAAATTTTATAAATTTTCTTTTTATCTCTGTTATATACTATGTGAGAGATATCCTAGCCTTTATCTTCCAACTTTTTTATTGATTTCTTTTTATTGTCTCTATCACATTTTAAATTTCCAAGAGCTGTTCCTTATGGCCTGATTATTCTTTTTATAGCATCTTGTTCACCTCATTTCCCTAAGCATAAAAATTATAGAGTTCTCCCTTTATTATGGCCATTTCCTGTGTTTCATCCTCTGTTTAATTTGGTTTTTCTCTTTCTGTTTGGACCTTCTCTTTTCACATCTGGTGACTCTTGGGTGTCTGCTTGCTATTCAGGGTGAAGTACTAGATGGTGCCTGGAAGTTGTGTGTATGTGGGCACCGCTTTTTAATTTCTGGATTTCACAGTTGCTATGATGAGTATGAGCAGGTTTGGGGGGACCCTCAAAAGACAGCACTTAGAGTTCTGCCTGGCGCTCTCCAGTCTCTCTAGACTCAGTCCAGAGAGGACTCTCTACAATTGACTCCTGTGCTGGGACTCTGGAATTAGGGGAGGGAGGGAGCCAGAGGACCAGACACCCCTTCTACAGGAATTCACCAGCCCCTCCCCACCCCTCAATTCCCGCGGACTCCGCAGAGCATCTCCCCAGTGCCTGGACCACTGGGGAAGGGTCTGCTGCTGAAAGGCCTCTGTCCTCAGCACCCCAGCCTGCGGGGCTGGGCTTTCTGTCCTCTCCTGAATACAGCCTCTCCCCCATCCTCTCCGCTGACTTCTCTCACACCAGCTGCCCTGCTTGCCTCCTGTGTGTCCTTGAGCATCCAAGCTTTTCTTATTCTTCACTAGGACTTCAGCGGGCACCCAGGAAGAGGGAGAATTATGATCCATGTGGAAATAACGAGTTCCGAAAGGTCGTTACTCACTTTGTAAAGCAGTGCTATCGTCAGGGTGGGTTTTTTGGCCTTAAATCCACATCTTTCACACTTAATAAGGTGACTCTAAGATTAGCAACCCCAGATTTAGTGAGCAAGTCTTTTAAGTCCAGGTCACATTATTGTTTATTTTCCTAGAAATATAACAAAAACTATTGCAGAAAAGGTCTTAAAAATATCATCCAATTTAACCTGCTTATTTCAAATGAAAAAAAAAGGGGAATTTAGAAAATTTTAAATGCCAACTTTAATCAAAGAGCTGCTTATTGGCAGACTCCAGGGTTGATGATATCACTCTTTTGCTGATAATCCAGGGAACCACCCGTTGTATCTTTAATTATTGTAAGCGTCAATCATATTTTTTTCAAGGTATCATTTTAAAAAAATTTAAGCCTCTTCATAGTGATGATTAGAATAAGGAAGATATTTTTCAGTTTTCAAAAGAAAACAATACTGATACACTAAGACTTGATACAGCTGATTTGTTTTATCTGAAAGACGAGTACTTCAAGGTAAAGTTCTTGGTTAAATAAAGCACATTAACTCCCATAAAGCCTGGCAAAAGTATAACTACAAGAGAAAGCACATACAGTCTCCATATAGCTCTTATTAGGTTGGTTATTAAACATTGATTTTGGCTTTTTAAAGAATCCCTGATGACCACTAATAGACCTTCATGGCAAGCATCTTCAATTTGTGGGGTTTCTTCTCCTCACCAGCTATTCAGACAGCATCAGCGAACAATGGAGAAAAAATTACTGAGACATAAGGACAAAGTCCATTTTCACAATACAAATAGCAGGGAAATGGTCGGACTCATTTACCATGTTATTACAGACTTCAAGGGAGCTGTTTCAAGATGGAAGGTTGATTACTATGTAAAGATGTGAAAATAAATCCAAAGGGCATTTGTGGACAGCTGGGAGGGACTGCCTCCAGAGGGCAGTGAACCCAGGCCCCGGGGCCTTGAGTTCCTCCAAGTTCCCATCTGCTCTGTCTGCTCCCAGACTGATGTCTATCTCCTCTGCAGGCATCTCTTAGTTCAGCCTCCTTTAAATGTCATTGTCCCCACAGAATTCCATCATCAGCTCTCTTATTTTTTCACACGTGACCTGAGTTTTCTCATTCGCCTCCATTGTGACAACTTATTGTCATTTAGTTGCTCAGTCATGTCCAGCTCTTTGCAACCCATGGACTGTAGCCCACCAGGCTCCTCTGTCCATGGGATTCACAACTATCCTCCTGCCAACTGATGACAACATACTAAACATCTTCAGTGTCAGCGGTACCAGCATTTTACTGTCGGACATTATGCTAAGTCCCTTGTATACATCCTCTTTTTGACTGCACAGTTTCTCCTGTGGAGGAAGTGCTATTATTGTGCCCATTACAGAGTGGAAGAAACTGAGGCTTACAATGATGAGCTTGTGAGGTCACATAGCTGGAAGACTGTAGAGCAAAACCAAACTCATCCTGTATCTACCTGCCTCCCTGTCCACTTGCTCAATACTACCCTTTCTGCCTGGGATGCTCCCCTCACATCAGACCTGTGTCTTCCCATCACAGCCTGAACATCTGCCACAAGAACCCCTAACTGTCCTCTCCTCCTGATCCTCATCTCAGGAATATCTCACCCACACTGTTACCCTGGAAGAAGGCAGAGATCACTGTGGATTCCCTCCTGTGTCTCCTCTCCTGCATCCTGTTGACAATCAAGCCCTCTGAGTTCTGCTTCATAAATGCCTTTCTAATCTATCCCCTCTGTTCCCACTGCTGTGGGTCAGAACCTCAACTTCTTACAGACATTTTTATAATGGTCTGTTAGCCATTATCCCCAGGCCTTCGGTTTTGTGCTAATAAACATCACAAGGGAGAATGTTTACAAAGTGAAAACCTACTCATGTGATCCTCTTGCTTAAAATCTCTCAATGGCAACCTTTATAAGAAAGATGATGTAACAGGCTTTTATGAATTGGTCCCTGTACACAGGCTCACCTCTTGCGACTTTGTAGCTACTCATTACTTATTCAACTTACATTTATTATTTATTAGTATGAGATACTGAGAAATAGATACAGACCCACTCTTTACCCAGCATGTCAAACATGAAAGACAAAAATCCAGCAAGTTGTTAAAACTGAACCTACTAAAGTCAACAGTAGGATAGTTGACAGAGAGACTGATTTGGGTCAGATAAGCCGTCCTCGAGAAGTGATAGCCATTCCAGAAAGACGGACAGAAGCGGAGTTTATGTGGTAGAAACTGTTCTGGACATACGGACAGGGTGTGCTGAGGACTGGGTGCCCCAGGAAGCGTGAACTAGAAGAACTTGGTTAGACAGAGGCACAGAGTATGTCCTGAGCCGGCAGAGAGGATGGCACCTGGGTTTAGAGAGGTTAGCAGTGGGAGAACCAGAAAGAGCTTCTGGTCCACATTGAAGAGTTTGGACCAGATCCTTGGGGCAGTAGAAACCTGTCAAGGGTTTTGACTCGGAGGTCAACAAGTTGGACTCACAGTGAGCAGAATGACTGACCGAAGTGGATAGCACAGTGGAGGAGGGAAGGGCAGAGGATGGGGCAGGGATCCAGGGACACCTGCAGGGTCAGGGTAACCCTGGGCTGGATGTAAGGAGGTGACTGGACAGGAGACACTGGCATTTCAGACTTGCAATTAGCAGGAGGAAGAACAGAAGACTTTGAGTTTAATATTCTGAGTCAAAACACCCAGTCAGAACCCCGAGTCTCAGTTCAATCCCTGGGCAACCCTGGGGTGCCCCCAAAACCAGTGCATAACCCCAAGTGCTGAGCCAACAGCTGTCTATTAGCAGAGAGTGATCACCATGGATCTAGGTGTAGATACTATTGAAAATAAGCTAAAATAAGGAACATAGAGAATGCAAAAATGACAAGCAAATGAATTCCCAAGGAAAAGCAAACAAAATCAACCTAAATAAATGCAAGTTCACTCCCTCAAATAAGTTGGAGAGAAGTTAGACTCACAGGGGTGGTGGGAACAAAATAAGACAGGGGCTAAAAAATACATAACAGCAAGTGAATAACCACCATAAATGTGGAAACAGGAATAAACTGAGCACCTTGGCGATGGGGGGAGATTGCAAGAAGGCAGGTGACGTGGGGTTCATGACTGTCAAGAGATGAGATGAGGGAAGGATCTAGAGTCTGGATGGAAAGCTACAGTCATGACTGACTAAGTCATGTTTCCAGAAATGCTTACTTTGATCCACTTTAAAAATCCAAATGGGCTAAAATGCAGAAGAATCTGGAACCAAGTTTCCTCAGCTCTAATTAGGGAGGATTTGAATGCTTTTCAGGAAAATACCATTTATTAATTACATACACTTCTGAGTATAGTCTTAACTTTTTGAAAGATAAAAAAGGATAAAAAAGAAAAACCAAAGGGAGCAATAGAGAGAAAATAAAAGCTCTGTGCCTTTGTCATCTATGAAATGAATTTGGAGATCATGTCACAAGGGAAGGTCACCTTGCCCCATGGACAGCGGACCAGGCTGGATATCGCTTATCTTTTCTCCACGTCCAGAAAGTACAGCCTCACCGCAGGCAGGAAACCCAATTATGGAGGTTGTTCGACCACACGGTGGTCGCTTTCACCTGTCTGTCAGGAGCTGAAGAGGATTTATTAGCCAAAGTGCTGAGCTCAAGTTAACTTGACTGTCAAAAATGACCAATTTTCAGGCCTGAACTTAGTTCCAAGCGATTTTCACTCTCTATTTCTACATATCAAATATATATGAGAGAGGATGTTACAGGCAATGTTCACCCTCTCATTACCTGTCATGGAAACCGTGGAGGTTTGCATGTGTAGTGCAAGAGGACACACTGGATTGTGCTGATGAGAAAGGGAGCAGAAGGAGATGCGCCGCTGCCACGCCCTGGCCCCAGGCAGTCCTCACACCTAGGCAAGGCACGAGGTGTCCCTGAGGGGAGCAGAGACCCACACCCTGAAAGGCGGTGTACGGGGTACGGTGGAGAAGCCAGACTTCACCAGACCCTGCAGCCAGCCCACCACAGCCCCTCCAGTCCATCACTCCACCTAAAAAAAAAAAAGGTGAGCTATCCATCCATGAAAAGATACGGAAGAAACTTAAATGCATAAACTAAAGGAAGGAAGTCAATCTGAAAAGCCTCCTACGTACTGTGTGATTCCAACACGATGACACTCTGGAAAAGGCAAACTATGGAGACAGTTTAAAAATCAGTGGTTGCCAGGGGTTAAACGGGGTGATGAGCAGATGGAGCTAAGGGGGTTAGAACACTTTTATGGTGGATACATGTCATTATGCATTCTTCCAAATCCAGAGAATGTACAACATCACCAGAGAACCCTAAAGTGAACTGTGGGCTTGGGGTGATGATTCAGTGTAGGTTCATCAGTTGTAACAAGCATCCCACCTGGTGAGGGTACTGACCACGAGGGAGACTGTATACATGGGGCAGGGCTGTGCTGTGCTTAGTCGCTCAGTTGTGTCTGACTCTTTGTCACCCCCTGGACTGTAGCCCACCAGGTTCCTCTGTCCATGGGATTCTCCAGGCAAGAGTCCTGGCGTGGGTTGCATGCCCTCCTCTGAGGGGTCTTCCCGACCCAGGGATCAAGCCCAGGTCTCCTGCATTGCAGGTGCATTCTTTACCATCTGAGCCACTAGGGGGAGGGGGTACATGGGAAATCTCTGTGCTTTCGGGAAGCTAAAACTGCTCTGAAAAGTAGTCTTAAAAAAATAAAATAAAAGCTGGCATTTACACCACAGCAGCCCTAGTGAGAGCCTATAAGCACCAGATCCTCGGCTGGACTGGGGGCATGTCAGGGCTCCAGGGGGCAAGTGGCTGAGCTCAGGGGCTCACACCCCTGCTAAGTGCGAGGCTTGGCATCTGATGTGCTGAGTTCCAGGGTTGGTCCTGTGAGCACCCTTGACTCCCTCTGCACTTTAGGAACACATCCTGAGTTTTCCTACGAAGCTTCCACGCAGAGCAAGGGCTGTGTTTTCTCGGGATAAAAACTAATGGGATTTTCTATCTTGAAAGAACTCTTTTACATTAGAATAAAATGAAATGTTCCTCTTTCCATCAGGAGAACCTCCCATTTACCACCAAAAATGCAGAAGGAGAGCATTCTTAAATTTGAAAATCTTAAACCTGTTCTTTTCACTTTCACAGATAGAAATCCATTATTTCCCGATAACGTATTGGCTGGAGCGAAGTAAAACAAGACGTGATTGGAACTGAAAGCCATCCAGTTTTATTTCTCCCCGCTGCTCTGATGTAAAGTGAAGCCTGAGAGAGAGAGCCAAGAGCAAAGGCTGGCGTCAGGAGGAGCCTCAAAATGGCCATCTCTGCGCAGGGAAAACATCCCCTTTTCAGAGGATGTGTGTGGTACAGATGAAACCGACCCGGCAGAGCGGATCAGTGCCACAGGAGTAGTTTGTCACATGCCGACTGTTGAACAGGCGCTCACACTCATCTCCTCCGCTAGAGCCCGCGGAGGAGAGCCTGATGGTTTGATCATTGCGGGCGTTAATTACACTGGGACTGCAAAGTGCAACCTCATTTGTACTTTTACAGTATGTGACATCTGAAAGCTTGAGGTAATTTTCTGTATCTTATTAGGTGTTTGAAATTCAGTTTGTAGTATTTGCTTCCAACATCAGCCTTTTCACTGGGCACCGACTTAGCCCAATGGGCTTGGGAAGCAGCAGAATCACCTCAAGAGTAAGTTTCAAGAGTAAGTATCCATCCATTTCATTAAAAGAGGGACAGAGGAGTCATCCTATGTGGTCAGTGCATTGCATCACCTCAGTAGTCACCGTCAACTGTCTCCGTGCAGGCTAAGTCGCTTCAGTCGTGTCTGATTCTTTGCAAACCCACAGACTGTAACCTGCTGGTCTTCTCTGTCCCTGAGATTTTCCAGGCAAGAATACTGGAGTGGACCACCATTCCCTTCTCCAGGGGATCTTCCTGACCCAGGGATTGAACCCAGGTCTCCTGTTGCTCCTGCATTGCAGGCAGATTCTTTACTGCTGAGCCAGGAGCCTCTAAGTAGATTTGTCCCATAAACTCTTGATTAGTTTTGAGACTGATCCCTCCTGGGAGCGACAATATAGGGACCCCTTCACCAGAGCCCAGTTCAGCTACACCATTCACATTGTGGAGTGCTTGACCAGGGTATACGCTCCCCCAGAGATGGAGACAGGATTTTCCAGAGGTACTGGTTTCCCTTTTGCAATCCAGAAGAAATCAGGTTAAATTCAAGTCTCTGGTATGAAAGAAAACCTTCAGGGCCAGTGGGAAAGTCTACCTGCTCCAAGCATAGCTTGAATGAAAGGAAAAACGTTACACTATACATCAGCTTAGTAAAATTGGAAACCACCCTCATTTTGCCCCATGAATACCTGGGAAGTGGAAGAAACAGGTAAGGCTGATTCTTCAGAAAAACAAACACTTATGGAATTGGATCCTCTGCCACTGCCCTTATGTTACCACACGCACACGCCCTCTGGTCCTCATCCTTTGCAGGCTCTCTGATGTTTTTACATGGCTTTTGACCTGAACTGTACTTCTGCTCATTACTCCTACAGGGACAGGAAAAGAAACTCATTCCCATGGGTTCTGCTTGCTAATATCTAATCTGATAAATAAATCAGGCCCCACATTACTAGTAAATGGATTCTTTCCTCTTGAATAATATTTGCATTCTAATCTCTATCAATTATGTAAATTATTGAGACCCATGGTAGTGACACTGATGATAGAAATTGTAGGCAGTCTGGCTGGAAAAGGGGCTTGGGGAGAAAACGTAAATATAGGAGCCACACTTGTCACGTCTCAAAAATAGGTGCCAGTTGGAACAGGCTCTAAACCCATCTTGAATAGTATTAGCATACAAGAATTGGTATTTATGTTCTATGTAACCAGAGAGTTTTAATTGTAAATTTTCAGCACTGCCCACCCAGTCTGAAAGTCAAGAGCTACAAATATAAGTAACAAATAAAATACAAAATACTTTTTAAAAGCTGTAGATTTTTAAGTCCATGGTGGGGGATTGGTGGTGGGGGTAGTGGTAGTGATGGTTTTTTATGAAGATAGAAGACATAATATTTTACTGAGGCACCTGCACTTAAGGTAGCTTGAGCTGTGATCTTCAATTACACAGAGGAAAAGAAGCAATAGATTTTCTCTAATATCACCGGCTCCTTAGAAATTCTGATCCAGTGAGGGTCTATGTAGTCGAGAGGAGAACACACGAGAGAGTTGGTGCCTGGACTGGTGGTTCGGCCACACGAACCACCAGTGTGGGCAAATGCATGAACAATGCAAATAGCTGACCAGAATTCAACCCGAAACAGGACTTGAAACAGTCATCATTCTCCCTTCTTCCCCGATGAATATGACAAATTCACAGGTTTACATTGTTTGGTTAGAGGCGATCAGATCAAGCTACTTGATACAAATAAAATTTTTTTTTCCATTTACTGGAAGAGCATAGTTAATAAGATGAGATAATTTGTCTAAAAGAAAGTGCTTCCTAATAGCAGAATTTTTATTCTATCCCCTTTTGTTTTCTGTGTTTGTATGCTGTGTTTGTGTTTTGTAGTCTGTATTCCATTCCCCTCCCTGGGTGGGTATAATTGTTCAACTCCACTGTAATTATATGTTTGTCTTTATCTCCTCCCCATTTTGTCTAACTCAAATAAGCTGAAAGTGGCCTAAAATTTTGAGCTATATTTGGCAAGAGAGATCAGACTGAATCTATAAGCATTTTAGGACAAATGGTGAAAATATTTCATCCCCCAAAGAGAACTGACCGTGCTGACATTAAGAGAAACAATGACAACAGTGCATGGATCAAACTCACAGGATAATTGACAAATCTCCACTTCATTTTGCACTGTGACAAGGGGATCTAATCTCTTTTGCTATCTTAATGATCAATACCATTTGCTACAGCCAAATCAATCCTGACACAATCCTCATCAATCGTGAAGGTAGCTGAAGTGACCAAATCAATTGAGTGGCTCAATGCAGCCCTCGCCTGCATAAAGTCTTCTTCTCTTTTTGTGTGTAATTTCTACTGATTTCAGACACAATCTCAGGCTTTGTATATTCCAGACTTTACAGAAACACGTTGCTCCGTGTCAACCCAGAAACCAGAGCTGAGTTTAAAGTGCGTACCCATTGGCTTCATCCAGCCCCTCCCCTGCGGGCACACTTCACCCTGACAAAAACTGATGGCACAATTGTGAAGCTCTTGATATAAGGCTGAAACACTCAGAAAAAAAATGTATCTCCCAGAACGTTAATTATTTTCTCAACATCCGCGTGTTAGGCTGAGGCCAATGGCTACTTTAGAATGAGAGGAGACTGAAGATTAAAGAGAAAACTAAGAAAGACAGGAGAAGAGGAAGGAAGAAGGAAAGGAAGGACAGGAAAGGAGAGAGGAGGAGAGGGGAGGAAAGAATTTAGATCTGTTCACATGTATGGAAGGTATTTCAGAAACGACTGTGGCCTGTAGCATTCGAGCCCTTGCTAACGCAAGCAAGAAGAGAACATCCCCCCAAGGAGCGAGTCAGATAACAGACCTGGCGAGACTCCCACCCCAGCACTTTGCCCTGCAGAACAGGGGTTGAAGCCAGAAGAGCTTGGCTGGCAGAAGCCACCGAGGTTTAGCCTGCAACTGATCAAAACTGATCACACAGCAGGTGTTTCTATGGTGATGGGAATAAGCTGGGGATTTAAGGATTATAGGAATAGAATCTGGACGGCCACGGGAGAAAGGAGGATGGGAGGAAATATGCCAAGCCCCGAGTCTCCGTAGCTGAAAAATATTGATTTCTATATCATATTAATCTCCACATTTTCTGGGAAGGGACTTAAATTAAGCCAAACTGAGCTGTTCCTGTGAACCTTTTAATTTACTATTCTAATGAAGAGGGTGAGTGATAACTCTTAAGGTTAAACAGACAGTGGTTTGCAAATCACAAACTGCCAGCTTTATTGATTCCTTATGAAAGCTCTGTTGAGCATCACTTGCTGATAAACTTTATTGCCACGTTTAGGCAGTCATTCCTATTTCCTTTTTCTTTCTTTTTTTTAATGCTCTAGCACTAAAAAAAAAAAAGCCTTTTCTAGTAAGATTTTACTTGTTTCTTTTCAACTTCACCTCTCAGATTGAGATGATGGGCAGGACAGCAAATTCAAGCAACACAATGATTAAACTTTTCATTCCAAGAAGGATTCAGGACAAATCGTCAGAACTTGTAAGTACCCTTGTAACAATTATATGGGAGCTCAAACACAGTTGAACAAGATATTTGGAGAGCCACTTATACCCATTATTCCTGGAAAATGGATTCCAAAATATCTCTATGACACGTCATCTCTGGTGAAAGAAAAGCATAGTGATATATTTTAAATTATTTTAAAAATATCTAAGCAGGCATGAAAATTTCAAAAGGACCAACACACTTGTAAATCGTTTTCAGTGTGTGTGATCCAAATTCCTCCCATTATACGGGTTTCTCAGAGCATATTCTCTCCAGTGTCCACTGTACCCTCGGGTTTTCTAAGAAGATGACACACTTTCTTAGAAAAATTTGCTCCAGGATTTTTATTTTAAATGTGCAATGTGTATAAGAAGCAGAAGAAATATCACAGAACACCAAAAAGGGCGGCATGGACCTTCTCAGGGGTGTTCTCTGGTACCTCTGCTTACCCCTCCCTCCATGCAGCCTTCTCCCACTTGCTTCCTTCTGGAGGCCCTGGGACCTGGATTCAGCCATGCTGGTTAAGCGCCCACTGGGCTGTTTCTACGGGGAGCCCCCTCCTTCTGTCTGTAAAAGCTCTTGCCTCACTGGTTGCCAGTGGAGGGAGGAGGGGAACTGGCCTTTAGATAGATGTATGCCCTCCCCGCTCCCCAGCTGCCAGCATCTGAAATAAAGCAAACTTTCCTTTCCACCAACCTGGCCTGTTTATTGGCTTTTGAGCAGCCAGCAGACGGACTTCACACTCTTTTGGTAACAGTAACAGCTGAAGGACTACTTAGGGGAAATTTAGTCTTAAACGCTCACACAGAAGAGAAAGAAGGTAGGAAATTGATGCATTAAGCATTTGATTTCAGAATACACCCAAAGAATAGGAGAATAAACCCAAAGAGAATAGAGAATAG
The DNA here is from genome assembly GCF_032452875.1 of Bos javanicus. Lineage (NCBI taxonomy): Eukaryota > Metazoa > Chordata > Mammalia > Artiodactyla > Bovidae > Bos > Bos javanicus. The sequence goes on along the minus strand of NC_083880.1, from coordinate 45,344,641 downwards.
AAAATAACAAAGAAAAGGGCAGAAATCAATAAAATAGATAGTAATGCAAGGATTCAATAAGAAGCTTACAAATGGGTAGAAAATTGTTTGAAAGTATATATTCCAAATTGTTAACAGCAATTGCCACTTTTTAGAGGGACAAGTGAAATTGGGGTCAGAATTTGGAGGTGAGATATAAAAAGAAGAATTTTCATTTTGCATTATATTATATATACTTCAATATGATTTATATCCTATTATGTATAATATTTTTATAGTAAAAACTTATTTATTTTAGTGTTAAAATATAGAAGAAAATAATATATTATCCATGTTACAAAAACTTTTTAAGGAAGATGTATGCTTGCAGGCTAAGTCACTTCAGTCGTGTCCAACTCTTTGCTACCCTTGAACTGTAGCCCTCCAGGCTCCTCTGTCCATGGGATTCTTTTTTTTTTTTTTTTGGTCCATGGGATTCTCCAGGCAAGAATACTGGAGTGGGTTGCTATGCCCTCCTTCAGGGGATCTTCCTGACCCAGGGATCAAAACTCATGATTCTTAGGTCTTCTGCATTGGCAGGCAGGTTCTTCATCTGATGCTAGTTCTTCACTAGCATCACATGGCAAACCCTTTAAGGAAGATGGAAAGAGAGAAAAGAGGGAACAAAGTTAAGAATGCATAGTTACACCTATGCATGGTGTTATGAAAGCAATCTTGATCGCTGGCAGAAAACATCTGCTACTGCTACCGCTAAGTTGCTTCAGTCGTGTCCGACTCTGCAAGATCCCATAGATGGCAGCCCGCCAGGCTCCCCTGCCCCTGGGATTCTCCAGGCAAGAACACTGGAGTGGGTTGCCATTTCCTTCTCCAACATCTGATTAGGTCCCAATAAGGTATTAAAGGTATTTGACCAACTTCATGATATTTACCTTTTTAAATATTGCTTCTGCAGCCAAATGAATCTCTAGATGGTATAATATCACTCAAAAGGAATAAAGTGAAAGTAAGTCACTCAGTAGATATTTACTGAGTAGCTACTATGTCCCAGGCAGTCTGCTCAATTTAGTTTTACAAAATGAAAAATCCCACAGGAAAAAAAAAATAATAGATGTTTCCTCATAAATTGTACATAGTGGTTTAAAACAAAAAACATGGGGGATTTCCCTGGTGGCCAGTGTTTAAGATTTTATTTCCAGTGTAGGGGGGTGCAGGTTCAATACCTGGCTGGGGAGCTCAGATCCCACATGCCTCAGGGCCAAAAACCAAAGCTTAAAACAGAAGCAGTATTGTAACAAATTCAATAAAGACTTTTAAAAAATGGTCCACATCAAAAACTCAAAAAAAAAAAAAAAAGCATGTAAAGAAATAAAATAATTACAGACTATGCTGTGTTCTTCCTGTGGTCATGCATGGATGTGAGAGTTGGACTGTGAAGAAGGCTGAGCGCCGAAGAATTGATGCTTTTGAACTGTGGTGTTGGAGAAGACTCTTGAGAGTCCTTGGACTGCAAGGAGATCCAACCAGTCCATTCTGAAGGAGATCAGCCCTGGGATTTCTTTGGAAGGAATGATGCTAAAGCTGAAACTCCAGTACTTTGGCCACCTCATGTGAAGAGTTGACTCATTGGAAAAGACCCTGATGCTAGGAGGGATTGGGGGCAGGAGGAGAAGGGGACGACAGAGGATGAGATGGCTGGATGGCATCACTGACTCGATGGACGTGAGTCTGAGTGAACTCCAGGAGTTGGTGATGGACAGGGAGGCCTGGTGTGCTGCGATTCATGGGGTCGCAAAGAGTCGGACACGACTGAGTGACTGATCTGATCTGATCTGATGCTGTGTTCTCTGAAGGGTGTGCATATAACAAGGGGCAAATAAAGTTAAGGTGTATTTTCAAGATGGGAAGAAGTGCACCCTTGAAAGTGTGGGGTAAAAGGTGCTGAGGCACATGGAGGAGGTCACACGCAAAGACCCTGAGGTAGGAACAGTCTTCACTCAAGTGAGCAGAAGAGAGCAGACTCATGTGGCTGCAACATGATGAGTAGGAGGGACAGGCAAAGAGGCTAATCAGAGATGTGGGCAGTGGCTGCATCACAGGCGCCTTTGGGCTACGAGACACTGCATGGATTTTATTCATATTGAGCTTGGAGAATATATTTGGGGGCTGCTTTCACTGAGCTTCTTACCTCCTTGTGTGACAAATCCTACCCACTTCATCATGTTGTCTCTTTCTGGTTTTGTGGTTATTTTATATAAACGTGTATAAATCTCAACTCCCTTCTAAGTTATTCAGTACCCCCTCCCAAACAAGGAGCTATCCGAACCATCGTTGATGCCCATCCCAGGATGCTGGGAACGTATCTGGTCTTTAGCTAGCTGGAGAGAAGGAACGGATTTCTGCCCCTCCTGAGAATGCCTCCTGGCTGCTGTTCCTGCTTCCTGCATTACTGCGCTCCCAAGTACAATTGGTGAGGCTCTCGATGTGTTCATAAAAGCAGCTCTCAAAGTCCCGTATCCCCTGCTGCTTTATTGCTCTTGACACGGCTTGTCCATTACACTTAACAGCCCTGTCCTCACTGCCACATTTCATCCATACCGCACCTGGCTGGACCACACGGAGGAAGCCCGCGGGCTATGCAAGATTACTCCTAATTTAGAGACCTCTGCCACAGTCTGGGGAAAAGGAGCCAAGAAAGATCAGGAGCTTTGCCTCTGAAGCATTAGAATGAGCCCTTCCTGTTAACCTAACCACGTGCTTCAAATTGAATATGTAAAGCACCACTCGGGTCGGCAGCCCCGTTAGAGCAATCAGCACAGACAGTGTTCCATCCAGACTGCTCCGTCTTGTCTTCACCCCACGATGGCACTTGTAATCAACCCTGACCTCAGAGATCAAGGAAATCTACATCCCTGACAAGCAGAGTATAGACATCCCCTTGCTCTTTCATCATAAATAGCAAATCTAGGTGAGAAAATGATATATTTGATTGCATCGCCTTTTCTTGAGGAATTTTTTTTCTCCAGCTTATCACATAGCTTGCAAACATACCAAGAAGACAACTATTTTAACTAAGAGAAACTGACCAGATAGTGACTTATACCAGTTATACCAAATTAACTCAGATAGAGAAAATTTGTCCAAACACTGTATCTTACTAGGTTTAAAATCCCAGATCATTGTGACCATCTTCACCTTCAGTAAATCATAGTTGAAGCTTATTAAGCTGATTTGGAAATCAGACTCCTAGCAGTTCCCATCATTTCAAACGTATCCATCAGCTTGAAAGCAAATGACAAGCTTCTGTAAGAGTGAAAGATCTGAACCTTTTTCTAGCAGAGGACTGTTCTGATTGTTGTTGTTGTTGTTCAGTCATTCCATCAAGTCCAGCTCTTTGTGACCCCATAGACTGCAGCACACCAGGCTTCCCTATCCTTCACCATCTCCCAGAGTTTATTCAAACTCATGTTCATTGAGTTGATGATGCCATCCAACCATCTCATTCTCTGTCCTCCCCTTCTCCTCCTACCCTCGGGCCTTTCACAGCATCAGGGTCTTTTCCAATGAGTCAGTTCTTTGCATCAGGCGGCCAAAGTATTGGAGCTTCCGCTTTAGCATCAGTCCTTCCAATGAGTATCCAGGGTTGATTTCCTTTTGGATTGACTGGTTTGATCTCCTTGCTGTCCAAGGGACTCTCAAGAGTCTTCTCCAGCACCACAATTCAAAAACATCAATCCTGCCTGTTTGAGCCCTGTTCAATTATCATCGCCCACTCAGTAAGGCAGAAAATTAGCAGCTGAGGCTATTGACAAAAAGAAGAGTGAGTGACTGACCCTTGGGAGGGATCTGGGGAGAACTGTACAGACCAGAGCAAGACTTCGAGTTAACCTTGTGTAGTCATGTGTATTGTTTGAGACAACCCTTTTTCATCATGGAGAAGCTAAATCACCCTGAACTCTGTCCTTACAAGAAGTAAGCTGTTTACACCTTTACATGTTGCACTACAATTTTAAAAGGTCGGCTCTACCCAATACATAAAAGCTGGCCAAACTAACACAAAGCTAAGTCTGGTGCTCCTCCAGACTTAAAGCAAGTTGCACCTAAGGAAACATTTACACTTTGGGGTGACCAGCCCAAGTGAGCAGGAGCAAGGGCTTTCGGTTTTAACCCAGGATAGGTGAAGGCAAACTGGGGTGAGTGGATCGCCTGCTGGGCCTGACATAAGGTTCGAGATGCTTCACTACAATGGAAGAGCACTGTCTGTTGAGAGTCAGAGCTCTGGGTACTTCCCTGGTGGTCCAGTGGTTAAGACTCTGCACTTCCACTGCAAGGGACATGGGTTCGATCCCTGGCTGGGAAACTAAGATCCTGCATTACAGAGGTGTAGCCGAGAAAAAAGCAGAAGGAAAATGAGATCTCTGTCTTCTTCTCTATTCTAAGCACCTGCACGTGGTCCAGGAGAGAAAACTTCCTTTAGTTTTTAGAAAGTGAAATTGAAGTATGAGAAAATGATGGACATAAAGAGGAGTCATGAATGAACCCTTCTGTGTCCCTACAGACTCCTTCTTGGGGTTGAAGGCTGGCGGGAGAGGCAAGGTAGGGGAAGGGAGCTTGGTTGACCATGGGTGGCTGTCTTCAAGGTGTGGAGCAAGATGGCAAGGAACCTACCTCTCCAGGACAAACCCAACCTCCTGGTAAGCTTACTCTTGCTTTATTCCCAAGAACATGTTGGAATCCCTGCTAATCCTCCTGTTTGAATCATGGATAAATCACGGTGAACTTGATGAGGCTCCTTTATCAGCTATATGGAAAAGTGCATAAAATAAGGCTCTGACCTAGCCTTCTGTGAGTTGACCCTCCTATCAGGAATTATCTGTCCCATGATGCTGTGATTTTTCCAGATTCTTTGCACTCAGAAAAAGTCTAATCACAGCTCTCTAAGTAAGACAGAAATTTATTTACAGGATTTTACTTCTGGTCTCTGTGTGTATTCCGCCAAGATCTTGAGAGAAATGAAGCACTGAGTTATAAGCATACCTGAACCTTTCTTTCTTTTTTAAAAATTTTCAATTGAAAGATAATTGCTTTACAGTATTGTGCTGCTTCTGCCGCACATCAACATGAATCAGCCACAGGTATACACATACCCCTCCCTCTCCACCTCCCTCCCATCTCCCAGGCCTCTAGCTTGTCACAGAGCACTGGGTTGAGCTCCCTGTGTCACACAGCAAATGCCCACTGGCTCTCTACTTCATATATGGTACTGTATGTTTCCATTCTGCTCTCTCAATTCATCCCACCCTCTCCTTCCCCCTCTGTGTCCACAAGTCTGCCTCTCTATCACTGCCCTGCAAATAGGTTCATCAGTATCATCTTTCTAGATTCCATACATTGAAACTTTCTTTCTTAAAAATCTCCTAACAGTCTCACCAAAAAGAGTAAATCTTTCACAAAACACTGAAGTCTTGTCAAGTTGCCAGATAATTTATATGCAAAAGCTTGGTAAAAGACAAATTAGATCAACCCATTTTAATGAAAATGTGGGGCTCCCCTGGTGGCTCAGACAGTGAAAACTCTTCCTGCAATGCTAGGAGACCCAGGTTGGATCCCTGGGTCAGGAAGAACCCCTGGATAAAGAAATGGCAACCCACTCCAGTATTCTTGCCTGGAAAATTCCATGGACAGAGGAGCCTGGAGGGTTTCAGTCCATGGGGTCACAAAGAGTCAGACACGACTGAGCAACTAATACCTTCTTTCAACACATTTTACTTTTGAAAAATGTCAAAGAGATATGAGAAGTTACAAAAAGGTGAAGGGTTTAGTTTGCTTATCTGCTTAAATCTTTTCAAGATGAAACATGGGGAAAAGTCTCTTAAATGGATAAGAACAAAGAGGAGAAATCAAAGCAATTCAGAGTAGCCACGTCTGGGAGATGCTTGAAGATCTACTTGGTTAATCAAGTCCACGATGACATCACTAGGAAAACACTGACAGACTGACCTCTCCCAACATCAGCAAGTTGGAATCCAACCTTAAAGTGTAGGAAAGTATCATGATAACCGAAATAATATTTTAATAGTATTTACAAACTAGGACATTCCCAAAGCTCTCTGTTCCTCTTGTGATCTGAGCATTTACAAAAATGTCATTGGTTATAGAAATATTTAGGGAAAAAAGTGAGCATTTTTTGTTCTCTGTAAAGACTGAATAAGATGAGTATTATACATAGCATGGATCAGAAGACAACCAGGGCTCCCCCCACCCCTAGTGGCTCTACTTGTTTGTTTTTTTTCTTCCTGTTTTTTTTAAAATTTTTAATTTAATTCTATTTTTAATTGGAGGATAATTTAAAATGATCTCTCATGTGAGTGGGCTAATGCAGGCTGGCCTGGGAGGGGGTATGAGAAAGGACCTCAAAAAGCCTCTTTTCCACAAGAAACTTGTCATCAGAGCCTTGGCACTCTTGAAAGCATCACTCCTCTCTGTAAAGACCTCCATCCTCTCGGCGGCAGGGGTCCTCCTGCTTCAGGTTATAAATGACTGGTCTGTGAGCTCCAGGTCCTCCAGACCCCGGCCCAGCCAGTTGCCCCCAGAGAAGCACATTCTTTTCCTGGGTGACTCACTTCCCACCGCCCCGTCTCCAGCACAGACACAGCATTTATATAAAAGGCTTTCCTCAGCTCCCGTGCCATCCAGGTTGCAGGCCTATTTCGTAACATTAATTCTCTCCCTCAGCAGCGGCCACATCAATTCAGAACTTTACAAACTATTTCAGGGATCCGATTTATCAGGCCTGACAGTGCTGCACGCTGAAATACACAGCCCAGCCTCCTATTTGTCATTATTTAATTCAAGGGCCTAAAATCCTCTGACATTATTAATAGTAAGATGAATCACTGGAAAACTACAGAATCTGTGACCAACGAGGCTGAAATAATCCATTTTGGTGGAAACGTCCATGTGGAATTGCACTCCCTGACGGCGGGCCTCTCTCATTAGCACGCGGGGTGGGGCACCAGAGCCTGAAGTCCCTCCAGACGAAGACCTAAGGCAGTTCTCCTCCAAGCAACTCCGCCAGCGCCAAGGGAGGGGGACAGAGGGAGGAGCAGGCGGGTGCAGGTGTCAGCAGGGGTCCTCCCCTTGGTCTGTCACTGGGTTTTCTGTGGACTAATTGAAGCTGTTTTGCACTTGATTAACTTTAACTTGTCTTGGCTTTGAACTTGGATGGGAGCTGGCCCTGGAAATCTATCGGTTAATGATGAGAACTGGATAACTTAGCCCCTTCGGAGCCAACTTCCTTCATCAGATGGTCAGCACGCATTCTGACACCTGACTTTTGCTTTCAAGTTTCATTATTGTCCTGCTCTCTCTCTCTTTTTTTTAATTTAACTTAAAGGAAAAGCTATTTCCACCTCTAAATACGAGTTTTCTTTTTTAAAAGAAACCATTAGGAAAAAAAAAACAAACCAGCTAAAGGTATATTTGCTCATCTTTTACTCTAAGAGCTAAAGAAACAATGAACATTACAAGTGGATTGTCGCTGGGACAAGGGGAATGGTCTTTAGCAAAGCTGTGGAGTGGATGTAACAATAGAAGGATCCTTCCAATAATGATGTGTTTCTTTTTTAAGCCTAGAAGGATAATCTTCCTGAGAGAAAAGTCTTTTGAAGTGATTTTTAAATATTATAATTTTATAGTTGACCCAAGCACTATCAAGTAGGATTAAAATTAAGTCTTCCCAATCTTAAATATTTGACGGGAAAGAAAGTACTTGACTTTTCCCAGCAAATGCTCTCAGAAACACCAGAGGGTTATTTCTTATAATTAACTTCATCTAACTGTACTAATACAAGCCCATGTCCTCAAGGTCTATTTTGTGAGCAAAGAAAGAATGTTCGAGCAGTGTGCTTCACATAACAAAGTCAGTTTTTTGTGTTTTTGTTTTCCTTCAGCAAGTGTGTACCAGGCACTGTGTTAAGCAATGAAATTAGGGCTACATATTCACCGTTGCTCATGTTTATTGGTGGCAACATGTGCCAGGCAGAGACTCTGTGTTTGCAATTAGATTTTAGTCACTTATGGAGGAGTATGTCATTCAGTAATATAGCCATGGAGAACCAGACTTGTCTCCCCGAGACTGAGCAACCCCCAGATTTCTGCTGGTGTCTCCAAGATCTTAGCTGGCAATTTCTGAACTATCCCAGGTGTTCATTGGGCTTCCCGTGTGGCTTAGGGGTAAAGAACCCACCTGCCAAGGTAGGAGATGTGGGTTCAATCTGTGGCTCAGAAAGATCCCTTGGAGGAGGAAATGGCAACCGACTCCAGTATTCTTGCCTGGGAAATGCCATGGACAGAGGAGCCTGGTGGGCTGCAGTCCATGGGGTCACAAAGAGACGGACTTGAGAGCAGGCAGTTTCTCACCTCCCTTTCTTCAATGTTCCTCCTACAGTTTACAGGGCCAAACCAAAAAGAAAATAGCACAGAACTGTTCAAAAATAAAGCTCTGCTTAGCTGTCAACACCTAATATTTTTCCTTCTCTAAGATTAGCCAAATTCTGTGTTACCAATAGAAGAGTTATTGGGAAGTCTTTGGGGGAAATGTTGAAGAGAAAGATAAAATGAATCAATTCCTATGTTTATAGACAGAGCTTTGTTTAACATGTCTACCAAAATTTGTCCTTATTAGCTGTTATGTCTTTATGGCAGGTGCTTTTTACACCCCTGATGAAGGAGTGACCATACTCGTTTCGTACAGAACTGATCTCACTGACTTCCATTTCTGGTCCATCCTGTAAAGAGCTTAGAAGTCATCATGCCATCATTATAAGAAAAAGCAAAAAGCTGAGCAAACTGAAAATCAACAACTCTTCTTACATTCAGCAAAGAATCGAGGCCATAGGGAAAACTACTGCCCTTGGTATTGGAGAGACAAGTAGACACAGAGAATCCCAACTTACCAGAGTGGAAATTCACAAGCCACAGCCTCCACAAGAATACATGCCATGTTCTTTTTACCCAGTACATCGTATCCAGCTTTCAACAGAAAATCAGAAGACAGTTAAAAGACAAAACACAAAAGCAAGCATCAGAACCACCTTAAGTTATGCCAGAGGTGCTGGAACCATCAGAGCCATGATTACAACATCAAGGTCTAATACACACCTTATCTTACTCACTTTTCATAGGACAGGAGTCCCTGTGATTCTCCTGTGTCTGAGTTTGCATGCAAATAATTCTCTAAGAAAGGGAGCATGACTTAGAAATGTAGACTCAAGAAGGCAGAGGAACTCTGTAATAGAAGGGTGTTGTTTTTTAAAAAAGATAAAGAACAAAGCAAGGTGGAATTGACCCACCCATGTGCCTACTCAAGCCTGGGAGGCTGCAGAGGTTTCCTTCAGCCACTGTGCCCGTGGCTCCCCTGTGTCCACATGATTTCCACGCCCTTGTCCTCCACTCACCATGCAGAAGACACCTCTCTGCTCCAGCTCCCACTAAATAGTCCGGGTGATCATGTGATGCTCTCTATGGCTATTCTGAATTCTCTGCTTCCTTATATTGGCAGGAATCACAGTGTGGACTCAGAGACTTCCCCTGCAGCCCAGACCATTGAACAAACATCTCTCTCCACCTCGGGTGTTGGCTATGGGCTAGTCAATGTGATTTTGTTGTCCAAGACCCAGAAATAGAACTTGAATTGTCTGTGGGACAAGGAAAGCTCTATAAAAGAGCTTCCATGTGAACACAGAATCCAGGGCAGCACCTTTCTCGGCCATGAGTCTGTTGGAGAAAATCCCGTCCTGACGGTGGGGAGGGGGCTGTAACTCAGAGTCCCTGCTTTGTCCTGGGGAATCCAGACATTCACTGTGCTTGTTTATGAGAAGACCACTCACATTTAGACTTTTTTCTCTGTATATTGAAAAGCAAGGACAAATTTTAAATACATAATCACAAACTTTATGTTCTTCCATTCCTCTCAACTTATTTATCACAGTGTCTATGACAACTTTATTTTCATCCATCTATGTTGGAAACAATACTGAATTGAGTTCAAAATCAAAGTAGTCATTTCATATGCTATTAATAGCCATACTACAAGTTCAAAGCAGAAAAACACATGTTTAAAAACTACAAAATATGTATATAACATACATCAGAATTCCTTTCTGTATTCGTGTAACAGTCATATTCAAGGATTTAAGATTAAATTTTAACTGATGATTGAATTACTAAAGATCCATCAGGAAATTAGAGATATACTTAAAACAAGATATATTTTTGAGTCCCCAAAATAAAGAATTCACATAATTTAATTCATATATATGATTTTTCTAATAATTGCTATAATTGCTATGCATTTAAAGCTATAAATGATAAAATCCATCAAAAAAACCATGAAAGCACTTTTAATTCTCTCTAAACCTTTTCATGATTTCAAGTAGTTAAAGAGGTTGCTGCTGCTGCTAAGTCACTTCAGTCGTGTCCGACGCTGTGTGACCCCGTAGACGGCAGCCAACCAGGCTCCCCCATCCCTGGGATTCTCAAGGCAAGAACACTGGAGTGGGTTGCCATTTCCTTCACCTCTTAAATTAATACAATACATATATAAAACAATATTACACACATACACACAACAGAAGATACTTAAATAACATCTAGATTTAGGCTGGAAGAAATTTGAGATCAGCACCATCTCACTGGAAAGGCATGAGACAGAAAACACTTCTAAATTCATTGTAAGTTGCTTGTAAATAGCTCAGCAAGATATCTTCACGGAGACACAGCCTTAGAACAAGAATTGGATAAGTGCAAAAAGCACATTTCATGATTTTTAAGCTTATTGTGTTAGATCTTAAATTTCCAAGAAACACTTATGACATAAATTCCTTTTAATTTCATTAATTTGAAAATACATACTTATTGATAAAATAAGCCTAATATTTCAAAAGAAAAGTTTGTCTTTCTTTTTCATATAAACCCCAATTTTGTCTTCTATTTTTGAGACCGCTCTGAGTCCTCCAGATGCTGCGCAGGGGCAGACTCTGCTATCCCGATGCCTGTCTTAGTCTTCTTCCTCCTTATCAGCGCCGTTCCGGGGGAGGCCAGGACAGAGGCAGAGGTGCAACACGCATCAGCCAATTTGCTGCTCATTAGCTGCCCTGATGAAAGAGCTGATGGAAGAGAAGTGGCAACTACGAATTTAGGTGAGAGTTGAATAGTATCCACTGCCTGCTCCCCATTAACGGGGGTAATGAGAGTTGCCTTTAATACATCTCTTTTAATTTGTACTTCACTATTTTGGAATTTGTGAGAAGCCCACCATACCCAATTGGAACTCGGTTTTCACACGACTGAAAAAGAAGTTTGCTAAATCAAAGAAGAATATAAGTAGTCGTTAAGACAATTTTTTAAAGCAACGAATTAAAAGCTTCGAGAAATGAAGCCTTTGTGTATAGATAGACTCATAATCGGCTAAACGGATCCGCCACACTGTGAAACTAGTTGACTTGCACGGACTTCCTCCAGCTCATCCAGTACCTCAGGCCCTTATTTGAAATTCCAAAATCCAGGGTTTAAAAGTCAACAGTTTTTTGTTATTGTTGTTGTTTTTCCTTGAGTCATTTAGTGGCAGCACCTGGCTTAACCAGAAATAAATGAATGGTGAAATCTGACCTGCTATGAGGTCATTAAACTTTCCTGAACTTGAGCAAAACTTGAAGGAATGACAGTCGTTTCTACAAAATGTCTCTATCTCCCTGAGATAAAAATCTCTGAAAATCAGGTTGCAACAGCGTAAGTTGCCATTTTTGGTCAACAACAGGGTACTAGCAGCTTCACAGGGTTCAGACAAATAACTATTTTAAACTTGGAGGAAGCCAAGTCCGTGAAAGGCATGACCCAAATAAGGACTCAGCCTGTGAGCGGCTGTGGAGCGTCTTCGGATGTGTCCTTCCTCAGAAGTTGGTCCCTTCCAGCATGGGAACAAAGGGCTCTTTGAGAAGACAAACCCCAGGCTGCCTCAGTGAGAACCAGCCTCTCCCCACCCAAGGCTGCCCTGAAAAGCCCCTGAGAGTTTCGTGGAGATGCCAGAGCCAGGGCAGTGCAATGGGGCCGGGGTGGGGAGACATGGCTCCTTGCTGTCTAATATTTGACTGACCGGACTTCCCCTCCAGATCGTAATCACTAAAATCGGACACAGGAAAAGACCTGTTACAAATGGATGAAATATTTTAGCCACCAGATAACACCTCTGAACACTCTCTGGATGGTACCCCTTCTCAGGGTCACACACCCCTTTGCCTGCATCATCAACATTTCCCTCTTTTGGGATTGTTCCCATTGGCATAATAATATACCAATATTTTCCTTTAAAAAAAAAAAAAAGCTTTTATTGTCTGTATCTCGTCCCTTTTTCTCCAGCTGCCTACCCGTAACTTGTAACAGAAATCCTGTGAATACTGCAGGTGAGGGAGAGCTGCCCATGGTCATACCGTCTGGTTCCTTTCTCTCCGTTCCTTCGTAAACAACCTCAGCCATGCCTCTGCTGTCTTCTGGCCCCTAAAAATGCCTTTGCCACGGTACCTGACGGCCTTAGGTTGCCTGATCCAGTGGTGAATTCTGTCTTCTTCCCACTTACCAATGCCCAGAACAAATGGTCATTCCTTCCTTCTTGAAATTCCTCTTTGAGCTTCAGGCTACAATCTTCTTCTGATTTCCTTCCTACAAAAGGGATCATTTTGTTCAACACTTTCCCTGGCTTTTCTTCTCACTATGTTGGACTCCCAGAGGTCATTTTACACATGTATTTGGTGCTAATCCCCTTTCCCTCTCAAGTCACACTTTCCAATGGCCTGCTGTTGTCACCGTGAAATTCATAACAGTGTATCAATGAAAGAACTCAACATTTCCATTTCGCACTTTGACCCAGAAATTACATAGCCCATCTGGCTACCACCTTGAAGCCAGCAACTAGCAAACTTGCATCTCTAGCCCTAAACTCCCCTAAATTTCTGACCCACACATGCAGCTGCCAACCTGACATCTCTGCATGATTAGGGTCCCCAAGTATCATGTGATCACATAGTCTTTGGTTTCACTACTAACTGACCCCTCCTGCTTCCTTCTCAATTCAACAAACAGCAACTACATCTGTCCAGATGCTCAAAGCAAAACCTTGGAGTCACCACTGATTCCTCTTATTCTTTTACACAAATCATCCCCTTTACCAGAGAGACCTATGACCTCTGCCTGAACACATAAGCTATCCAGCATCTGACACCTTCTCAGCTTTTGCAAAGCCTTCCAGCCAAGTCCCCTGCTTCACTCTTGTCCTCCTCACCATTCATTTTCCACAGAGAAAGCAAACGCTATTTTAAATGAATATTCCATCTTGCCACCCTCCTGCTTGGTCTCTCCGGGCCACACCACTGCACTCAGAGTAAAACCCAAGTCTTCCCCCTGGTCCACACAATGCCACCATGTCCTGCCTGCCTTCCCAATGGCAGCCCCATGGTTCTGCTTTCTGCACCAGCCACAGTTAGTCTCCTCGTGATTACTCCTGTTTGTCCAGGGATTCATGTGGCTGAAAAACTGATCTCTGCATAACTGGCTCGGTGTCATTTGAACCTCCCTTCAACATCCCTTTCTTGTCCCATTGCTTGTTTACTTGTATAATCCAAGTTGCCTGTCTCCTTAATGTTAACAGATTTAATCACTGGAAATTAAATGTGTCAGGAGTAAAGATTCAGGCTGATGTGTTTGCCACGGACTGTGCTGGGCTCAGAGTGATGCTGTGAGCATAGTAAACCCGTAGTCAAGGCTTGTTGTGTCAAGGGAATTGACCGCTCTCGAGACGCATAAACATGTACCAACTGCCCACTTCCGCTCTCCAGAAGACACTTCTACAATTTCATTATCATATTTCCTAACACTGTAATTCATTAAAACACAAGAAACACTAACTTTGATCTGCCCTCAACTTTCAAAAGTTCTGAACCATCACATCACAGATGACAGCCATCTGTGGGTACACACGCTGTGCCCCTGGGTGGCAGCTTTGCTTTGTGGGTGAGTGCTAGTGCTCAGTGGCTCAGTCATGTCCAACTCTTTGCGACCCCATGGACTATAGCCCATCAGGCTCCTCTGTCCATGGGATTCTCCAGGCAAGAATAGTGGAGTGGATTGCCATGCGTCCTCCAGGGATCTTCCCAACCCAGGGATCAAACCCATGTCTCTTAGATCTCAGCACTGGCATGTAGGTTCTTTAACACCAGCACCACCTTCAGACCTCATCAAAACATTAACTTTACACGTCCAAGTTCTAACTCTGCATGATTTACCCATGCTCAGAAGTTTTCAAGGAGTTGTATATTTCCTTAATAGGACTCAGAATGCAGCTTGTGAGCAGTCATTGTTTTTAGGAAGAAGAAAGAGGCTTTAAAGTAAAGCTAAATGAAAAGTTATTCTCCACTGTAGAAAATGCTCCAGGTCTTGATGTTGTAACTTTCTCAATCATAAGCCTTGGACCTTTCACAGAGAGCAATTTCAGCCTCTGAAATGATGGCATGCTGTATTTCACACCAAATTCTGAAGAGGGTTGCCAAGTACAGAACCCTGGAGACCAGCCAGCTTCAGTGAAACCCAGCCCTGGGAGGTGTGACAAAGTTCTGCTGAAGTCAGCCTCTGCTTGAGACAAATACTTTGAACACACATTCTCCTTGGCATCATTATTAGGAACAAGAGTGGAGACAAATGGAAAATAGGCCAGAAACTGCCCTCTTGGCTCCATCCTTACCTGGAAGACCCAGGCCCACCCATCATTTGATTCAGAACAACTGACAATTTCACTTCTTTACTGGTAGCCCTGCCCGCCTTTGGATCAGAAGCTCACTTTATTTAATATCTTTTCTTCATTAAAGAAATTTGAAAAATATGGAAATGATAGAGAAGCAAATAAAACTATGCAATCCCACCACCGAAGCATACTCTCAAAGTATTCCTTTCAAGTCTTAATCCAAGGCATGAATTTGGGGGAAGTAACTTTGTTTTTACATACCTGTAAGCATACTCCATATAATTTTGTCTCATTTTTTACATAATATGATGGTATAAGCATTTTTCATGTTATTTTAAACACTTCATGCTTGGTAATAACAAGTACTTAGTATACAGTTGTGGTGTAAATTAATTAAATAGCTTTAATCCATGTTATCAAGTTACTATGCATAATTTACTCTAATATGACCTGATATCTGGTCAATTGAAAGACTCTCTTTCTTTTTCTTTGATTCTTTCCTCTGTACTTACACTAATTTCTCCTAAAGTGTATTTCCTGAAAGGAACTGCTAAATCAAAGAGAATGATATGGGTATAGATAAATCTTTATACATCTATCTATAGCTTCATCTAGTTCTTGATACATGTAATGAGCCCTCAACATAGGCTGCAAAAGAAGTTTAAGTTGTAAGAAAGAGAAATTAAACTATAAGCAAGGTGAAAAGACAGCCTTCAGAATGGGAGAAAATAATAGCAAATGAAGCAACTGACAAAGAATTAATCTCAAAAATACACAAGCAACTCCTGCAGCTCAATTCCAAAAAACTAAGCGACCCAAATCAAAAAAATGGGCCAAAGAACTAAACAGACATTTCTCCAAAGAAGACATACAGATGGCTACCAAACACATGAAAAGATGTTCAGCATCATTATCAGAGAAATGCAAATCAAAACCACCATGAGGTACCATCTCACGCCATCAGAATGGCTGCTATCAAAAAGTCTACAAAAAATAAACACTGGAGAGGGTGTGGATAAAAAGGAACCCTCTTACACTGTTGGTGGGAATGCAAACTAGTACAGCCACTATGGAAAACAGTGTGGAGATTCCTTAAAAAACTGGAAATAGAACTGCCTTATGACCCACCAATCCCACTGCTGGGCATACACACTGAGGAAACCAGAATTGAAAGAGACACATGTACCCCAATGTTCATCACAGCACTGTTTACAATAGCCAGGACATGGAAGCAACCTGGATGTCCATTGGCAGACGAATGGATAAGAAAGCTGTGGTACATATACACAATGGAGTATTGCTGCTGCTGCTAAGTCACTTCAGTCGTGTCCGACTCTGTGTGACCCCATAGATGGCAGCCCATCAGGCTCCACCGTCCCTGGGATTCTCCAGGCAAGAACACTGGAGCGGGTTGCCATTTCCTTCTCCATTGCATGAAAGTGAAAAGTGAAAGTGAAGTCGCTCAGTCATGTCTGACTCTTAGCGACCCCATGGACTGCAGCCTACCAGGCTCCTCCGTCCATGGGATTTCCCAGGCAAGAGTACTGGAGTGGGGTGCCATTGCCTTCTCCAAATGGAGTATTACTCAGCCATTAAAAAGGACGCATTTGAATCAGTTCTAATGAGGTGAATGAAACTGGAGCCTATTATACAGACTGAAGTAAGCCAGAAGGAAAAACACCAATACAGTATACTAACACCTATATATGGAATTTAGAAAAATGGTAACAATGACCCTATATATGAGACAGCAAAAGAGACACAGATGTAAAGAACAGACTTTTGGACTCTGTGGGAGAAGGCGAGGGTAGAATGATTTGAGAGAATAGCTTTGAAACATGTTTATTATCTTATGTGAAATAGATTGCCAGTCCAGGTTCGATGCATGAGACAGGGTGCTCAGGGCTGGGGCACTGGGATGACCCTGAGGGATGGGATGGGGAGGGAAGTGGAAAGGAGGGTCAGGATAGGGAACACATGTATACCCATGGCTGATGCATATGCTGCTGCTGCTGTTACTTCAGTCGTGTCCAACTCTGTGCGACCCCATAGATGGCAGCCGACCAAGCTCCCCCATCCCTGGGATTCTCCAAGCAAGAACACTGGAGTGGGTGCCATTTCCTTCTCCAATGCATGAAAGTGAAAAGTGAAAGTGAAGTCGTGTCTGACTCTTAGGGACCCCATGGATTGCAGCCCACCAGGCTCCTCTGTCCATGGGATTTTCCAGGCAAGAGTACTGGAGTGGAGTGCCATTGCCTTCTCCGCTGATTCATATGAATGTATGGCAAAAACCACCACAATATTGTAAAGTAATTAGCCTCCAATTAAAATAAATTTTTAAAAAAGAGAGAGAAATTAAAGTGTGGAGTTAATTTAAGAAATGTCCCACCAACCAGATAGCCCTTGACACCATCTCAACAGCCTGAAATTTTCCAGTAATACTTCCCTACCAGCCAGCATCTTTTCAGCTCTCGCCAACCCTACACCACCTCGTTGTCCTGTCAACTGCACGAACTCAATGACACCACCACTCCTGAGACTCAGGGCTTAGCCAGCTCCCACCAAGGTGGTCAGACACCACCTGCTTTGTTTATTTTTTCCTCCAAACCCTGATGCATTGTTTGCTGTTGTGGTTGGACAGGCTGACCTTCAGTAACATCATGTGTCCAAGTGTTCAAACCTAGCTCTTAGTCCGGCTCACACACACACACGGAACCCCTTTATCCTACTCTTGCCTTTCTAAGGACTTCCATCCTTCCAGGTCTACTCGGAGGAGCCCTGCTCCAGAGACTTGGCTTGCCAGCTGTAGAATAGACCCTTCTCCCTTCCTCTGAGTTCACGATCTTCTGCCTGCCATCTGTCTTTTCCATTAGAACAGTTATAATATGTTTTGAAATGTTACCCACACTTCCCCATGCACTGTCACTCCAGCTAGATTGTAATCTCCAGGAAACCACAGACTCTGCCTTGATTTTTTCTGTATCTTCCCAACCCTTAGCTCTCAGTCCAGGGCTATGAACAAAGATTAATCTCCTCCAAAAGACAAATGAATCTGGTCACACATTTTTCTGCTGTCAGAGATGCAGTCTTGGTGGGAGGGAGCTTTCTTTCTCTGTCTTGCTTTCCCAGACAGATACCAGCAGGACCCCCTTGGGGCTCCTGGGGATTAAAGCCTGTGTCCCCCATTCCTTGATTATAGGAAATAGGTTTCTTTCAATCCCAAAGCCCCTCCCTGAGTTCCAACAGGCAAGTTCAAACAGATGCTAATTAGGGAAGGGAGGAGCAGCCTAGATAAACTGTAGTGCAGCCTGGGGCAGATCCTGGTTCACGCTCAAGGGATCAGTTCAGTTCAGTGGCTCAGTTATGTCCGACTCTTTGCAAACCCATGGACTGCAGCACGCCAGACTTCCCTGTCTGTCACCAATTCCTGGAGATTGTTCAAACTCAAGGGATACACACCATGTATCAAGGGATACATGGCTCAAGCGATACACACAACCAAGTCTTTAAACTGTTTTGCCGATACTGAAACCCCTACCAGGTGGAAGAAGTTAACTGTGTGCTGCCCACAAGCACAAAGCCCCAGAAGGGCTGGAACCAGAAGGATGATGCTGCTGACTCCCACTTACCTCATGCCCTCTTTGAACCATTGCTGTCAGACTCCTCATTTCCCACCCCAGCCCCCCACCCCACCCCCAGTTTGGGACACACAGTTTTGAGGACAGTAGCCCACTGTGGCCCCCTGTTGCCTGACAAAGCTATAAAGGTATTCTTCTCGACTTCACCCAGAATTCAGAGAATTAACTCAGTGTTGGGGCACAGAGGCTGGCTTCAGCTTTAAGAGGAAAACACTCATGAAAACAGCCCTCTGGACTCCCTGCCCTTCCTCCTGCCTGGGGGACCTGATGACAGATCTAGAGGAAGATCTAGGTCTGCCCAACTTCTCTGACTGTGGAAACCAGCTGCCAGCAGGGTTCTGGCCCTCCCTGCCAGGATTCTTAGAGGCAGACCCGCTGGCATCTGGTCAACGCAGCTCATTTATTATGACATGGTGGACAAGTCTTCTTAATCTGGAGGTGAAATAGGAACATGACCACTGGCTGAACACCATGGTCCTCAGCAGGTTTTTCACATCGGTATCTGCCTGATTTGATAGCCTGTTTCTAGACTGATTTCAAATTTTCATGGAGAAGAGAGAGATTCATTAGATCCCTTCTGCCTGCTTGACACAACAGTGCCCACCAGCTCTTCCACACCTCTTCTGATCACCACCCCACAGTCAGAACCTCAGGCACCCAGACCCCAAGGCCCCATGGCCATTCCTGGATCACTGAGAGCAGAGTCTCAGGCAGGACCCTGCCTCAGGCTCAGCGAGATGAGGAGAATTGTCTCTGGCTGTTCAAGGCTTTAAGAACAGAAGCTCTCAGGAAACCTTTGGGCAGTCCTTGGAATGTTCAAGTGAGGAAACTCCTTCTCAGCCAGGGGTGGGAGTTCTCCAGCCACCACTGCTCCTCTAACTCTTAAAAAACCTCTCATCCAGCTAGCATCACCTTCAGCTAGCATCACCTTCAGGAAAGACAAATCAATGTTCAAAGCAGCCAACCCAACCCAGAAGCAAATGCCAATGAACTGGAGAGGGTCATTTTTTAGACCAGTTTCCCAGAACTGGCCACAGTCCTGCCTCCCCAGCTCCCTGTGAGTATCTGGGCTTCAGGAGGAAAGTATAAGACAGAAAAACTGGAACGCTCTGCAAGTGGGAAACTCTGGAGCAGAGCTCAGTGGAAATGTATCCTCATATATATTTCCTTTAAGTGAGTAAATGTTTTCCCATCGTCTAGAGAAGAAATCCTAGAAACGTCTCCAAGAATAGAGCTGATTATTTTGAAGAAAGTCGTGCAGGAAATTTAAAACAATGATTACATTTAACATCAGAAATTGGCTGCTGTTGTGC
This sequence comes from Bos javanicus, assembly GCF_032452875.1. Lineage (NCBI taxonomy): Eukaryota > Metazoa > Chordata > Mammalia > Artiodactyla > Bovidae > Bos > Bos javanicus. The sequence continues at coordinate 45,324,923 of NC_083880.1, read as the reverse complement.
ACATTTAGATTCTCATTGCATAAGAATGTTCTTTGCATATTTTGTCTAAATAAAGCACACACTGGTATGATCAGCCATTTCAACGAGGGTGAGCACTTGGGGTCTCTAATTTGAAGAACGAGCTTTTCAACATGTTTCTAAAAGTGTGCTTTTCTGGCTAGCAAATAATCTACATTTTTTTATATGTCCCCAAAATGATTTACATTATCCACCTTTTAAAAATATTGTAACTATGTATTGACATGATAAAGTATGATTCGATTCTAATATCAACTCATATTTCCATGAAGAATATATCCTCCTTTTAAAAAAATGCAAGAAAAGCACAGGAAATTTACATAAGTTTTACTCCCCATTTGTGCATTTTAACTTAATCCACATATTTATTCCGAAATATAATCAGCTGATAACACACAAAAAAACAATAATTTACAAAACAAAAAATACATATACCTTTAATTTTACCTCTTCAGTAGTGTCTGCAATTTGGTAAGAATAAGCTTCTTATGTGAAGAAACCAGTCAGCCTTTTGCTAAAGGAGGTCATATCCAGAAGGCTTATATCATCGGATTTAAGAAAAATAATAAACTTAAAGTTAGAACAGCTTCAGATTTACAGAAAGGTTGTAAAGATAGTACTGAGTGTTTCCATATGCCTTGTGCACAGATTTTCCCCTAATTAACATCTCACACGGGTATGGTACATTTGTTACAACCAATGAACCAGTATCAATGCATCATTTTAAAGAAGCATCAGTGGTTTAGTTAGATATCCTTAGACTTACCTAGTGTCAGCTTTCTGTTCCAGCATCCTATCCAGGGTACCATGTTATATGTAATCAACCACCCGTGTCTCTTTAGCCTTGTCTTGGCTGTGACAGTTTCTCAGATTTTTTTTCTCCTAGACAGTTTCGAGGAGTACCTGGCCAGGTATTTTGTAGCATGTCGCTCATCTGGGTTGGGTCTGATGGCTTCATCATGATTAGACTGGGGTGATGGATTGTACAGGAGCAATAACAGGGGTAATCTTCACTTTATATCATTATTGTTTTATACTCCTGTCTTTGTTACCATTAATGTTATGAATCTAGTGATTAATAGTATCCAAGACTACCAAGACATCTGGTCAAGTAGAAACAGATTGCTGTCCAGGTGGTCCAGTCATTACGAGACTGCTGGTCTCCTCAATGAAGACAAGCTGTCCGAGTCCCGAGGACAGAAGTCACCACAAGCCAATGAGAGCTCTTTGAAGCAAAGATTGCAATTGTTTCCAGTGGTGTGAAGGGGAAAGATTCAGGAGTAGGTGAAGAAGCAAAATGGGGTTAAATGAGTGTTTCATTGTTGTTGTTGCTTAAGTTAGAGCATCGGCATGTTTCCCAACGGAGGAAAGGGATCCAGAGAAAGGGGAAACGTGAGAGAAAAGGAGTCAGAAAGGAATTCAGTGCCCCCAAGGAGAAAAGAAAGGGTCAAAGTGAAAAACCAGAAGAGTTTATCTTGAGCAATAGAGACCTTCACTCTTGATGGTGAAGCAGAAAAAGGAAAGTGACTGTTCCTCACACATACGTTTATAAAGAGAGGGTTTGCAGGTAAATGCTGAGAGAATGAGAAATGTGGCATCTTCTCAGAGACCTGGAGACAGTGATGATGATGATTCAGAATGGTAGTCACAGGGAATGAAGGAGTGAGCTGTTCAAAACAGAATTAGGTGCAGCTCCATAGCACAGAAAACCCAAAACAGCAGCAACCAAATAGCAAATACATTCTGTTGTATTTTGGACTTCCCTGGGGGCTCAGATGGTAAAGAATCTGCCTGCAATGCAGGAGACCTGTGTTTGATCCCTGGTCAGGAACATCCCCTGGAGAAGGGAATGGCAATCCACTCCAGTATTCTTGCCTGTTTACCTCTCATGGAGAAATCAATTGGAAGACACCATCCAAGGCTGGAACAGCAGCTCCATGGTCCACAGTTCTTCTATTTTTAGAAAAGATGGCTTCTGAGATGGGAGTCAGAACACAGGAACAGTCCCGTATAAGTGGTCCATCCGCTGACATTGTAATCCTGAGGGACTTCTCTGCCCCTTCAGTTTCCAATAGTACTTTGAATAGTTCCTTCCCATCCACTGATAGACGGAGCTGCAAGTGATGTTCACGTATATCCATAGAAGCGACTCATGGTTAGTGCTGGATGTGTCCAGTGAAAATAAGAGCCAGTGTCAAACAGAGGCTAGAAAGAGAGATGCTTCTGAGACATTGTTCTGTATCAGAGGGGGTCTGTACCCTCAGCTCCCTCCTTGGTCTGCCTCACCACTCACTGTCGGGTAAGATCTACTGTCCCAAAAGACAACAATGAAAATGACGCAATTGTCTAAAACACAATGAAACGTGAAATCAGCTACACAAATCCAGAGGCGTACGTTGCAGTTCCATTTGTTCCATGAAATGATGAAAGCCCACATGTTTATCAATAGAGACATGTGTAAAAAGCATTGTTAAATGAGCAGCAGTCCCTGTGAGAAGGGACTCTCAGATGGGATTATGCCTCCCCCCACACCTGCTCCACTAGTGTTTAGAAGGTCACCAGAAGCACCCACTCCTGCCTCAGAGAAGATGGGTGCTTGTGCACTAAATGACATTCTCTTCATTGTCTAAAAATGAGCTATTTACTTAGCTCTTGTCCCTTGATTTTAATCCAATATCCCATCATCGGTTTCAATTTTTTTGCAAGAATAATAGCTACTATTTATTGATCACATACACTATGGCCAACAAAATACATACATTATCATCAATCTTAAAATGGTGTCATTAGCAACATTTTCCAGGAAGGCTCAGAGAGATGAAGTAAGTTGCCCAAGGTTACAGGGAAGGGAATTAATGGAGTTAGGTTAAACCAGGCCTGCCTCTCTCCAAAGTAATTGTTCTACAAAACACAGGTGTGTATGCTGCTGCTGCTGCTGCTGCTGCTGCTGCTACTAAGTCGCTTCAGTCGTGTCTGACTCTGTGCGACCCCATAGACAGCAGCCCACCAGGCTCCCCCGTCCCTGGGATTCTCCAGGCAAGAACACTGGAGTGGGTTGCCATTGCCTTCTCCAATGTATGAAAGTGAAAAGCGAAAGTGAAATCGCTCAGTTGTGTCCGACTCTTCACGACCCCATGGACTGCAGCCCACCAGGCTCCTCCGTCCATGGGATTTTCCAGGCAAGAGTACTGGAGTGGGGAGCCATTGGACCTACTCGAAACAACACAACAAAAATAGACCTACTGAAATACAAAGTGGAATAACTTCACAACTGTGGTGCTTGCCAATAAATATAAGCCAAACAGCTTAGAGCATGAGCCAGTTTTGTGGATGTTGCTTATTCCCCATCGTAATTAGAATTTTTCAAAGATGCCCTCTAAATTTACAGTACACCTGTGCCCATGATACAAGTGAAGATATATCAAGATGAGTGGGTATTGACAAAAAATACTTGACATGATATTTATGTGATAATTTTTAAAGTAAATTATTGGAAATGCTGGGCTTAGGGTTCACAGAAAAAATGTTGCCATAAGACAATCAATCTCCTGATTTAGCAAATAAATTGGACCACATTCTGATCATCTAGATATTTAAGGTCAATGAGATGGATTTCATATAGTATCCTGATTCTTGATCAATCCTAGCTTGTCCTTATTATATGATACTGTTTTGGATTTAATTAGATCAAGCACCTCCCCTTGTGATAAAGAACAGAAAGTCAAAACTTTTCATGTACTCAAATTACGTGGTTTTATTTCAGACTACAAATTGCCCAACCTACTGATTATTTTTCCAAATTTATTATCAGAAAGAAATGTTCTAAATAAAAATCCTTAAATCAAAAATTTAGTCTTTATAAGTTGTCCAGCTTTTAAAAGGATGCTATTAGTTGTATAAAAGTAATATTTAATCATTATAAAAATCCAAGTAGTGTCAAAGAATAGAAGGACTGTGCCATTGACAGCTCCTGGCGGGATGAAGTCATGAAGAGTCTTCCTCACTCCTGTCCTGCATCCACTTGTGTCCCTGGGTCTTTATCTTGGTCAATCATCGTATTTCATGTGTGGGCTCTTGGCATCCTTTCATAACACAAATGTGACTCATACACACATGTTATATGTGAGTGCCTGAGGTACATTTTTGGGCATTTAGTTTGCTGGCAGCTTCACATACACAAGTTCGTTTAATTCCCACCATAACCCTATGAAGCGAATGGGCTGTGCATTACTTTTTAAAGTCAGGCACACAAAATAAACTTCAAAAGGGAGTAAATAATACTGCTGGTACACTGCCAACTTCAAACTTGAATCAAGGTCTCTGACCACAATTCTAATCTTTTTCCCACCACCCTTCCTCACTCACATGGGAGCACATCTGCAGAAAAGTCTCCCATTCATGACAGATGGAAACTCCAAAGACACGGAATGAGAGACACCAGGAATATCCTTTAATGATAGGAAACAAGCTACACGTAAGAACGTGAATCAAACATCTGATTTTGTATCTTGGCCAGGATTCCAAAAGTTACTGAGATGCACTGAAACCACAAATAATATTCTAAAAAATCAAAAGCTTTCATATAAGCTCTGCTATGGACTCAATGTTTGTGATCTCCAAATATTCATATATTGAAGCACTAAACCCCATCCAAAGTGATGGTGTCAGGAGGGGGGCCTTTGGGAGGTGATTAGGCTGAGGGTGGAGCCCCCATGATGGGGTCAGTGCCCTTATAAGATGAGACATCAGAGCACTCCCTCTGTCTCTTATTCTTTCTCTACACCTCACCCCTACCACATGAGGCTATAAGGAGAGCTTGGCCATCTATGGACCAGGAACAGAGCTCTCCCCAGAATCTGACAAGGCTGGCACACTAATTTCAGACCTCCAACCTCTAGAATCATGAGAAACACACTCAGTTTAGTTCAGTCGCTCACTCGTGTCCGACTCTTTGCTACCCCATGAATCACAGCACACCAGGCCTCCCTGTCCATCACCACCTTCTGGAGTTCACCCAAACTCATGTGCATTGAGTCAGTGATGCCATTCAGCCATCTCATCCTCTGTCATCCCCTTCTCCTCCTGCCCCCAATCCCTCCCAGCATCAGGATCTTTTCCAATGAGTCAACTCTTCACATGAGGTGGCCAAAGTATTGGAGTTTCAGCTTCAGCATCAGTCCTTCAATGAACACCCAAGACTGGTCTCCTTTAGGATGGACTGGTTGGATCTCCTTGCAGTCCAAGGGACTCTCAAGAGTCTTCTCCAGCACCACAGTTCAAAAGAATCAATTCTTTGGTGCTCAGCTTTCTTCACAGTTCAACTCTCGCAGCCATTTTCATGGCTGCGATCATCATCTGCAGTGATTTTGGACCCCAGAAAAATAAAGTCTGACACTGTTTCCACTGTTTCCCCACCTATTTCCCATGAAGTGATGGGATTGGATGCCTTGATGTTTCTGAATGTTGAGCTTTAAGCCAACTTTTTCACTCTCCTCTTTCACTTTCATTAAGAGGCTCTTTAGTTCTTCACTTTCTGCCATAAGGGTGGTGTCATCTGCATATCTGAGGTTATTGATATTTCTTCTGGCAATCTTGATTCCAGCGTGTGCTTCTTCCAGCCCAGCATTTCTCATGATGCCCTCTGCATAAAAGTTAAATAAGCAGGGTGACAATATACAGCCTTGACGTACCCCTTTTCCTATTTGGAACCAGTCTGTTATTCCATGTCCAGTTCTAACTGTTGCTTCCTGACCTGCATCTAGGTTTCTCAAGAGGCAGGTCAGGTGGTCTGGTATTCTCATCTCTTTCAGAATTTTCCATACTGTTCTTTATAAACCACCCAATCTGTGGGTCTTTTTCACAGCAGTCCAAACTGAGTAAGACATATTTAACTTAAAATATATGAAGAAAAAGCCCTGATATAGGAAAGAGATTCTTGACCATTGGAAGATATTCTGCCCCCAGGGCCCCTTTTCCACACGACCTTTACACAACCAGGTTGAGGTACCTATCCTCAACCCAGAAAATTAAACTATTAAACTCAGTAGTTTCAAAGGTTTCATGATCTCAGTAGTTACATTAAATTATCTAACATATTCTCTTACCAGTAAATTAGTGATAGCTGAGCCAAGTTTCAAAACCATGGAGAAAATTAGAACTTTTTGGTGACTGTAACTTCAGAAGAATCTTTTATCAGAAAAAAAAAATAGTGAAATTATGTATGTGACTCTTTCAATATATTTTCCTATTGAATCTATCACAAAGGAAGAGAAAAGGTAGCATTTGTTAAAAGAAAAGAATACTGAGTGTAGATGAAGTCTATCAAATAATGAATTCTGGTCTCCTCATGTCCTTTTCACTTCCCCGGGAGGACATTAGTTATGGCTTTTCCCTATTATGGGAGATGAGCATGGAGGAGATGACATTAATGCAATCAACATAATTTCATCAGCTTCATTTTTCTTACTTTCAGTACCTGCTGACAAGCACTGAAAGCACTTTGAAAGATTGAGAACTTCTTTGAAAACCTTTTCCAGTTACAAATTCAAAAGAAAAGTTTTTCATTTGTAATGCTTCTCCTTGCCTTGTAAATACACTCTGCCAAGCAGGTAACGTTTTCTCCTATAACACTCAGTATTGATTTTTTTTTTTTTTTTCGGTAGGGGAATGGAATTTGGGTATACCTACACAGAGTCGGACACGACTGAAGCGACTTAGCAGCAGCAGCAGCTATGAAATCCATAACCCAGTTAGAATGATCCCTTCCTAAGTTAGAAAACAGAGGTCAGGGGACACAGCAGAGCAGGTGAGCTCACAGATTCCTGAGCCCTCACTGCATTCTCATTCTTCTCAACCTTCAGTTCCCCTTGGGTTCTCATCCTTCTCCAAACTAGCCTCTGTGTCACCTTGGGCAGCCACTTCACAATTCCAGACTCAGTTCATCTCATACAAAGCACTGATAACAAAATATAAAAATGAACATTTCAATATTTAAAGAGCTGAGACCTGTGTTTGGCATATACTAAGTGTTATATGTCTTTGCTTAATAAAATGCATAAATAAACAACCAGATTACAGACACAATCACTTCTGATGCTGAGAAGACTCTTTCTACCACACCTCCTTCTCCCATGTAGGTTCATCTTTGGTACCTTCACAGATAATGTTACTTTGACAATCTTAACTCACTGTCATCAAGTAAAATAAAACTATTGCTAGAAGGAGATACAATGAATCACATGGAGAAAAGGCCCAGTAAGAGGATTTTGAAGATGAGCAATAAGGGTGTTTCATTTTAGTGAAATGGCAAACTTGAAATAAATTCTAACTATTCTCTGTGCCGTGCCTTCTGATTCTAGCAGCCTGCAAAAAATAATACAGGAATAATAATTTCAAGATAAAGAAATAAACAATTTCACCACATTGTGAAAGACTTGAGTTATGAAATCGAAGTTCAAAGAAAATGATTTCAGGAGAAAGAATGTAACATTAAGTTAGTTTGACTCTGCTATTGTTAATACATGAAACTACCTGTTGTTCAAACAAAGTATTTCAAGGTGAGGCCTTACATAGGCTCAGTTCTGTTCAGTTCAGTTCAGTCACTCAGTCGTGTTCGACTCTTTGGGACCCCATGAATCACAGCACGCCAGGCCTCCCTGTCCATCACCAACTCCTGGAGTTCACTCAGACTCACGTCCATCAAGTCAGTGACGCCATCCAGCCATCTCATCCTCTGTCGTCCCCTTCTCCTCCTGCCCCCAATCCCTCCCAGCATCAGAGACTTTTCCAGTGAGTCAACTCTTTGCATGAGGTGGCCAAAGTACTGGAGTTTCAGCTTTAGCATCATTCCTTCCAAAGAAATCCCAGGGCTGATTTCCTTCAGAATGGACTGGTTGGATCTCCTTGCAGTCCAAGGGACTCTCAAGAGTCTTCTCCAACACCACAGCTCAAAAGCATCAATTCTTCGGCACTCAGCCTTCTTCACAGTCCAACTCTCACATCCATACATGACAACAGGAAAAACCATAGCCTTGACTAGATGGACCTTTGTTGGCAAAGGTCCATAAGTAACAAATTAATGATGTTCAATTAACAATCTCCAGAACAACTATGATGTTTAATAAAACATACCTGATTTATGCTGGGAATTCTGAGTTCAATGAGCTATTGATAAAGATGTGGCATAGTGCACTTTCAGACAATTCCATATAAGCCAGTAAAGACATAACAAAACTAACTTATATTTGAAGATTTTCCAGAAAGAAGATTCTGATGTTATGTAATTGCTTTCATTTCTGTTTTTTAAGCCTGAGGAGCAAACCAAGAGCCACAGATATATAGATGTGGGATGCTGTGTTGGCAGAAAATTCATCTATATCTGCTAAGAAGTAAAACTAATTCCTCAGGAAATCTTAAGCGAACAGTTGAGAAAAGATTTATGAGTGTCCTCAGAATTATGAGGTAGTCTATTAACTTGCCATAGTTTGTAATTAACACGCATAAATAATCAGTGTGTCCTGGCTGAAGATTCATGTCGAGGACACAAACAATAAAAAAGGAAAGAAATGACTCAGCATGACCTGCTCCATCATTCTCCTCCATGAGGTATCGAAGGCTTTCCCAGACTTTTTGGACCAACCTAAAACTTATTTCTCTCTCTTATACTTAAGCGCTGTTAACAGATGTCCTGCACCGAGATGAATCCTTTCAAGGCAAAAAAGGATTTACTAAGTTGAGCCCAGCTGGCTGATAACCTCAGCAGAAGTTCCAAATACACGAATTGCACCAAAAAGGAAAAACTGGGGCAGTGAGAAGGCGAATATCTAGCTCACTCAGTGTGAGGTCTGTATCTGTAGGTAGATGGTATCAACCTTCTATTTTAGAAAAACATGACTTCATCTTAAAGACAGTCTATTTCCAGGCCAAGGGAAGTACAAAACTAAAATAAGTTTGCTTGCAGAACTGAACAACATAAAAGATAAACAATTACCCTGGGGTTAAAGTTGATGCTTATGTTCTGCTTTTTGGCTTTTTGTGTTGTTTCCTCCCAGGGGATTAACACATTTCATTTAGTTTTGAATAAACTCACCAAAATACGGAAACAGGGTAAATTTAAACTTCAAAAATAATTCCTTTTTAAGTTCTAAGGGGGAAATAAGTGGTATAATAAACCATACAAGATAAAAAAAGTAGTAAGAGTGAAACATCAAAACCATTCTGTTTCTTACCTTCATGGAAGAGAAGGCACATCACAGTAAAATCATCCCAGGAAGGTTCCTCAAGTTTCACAGCAGGAAGGAGGCATCTTCCCCTCTTGGTTCCAGCTCAGACACACCCGCCATGATGCCCTGAGAACCCGGAAGTCCTTCCTCAGGAGGAGGGCTCTCCCCACCCCATCCCTGCCCACCCCGCCTGCTAGAACTGGAGATGGAAGACAAGCAGATCCTGGTGCTTGTTCTTCCCATCCATGCTTAGGAAATCTGCTGATGGCAGAAAGCTATACAAAGAGATAACTCCTTCCAGACAATTATTTCTTTCCTTATTTTGGAGGCAACATCTTTTTAATAAATTCATTAATGTCTCATAAAGCTGCATACATGAACCTCACAAACCTCATGTGCACATTATACAATTCCATTTACATGAAAGTATAACTACCTGAAGACTAAAGTCATCACAGTGATGTAATTTGTTATTACATATTATATATTGCATATAATTTTGTATATTATAACCTTTACTATTGTATATTATGTAACTATATATTATTTATTGCTAATTTTTTACATATTACTTATGTAATTCTACATATTACATAACTACATATAGTTTATGCATATACTGCATATACATATTATGTGTATATATGCATATATATGTGTACATTCTCAGTTACTCAGTCGCGTCTGACTCTTTGCGACCCCATGGACTGTACCTGCCAGGCTCATCTGTCCATGGAATTTTCCAGGCAAGAACACTGGTCTGGGTTGCCACTTCCCCCTTCAGGGGATCTTCCTGATCCAAGGATTGAACGCAGTTCTCCTGTGTTTCCTGCAATAGCAGTCAGATTCTTTACCACTGCGCCACCTGGGAAGCCCTATCCATACATGACGTGTGTGTGTGTATATAAATATATATGTGTATATACACATACAGAGACACTGGATTTTCACCACTGAATCTTGAGTTGCTTCATGGTTTAATTCATAGACTTGAGGAGCCATAGAGACCTAAGTTAGTTCATTCAGTTCAGTTGTTCAGTCTTGTCCAACTCTTTGCAATCCCATGAACCGCAGCATGCCAGGCCTCCCTGTCCAGCGCCAACTCCTGGAGTCCACCCAAACCCGTGTCCTTCAAGTCGGTGATGCCATCCAACCATCTCATCCTCTGTCATCTCCTTCTCTTCCTGCCCTCAATCCTTCCCAGCATCAGGGTCTTTTCCAATCAGTCAGATCTTCACATCAGGCGGCCAAAGTACTGGAGTTTCAGCTTCAATATCAATGAATACCCAGGACTGATCTCCTTTAGAATGGACTGGTTGGATCTCCTTGCAGTCCAAAGGACTCTCAAGAGTCTTTTCCAACACCACAGTTCAAAGGCATCAATTCTTCGGCAGTCAGCTTTCTTTATAGTCCAACTCTCACATCCATACATGACCACTGGAAGAACCATAGCCTTGACTAGATGGACCTTTGTTGGCAAAGTAATGTCTCTGCTTTTTAATATGCTGTCTAGGTTGATTATAACTTTCCTTCCAAGGGGTAAGCGTCTTTTAATTTCATGGCTGCAATCATCATCTGCAGTGATTTTAGAGCCCAGAAAAATAAAGTCAGCCACTGTTTCCCCATCTATTTGCCATGAGGTGATGGGCCAGATGCCATGATCTTAGTTTTCTGAATGTTGAGCTTTAAGCCAACTTTTTCACTCTCCTCTTTCACTTTCATCAAGAGGCTCTTTAGTTCTTCTTCACTTTCTGCCATAAGGGTGGTGTCATCTGCATATCTGAGGTTATTGATATTTTTCCCAGCAATCTTGATTCCAGCTTGTGCTCCCTCCAGCCCAGCATTTCTCATGATGTACTCTGCATATAAGTTAAATAAACAGTTAGTTAGCTCTCCTCTATTTATTGAAAATCCAAACATTTCTCATCCATAAATTAAACCTTGATATGAACAAAGACTGAGTGATGAAGGGCACAGCAGGTATAGAACCCTCGCTAAGACTGGAGGTGGTGACAGGGGACCAGGAAGAACAGCGAAAGGAAACAGATGGTAAACACAGTCTGCCACCTGCAAGGTCTGTATCCCTTGCTCAGGTGAGGGAGGGAAAGAAGAAGGCTGAACAGGAAAGAACAGCGGGGCAGAACCGTCCTGCAGAAAGCACCCTCCTGGTTTGCGCCACTCCGAAGCCCTGCCTAATCAGGACGCTTGGAAAGAGGTGTTCTTCCTCCATCTCTGGACAGGAGCTTTGTGAGAAAGAGGTGTTCTTCCTCCATCTCTGGACAGGAGCTTTGTGAGCTTCTCTGCGGGTAATTGCTCCAGATCAGGAAAAGTGTAGCCTCTCCTGGTGCACAGACTCTGTCTTCTGTTCTCATTCATTCCACATTGCCTGGCAGGACCATGAAGAGATAATCAGTAAATTGTTACTGAATTGAGACAAATTCAATCTTTTCACTTCCCAATTATGTCATGAGATCCCTTAAGCCATGTTAGCAAATTTACATTATTCTGCTGATAACGTTCTGTTTATGCATAAAAAACTTTCTTGTAGCTTAGGAGAAAGATCCTTTTCTTAGGCCAACAGTGAAATCAAGAACTTCCTTCTTACCTTTACTGATTCACAACCTTTTCCCAAAACTGACTGTATTTGCCTGCCTTTGCAGATGATGAAACAAGTAATCAGAATAGAGCTATTTCCTAATGAAGAACTCTCCTCTCACTTGTCTATACCTTGCACTGAGATGATGGGACATTTATGAATGGATACAGTTTCCTCATTAGTTACTATTTTTCTTGAAACTATGGAGTTCACTTTTTCAAATTGTTTTCTTTGGCAAGCACGTATTTGTGCTTGCACAGAGCAAAGAAAGGGGCTTCCCAGGTGGCAGAGTTGTTAAGAACCCCCCTGCCAATGCAGGAGATGCAAGAGACCTGGGTTCAGTCCCTGGGTTGGGAAGACCCCCTAGAAGATGAAATGTCAACCCACTCCAGTATCCTTTCCTAGGAAATGCCATGGACAGAGGAGCTTGCTGGGCTACAGTCCATAGTGTTGCAAAGAGTCCAACGTGACTGAGCACACATGCATAGAAAAGGAAGGAATAAACATTTCTATTTGCAGGTAATAAGACTGATCATTGATGAATCCAGACACACACAGACATACCATATTTGCTGTGGGGTTTTTTGCACAGAGGTGTAAATGCAATACAGTGGAGGAAAGATGGCCTTTCAACAAATGACGCTGGGGCACCTGCACAGCCATGACTGAAAAAAGAAAATGAATGCCATCATGTCATCTCAAGTCTCACACTTTATACAATTAACCCAAAGCAGATCACAGATTTAAATGTAAAGTGCAAAATTATAAAAATTCTTACAGAAAAAGTAGAAAAGATTGGGGAACTTAGAACTAGGCAATGAGTTGTTAGGCTTAACACCAAAGGCACTAAAAAAAAAAATAATAAATTAGATTTCACTAAAAAAAATGATAAATTAGATTTCATCAAGATTAGAAGTGTTTACTCTGCAAAAGACCCTGTTAAGAGGATGAAAAGACAAACTACAAATGGCAAGTAAGTACAGGGAAAGATGTTCAACTTTATTAGCCATTAGCAAATGCATCCTAAAACCACAGCGATATCACTGCACTAAACCACTATCTGAATAGCTTAAAACTATGTAGTAACAGCATCAAATACTGGCAGAGTGAAGGGAATAAGTGGTTCCCTCAGACACCATGGCAGGAAAGTAGAATGGTATGGCCACTCGGAAAACCAGTGTCTCAGAAAATGACACCTGGAACTATGACCCAGCAATTATATTCTTGGGCATTTATCCCAGGAAAATTGAAACATGTTCACAAAATTATCCATACAGAAATGTTTACATCAACTTGATTCATAGTAGCCAAACACTGAACACAATCCAAATGTCCTTCAATGGGTAAACAGTTCAACAAAATCAGTGGGTGTGTATCACAGGATCCTCCTCAGCAATAAAAAGGAATGAACCGTTGATACACACAACTTGATCTCCAGAGAACTCTGCTGGATGGAAAAAAGCCAATTCCAAGGCTTATGAATTAATTCCATTTATATAACATTCTTGAAATGGAGATCTGATTAGTCGTTTCCAGAAGTTAAAGATGGGGCGAGGTAGTGAGAGTAGAAGTAGATGATTTAATAAATCATGGGACAAGGGGCCCACATGGTGATGGAAAAGTCCTGTATCTTGACTGTGAGACAGATACACAAACCATGCACACAATAAAACTTCATGGAACTAAATACATACATCTGTAAATAAGTACTAGCTTCCCAGGTGGCTCAGTGATAAAGAATCTGCCTGCTAATGCAGGAGATATGGGTTTGATCCCTGGGTTGGGAAGATCCCCTGGAGGGGAAATAGCAACCCACTCCAGTATTTCTGCCTGGAGAAGTCCATGGACAGAGAAGCCTGGTGGGCTACAGTCCAAGGGGTCACAAAGAGTTGGACATGACTCAGCCCTGCATGCACGCACACATAATTAAGTACAAGTATAAATGGGGGAAATGTGAACAAGATTAGTTGATCATATTAATGCCAGTCTACTTGTTGTGCTATTACATCATGACTTTGCTCAGTGTTCTCAATGAAGGACTCTCTGTGAAACGCATATGGGATTTCTGTTTTATTTATTACATATGCACATGAATCTATAATTATCTCAAAATAAAAAGTTGAATTGAAACAGTTTTTTAAGTATTTTCAGACAGAGCCAAAGATCTCAGATAGAGGCATATGCCAGGTAGGGATGGATGGACGGATTCCTGGCAGCTGTTGGAGTCCTGCTCCTGTAGGCTGCAGTACCGCTACAATGCGTCTCTACCCCGTGTACTTTCTACTTGGCTAAATGACAGCTTGGGCTGGGGATGTGCACATGGTCTGTGCAAACGACTGTATTATGTCTCATTAAGGATCATAAATGCCAATCAACCTAGTCACAAAAGTACCATTTCTGTGTTCATATGGCTGTTTAATCTGGACGACGGTGACAAAGAGGAAGAATCTTATTCTGTTAATCACTGCATTTACTGCTGTGGAGGATGGGAGTGCATCCCTTTTGCTGTTTTGAATGTCACATCTGAAATTTTGCGTGTGAGATTTCTTTAAAAAGAGGAAACAGAGGAGAAAAGAGAGGGAGGAAGAGGGGGAGAAAGAAGAAAAGAGGGAGGGAGGAGGGAGGGGAGGGAGGGGGCGGGAAGAAAAAGCTGTCCTTCAGAAATAGAAACAAGATAAAGACTTTCCCTTTCAAACAAAAGTTGAAGGAGTTCATCACCACTAGACCTGCCTTACAAGAAATGCTGAAAGTAGTTCTTCAAGCTGAAATGGAAGAACACTAATTGGTAACATGAAGACACAAAAACACACAACACAGTGGCAAAGGTGAGTATACAGTCAAATTCAAAATACTCCAATAACAAAACATGGTGATGTGTTAACCACTTAATTCTAATAAAAGGGTAAAGAACAAGAGTATTAAAATAACTACAGCTGCAATCATTTGTTGATGAGAATACAAAAGAAAAATAGGTAAATCATGACCTCAAAAGAAATGGTAATTACATGGCATTTTAGCGGTGTTAGCTAACTGCCAATGGTGATTATATTACATTGTAAAATGTATAAAACCAGCACACTGTAACATCGTAAACTTGCATAATGATATATGTCAATATACCTCATTTTTTAAAAAGGGCATGAAAAAATAAATAAAGACTGGAATCTTTGTATGTGACCAAAGTTAATTTGTTAAGAGTATAAAATGGACTGTTACATCTATATGCTCACTTGCTCAGTCTTTCCCGACTCTTTGCGATCCCATGGACTGTAATCCATCAAGTTCCTCTGTTTACGAGATTCTCCAGGCAAGAATACTAGAGTGGGTTGCCATTTCCTTCTCCAGAGGATCTTCCTGACCTAAGTATTGAACCTGGGTCCTTGGTGTCTCCTGCATTGGCAGGGGGATTCTTTACCACTAAACTTCATGGTTCAGTTCAGTTCAGTCCCTTAGTCCTGTCCGACTCTTTGTGACCCCATGAATTGCAGCACGCCAGACCTCCCTGTCCATCACCAACTCCCGGAGTTCACTCAAACACACGTCCATGGAGTGGGTGATGCAATCCAGCCATCTCATCCTCTGTCGTCCCCTTCTCCTCCTGCCCCCAATCCCTCCCAGCATCAGAGTCTTTTCCAATGAGTCAACTCTTCGCATGAGGTGGCCAAAGTACTGGAGTTTCAGCTTTAGCATCATTCTTTCCAAAGAACACCCAGGGCTGATCTCCTTTAGGATAGACTGGTTGGACCTCCTTGCAGTTCATGGGACTCTCAAGAGTCTTCTCCAACACCACAGTTATAAAGCATCAATTCTTTGGCGCTCAGCTTTCTTCACAGTCCAACTCTCACATCCATACATGACCACTGGAAAAACCATCATGGTATCTATCCACAAAACAAAATCCTAAAATAGATTCCCCCCAAAAAATATATGTAAACAAAAGAAAATCAAAGCTATCACCAACTCCCAAAGGAAGACAGTGATAAAGAGAGAGAAGGAAAGAGAAAATGAAGGAACTACAAACAGCAAGAAAACACTTAGATGCCAATAGTAGGTCCTTACCAATCGGTAACTACTTTACATATAAATGGACTAAATGCTCCAAGCAGAAGACATAGGATAGCTGAATGGACTGAAAAACAAAAGACCCAACTGTGTGCTGCCCAAAATGGACTTACTTCAGTCTTGAGGGCACATATAGACTCAAAGTGCAGGGATGGAAAAAGATACTCTAGATGTTCTTCATCAACTGTGACCAAGGAGAGCTGGAGTAGTTATATGTACGTCAGACAAAGTAGACTTTAAGTCAAAACTATAACCAGATTTTTGGGGACTGAGTCTGTCATCTCCCCAGATTGCTTTCATTCTGATTAAAAGCAACTTTTCTTTCTACCAACAAAAGGAAAACAAACAAACCAAAAAAAAAAAAAAAAAAAAAACTCTACACAGAGATAAAGAAGGTCATTGCTGCATCACTTCAGTCGTGTCCGACTCTGTGCAACCCCATAGACGGCAGCCCACCAGGCTCCCCCGTCCCTGGGATTCTCCAGGCAAGAACACTGGAATGGGTTGCCATTTCCTTCTCCAATGCATGAAAGTGAAAAGTGAAAGTGAAGTCGCTCAGTCGTGTCCAACTCTTAGCGACCCCATGGACTGCAGCCTACCAGGCTCCTCCGTCCATGGGATTTTCCAGGCAAGAGTACTGGAGTGGGGTGCCAATAAGGATAAAAAGTCGGTTCATCAAGAGATTTTAACAATTATAAATACAAATGCACACCGTCTCTGAGTACCTGAATATATTTAGCAAATACTAACTAGTATAACTCTTGAGAGCACCTTGGACAGCAAGAAGATCAAACCAGTCAATACTAAAGGAAATCAACCCTGAATATTCATTGGAAGGACTGATGTTGAAGCTGAAACTCCAATACTTTGGCCACCTAATGGGAAGAGCTGACTCATTGGAAAAGACCCTGATGTTGGGAAAGATTGAGGGGAGGAGGAAAAGGGGACAACAGAGGATAAGATGGTTGGATGGCATCACCGACTCAATGGATATGAATTTGAGCCAGCTCTGGGAGTTAGAGATGGACAGGGAGGCCTGGTGTGTTGCAGTCCATGGGGTCTCAAAGAGTCAGACACGACTGAGAGACTGAACAACAACCAGCAGAAGAGGCATTCTTGTAAGTGGGATAAGTCAGACAGAAGTGTCAAATATTGTACGATTTCATCTGTAACATTAAAACATTGAACTCACAGAAACAGAGTCGCTGGGTGGTTGCTGGGGTCTGAGGGGATGGGGAGATGTTGGTCAGAGGGTACAAACATTCAATTACAAGGTAAATATATCCCAGGGCTCTAAGAGCAGTCCAGTAGTTGGGACTTCACCTTCCACTGGGGGTGGTGCAGGTTCGAGCCTTGGTCGGGGAGCCAGGATCCCACAAGCCTCGTGGCCAAAAACCGAAACATAAAACAGAAGCAATATTGTAAGAAATTCAATAAAGACTTTAAAAATAGTCTACATTAAAAAAAAACTTTTTTTTCAAAAATGTAAAAAATTTTTTTAAAGAAAATGATATTTCTGTATTACATTTCTGTAAGAAATATCAACAAAAGCGTGCATTGTTTTTATGACTGGCTTTAACCAATCAATCAATAGACAGTCATCAGAACCACATTTTCATGCTGTAAAATGAATAATAAGCTCATATAGTTAGCAGGGCTGAGTTTGAACTCCCCTGCTCAAACGTGCAGAGTCTAGTGTGTGACTCATTTTTCCCTCCTGCACATTCATTTTCTCATTTGTAAGATAGAGACAATATCCTTTTTACAGGGTTATCATGAGGATTAAATGTGGCACTGGAAAAAAAAACACTTTGCTAATTATGAAATGCTGTAAAAACACAATGTGTTAGATTAATAAAAGGAACCTGGGCTGCACTTACGCATGACCATGCCTCTTTTGTTAAAATCTCTTGGAGGCAACTGTCACAATCCAATAGAATGATAGATTAATTTGGCTGGAATGAGTTTTCTAGCTCCTGGCTAGAATAATCATAATAAATATTTAATGTGGCATCTTTATAACTCTTTTTTTTAATTCACCTTTATTCCCCTTGGATCTTTACACATTTTTCTCCTCATAGCTGCTGGATAACTTAACATTTTTTTCCGCAGTCAGACCCGGGATATGAGGAAACTGGGCTTTCTTATTTCCTTTCTCCCACCATCCTTCTCCACTCAGCCTATCATATCTTCATCTACGTCCGCATTCACAACAGACTTGAGCTGTCTCTCACACTGGTCCCTGCTTCTTCTCCAACACATCACTTCCTATTTACCAGGACGACGCTGTAAGTCACACCAGATCCTGCCTCGGATACAGCGGCTTTCACACATCACTGTCAAAGTGCTTTTCATGATAAGGCATTTCTCTTACTGCCAGCGACGGGAAGAGCTCTTGAAGCATTGCGAGCCTCTTTATGACAGCGTCTGCCCTCCAACAAGGAGCCCACACTGTACTGTGGAGCCTGGTCTCCATAAACAGTGACGGTTCATTGGGTCAATAAACCTATACAGGGCACTTAGCACCACAAGCCACGGCCCCAGAGGAAAAAGTCAGAATTCTTGCCTTCAAGAAACTTAGAGTTTAACAGGAAAAAGTAAGAATCAACACAGAAAAGTCTAACAAAGGCAGAACAGACTTCTCAGGAGATGCAAACACAGCATGATAAAAAAAAGCAAAAAAGAAAAAAAAACCTGTCCAACTGGTCCACCCGAACTCAGCTACAAATTTCTTTTCTGCATCTTTTACAAACATTAAGCAAGATCTTTTCTGAGAATAAATTACAAAGAAGTATTAACCCATTTGGATCACCTGGATTTTTGATAAATCCTCCCGTGTTTATTTTTTTTTATTTCCCTTTGAAATAATTTCAATTTAAGGGTCTTACCAAGACCCTTAAATTACTTAAATTCAGTTTAAATTACTTACTTAAATTCAGTTCTTGAATCTGTTTTGTTTTTACTGGTAGAAACCCTTAATACTTATAGTATGTTATAATACTTATAATATGGAATATAGTACCTTATAATACTTAAAGCTCTCATTTTATCAGATTCTGGGTTTCTTAATTTTCATCATATTTTTAATATGTGATTGGCTTCTACTTACATAAAGATTATTTTAGCTTATTTTAACTGATTTACTGCGAGCCAATCCATCATCTGGTACAGTTACCATTATTCTTCTTAAACGTCTTTTCCCACTGTACACTGGCACTAAAAAGATTTTCCATCTTTTATTGGAACTCATAGTCTCCCTTTTTCTGGTCTTTTTCTTGTTCCTGAACATACCTTTCACATTGCGATGACCAAGGACAGTAAATTAGCACACACATTCCTATGCCATAGAATTGTTAAAATCTGTTTTCAATTATATCTGTTATTTTCTGGTGATTTTTCACACTTGAATGATATTGTATATATGAGAACACTCCCTCAACTTAAGTACTGCTTACTGTGGGCACCCTCTCCTAAGTCTCCAGGCAAGTATTAAAATTCCCTTGTGCACCCATTCACTTTAGACATGCTTTAACTAAAGAGCTTTTAGTATGATACAGTGTTCAGGAGTGTGATGTCTATGGCATGACTAGACTGTCAGGACTGGTCACTTTCTGTCAGCAGCCTGGTGACTCCCTCTGGAGGCAGCCTCTGCCCTTCCCCATTCACCCTGTGCCTAGCGCTGATCTGCACCCCTTCTCACTGGCCTCCAGTTGGACCTGGAGAAGGAGGCACCTGGAGGAGATGGAAGAAGGAAACGAACAAGGTTGGAGCAATGTCTCTGTCAGCTCCTGCTGCCAAAACAAAAATACCATAGTCTGGGTGGCTTATATAAACAGACATTTGCTTCTCACAGTTCTGGAGGCTGGACAGCCAAGATCAAGGCTTAAGCAGATCCAGTGTCTGGTGAGGACCTTCTTCCTGGTTCACAGCATCTTCTTGCTGTGTCCTCCCTTTAAGGGAGGGACAGGGAGCTCTCTGGTCTCTCTTCTATAAGGACACTGATCCCATCCTGAGAGCTCCACCTCCTGGCGCCATCACCTTGGGGGTCAGGACTCAACATATGAATTTGCGGGGGAACACAGACATTTGGTCCATGGCAAGACTTCATCCTCTTGAGAGGGTAACAGGCAGGAAGGCTAGGGGTCTCCAAATGGAGGAAATAGGCTGCAAGTGTCAGACATTATTTTTTTCTCTCTTAAGCAACAGGAGGAAACAAACTAGTGATATATTTTTTCCCCTTCTCCATACAAATTTACAAAGAGGTTTCTCTTAAAATACTGTGTTGCCATAATGACACCTGATTCCACCTGAACTTAACTCTTCTCAAACCTTGAGCTAAGCTATGTTAATGTACTATGCATTTACCCCAGACTCTGTCTTCAAGTCGGTTCCTGTAAAGGCTCAGAACTGACTGGACAAACCAGTATGTTATACTCATACAGTGTTCTCTTATCTATGTTAATGAAACTATGTATTTGTGTGGAAATCTGCCTTTCTTCAAGATTCATGTCAATTGTTTTATAACCTGGGATGACTCACCTGATGCCAAGATTATCTCAAAATGCATCTTGTGGGTGAGGGGCCTGGTATTATTCTCTGAGTTTTGAGACATTTCCTTCCTTTTGATTAGCAGACTGCTAGTAGCTATATAACATCCAGCTAAAGACTAGCAGGGGGGTATTTTTTCTGCCCCCTTCTGACATCCATGTCAGAAGCTTTCTCTATCTCCTTTATACTTTAATAAAACTATTACACAAAAGCTCTGAGTGATCAAGCCTCGTCTCTGGCCCTGGATTGAATTCTTCTCCTCTGGAGGCCAAGAATCCCAATGTGTTTCATGGTGCAGCAACAACCTTTCACTCTCCCCTCTATGTGGGAACTTCCTCGCATGCCACAGAGGTTGAGTGGCCTTCTCCCTACAGCTAGACTGACTCCAAGTTAGCTTAACCCTGACCACCAGACCTGTAGATCTAGGGGATCACTGGCTCCATTCTTAAAAGTCTCTGACTGCTTTTTGTTTGATTTTTTCCGTTACAATCTGTCCACACTTTTATAAACAGCTCCTTCATTAAATTCTTTCAAATACCCCATTGAGTGTTCCTACTGTCTCTTTTGGGGGACTATTTCTTTTTCTGATAGAACAAGTGACCAGCCCAGTGCCTGACAGGTGGAACTGGCTTATTAGTTGAATGAAGTAAATAAAAAGACTCGTAATGTGACCATATTTCCTTGGGAAATGGATATTGAAGAAAAGAGAATAGCGTCTAGAGTCACCCTTCTACAGGATGGGAATAAGGAGATGATAGGGCAAACCAGAATGGTGCCAGATAAGCAACTTAATTGCTAAATTTAGGCCACCACGTTCTCAGAGGCAGAATCCTAAAGTAAAGAGTTGCACAATGGCTCATGCCTCTGACCTCGATTTTGCCTTTTTTAAAAATAAATCTGATCTGGAAAACATATATTTTGAAAAGTGGCCTATTTTATGACCCAGTTGGATTTCCTCAATGAACACATCAAAGACTAGGGTCAAGATAGAGAGTCTCTTCTTGACAGAAAGGGAGGGTGATATGGTCCCCAGCACAGGAGACCTTATAAGGTATTTAAAGGGCTTAATAATACAGGGCATGTCATGTTACTAATTTTAATCAGTAAATGGGTCATTAGCAGATTAAATGGTCTAATTTCACCTTCTTGAGACAAATCCTCTGTTAAGACAAAATGACTCCCACGAAGCCTGGCTGAAATGTCCTTCTCTTGGGAACCAAGGCCTCTAGATGAACAGAGCCAAGTTATTAGGGAGGAAAAAAATCTTTCCCAAGTGGTTTGTCAAGGGTCAAGATAAGAGGGCCAGTCCCATGTCTGTCCCTTGTTAAACAAAACAGTGCTTTTCCTCCCCTGGAGGACAAGGTTTCTGAAATGCACAGACATTTTTGTTTAAATTTTGTCACTTTTTTGGTAGACATTTGAAACCAATGCCATCTGAAGCCAATAGTTTTGCTTAAATAAATTACAAAGTTGTACATGTGTTCTCTTCCTTCTCAAAAACCATATTTATTTTCTCTCCATGAAACAGAGCTGCCTGGAAAGACTTGAACCACAATGGAACACCCAGAGTTATCTTCAGTTCATCCAAGCAAGGTGTCACACCCAGGCTAGAGCCTGGTGACTCTTTAAGAATCCACATATTTCTGATATCACCTGACATGGTCACCCCAACAGACTCTAAACATGTCTGAGAAAGTCAGTCACCCACTTTGAACTTCCATTTCTTCATTTATTAAAGGTTCCAGAAGCTGTGACTACATTACATTGTAGGCAAAGGAGATTCTGGTTCAGATGAAATTAAGGGACTTAATAAACTAACCCTAGATCAGGAGATTCACTTGGATTACCCGGAGAGGGGGGCAAGGATGTGATCACAAGGGTCTTTATACTTGAAAGACAGAGGCAGAGAGTCAGCTTCACCTAGTCCCAGGATCAGTGGCTTTGTTACCTCCCACAACAAAAGGAGGTTGAGGGTGTGGTTAGAGATACAGATCTTCAGATGGGAGATGCCCCTGGGCTACCTAGCAGCCATCTAATTACATGAGCCCTTATAAGCTTTACCATCTGAGCTAGAGTGATGAGACAGAGAAGGAGGAAAGCCTGGAAGGTGAGAAGGACTCGACCTGCTGTTGAAGAGGGCCTGGGCCAGAAGTGCCGCAGTCCCTGGAAGTTGGGTGCTGACAGCACTGTGCGTGAAGTCCTAATGACAGCCAGACAGTGCAGTCTCTATTCAGCTGCCCTGACAAAAGGCCGTCTAATAAGGGGCTTTATACACCAGACATTCATCTGTCCCAACTCTGGAGGCTGGACATCCTAGATTAAGGTGCTGGCAGATTCTGTGTCTGGTGCGGATCTGCTTCCTCCTGGTTCACAGATGACATCTTCTCACCATGTCCTCACCTGGAAGAAGGGGCACGGGGGGTCTCTGTGGCTCCCTTGTAAGGACACTAATCCCATCCTGGGGGCTCCAACCCCGTGACTTCGTCACCCCCCCCCCAAAGCCCCTACCTCCTAACACCATCACATCAAGGGTTAGGTGTCAACCTGTGCATGTGGGGGGACACAGACACTCAGACCGCAGCAAACACGACATACAGTTGTTAGTGGAAGGAGTGACACGTTCGGTGATGACTTCGTGTCTCTTCGGTAGATCACTGCATTTCTGTGACTTAGAACGGCTGACGACGCGTAAACCTGGTAGAGGCCCCTCAGTAGCTAATACTCACCAAAGCTTAAACAGCTGACAGGCAACAAACAGAAAACTTCAAGGGAAAAAACTCTTCAGTACAATAGTGAAGGAGCTGCCCCAAGTCAGATTCACTGTCACGTGAATGAGGCCAGCTGTGAGAGCTCTGTAGGTCCCAGGGACACACGGTCAGCCACGTCCACAGTAATATTTGCTGAACACCCTGTGCCAACCATCCAAGGTGACCCCTCAACAGGGGTGTGCCATCCTTAGATACAGGACCACCTGGCACAACTCTGTGCTGGAGAAAGCTTCTCATTAATCAGGCATTTGTAACTCCCATTCTAGGCTTGTTAACCCTAATAATAGACTCAAAGAAGTGAAGAAATTACTTATATTACCAGGTTCTGTGTGAATCAGTGCTCTCTACGTAAGACTCTTTCCTTCAACATGGTAACTGGGATAAAATAAAAAGAGAAGGAAAGCTGAGTCACTTTCTACTTTAATCAATTTTTAGCAGACTTTTTAAAGATGAATTTCAGCTTTGCTGCTTGGTGCTGAGAGGAGTGGCAGGAGAGGCTGTCGCCATGGAGATGAGGTTTTCAGCTGACTGGGACCACACTGACGTCTCTGATCACTAGGCTGCCATTAGCTTCAGTGGCTGCCTCTTTGCAGCCTTGAATATATATTTATTTATCCTGCTGTCACTTATATTTCAGAAGATCCACCACACTGAGCCTCCTCCATCTCACCCACAAATTTCCCTGAGGGTGGCCTGCCTCCTGTGCTCTGCCAACACTGCCATCGACCCCTCCACACACACACACATACAGACACACACACACACACACACATACAGACACACATACCCTTTCTTCTCATGTTCCAGTCCATGATAACTATAAACACTGTGTAAGTTTCACGTGTACAACATCATATTTCTACTTCTGTATACGGTACAGCGAGCTCACTAAAAATTTAATTTCCATCCATCACCCTTTGGAGGAGGAAATGGCAACCCACTCCAGTATTCTTGCCTGGGGAATCCCCATGGACAGAGAAGCCTGATGGGCTACAGTCCATAGGATTGCAAAGAGGTGGACACTACTGAAGTGACTTAGCATGCTCACTCATCACCCTTTACCCATCTCTCCCTCCCTTGCCATCCCTCCCCTTCTGGTAACTACTACTTTGTTCCCTGTATCAACATGATTGATTTGGTTTTCTCACTTATTTAGGGTGTTTTTTTTTTTCTCTTGGAGCGGGGGGCTTGTTTGTTTATTAGTGTTTTAGATTCCACATGAGTGAAATCATACAGCATTTATCTTTCCCCATCTGTAAAGAATCCTCCTGCAATGCAGGACACCCCAGTTTGATTTCTGGGTTGGGAAGATCCCCTGGAGAAGGGAAAGGCTACCCATTCCAATATCCCTGGGCTTCCCTGGTAGCTCAGCTGGTAAAGAATCTACCTGCAAAGTGGGAGAACTGGGTTCGATCCCTGAGTTGGGAAGATCCCCTGGAGAAGGGAAAGGCTACCCACTGCAATATTCTGGCCTGGAGAACTCCATGGACTGTATAGGCCATGGGGCTGCAAAGAGTCAGACACAACTGAGCGACTTTCATATCTGACTTAGTTCACTTAGCATAATATCCTCAAGGTCCATTCATATTGCTGCTTTTTGTTGCTGAATAATATTGCATTGAATATATATATATATATATATGTATAATTTTTACCTATTCATCTGTCAATGGAAGCAGCAACTTAGTTCTGTCAGGAAAGAAAAGACTTCCATTACGTTTATAGTTGAACATTTTTAATATTTCTTATTGATTCCATGATATTTATTTTAAAATATTCATAAATATTCTGTCTTCATTGGAGATGATCAGACTTTTTGCCTTCAACTCTGCTTTTTCCTATTTAACAATGCATTATCTTACTTGCATATTCTTAATATGTATTTGTTAGCTCTTTCATTTTTATCTTCTCTAT
Organism: Bos javanicus; assembly: GCF_032452875.1. Classification (NCBI taxonomy): domain Eukaryota; kingdom Metazoa; phylum Chordata; class Mammalia; order Artiodactyla; family Bovidae; genus Bos; species Bos javanicus. The sequence goes on along the minus strand of NC_083880.1, from coordinate 45,299,796 downwards.
ATTATTTTCTTATATCTCTTTGCAAATAATTATCATGTTTCTTATTCCATATGAGAGATTTTGTCTTTTACTATCATTAAAATGAGTACAGCTGGTATATCAACTGTCGTCATAGTTACAATTTCAGTTTCGCTGTTTTATTTTCTTGCTATAAATTCTCACACTTTTCCTGCAGTCTGACGTGATTCTCAAGGCTTCCTGATATCCTCTTTTTGTTTTTTCCAACTTATTTGAAATTGAATTAAACTGATTTTTATCCTACAAATACATAAAGCATGTTTAAAACTCCATTTTCTACCACATTGATAATAATTGACTACACTCAGGCTCACTCTCTGTGCAGAAAACTTGGTTGTTTTATTATCTATTTCCCAAACACACTTAGAAATCCCATTGGAATAACCGGATTTATTGACCCAGTGATTATCAATATATCTCATAATATATTTATCTTCTTTGAATGATATTTATATTTGCATAAAACTTAAATTTTATGTTTACATAAATGCAATGTGAATTTTAAGATTTATTTATATTTCACACTTTTGTATATATATTTTATATACATGTTATATATTTCATAAATATAATATAAATCAGATCAGATCAGTCGCTCAGTCATGTCTGACTCTTTGCGACCCCATGAATCGCAGCACGCCAGGCCTCCCTGTCCATCACCAACTCCCAGAGTTCACTCAGACTCACATCCATCGAGTCAGTGATGCCATCCAGCCATCACATCCTCTGTCGTCCCCTTCTCCTCCTGCGCCCAATCCCTCCCAGCATCAGAGTCTTTTCCAATGAGTCAACTCTTCTCATGAGGTGGCCAAAGTACTGGAGTTTCAGCTTTAGCATCATTCCTTCCAAAGAAATCCCAGGGCTGATCTCCTTCAGAATGGACTGGTTGGATCTCCTTGCAGTCCAAGGGACTCTCAAGAGTCTTCTCCAACACCACAGTTCAAAAGCATCAATTCTTCGGTGCTCAGCCTTCTTTACAGTCCAACTCTCACGTCCATACATGATTACAGGAAAAACCATAGCCTTGACTAGACGAACCTTTGTTGGCAAAGTAATGTCTCTGCTTTTGAATATGCTATCTAGGTTGGTCATAACTTTCCTTCCAAGGAGTAAGTGTCTTTTAATTTCATGGCTGCAGTCACCATCTGTAGTGATTTTGGAGCCCAGAAAAATAAAGTCTGACACTGTTTCCACTGTTTCCCCATCTATTTCCCATGAAGTGGTGGGACCGGATGCCATGATGTTCGTTTTCTGAATGTTGAGATTTAAGCCAACTTTTTCACTCTCCTCTTTCACTCTCATCAAGAGGCTTTTTAGTTCCTCTTCACTTTCTGCCATAAGGGTGGTGTCATCCGCATATCTGAAGTTTTTGATATTTCTCCCGGCAATCTTGATTCCAGCTTGTGTTTCTTCCAGTCCAGCATTTCTCATGATGTACTCTGCATATAAGTTAAATAAGCAGGGTGACAATATACAGCCTTGACGAACTCCTTTTCCTATTTGGAACCAGTCTGTTGTTCCATGTCCAGTTCTAACTGTTGCTTCCTGACCTGCATACAAATTTCTCAAGAGGCAGATCAGGTGGTCTGGTATTCCCATCACTTTCAGAATTTTCCACAGTTTATTGTGATCCACATAGTCAAATGCTTTGGCAGTCGATAAAGCAGAAATAGATGTTTTTCTGGAACTCTCTTGCTTTTTCCATGATCCAGCGGATGTTGGCAATTTGATCTCTTGTTCCTCTGCCTTTTCTAAAACCAGCTTGACATCAGCAAGTTCACGGTTCACATATTGCTGAAGCCTGGCTTGGGGAATTTTGAGCATTACTTTACTAGTGTGTGAGATGAATGCAATTGTGCGGTAGTTTGAGCATTCTTTGGCATTGCCTTTCTTTGGGATTGGAATGAAAACTGACCTTTTCCAGTCCTGTGACCACTGCTGAGGTTTCCAAATTTGCTGGCATATTGAGTGCAGCACTTTCACAGCATCATCTTTCAGGATTTGGAATAGCTCAACTGGAATTCCATCACCTCCACTAGCTTTGTTCGTAGTGATGCTTTCTAAGGCCCACTTGACTTCACATTCCAGGATGTCTGGCTCTATGTCAGTGATCACACCATCGTGATTATCTGGATCATAAAAATCTTTTTTGTACAGTTCTTCTGTGTATTCTTGCCATCTCTTCTTAATATCTTCTGCTTCTGTTAGGTCCATACCATTTCTGTCCTTTATCGAGCCCATCTTTGCATGAAACGTTCCTTTGGTATCTCTGATTTTCTTGAAGAGATCCCTAGTCTTTCCCATTCTGTTGTTTTCCTCTATTTCTTTGCATTGATTGCTGAAGAAGGCTTTCTTATCTCTTCTTGCTATTCTTTGGAACTACATTACATTTATATTAAAATTCATGAAAGTTCAACAGTATTTTTTTTAGAATAACTTTTGTTTTTATTGGTCAAATATTCAGTGATGTCACTCCTGTATCTCACTCACCCCCAGATGAGCATCGTGATGTGTTGTCTCTGAGACAGCTCAGTGTCCCCATCTCTTATGTTACTTTTGGATCTGAGGATAATTTCCACAGCTGTTTCTTTCTGCAATAAACAATCAGCTGTTTTAATTCAGAAATCAGGTTTTTCTACTGAAAGCAGTATTTACTAAACTTAGTTTGTTCTGTTTTGATAGATGTAATATAATCTCAAAACTGAAGAGACTACAAATCGTACAGTATGCTTTTTTTGCTTCTTTATTTTTCATATTTTCATATTCTGAGGCTATTTTAGTGAGAAAGGGAAAAAAGCAGAAAACAGGGGCCCCAGCCGTCCTCTTACATCTTCGCGTCACATCCTGGGCCTGCCATCAATCAGTCTCCTTTCTCCACGAGTCCCATTATCCTAGGACATGAACCCCAGGCCTCTCACTGCAGCTCAGATGTTAGTGTGTGCTAGCACTGCGTTTACCGGGCGCCAACTCAGTACAGGCTTTCCTTGGGGCTCAGCTGGTGAAGAATCCATCTGCAATGCAGGAGACCTGGGTTTAATCCCTGGGTCAGGAAGATCACCTGGAGAAGGGAAAGGCTACCCACTGCAGTATTCTGGCCTGGAGAACCCCATGGACTGTATAGTCCATGGGGTTGCGAAGAGTCGGACATGACTGAGCGACTTTCACTTTCATCTCAGTATACAGCCATTTTGTTCTGACCAAGCTGAAGAGCAGCCTCCTGAGTAGCCCTTAGGGCTTTCTCCATGGACTGGACTCCCTCGTCCAAGCAGATGTGGGCATAACTGGTGTAATTACCTTTCATGTGAACAGTTCAGGGCTGAGTGACCAAATTCCTGTCCCTTCCCAACATGTACAAGTAGATTTTTCTCTCTCTTCTGCTTCTTCCCCTCTCTGGACCAACCCCAGCATGACTGGGGAGCAGCAGAGGGGTCTGGGATTGCCAGTGGAGCGGCTAAGCTTCCAGCCATAGGCGGAGGAAATGCTGCCTGAAGCGCAGAGCACATCAGATGACATGTGATGCAGACCAAGCAGGACTCCAGTCAAACATCTGCATGAAGAAAGAAGGCAGCAAACAACCGATCCAGACTCAGGATGGTGTCTAGAGTCTAGAAATGCACAAGATGGGCAGAGGAAGGTCTGAGGAGGACAGGCTGTGCAATGGAAGCGGCTCCAGGCCCAACCCCTCTGTGAAGGCCATGCTCTGCTCCTTCATGGGGCTGCCTCCTTACATTTCCTGCCCACTCCCCACAGATATCCCCTCCTTGCCAAGTCGGGCTGTTAGCGTCTCTGACCCTTGTTCAGACCGTGGCTCTCACTCCCAGGACAGGCTTACACCCTGATTGTGTGAAAGGCAAGAAGGCATTTGTGCCCCAACTCAAGCTTTGATGTCCTATTAAATCCACGTTTGCATTTTTTTTCGCAATCCCTCTCTGTAATACAATGTATTGATCAAAAAAGTGGTTTCTGTCCCTGGAGAGAAATGGAGCTAGGCGTCTGGCTTTTGTTTGTTTCTGTTTCCTAATGTTTTGTACTTTTGCATTATTCATGCACCCAGAGGCTCCACATGACGGCCACATTTTTATAAATCCCCCAAATAAATAAGTAATAGCCTACTTAGGAAGGCTCCTTTGGTTCACCCAGGGCTGTGGCTGCTCATGTCCGATGAGGCACATCTGGCCATGCCAGCCAAAGGACAGGTGACAGCAGTGTCCCCAGGCCTGCTCCAAACATTGAAAGTAAAAATTACAATGTCCCCTCAAGTGTCAGGTGGGTGTGGGCATTGCATGGCACTTGGCTGTCCAGCCTTCCTCCTCTGCTTTTCTGAGATATCCAGCTCACTCATGAATTCTAGACAGCACACGGATAATTGAATGACAAGGGACTTTATAAAGGCTCTTTCATTCAGAAAAAATAAAGAAACATTTTTTAAAAAAGCACTGTTTTTTAACAACTGCTTGTCATATGACCCATGAAGTTAATGGTCAATCCACTCGAGTACTCTTGCCTGGAAAATCCCATGGACGGATGAGCCTGGTAGGCTGCAGTCCATGGGGTCATGAAGAGTCAGACACGACTGAGTGACTTCACTTTCACTTTTCACTTTCATGCATTGGAGAAGGAAATGGCAACCCACTCCAGTGTTCTTGCCTGGAGAATCCCAGGGACGGGGGAGCCTGGTGGGCTGCTGTCTATAGGGTTGCACAGAGTTGGACACGACTGAAGTGACTTAGCAGCCACAGAGATCTTGCAAGGGTTGATTCACTTTGGCAGACCGAGATAGAAAAGGAAGATCATTCTCCTCGTTATGCTTTTGTTATTGAAGAAAGGAACAGAAGACGTGAGTTTGGGTGCAAATCTGATATTAATCTAATTCTCTGGGAAATTCCTCAAGTTTCCATCAACCCAGACTCCGCTCCATCAACCTGTCACCTTCAGAATGGATGCTTGTATATGGACCACTGCATCCCTTTGCTGTCCACCTGAAAACTATCACAACATTGTTAATCGGCTCCACTCCAGTATAAAATAAAAAGCTAAAGGAAAAAACAAAAACAAAAACAAAAACTGTCACCCTCCACGGCTGTGTTTCCCCCTGAGACCCAGACCACGGCTCTGATGCCCTTACCCCACGTGACTTGCAATGAATAAAACTCATTTAAAAGGATTCACACTGCATTAAGATATCTCCTTCTCCAAAGTCTATCTTAGTTCTCTAATTGCAAGGGCAAATCTCCATGACAACCAGCTGGGTTGTCAGGAATCCAGGCTATGCTGGATTCCGTGGTTCTTCCTTCACTGGACTGCCCCAGGAGGGCGCCAGGCTCCTGGGCACTTCCGTCCCACCCCTTCTGGATGCTTCACTTTATAAAGCACATTTTATGCATACGTCCCTCACTCTCTCCTTTGTGGTGAAACGCATTAAACTTTCCCTTAGTTTCACTTTGGCTTAAGATCAATATTTCGACTAAATTCATATCTTTGATATATGGCATTTCACGAGGAGAGTATAAGAAGTCATATATTATTTTGCTCTTAAGAAAAATGGGAATCTGATCTGGAGATTACCTGCTAAGCGGTTGTGAGGATTTATTTGAATTCCCCTAAGAACCTGTTAGTGTATAATTTGCTGCACAGGATTTATGACCCTCCCAGGAGATTTCATTCACCGCGTAAGAACATTTCCCTGACATGTCAGAGATGTGGCACTGTGCCCGGGAGTTTTGTGTATTCACAATGGGGTTGCCGTGGTGCTTCTTGTGAAGACTTGGATACTCCAGGCGCACTTGCTTCAAGGTGGGGACCACACGGCCCTTCCCCACCAGGGAGCCAATCTGCGTCATCAAATTCATCAAATTGTAAAATCCAGCCCAAGTTGGCCCTGATGGTCTTTGTCCTCTCAAATCTCTACAGTGTTCATTACAACAAAAAGGTCTCTGGCAATTGTGTCCAGTGTCAATCCCAAACTCCCCAACTATCCCTCCCTGCTTCCTCCTGGTAATCACACAGTCCTTCTGTAAGTCTGCGAGTCTGTTTCTATTTTGTAAATAAGTTCATTTGTGTCACTTTTTTTTAAGATTCTGCATAGATGACACCACCCTTATGGCAGAAAGTGAAGAGGAACTAAAAAGCCTCTTGACGAAAGTGAAAGAGGAGAGTGAAAAAGTTGGCTTAAAGCTCAACATTCAGAAAACGAACATCATGGCATCTGGTCCCATCACTTCATGGGAAATAGATGGGGAAACAGTGGAAACAGGGTCAGACTTTATTTTTGGGGGCTCCAAAACCACTGCAGATGGTGACTGCAGCCATGAAATTAAAAGATGCTTACTCCTTGGAAGGAAAGTTATGACCAACCTAGACAGCATATTAAAAAGCAAAGATATTACTTTGCCAACAAAGTCAAGTCTATGTCAAGTCTAGTCAAGGCTATGGTTTTTCCAGTGGTCATGTATGGATGTGAGAGTTGGACTATGAAGAAAGCTAAGTGCCAAAGAAGCACAGTGCTAACTGTGGTGTTGGAGAAGACTCTTGAGAGCCCCTTGGACTGCAAGGAGATCCAACCAGTCCATCCTAAAGGAGATCAGTCCTGGGTGTTCATTGGAAAGACTGATGCTGAAGCTGAAACTCCAATACTTTGGCCACCTCATGTGAAAAGTTGACTCACTGGAAAAGACTCTGATGCTGGGAGGGATTGAGGGTAGGAGGAGAAGGGGACATCAGAGGATGAGGGCATCACTGACTCAAAGGACACGAGTTTGGGTAAACTCCAGAAGTTGGTGATGGACAGGTAGGCCTGGTGTGCTGCAATTCATGGGGTCGCAAAGAGTCGGACATGGCTGAGTGACTGAACTGAACTGAACTGAACTGGTAGATGATACTAAATGATATTTCTGAATCATGGAAATCATGTGAGTTGGGCTCAACTTATTTAAATAATTATCTATTTTTTCATTTTCAAGATACTTCTGGTCTAAATCTATCCAAGGGGGGTTGAATCTAAGCCCCCAACTTGCTTCTTTCTTGCCCCCAGCTACTATGTCTCTGGAGAGTGAGACTGTCAACAGGTGGAATCTCCTGGACGGTGATGAGAAGCCCCACTGGCCTCCACTGGGGGTTCCTTGGAAAGATAAGTTCCAATAGGCCAACAACATGGCATCAAGTGACAACACTCAAATGAGGCAGGGTCTTGTGTCCCCATGACCTGAGGGTCATGGACTAGATTTCTCCAAACTCTCCAGCAGCTCCAGGGTTAGAGTAGACACCACTCACCTGTGACCCTCTATGGGGCTTTGTGCAAAACCCAGATGTTACATGGTCTTCCTTGGAAAGGAAGCAGCCGTCCTGCCCATCCAGAAACTGCTGTTTCCCTCAGCCTTTCGCTTCTCATCAGGGTGAGAGGGACCAGGGTGCATCCCTCTCAGAAACAACCCCTCACGTTTAGACCAGAAGAAACACTGGGGAATGCGTGGATCACAGACCAGAGTGCTTGACAGATGTGCGGACACACTTGTCCAGATTGGAAAGCGCCCTGAGCTCTGGAAGACTGCCCTTGTGCTGGCCCTCACTCCATGGCCCAGCGGAGCCTCCAGAGCTCTTACTGGACTGTCCTCCTAACAAAGCAAGTGAGAGGAGAGCCGTGAAACCAGGGGAACATCAAGGATTCAGAGAAGTAGGCTCACAGGAACAAGGAAGGGCCAGCAAGACAGAGGCAAGGTCCACTAGGGAGGTGGGGGTCCCCGACCTGCATGTGTGACCCCAGGTCTGGACCCCCATTCCTCCCACGTGAGCCCCCCAGTTGAACCCAGCTGGCCAGGCTGTGATCCTGAGAAACCCAGATGCTTCCTCATGAGAGAGAGAGTACAGGACCACACCCTGTGGCTCTGGCTGCCGTGGCTTGTGCTGCCGTGGCTGCGGGCAGCTCCATCCACCAGCTCCCGAGGTCCAGCACCGACTGTCTGTCAGGGAGACAGATGGCAGCTCTCTTCTCCACCTCATTTCCAAGTGACTTCTTTTTTTCTGTAATTCATAAATCCTTACTTTCATGTGAGGCTTCTTTATGATACTTTATCAAATGGCTTTTGAAAGCCTCTGTAGAAAATAGAACCTGTGTCCTGGACTTCCTCCTCTCAGCTGTTTCCTCAGTAATGGAATCAATTTTTTAAAAGGGAGATGCGCAGCGGGGCAGGACAGCTCTCGGGTACACTGTGCCTCCCCCGTGTGGACCCCAAAGCTCTTCATGCAGACTCTGTGTAATTTACCCTCATCACGTACTCTCTGTGACAGGGAAAGATAAATTCTAGGTTCTTCCTGCCGTGAAAACCTCCACTTTCCTGAAACCCTTTAATAGGAACTCTCAAAAATAATCCTACATCCCAAATTGGTAGGAAGCATAAGTTTTCTTCCCGTAATGACAAACGATGGGGCGTCGGGAAAACACCTCTGAGACAGGGGCCCTCCGCAATGTTGGCTTCTGAGTTCTTCTGCTGCCCTGGCCTGTGGAATAAGGGGCTTTCTCTTTTTTCAAAAAATATTATTTTTAAGCAGTTTTAGGTTCACAGCAAAATTAAACGAAGAGTATGGAAGTTTCCAGGCTTTCCTGGTGGCTTGGTGGTAGAGAGCCCACCTGCCAATGCAGGAGACATAAGAGATGAGGGTTTGATCCCTGGGTAGGGAAGATCCCCTGGAGGAGGAAATGGCAACCCATCCCAGTATTCTTGCCTGGAGAATACCATGGACAGAGGAGCCTGGTGGGCTACAGTCCATGGGGTTGCCAAGAGTCAGACACGACTGAAGCAATGGAGCACCCACGCATGCACACATTGATTTCCACATACCTCCTGCCACCACATGCACACCTCCTGCCATCAACATCCCCACCAGATGGTCCATTTGTTATAACTGATGAACCTACATAGGCACGTCATCATCACCTGTGTCTTTTCAAGGCTTGATGGCACATTTCATTTTAATGCCGAGTAATGGCCTTTGACTGTGTGGATCACAATAAATTGTAGAAAATTCTTAAAGCAATGGGAATACCAGATAACCTTACCTGCGTCCTGAGAAACCTGTATGCAGGTCAAGAAGCAATAGTTAGAACCAGACATGGAACAACGGACTGGTTCAAAATGGAGAAAGGAGTACATCTAGGCTGTATATTGTCACCCTGCTTATTTAACTTATATGCAGAGTGCAACATGCAAAATGCCAGGCTGGATGAAGCACAAGCAGGAATCAAGATTGCTGGGAGAGATATCAATAACCTCAGATACACAGATGACATCACCCATATGGCAGAAAGCAAAGAAGAACTAAAGAGCCTCTTGATGAAAGTGAAAGAGGAGAGTGAAAAATCTGGTTTAAAACCCAACATTCAAAAAACAAAGATCATGGCATCCGGTCCCATCAGTTCAGTTCAGTCGCTCAGTCGTGTCCAGCTCTTTTCGACCCCATGAACTGCAGCACGCCAGGCCTCCCTGTCCATCACCAACTCCCGGAGTTCACCCAGACTCACGTCCATTGAGTCAGTGATGCCATCCAGCCATTTTATCCTCTGTCGTCCCCTTCTCCTCCTGCCCCCAATCCCTCCCAGCATCAGAGTCTTTTCCAATGAGTCAACTCTTCGCATGAGGTGGCCAAAGTACTGGAGTTTCAGCTTTAGCATCATTCCCTCCAAAGAAATCCCAGGGCTGATCTCCTTCAGAATGGACTGGTTGGATCTCCTTGTGGTCCCATCACTTCATGGCAAATAGATGGGTAAACAGTGGAAAAAGTGAGAGGAGAGACTTTATTTTCTTGGGCTCCAAAATCATGGCAGATAGTGACTGCAGCCATGAAATTAAAAGACACTTTCTCCTTGGAAGAAAAACTATGACAAACCTAGACAGCATATTAAAAAGCAGAGACATTACTTTACCAACAAAGGTCCATCTAGTCAAAGCTATGGTTTTTCCAGCAGTCATGTATGGATGTGAGCACTGGTCATGAAGGCTGAGCACCGAAGAATTGATGCTTTTGAACTGTGGTGTTGGAGAAGACTCTTGAGAGTCCCTTGGACTGCAAGGAGATCCAACCAGTCCATCCTAAAGGAAATCAACCCTGAATGTTCATTGGAAGGACTGATGCTGAAGCTGAAGCTCCAATATTTTAGCCACCTTATGCGAAAAGCTGACTCTTAGAAAGGACTCTGATGCTAGAAAAGATTGAGGGTGGGAGGAGAAGAGGGCGACAGAGGATGAGATGGTTGGATGGCATCACTGGCAATGGACATGAGTTTAAGCAAGCTCTGGGATATGGTGAAGGACAGGGAAGTCTGGCATGCTGCAGTCCATGGGGTCGCAAAGAGATGGACATGACTGAGCGACTGAACAGTAACAACAAATATTCCATTATCTGATGGATCAGTTTATTTCTCCATCACCTACTGAAGGACAACTTGCTTGCCTCCAAATTTAGCAATTATGAATAAAGCTACTGTACACATCCGTGTGCAGATTTAATTGCAGACATAGTTTTAAGCTAGTTTGGATGTGATTGCTGGGTCATGTGGGAAACGTATGCTTAGTTTTGTAAGGAACTTCCAAACTGTCTTCCCCAGGGGGTGCTCCATTTCACATTCCCACTAGCAATGAATGAGAGCCCCTGGTGCTCCACACCATCACGTATTTGGTGTTGCCAGTGTTCTGGATATTGGCCATTCTAATAGGTGTGTAGTGTTTTCTTGGTGCTACTTGATTTTGCATTTCCCTGATGACATAAGATGTGGAGCATCTTGTCACGTGCTTATCTGCCATCTGTGTACCCCTGGTGTCAGGGGTCTTCTCTTCACAGACCATAACCATAACCTGGAGACCACACCCTGCGCCTTGCCTGCTCTGCCTCCTGAACCCTGCCTGCCTCCATCACACCTCCGTCTGGAATTTTAAATACAGCCCTAGGCAAGGAGTGACTCCCACTTGCATCACCACCAACCAATCGGAAGAATTCCACGAGCTGATCATGCCTTTTTGGAACCATATACATAAAACTCCTCACTACCCCTTCCCAGGACAGGACACGCAGTCTTGAGGGCATAAGCCCACTATGGCTCCCTTTGTCTGGTATATTCTTTTCTACTTCACCCAAAACTCTGTCTTTTAAATACATTAATAATTCTATGTCGGGGTATAGAGGCCGGATTTGGCTTCAACGTTCACACACAAGGAGTCACGCAAGTGAGATCTTTCTCCTTAACTGTTCCTACATTGAGTCAGTCCATAGGAAGAAAGAACACTGTCCATATGCCCTAAAAAAGAAAAGCCAAATTCAAATCGAATTCATTTATCTCACACTTTGGGAAGAAATACTAATATTGAAATTCACCTCTTGATAGAGAAACTTGAGAGAATTTTTTGAATAGGCTTCTTTAAGAACAACCTCTACGTTAGCATTTATATGATAAGACCCTGGGACAACAATAGCACAGTGATTTGGGGCCAATTTTCCTTAAATGCATCTCCTAGAAGGTACTGAGCCCTTCTGACACGTGGAAGCCTGGGGACTCTGTCCTCTGAAAAGGCTGCATAAATTGAGGAGTGCTCACAATGAGGGCTGATCTGGTGTCTCCCACTCCTGACGTCTCAGTGGCCCATGGTTCTGGCTGATGGGCTGTTCAGCCAGATCCCTGTCACAAAGGCAACTCCACGAGGGGCTGGCCACCTTCCCTTTATCAAAGCCCTTTGTCGGAGCGTTATAATTTAGCTGCAAAAATCAGTGTGATCCGCAGCTCCAGCTATACGAGCTGAGGAGACCTTCTTTAAAAGTCACTTAAATTTCATCTTAAAGTATTGGGAGCTTTGGAAGGTGGAAACTGGCAATGAGAGAAAATAACACTTCATCCCTTGTCTCAATTTTCTTAATCCAGATGTCTGGGAGGAAAGGCCGATATTTTTCTAAAGCGTTTCTGACTCCAGGAAAAATACCTTCTTTCTAAAATTTCAACTATTTCTTAGGATGAAAACTCATTATTCAGAAGGAAATCCAAAAAAAAAGAGGGGATATATGTACATGTATAGCTGGATTCACTTTGTGGTTCAGTAAGAGCCAGCACAACATTGTAAAGCATCTAGACTCTGATAAAAATTAAAAAAAAATTTTGCTATTTAGAATGTGTAATTGTTCATAAAATGTGTACCCCAGCGCTCCCTTATCTTTCTTTCCATTTGACCGTGTCATGACTCAGTGCTTTTGAGAGAGTCCAGGCCCCCTGGGTTGCTGTGACTTGGCCCCATGCAGCCATCAGCAGAGCCTGAGGACTTAGACAGACAGGAGACGGTCCAGACCCATGAGAAGCCCACCACCTCCTTTCATTGTTCCCCAGGGCACCTCAATTCCAGCCCCCACAGCCCCCCCTCAGCCACCTGTATACAAAGGGCTACAGGACTATAAGCTCCCAAATTCATTGCTTATTGAATAAATTATCATAAAAAGCAACAGAACATCAGGAGCCTAACATCCTCTTTACATTGTTGTAAATCAGTTATCTTTGTGCTTATGTTTCTGTTCCCACTCTTAGTTTTATTTATCCTTTTCTTTAATTTAATTTTTCTAACACTAAAAGCGTTTTGTATTGGGGTATAGCCAACTGATAGTGTTGTGATAGCATCAAGTGAACACTGAAGTGACTCAGTCATACACATACATGCGTCCATTGTCCCTCAAGCCCCCCTCTCATCCAGGCTGGCACAGAACAACTGAGCAGAGTTCCATGTCCTATACAGTAGGTATTTGCCCTTTTTTAGAGTTAGAAGGGACCCCAGAGGAAAAGTTGATTTTACAAAAATCCACTCTCCACTTCACATAACACACTCCAGCTAAACAGAATAAATAATGAGAAAATATGATTCACAGATGCCGTATCTCCTTCAAGGGTTAGAAAACAGTTCACGCATATCCATTCAGGGATAAAAGTGTCTTGACCACAACTGGCCAAGGTAACACCACCTTGGAGATAATTTCTGGATTAGCAATTCTAGATGAACCTGCTTCTGGTTTGTATCCAGTCAAGTGAGAAAATGGGGTTAACCCTGCAGTCCTGGGGCCTTAGGAGTGGGGAGGCCAAGTGTGCAGTGAGGTCAGGTTTAGTGGATCATTACAGCAGGTCTGGGGGTAGTCAGTATTCAGAATATTCTTTAGAAGTAGAATTTCCTAATTACAGACTCTAGACAAATGACTCTTAGTAAGACTGATATTTAAGAGTTATTCCCCCTCTCCCGCCTTCATTCCAGCATGTCCTGTCTACAGCTGACCCCTGGAAGCAGAGACATTCCTCTGAGTTTAAGTTCTATAATTTGCATTATATTGAAAACAACCGCTAGCTGTGCATTTTTAAACTAAACACCCTTCCTGAGAGGATTTGCACCCCTCCACCCTGTCCCTTCCCAGCTGAGGTGAACAAATTAAACCAGAGATACCGCCCTGGAAACCCCCCATGACTCTGAAAGCCACCAATTAATCCTGCCCACCCAGAGCACTCTTGCTTCAGGAACCCCCCACTAACCACTAGTCACAATAATTTATTGATCCTGTAACCGAAATTTGGGCTCTGTACTCCATACACAAGCACACAGAGTTTCTTCTCCAGTCCCATGAAATGACCTGGAGCCTCATGCTTGTCCAAGGGTTTGGGGAAAAAAAAAAGTGTGTGCACCAGAGCAGGAAAAAAAGTGTAACGCTCATGGCAAACAGGAGGGGGAAAAGAGGAAACAGTGACAGATTTTATTTTCTTGGGTTCCAAAATCACTGTGGATGATGACTGCAGCCATGAAATTAGACACTTGCTCATTGAAAGGAAAGCTATGACAAACTTAGACAGTGTGTTAAAAATCAGAGGCATCACCTTGCCAACAAAGGTATGTCTAATCAAAGCTTTGGTTTTTCCAGTAGTCATGTACAGACATGAGAGCTGGACCATGAAGAAGGCTGAGCACTGAAAAATTGATGCTTTCAAACTGTGGTGTTGGAGAAGACTCTTGAGAGTCCCTTGGACTGCAAGGAGATCAAACCAGTCCATCCTAAAGGAGATCAGTCCTGAATATTCCTTGAAAGGACTGATCTAAAGCTGAAGCTCCATTACTATGGCCACCTGATACAAAGATTCGACTTATTGAAACAGACCCTGTTGCTTTGAAGATTGAAGGCGGGAGGAGAAGGGGACAACAGAGGATGAGATGGTTAGATGGCATCATCAACTCGATGGACATGAATTTGAGCAAATTCTGGGAGACAGTGAAGGACAGAGGAACCTGGTGTGTTGCAGATCATGGGATCGCAAAGAGTCAGACATGACTTAGGGACTGAACAACAGCAACTGGTTACGAGAAGGTTCTGACCTCATGAACTCCTTTTTCCCCTAAGGAAGATAGGGATGAACTATGGGACAGTGGGGAGACTAGGAGAGAATGAACAGCCTTGATTGTCTCCTGAAGCTCTTGTTTTAGAACTGGAAAATCAAGCCTTCTGTTCTGAGTATGCCTCAGAAACTCCATGTGTCAAGTCGTAGAAAGTAACCTCCTGTGAATTACAAATTCACCACATCTACTCTTTTCGTTGACACAGAAGAGTTTTGTCTTCTACAATCTTAGATGTCTTGTCACTGTGTCCTCGTGGAGGAAGGTGGGAGGGATTCTCTGGGGGCCCTTTTATTTGGACATTAATCCCATCTTGGGAGCTCCACCCTTATGACCTCATCACCCCCAAAGACACCTCCTGACACCTGACCTTGTGGGTCAGGATTCAACACATGAATTTGAGGGGGACACAGAATTCAGTCCACAGCAGGAAATATAAAAGGGAAATAGGGATCTGAGAATATAACATCTGAGTGTAAGGGATACAGTGTTAGAAATAATTTATACTGAAATGTGAACATGTAATTTCACTGAAGTAGATCAGCAGTAGGGAAAAAAAAATACTTGCATTTACAGTATTTTCTTTACTTGCTTTTTCCCTCAAAAATATCAACTGTAAAAAAAGTATCCTGTAAAAAATCTGAAAGACAGTGTCTGTGAACTGCGCCCTCTGGCAGCAGAGTCCCATAAATCTGGTGGTTGTTATGGTTCCCAGGAGAGGTTGCCAGGTCAACAGGGAAAAGACAGGACCCAGGGAAATGATGCTTTTGTCAGAACCCTGGTTTCATTGTTGTCAGACCCAGCAGGGTCTATGAGAGCAGAGCGAGCAGCAGTGGACAGTCCTCGGTATGTGGAGGCTGAGCTCCGTGCTCCTCCGTGACCTGAAATCCTACTGAATTTCTTACTCTGAAAGCTTTCCTTCTTGCTATGTTTCTAATCTACGTCTCTGATTCATCACTGGCTTCAGCCCAAGTCCTCCCATCCACTCCTCAGTGCCAGCAATGGCCACCACGTGCCACCCAAACAGTAGCACCCACCCCCCTCAAGGACGGGCTGGAGATGGGAGCCAAGTGCGTCTTGATCTGGATTCTGTGCAGTTGGCACTTCGGCCTCGCAAGACACACTGTCGGCTTCTCTCTGGTACAGAGCCTAGGAGACGATAGCGATCTACCCAGAAAGGGTTTATCTGTCCTGCCCAGACGGACAAAGCTTTGTCAGTCTCCCCGGGAAAGTTTAATCAGATGTCTTTGAATATGTGAGAAGGAATACAGCCCGCTTAATAAACATGTCTTGCTTAAAAACTCTTTGTAATAGCTCAAGATTTGTTTCCTTTTCTTCCCTTCATTTTTTTTTTTTTTTTTGATGCCTTTGAAAGCCGCCATCTGAAGCGTCTGATGTCTGAACTTTCCCTGCTCTGCGTGCACACAGATGAGAAGAAAAGCCGCCTATTGTGAGCCTGCTCTTCTTTTTGGCATGAGAGATAAGGCTCGGAGAAAGCTGCCACGCCGTCCTGAAATTTAAGAAGACATGCAACCCAGAAGCGCCCGGCGCTAGGCTTTTAGGAATGCTCTTATATTATTTATACGAAGAGACAAAGACACACACACACACACACAAAATTCCCCTTAGATGGGAGAAAATAGGGCACATCAACACCATGAACAAACTCATGAGCCACCGGGAGAGCATGAAAGTGAAGCAGACACGAGCTTTTTCTGAGGATGAAACTTTCAGGGCACCGGCTGTGTTGAGATGCAGAAAAGAATCATTGCTCTGGTTTCCTTTTGTCCTCCCTCGAAAACTGGAGCTCCATGTTCCCTACAAAGGTTACTGTCGTAAGAATCATGGACTGTTTATAGTCTCCCCCACCCACAAAAATAATGCACATTGTGCTTCAAAACTTCCAACTGCCCGGGTTATCCACACTCACATCCCTAGATGCATGTCATCCACCTAGGACAGCCCCTGGCTTGTGAACAGACATTATCACTGCACAGACATTTCTCGCCATCGTGTCAAAACCATAGTTTCGTGGTCCAGCCAACTTGGACAAATGTGTCATTTCATTTCACACACCTGTGACCTCGGCCTATGGACTTCATTCCTCGGCACCCCAGGCCCTGTCTGCCAACGGAGGACCACTTCACAGACCTGGGTGGATGTAAATGAGATATGAGAAGGAAACAAGAAAGGGCCTGGCACTCACATCACATCCTTCCAAATGGCCATGCGCATCAGCAATATCTTTCCTCCCTACATCCTTCCATAGGCCAAAAGGATTCCCATTTGTCTAACATCTGGCCTGAAATGATTTCTAAACAGACGGGCTCAAATGGTCTGAATAACTTCCTTTGCCACTGTCAGCTCCTCTCTGATTTACAACGCATTCTGACACATTTTTGCATCAATTCACAAATCACCCTCTAAAACAACATTCCCTGGGAAACGGTGAATTTATGAGATGCTATCCCAGGCCAAAATGACTCAGGCCGACAACGTGAAATTAATCGGCCCCCATCCATCTTTATGATAACGTCCTCTACTCACGTGTGAACCTCTGCTCTGTGAACGGAAGCTGGTGATCCTGATGATGTAGGAATGAGCTGTGAGTCCTCACTCATTGAAAAAATAGAGATGCTGGGACTTCCCTGCTGGTCCAGTGGTTAAGAATCCGCCTGCCACTTCAGGTGACAAAGATTTGATCCCTGGTCCGGGAAGATCCCACGTGCCATGGGACAACGAAGCCCAGGCCCCACACTATGGGGCCCGTCCTCAAGTCCGGGAGCCACCACAAGAGAAGCCACCGCAGTAAGAAGTCCACACACCACACCTAGAGAAAGCCCACACACAGCAACGAAGACCCAGCACAGCCCCAAAATAATGAATGAATGAACACGTTTTTTAAAAAAGGGGGTGCTGTTATGTAAAATAGCACCAGGTCTGGGGCAGTGATGTTGCTCTAGAGTGGTGACTCCTGGCCTCGCTCCCACCCCGCAGGTCCTCAGAGCTGATGCCATTCCCCAGCCGCCCTCACACCCGCAGTGTGACAGGACATGACCTGCCCAAGGAGACAGCTGAGGTCACACATGGCCCGTGGTGGTTCATCTCACATGTGGACCTGACTCAGCTGACAGATACCCAGCTGCTGGTAAGGCTACTTCTGGTTGCATCTGTGAGGGGCTCTGGAAGCGGTCAGCAGATGGAATAAGGACAACCCATCTCAGCAAGGGGGGACCAGCCAGTGCCCTGAGGGCCCAAGTGGATCAAAAAGCCATCGGGGAGTTGGCGCTCTGCCGGAGCTGGGACGGCACTTTCTCCCACCCTCGATCAGCGGAGCTTCTGGTTCTCAGGCCACTGTCAGACTCGACTGAACCCACGACCCACTCTGCATCTGCATGGGCAATGGCGGGTTCAAGGGAGCGCTCAGTCTCCACTCGTACAACAGCCAGTGCCTGTAAGAGGCTCCTCTGCTGTCTAAGTCTATCGACTATCCACCTCCGACTGGTCTGTTTCTCTGAAGAACCTTGATGGGTACAGGATTCTAGGAAATTCTTTTCTGATTCAAGTCAGTTTGAGGTGCTCTCCCTCCCACTTCAGGATTCTCTTGTAACTCAGTTGGTAAAGAATCTGCCTGCAATGCAGGAGACCCAGGTTGGACTCCTGAGTCAGGAGATCCCCTGGAGGAGGGCATGGCAAGCCACTCCAGTATTCTTGCCTGGGAAATCCCATGGATGGAGGAGCCTGGTGATCTATAGTCCATAGGGTCGGACACGACTGAGTAACTAAGCACAGCTCACACACCCTACCACTTCTGCCTCAAGCGTGAACAGGCAGCCTGCAGTGGGTCAGCGTCTGCCAGCCCTGAAATACCAAATATGCACCCGAAGTCTGGGGAGGCCTCCCCCACTGGACAGCAAGATCCAGGACACATTTTCGGTGCTGAAATAGGAAATGGGATGCAAAAGCATTTATGGAATTATTGTAGCTGAATACAGAGGTGTCTGTTTTCCCAAGGTGAACAGTCTGCTCTGAAATGTTGACTTACATTAATGTTTTTCTATTAATTAATAAAAGTATTCTTTTTAAACAAAACAAGGATATCCATGTTGCATTTTAGACAGTCTTAAATTCATGAATTTTTTGGTGACCTTGGGAGAGACTTTTGGGGTCAGCTGGGTCATTTACTCTTCTTTTGTTTTTGTTATTTTACTAACATTTCATTTTTAAATTCAATTCAGTTGCTCAGTCGTGTCCGACTCTTTGGGGCCCCATGGGTTTTTTTTTAATTAGCAAATACAAATACATCATTTCTTATATTCTTAGATTTATGTTATTTTCTTCTATATATAAATGTAGTTAGTAAGTTTAGCAGTTATTATGAGGGCTTTCAAAAGTTACTCATTAAATGCTCTTAAATATTTCAAATGGCATTTATGAATGTATTATGGTTTACTTATATTCCCTTCCACGGTCCAGCTTATAAACAAAAACTTCCCACATATTTAACAACTCAAGTAAATGTAATAAACTGAATTTACAAATATAGTGATTCTCAAGTTCTCTTAGACATTCCAGTCCTGTATACAAGTGTTACTAAATTATCTTATGCCTTTCAATTTAAAATAACAAGTCTAAATTTAAGTAAGCAATTACACATTTTAATTTGGAATCATGAGTCTAATCTCTTAAATACTCTGTGTGTCAGATTCTCCTAAATATTACAATTACTTCAAATACCAAATATAAACAGATTGTTCCTAACATCCACAATATGTTGATGCTCTGGGTTGGACTTATTTTATGTTCATAGTCTTCATTCTCGATCTTTACAAGGTTAAAAGCATGTGCCTGTTAATACAGAAATGATACCAGCCCAAGGGAATCAAGCACCCCTTGGCACCCCAGGAGCTGTGATGGAGGAGGAAGCAGATGGCTGATACCCCAGAAGTTTTTACCGTGACCCCAACTGTCACTGTGAGCCTTTTTTAAAAAGAGTTGCTGCTCCAAAAAGGACTCTCAGACTGTCCCCTCCGATTGGGTGATTTTCCAGCCCTTTTTCTTCCCAATTCAGTTGCTTCTGGCTTGATTCTTCTGAAACCTCTTTCAACACCCTCACCTGAGCTGGGCATTTGAAATCCCGTGACTGTCCCCAGATCAGTGTACCAGTGCCCCAAATTCAATAACCTATTTTCCTCTGATTTTGCAGAGTCTGACCATAGTCTCTTTAATGGCAGAAATGTAATGTTTTAATGAGTTTCTTTTTAATTCCTTCCATGCAGTGAGCTTCATCCTCACTGACATGATTCCCAGGTGATTCCCAGGATGTAAAGGAAAGCTGAACCTGGAGTCTCTCTCACGTTCCCAGATGAGTTCTTCACTTGGAGTTAATTAATTTCAAAAAAGAAAGCAGTCTTTCTTCCTCTACAAAAAACTCCACCACAGTTGAGTGCTGAATAACCTCCTCCAAAATCTCTCTGGCTCCCTGCACACTCAGTGACTTTCAACAGTCCCCTGGACTGACCTCATCTCAAAAGCTGTGAAAAACGGAGTCTCAGAAAGACTACACTGTGGTTCTAAACTGTATCACATCAGTATCATGAAAACAGAACCAGCTGTGTCCCTGGAGTCTCCTACTTAATATGAAGGAGCATCTCTTCTTCTGAGTAGTAAACATCTACCTATCTACATATATATATATATATATATATATATATATCAAGAGAGAGAGATTTTAAAATATTGACTATGGTTTTAGAAGTTCCAAACTGAAAGTTTTTCCTGCTCCTCTGTAAGCTGAGTGACACACTTTCTCTGAGCTTCAGTTTCCTCATATGTAAAAAGATTAGTCTGCACTAAGGTTTTGCTTTGTTTATTACTTTTTAGTATATTGGATATGTGCTGTGCTGTGTGCTATGCTCAGTGGCTTCAGTTGTGTCTGACTTTTTGCAACCCCATGGACTGTAACCCACCAGGGTCCTCTGTCCATGGGATTTCCCAGGCAAGAATCCTGGAATGGCTTGCCATGCCTTTCTCCAGGGGATCTTCCCAACCCAGGGATAAAACCTGCAGCTCCTGCATTGCAAGTGGATTCTTAACCGCTGAGCCACTGGGTAAGCCCTTATGTTGGATATAGTTGATTCATAATGCTATGTTAATTTCAAGTGCAAAGTGATTCAGTTATACATATACATACATATATTCTTTTTCAGATTCTTTTCCCATGTAGGTTAATACAGACTATTAAGTAGAGTTCCCTGAGCTAAGGTTTCTTCCTTCTAAAAGATCACAAGTTAATGGATTGGCCAGAGAGAGCAAAAAGAACCCAGTAGCAATTATTTTTTATCACAACCATTGTAAGTGGAAAGCCAAAGAGGCTGGAATTTTCCCTTCCAAATCGCTTACTTTACGGTTGCAATATTTTCATAAACGGACCTGAACTTCCTGAGATAAGAAAAAACATGAACTTTCAGTTGACTGAAATGGAATATTGCAAGGGGAAAATACTGTGAAAATTATGCTGAGATTGCTATCCTGATGGAAATTTGGCCAGGTTCTTCTTATCCTGGGGAAGTCACTTATGATCAGACAGTCACAGAAAGAGGAGGGTTTTTTAAAAAGGACACACTACAACATTTCCTAGACTTGCTCCTACATCCAAAGTTTCCAGAGTAAATCCTCGTGTGTGATGGTGCCACAATGCACACTCAAGCAAGAGCTATTCCTCAAGGAGCCATAAGAGAGAGGAACCAGGTTTGTCAATAACAACCAGAAACACAGGCAGTGTCATTACACTGCAAGCACTGTTCTGAGAACATTTGTTGTTGCTGTTGTTTAGTCACTAAGTCATGTCCGACTCTTTTCCACCCCATGAACTGTAGCACGCCAGGCTTCCCAGTCCTTCTCTATCTCCAAGAGTTTGCTCAGGTTCATGTCCATTGAGTCGGTGACACCATCCAACCTTCTCATCCTCTGCCAATGCCTTCTCCTCCTGCCCACGATCTTTCTCAGCATCAGGGTCTTTTCCGGTGAGTTGGCTCTCTGCATCAGGTGGCCAAAGTATTAGAGCTTCAGCATCAGTCCTTCCAATGAATATTCAGGGTTGACTTCCTTTAGGGTGGACTGATTGGCTGAGCACATTATGAACATCATTTAATTCCTATGTCATTATTCCTGTGCTAAAGGCAAGAAATCCTGAGTCCAGAGGTAAAGTCCCTTCTGAGACACCAAGCTAGTAGCTGAGGGATTCAGGAGGGAACTCTCTGAGTTCAGAGTTAGGGAAGGTTTGTGGACCTCTGTTGGAGTGTTCTTCAAATGACCCTTTGAAATCAGATTTTCTCCTTTTTCATACAGTGCAAGTGATTGCTTGAGGTGGGTGCTATTTATAATTTCATGAGAACAGTTTAATTCTAGACAGCAACCTACATTTCTGTTACAAAGATTCTTCTTCACCCCGAGCTTCTTTGGAGAAAAATGGGTTATCTGGAGAAAACTGCTTTAAATGTTTGACTGGGTATCTAGGGCAAAGGAGGAGAGAGGGAAGGGGAGTTCACAGAATGAACAAAGAGAGCCTCTAACACACCAGCCAGCAGTAAATAAACCAGGGGAGAAAGTGTAAAGAAAACAAAATGCTTAAATGTCATTAATGTAGAGTTCATTCACATGACTCCACTAACAGAGAAAGCTTTGAGAAAACCTATACCCAAATTTATAGTTTTTCTAATAGTTATGTACAGATATGAGAGTTGGACCATAAAGAAGGCTGAGTGCCAAAAAATTGATGTTTTTGAACTGTGGTGTTGGAGAAAATTCTTAAGAGTCCCTTGGACTGCAAGGAGATCAAACCAGTCAATCCTGAAGGAAATCAGTCCTGAATATTTATCGGAAGGACTGATGCTGAAACTGAAGCTCCAATATTTTGGCCACCTGATGCATAGAATCGACTCATGGGAAAGACCTGATGCTGAGAAAGACTGAAGGCAAAAGGAGAAGAGGGTGGTAGAGGATGAAATGGTTGGATAGCATCACTGACTCAGTGGGCATGAGTCTGAGCAAACTCCAGGAGATAGTGAAGGACAGGGGAGCCTGGCATGCTGCAGTCCATGGGGTCACAGAGTCAGACACAACTTAGCAGCTGAACAACAACAAAACTTCCAAGGCTCAATATTTGGCCAAAGTGTGGTGAGTGGACCCATGGCCTTCAGCTTAATGTCTGAGGCTCTGGGAAGAGAGATCTTACAGCTGTCCCTGAATCAAGCTGTTTCTATTTTGATTTATAATACAAGACTCTGAACCCATGTTATTTTAAAAAACAAGAACAAAACAGCTTTAAAATAATTTTAAAAGTTGATTTCATCAACCCTTGCTCTGTGACAACCTAGAGGGGTGGGATGGGGTGGAGATGGGAAGGAGGTTCCAGAGGGAGGAGATATATGTATACCTCTGGCTGATTCATGATGTTTGGCAGGAACCAGTCAATATTGTAAAGCAAATATCTTCCAACCAATAAAAAAGGTATTAAAAAAAAATGATTTCAAGTGACTGAACATTATATTAACTTTTCCTTCAGGAATTCTGAAAACTTCTGCTTTTCAAGGAAGGGATCATTCATTTTGTAAGATGGGAAGAAATTTTGTTTCATAAAAATAGCCCCTATTCTGCAGACCTAGTTCCCTGAAAATTTTCATAATCACCTTAAATGACACGAGGACCTGGGGAGCAATGGGAGGGGTGGGCCAACCCCTCCCTAACTGTCCTAATTTGCAGTCTGGTTGGCCACTCTTGCTTGACTTGCTCTGTTTCTCACTATGCATACCTTCCCCTCCATGCACTGCCATGCCCCACCTCTCTAACCACACACACGTGTGAGGACTGGGAGCACACGCATTAGCACTTCCACGGCAGACAAGAACTATGCCAATAACACAGGGCACCATCAGACACTTGATGGTAAGTCATTTGGGTGGCCGGGCTCATGGTGACCACAGGGCATTAGGTACCATTATAAACATAATAAGCATTTCAACAACCGGTTTTTTTTTTCCCCACTCTTATTTCAAATCTTATTCTATCCTGAGTGGAAACCATATTTCCCAGAAGTGATTCAATGAGGCCTTCTTTGACCACTATGCCAGACATTTTTACCAACTCTATCTATTTCTGTTTTATTAACTATGCCAAAGTCTTTGACTGTGTAGATCGCAATAAACTGTGGAAAATTCTGAAAGAGATGGGAATACCAGACCACCTGACCTGCCTCTTGAGAAACCTATATGCAGGTCAGGAAGCAACAGTTAGAACTGGACATGGAACAACAGACTGATTCCAAATAGGAAAAGGAGTACATCGAGGCTATATATTGTCACCCTACTTATTTAACTTAAATGCAGAGTACATCATGAGAAATGCTGGGCTGGATGAAGCACAAGCTGGAGTCAAGATTGCCGGGAGAAATATCAATAACATCAGATATGCAGATGACACCACCCTTATGACAGAAAGTGAAGAACTAAAGAGCCTCTTGATGAAAGTAAAAGAGGATAGTAAAAAAGTTGGCTTAAAGCTCAACATTCAGAAAACTAAAATCATGGCATCCAGTCTCATCACGTCATGGGAAATAGATGGGTAAACAGTGGAAACAGTGGCAGACTTTATTTTTTGGGGCTCCAAAATCACTGCAGATGATGACTGCAGCCATGAAATTGAAAGACACTTGCTCCTTGGAAGGAAAGCTATGACCAACCTAGACAGCATATTAAAAAGCAGAGACATTACTTTGCCAACAAAGGTCTATCTAGTCAAGGCTATGGCTTTTCCAGTACTCATGTATGGATGTGAGATTTGGACTATAAAGAAAGCTGAGTGATGAAGAATTGATGCTTTTGAACTGTGGTGTTGGAGAAGACTCTTGAGAGTCCCCTTGGACTGCAAGGATATCCAACCAGTCCATCCTAAATGAAATCAGTCCTGAGTGTTCATTGGAAGGACTGATGTTGAAGCTGAAACTCCCATACTTCGGCCACCTGATTCGAGGAGCTGACTCATTTGAAAAGACCCTGATGCTGGGAAAGATTGAAAGCAGGAGGAGAAGGGGACAACAGAGGATGCGATGGTTGGATGGCATCACCGACTCAATGGACATGAGTTTTGGTAGACTCCAGGAGTTGGTGACAGACAGGGGGGCCTGGCATGCTGCAGTCCACAGGGTCACAAAAAGTCAGACATGACTGAGCAACTGAACTAAACTGAGCTGAACCGAAGCTGTCAGTATCCAAAACATGACTGTGTTCCATAGAGAAAACAGCCCAGCTACTGGTGCGCAGCAGAATTGAAGAAGGGAGAAAGGGCATGTTAGGAGGGGAGATTTCATCTTGCTTGACAATAAAATCATCCAGCAGAGTGGCAGGACCCCACTTTGGAAGAAGAGCTACAGATTCATCAAGGTGAGTGTCTTCTGAAGGGACGCTGCACAGGTGAGCTTCTCAAAGGACTATGGGAACTGGAGAGGAACCAAGAGAGAGAGGCTCCATGCCTAGGCCTGGGAAGAGTGGACGAGGCCAGTGGAGTGAACAACAGAAGCCACACCCTCAGCTCCAGGGCAGCCGGTCTCCCTCTAAAGATGGGAGACAGCACACAGGATATCCCAAAACATCATCAGGAGGACTTCTGAACTGGGTCCTAATCTCTTCCAGTTTCTGTGCAGATTCTGTGCCGTCACACCACTGGGCTACACAGTGGGTGCTGAACCTGGTGATAGGACCAGAAGGGTCTACATCTTATCTTATTCTCTTTCTGCAGCAACAGAGAACAGCAGTTCTCCAATCCGGCTTCAGTGCATGTATGTGTGTGTCTCGGAATCCCAAAACATGCCCATGAAAACAGAACTCCAAGGCGGGACTGACCATCCATTTGTACTTGTAAAGCTCCCTGACACATGGCTGAGGTCAAGACCCCACGCTCCATGCCACCTTGGAGATGCAGGTGTGGACCTGGGAGAGTCCGAGGACACTCATGGGTCTAATTGATTAGTCGCACAGTCGTGTGAAGGACTGGAATCCCTCTGAAGGATGGGCACCCTGTGGCACAAACTGGGAAATGGAGGGCGGGTGGCAGGTGCTCCTGATGGCCCTGCGGAGGACACATCTCTTTCTGCCCAGGTGAGCATTACCTGCTCTCCACTGCCAGTGTGTGCAAATGAGAAACCTGCACTTCCGCAGCTCCTTTTGAGCTCCTCGATTTTGAGTCTCATGTTTCGTGAACAACCATAGCAGGAAAATCAGCTACAACCTCCCAAGCAGATGTTCACAATAGAGAAGCCTAGGGTTTTTTCTTTTTTTTTAAGAAGGGGAAGTTAAAGGGCAAATTTTAAGTAAGAAGGAATTTTACCTGGTAATTAGGAAAGAAAAACAGTTTAGAAGCCTGAAGCTAAATCTGATTTCTGCCAAGGTTTCTGACTCCTGGCTCCCAGCTTTCTGAGCCTCCGTGTCAGTTCTTGGGTATGTTCTGAGCATCCTCTTGTGGAAGGAGGAAGTATCGCCTTTGGAAGCTTGCAGAATGCCTTGCTGGGGCTGCACAGCTTGTCCCAAACCTTTGCATTTGGGATGGGAAGCGAGCTGAGGGCTTGCTAACGGGTTAGTCAACAAACACCCAGAACAAAGAACCATCTGCTTCGTTGTTCTCAATTAGGCAATTTTGCAAGAAGATTGAGCAAATTATCAATTTGACACTGCAATTACCAAAAATAACTGAATTCTGTCTTCTCTTCTTCCTACGTCAAATCATTTTAATTTACAAGGGAAAGGGAAGGAGACATTAGCAACTTTTAATTATCAAGACTGCTGATTTGTTTTTTCCCCCGAGAAACTGTGAACCATTAAAAGTCAAGACGCAGCTCAGGTCAGAATGATGGCCGCTCAAACGGCCCCCTCCATTCAAAAGAGATCGACTTTCATCAGTACCACACTGGAGATATAAGCGCATTACGTATTCATTTCCTTTCCTCCTTAGCCTGGCTGCACTAGGGGTTCAGACTCAGGGACCCAGGGCCTGAGAAGGATGTTTCTCTAAGTGGGAAGTCTGTGTTACTGTTCTGTCTGCATGTGTTGGAAGCCCCACAGCCAGAATGATGAGACCTTGGATACAATTTCTTTCTGGTTCCTTTAAGGGGTTAGATGTTCTTAGGTCCTAAGAAGTGAATCATTTGTTGTTGTTCAATCACCAAGTCGTGTCCAGCTCTTTGCCACCCCATGGACTGCAGCACGCCAGGCCTCTCTGTCCCTCACCATCTCCCGGAGCTTGTTCAAACCTGAGAAAGTAAATCATAATAATTGACTAACCCAGACTGTTGGTTTCTCCATGGATCCCAAACATGTACCTTAAAATTCTCCCACTTGGAATCTTGATGAGTTTGTAGAAGAGACGAAACCAGGGCCTTAGGTATCACATTATTGTGTGTTTATACAATACCATCAGCAGGCTAAGCATTTCATATGCATTATCACAGGTTACCTCAGTGGAAACGTAAGGTGGATTTTACTATTATCCTTGCTTCATAGATGACACATAGAGGTGAGAAGCGGGGAGCATCTTTCCTGAGTGTCAGGAGACAGTGGTGAACATGGGGCTCTCTTATCTCATACCCAGAGGTCGTCCTCAGTCAATCTGCCTCCTCAGAGTGTTTTCCATGTTAGAGCGCTAGGAAATAGGAGAGCTACAGCCTTAACCTGGACCGTCTGACTCAAAAGGCTAAGCCTTAAGCCCTATTCCTCTAGGGTAGAACCTGCCCACCCTCTGGGTTCTACAGACCTCTGGGATCCTGTATTCCACCCAGGATTCCTGTAAAAGTAAATGGGAAAGAACAACTCATGGTGGTGAAACCACAGCAAGATGAAGCCTGCACCTACGTGGAAAGGCAGAAGGCTGCTCCAATTTCCTCGACTAGGGGAAGGTGAAGACTTTGGGAGGCTGCCACACAGGTGTCCTTAGTTGGCTGGCCACTGACCTGGCTTTGCTTGAGGTGAAATCGCTAAGTCTGATTCTCTCTCTACCCCCTGTTCTTTAAACTACCATTACATGCATTGTGGCTCACAGCCTCAGTGAAAAGTAGGATTTTCAGAAGAAAGTCTTCAATTTTCCTTTGTACTATTCTGTCCCTCCAGTAATTTGCTCAGTCTGTGTTTAAAGGTTTTCCTAATTGAACAGGTGCAGGAAACAAAAGTAGTTGGTGCTGGATTTGTACTAAGTGTTACTACATAGCCATCACTTACAAACAGCTGTTGAGTTGTAAATAGTTATCTCATCTAATAAAACAGGTGTGTGTGTGTGTGTGTGTGTGTGTGTGTGTGTGTGTGTGAAACCCATGATGTCCTAAGAGAATCATGGTTGGGTAGGGAAGAGGAAGCCCAGTCAGGGACTTCCCTGGTGGTCCAGTAGTTAAGAGTCCACTTTGTGATGCAGGGGACGTGGGTTCGATTCCTGGATGAGGAACTAAGATCCCAGGCGCCATGGAGTAACTAAGCCCACGCCACAACTACTGAGCCTGTGCGCTACAACTGGAGAGTCCAAGCGCAACCAAGATCCCACATGCTGCAACTGAGACCCAATACACCCCAGTAAATAAATATTTTTTAAAATGCTGTAATTTTTTTATAAAAAGAAAGCCCAGGCAGATGCTGGGCTACTGGCCCTGAAGGTACATGGGGACTCTAGATTAATTGAAAAACCAAGAATATATGACAGTATATGTGCCTTGAGTGTGTGGACTGATAAAATATATCATTTCCTAGGCTAGAAATACGACTGTCATGTAAAAATAAAATAAACACGTGTCCAAAAAAGTACTTAGCTCATTAATAAATGAAGAAACAAGAGTCCAGTTCAACAGAAACTGAACCATGAAAACATACATAGGCGCTCAGAACGCTGAATGTGTTTGCTAATAGATTCAAAATGGCTAAATGTCCTATAGGCCAATAAAAAGTAATGCTTGTGCTTATACTTTCTATAGAGAGGAAATCAATTGTGTCTCTACCAGGCAAAGTTTATTTGCATTGATGCAGACAAAACTATTTGCATTATTGCCACTTTTCTGCACCAACTGCTGTGCCTGTAGCTCTATAAAATAGCCTGGTCGATAGAAAATGAGTGGAACGAGCCCTGTCCCCCCACAGAATGGGATCCCCAAGGGCCCACAAGGCCACACCCAGCTCTCCCCAGAAAGGATCCTAGCCTACTTCTTCACCTGCCCCCAAGCCTTGGAGGTCATCCCCCTGCAGATGCAGGTGTGCCATGGTCATGGGCAGGGATCCAAAGGACTGAACACTAGAGTCCAGCCATCAAGTGCACATGTCACCTGAAATTCACAACTGGAATCACCACCCCAACCTCCAGTTTGCCAACTGGAGTTATTAATCATTCCCATGTGACAAATCCTTGCAGGAAAGCATCTGCTGGACTATGGGGAAAATAGAACTAAGCAGAGGCTTGAGGAGTGCAGTATTAGGACTCCAAGGGGCAGACAGCAGGAGCAGAGGCCAGGCTGCCCAAGTTCATGTCTGATCAGAGCTGACCATGAATGTGTCCAAAAGCTCTTGGACAAGTGAAGCTCTCTGCGGAGGCAGAACGCAAATTGTATTCAATCACCAGAGAAGCACTTATCTCTGATCTGAGTTGGCCACCCCAGCATTCACATCTAGAAACATCAAATCAAGGGAACGCATTTCCTCTCTGGACCATCTTAATGGTCCTGTGCCTCAGATGGAACTCAGCTGCAGATTTCTGGGAATGCCGCTGCTGAGAGACTGACCATCTGTAGGCAGTCATCAAACGTTCCAAGGTGAAAACGATGTTCAAAGATACCACCTAGCCGCAGGCTCTGTGAAAAACACTTTTTCAAGCAACTATTCTAGGCACCTCTTCCTGTTCAATCATTATTTGCTTCTGACTAGAAAAATAAAGCACGCTCATTGCAAAAAGGAACAGAGAAACGGGGGAGGGGGTATGAAAGGGGGAGAGAGAGACGGGAAGATTTTCTTCTGTCTCCTGCAATTCCACACGTTCGGCCAGAGGAGCCATTAATAGTAAGGTCTGGGCACCTCTTTAATTCAGTTTTGCTGAAAGAAATGATGATCCAAATTAGCAATGTTCATCACACCTGAATTAACAGAGATTTCCACCAAATTAGGATCATTTTTGCGAGACTGGAATTGTTTCTGCAACGTGTGAGGCTCAGAAATAGAGGCATGACAGCGAATAAAAATCAGGACATCAAACGAATCGCTGGCAGAACACCGCCACTCTTCAGGCTGGGGGCCAGCGGGGGGGCGGGGAGGAAACGGTCTCAGGAAAACTCGACTCAAAGACTGTCTTTGGGAGGGTGAATTGCACAGGAAGTGGAGACCACCGGAAGTCCCTGCCTTCTCAGAGCAGAGGTCAGCACTGCGGGGGCTGATGAGTACCGACCGGCTTGCATCTCCCGCTGGCCCAGTGTGGGTGGGCACTGGCTCTTTCTCAGTCCTAGAGTTCGACTGAAAAGTAGCCCCATGCATTTGGCATCCTGGAAATACAAGCTATTTTCTATAGCATCCAATTTTAAGGGAATCCATGGAATGAAATGAGTAGGGAGGGTGTCAGTGGATTTCACATGTATTTTGTATACAAATAAGTTTTTTATCTGTATCTATGTATGTATACATATATATGCAAAATCTCTTTGCAGAAATGCACAATTTTTAAATAGGTTAAAAGGGTGCCAGATAAAGGACGCATTTCTCAAAGTTGGTATGCTGTTAAAAAAAATCTTGACTAGATAGGATGCAACACCTTTCCATCGAGCATAAGTGGTGGTATCTTAAATTAGGCAGGGAAACCACCCTGCTCTGTCTGACTCCTCATGGGGCTCCAGCCCCACTGACTGTGGGCTGCCTGACTGCGCTGATGCTTCAGACATGAGGGCACAGGTGCTGTCAGCCTAGGAAAAAGGAGCT
The DNA here is from genome assembly GCF_032452875.1 of Bos javanicus. NCBI lineage: Eukaryota > Metazoa > Chordata > Mammalia > Artiodactyla > Bovidae > Bos > Bos javanicus. The sequence goes on along the minus strand of NC_083880.1, from coordinate 45,269,411 downwards.
AACTGCTTCCAATTTGGGGGAAAAAATGGGAATTTATATTATTTTCCCAAAAAAATCTGGGAAGAAAAGAGCTCAAATGTTTTAAAAGACCCTCCCCATAGAAGGTTAATGTGCACTGGAAATTTAAAAAAATAGTAGCGCTCTGAAATAGTGGAGATAAAACAAATTGGGTGATCCATTGAAGGAATCTTGTTTAATTGTCATTACTTTCTCGCCCTTTTTCAAAGCATGTTTTTCCACTTGCGTTCACCAATTTGAAATGGACTTGTACTAACACTGATATATAAAGGAGAAGAAAGCTCTGGAATTGTATATTGGTTCAGCATTTGCAAAACAGCTTACTGCAGGTGTCAGGTACCGGTGTTTTTTTCTGTGTGTACGTGTAAATACATGGAATGCTTTTATAAACTTTTTTCAAAATGAAAGAAAAGAAGGAAGGAAGGAAAGGAAGGAGGGAGGGAAGGAGGGAGGGGAGGGGAGAGAGGGAGTTCTAAATACAGAACAGTGCCCAACCACAGCTTCAGGTGCATCGGCCCCGGGAACCCCTGAGATGCTCCTGAGCCAGACCCACCCACCAACTCATGGGCAGCATGCCGCTGCTCTGAGACTGTGTTTGCGTGTTGTCAGAACAGGCCTTTCACGCGGTGAGACCTTCCAGTGTCCAGGCCCTTAAAGGTGCTCCGCGATGTCCCCTGTGTTCTCCCTTTCCTCATGGCTGCTGCCGCTCCGTCCATCACAGCACCAGCTTTCCAAGGACAGTCAGACCTCATCCCCATGGATCCCACATCAGCAGATTCACCCAACCATGGGTCCAAAATGTGGGAGGGAAATTCCTGACAGTTTCAAAAATAAAAACTTGACTTTGCCGCAGGCCAGCAACTACTTACATAGCATTTCCCTGGTGTTAGGTATTGTAAGTCATCTAGAGATGATGAAAGTATACAGGAGGGTGTGCACTGGTGATGGGCAAATCCCACGCCATCTTATACGAGGGACTTGAGTGTCCTTGGATGCTGGTATCCGTGGAGGGTCCTGTGACCAATCCCCAGAGATACCTGAGGATGACTGCAGCCTCCTGGAGTCCATCTCTTTGTCTTTCACCTCAATCCTGTGCACTTGGCCCATATTAATAACCAGACTTTCAGATTTTTTATTCTTTCTCCAAAAATCTTATCTGTTCCTCACCAAATTAAATCTAAATCCATCTTCCCAGATTTTTTTTATCCATGACTTTTCAACTCTCCCTATGAAATGAAGGTATTATTTTTCACTAATAACAGTTAATAATAAAGACCTTTAAAGTCATAGCAACCATTAACATTTGTCATTTACAAAACTGATTTCATGCATATTAATTCTTTTGCCCTTTTATTCAACCCAGCATCAAAGATGCTATTTGAAACGAGTAAGATTGCCAGGTGGGGTCTGTTGTATTAAACAGAACTGTGTCATTTGCTGGTGACACAAATACGATGCAAGCTGGCCTGTAAGGGAGGGCAGAGGTATATGGGTGCATCTATAATTCTGTTTCTCTCACTGTCTCTTTTTTCCTTTCCTCTGTGTCTTTTGATCCATCAGCCCAGCTCCAGAAGATGGGAACGATGGTTGCAGGAAGCCCCCAGACTGCCTTTTCAAGGATTTGACAAAAATGAAGCAAGCATCAACCCCCTCCCCCTGACAGCATCCACATAGCTAATCTCCATGAGAATTCGGGTCCCCACCACTCAGGGGATGTCACTATGAACAAAACAGACCACGTGAACGTGGACGGAGTGGCTGGGGCACAAGCTCATGGCTGTCCGAGGGACGGGTGGAGACCATGAGGGGAAGCCGGCCAGGACCATGGGAGGCAGGGTCCCCAAGGAGAGACAATGCCTCTCCGAGAAGCTGGACAAGCAAGACCAACCAACAGCCACTACCTTCCAAGACCTAGACTCCTCTCTCTAAACTCATGCCCATCCCCCACAACAGCTGAGGTACTCTGACCCTCCCACGTCATCACCAGGGTTGTGTTCTAACTCCAGACCTAGAGGCTGCTGGGGACACTGGTTTGCAAGGCTGAGTATCAGAAGCCGCCTATGCTGTTGTCATCTAGGTGAGCAAAGATGTACCTGCTGCAAAGATGAGGCTGCATCTATTCATCTCCATCACTGGCATCCAGAACTGGGTTCCTTGGGACCAGAAGCTTGAACTTGGGCCAGCCACCACTGCCCTGGTTGAGTGAGTCTTAGAGAGTTATTGTTAGTGGAAAATTACTCTACAAAAATAGAAACAGTCTGAAGGATTTCGAGAGGGGTGGACTCAGCTGTTGTCTTTCCTCCCAAGGCGGTTGGTCAACAACATGTGCAGTTGTGGGGAGAGAAAGAATTGGTAAAGAAAATGTCAAACAAATATTCAAGATATTTGTACATTTCTCCCAGAGATCCTAAATGTTTTGCATGATTCAGTTAATAATTCATTAACATGAATCATGTTGAGCACTTCATAGCCTATTATGTACCACCCTCTTGTCTGCCTAAATCCATCCCTTAGTCATGAATGTTTTATGCGAAGGTCACTTTTTCAGTTTGGTTTGATGTCTTACAATTCATGTAAAAAGTAAAATTGCAGAGTCACATGGGTTGATGGGTATAGGTGACTCAGAATCTGTTTTATGTCCCTTCACTATTTGCTTTCATTAGTAGGATTTAAGCCTTTTGCTTTTTTTTACACTTCAATGAAATATTCAGCATTACTCTGAGCTGGTGTTATGGGAAAACAAAAGTGAGTGAAATACGGTTCTTGCTTTCAATCAGGTAACAATCTCTAGGTATTAGGACACTCTGGAAAGGGTCGGCCCAATATGCAACTTCTTAGTTGGCATCCTTGAGAGTTGAAAGGATTCTGAACTAAAAGGAATGCAGTGTTGGTATTAAGTGGGAAGAGACCCTGGGAATATTTTGAAATGAGGATTCAAAGAAATGAGCATCTGATTAGAAGTAACAGGAAAGTGCAGAAGTGCAGAAAAAAGGAAAAAGTATGATTCCAAGGTTTAGAACAGTATTTTATAAAGTATGGTCTCATAACCTCCTGCACCAATGAATAGTACCTAAAATTCTCTTTTAAATAGTAAATTCCCAAGCCTCATTACATGCCATCAGAATCTCCATGGTGTAAATTTTGAGAAGGGAATAGAAGATATCAGTTCTGTTTTTAGATATGTGAAGTTTGAGTTGCGAATGACATCAACAACAAGATATATAGCAGAAGTCCATTTTCTGCATATGAATATTTAATTGTTTCCAAACTGTTTATTGTCTCCTCTATTGCAATACTTTCGAATCTTTACCAAAACTTAATGGCGTGTGTGTATGGGTTTACTATTAAACTCTGTAGTATGTTCCATGATCTATTTTTCAATCATTATGCCAATAATAGTTAATATAAGTCCTCCAACCTTATTCATCTTATTCAAAGTTATCTTAGTTCTTCTGGGTCTTCTAAATTTCCAGATGAATTTTAAAATCAGCTTGTGAATTTCTACCAAAAAAGAAAAAAGACCAGGGGGATTTTTACTAGAATTGCATAAATCTATAGATCAATAATGGTAGAACTGACATTTTAGCAATACTGAGTGCTCTGATCCATGAATACAATATATCACCCCATTTGTTTAGTTCTTATCTAATTTCTCTCAGCAACGTTCATAGTTTTCAGTGTACAGATCTTGCGCACCTTTTGGCAGATTTATCAAGTGTCGCATTTTTTTGGTACTGTTGTAAATGCCTTTACTTTTTGAATTTCAATTTCCAGCTACTGGTTATAGATAAACTGAAATGAATTAATTTTTGTTTATGGATCTTATGTCCTGCAGTCTGCTAAACTCCCTTATTGGTGAGTTGTTATAACTAGTTCTAGTAGTTTTTAGTAGATTCCTGTGGACTTCCTTTGGACTTTCCAGGTGGCGCTTGCAGTAAAGATACTGCCTGCCAGTGCAGGAGAAGTAAGAGACACGAATTCAATCCTTGGGTCAGGAAAATCCCCTGAAGCAGGAAATGGCAACCCACTCCAGTGTTCTTGCCTGGAGAATCCCATGGGCAGAGGAGCCTGATGGGCTACAGTCCATAGGGTCGCAAAAAGTTGGGCATGGCTGAAGCAACTTCACACACACTCCAGTAGACTTTCAACATGGAAGATTGTGTCATGTCACCTGTACTTGGAAAATCTTTGTTGAATCAATTAACGATTCTGCAGTTCCAACCAAAGCTAGAAAACCGAATGTAAAAAATGAAGTGAGGTAACATTTCTAAATAGACCGTAGTGTGAAAAAAGAAGGGAAAGGGGACAGAGAGGGAGCTGCAGCTGAATGTTATTACTGGAGAATCATGTTGGGGGTGGGCTTCGAGAGACACAGGATGCTCCAGCATTTTCATTTATTCCTGAGGATCTGTTTCTTTCCTGAGTACGTGCGACTCCCCTGAGCCCTCTGTGCAGCCACGCTTCCATAGACACACAAAACCAGGCAGTGCACTTTCACACGCTATTAACCAGCAGCAGTCGTTTGGACTTGCAAGGAAGTGCAGAAGAAAGAAGTTAGAAATAAGTATCTCAGTAGAAAAAAAATTCTCCAAAACAAAAACATAGGTGGGGAAAAAAACTGATGTTTGAAGGCCATTTTCCAATAAGTTTACGGCTCTATAAGTATGAAAAGAACAACTATGACCTAAAAATTCATCAGGATGCTCCACATGTTCTTGCTATATCACTGTGTGCATTTGTGTGCATTGCTTACGTGTGCATGTGTGTGTCTGAGCATGCAGATGGGTGCACATATGTGTGTGCATGTATGTTCATTGCATATGTGTGTTTGTGTGCATACGTGTGCATGTGTCTGTACTTCCATGTGTGTGCAGATGGGTGTGCACACGTGTGTGTTCATTGCATGTGTGTGTGTTGCATATGTGGGGGGTGGTGTACACATGCATGTGTCTGTGCACACGTGTACAGATGGTTGTGTGCATGTGTGTGGATAGGTGTGCATGTGTTTGTGTTCATTGCATGTGTGTGCATATGTATGTGTGTGGGGTGTACACGTGTGTGTGGATGGGTGTGTGCATGTGGATGGTTGTGCACACATGTGTGTGTTCATTGCATTTGTGTATGCATGTGTGTGTGTGTGTGTGCAAATGTGTGTGCATGTGTGTGTGTGCACACATTTGTGTGTTAGTGCATTGTCAGGTGCCCACAAAATGGAGCTCTATTGTCAGAACAATGCTATTCTCACCGCAGGTATTTCTAAAGGCATCAGAAGCAGTAACAGTGTTACTTGTAGAGAAACCCTGAGCAGAAGTAGAATCAAGTATACCATGAGCCCCGGGAGTCTCCAAGCCACAAGACAGAATGAATTGCCTGCAAGTCAACACAGATGGCCAAGCAGGCGACACTCCAGGAGTCTCCCTTCAGTAGATCAGCCTGTAAACCCAAGTTCTTTCCACAGATTCGTCTGTTTCTCTTGTGAAGGAAAATGACCCTGTAGCTGAAATGCAGATTTCATACTGCAAGAAAAACAACATCTGGAGCTTTAGCTGGGGGCAAGGCAGGCTAGGCAATGGGCGAGGTCTGGTGGGGACCGACTGTGGGAGCCGGCGCTGCACCCCGTGTGCCACACCGACAACATATGTTTCCATGCTAATGAACGCCGGGCTCATTTAGAATAAATTTGCATCCATCAAAGTCAAACAGTGAGCGAATGTTCTGTGGTGTGTAAACAGCCCTCAGATGCCCGGGGAGCTTGAACCACATTTCTATCAGACTTCCAGGCACTGTGGAGGGGAGTCGTTGACCACAGTAAGAGCTGGGAGCCGCTTTTCCGGGGCACCTGGAGTGGCCTTGTGACTGATGCAGAGGAGCACTGCTGGGAGAGCCTTTGGAGGGATGGGGAAACCAGGCCGGGGGAGGAGATGGAGAACTGAGGCTGGAACCCCCCACCCAAGGAGGAATGAGGTGCCCTTGCTGGCCCCCCGGGTCAGGTCTCACTCTGCCATGGCTTCTGTGAAGCGAGGAGCAGGTTATTTCGTGTCTCCAAGCTGGTCTCCTCTTCCGTGAATGGAAAGTTCAATTAGAGGAGCATTTAAGCCACCTGCAGCTACCTAGCCCTCTGGTTTGTGGACACAGGAGGCCTCAGGAGGACCCCGCCCTGCCCACACCTCGATCTCAACCTCCAGGACTGGGAGAGAATAGATGTCTGTTGTTTATAAGCTCCCCCGACTGCGGCTTTCTGTCACAGCAGGCAGAATGGACTAAGATAATCCAAAAACTTAACATATATGTTGTTTGTCTAGCACACGTCTCCCACTGGACTGTGACCCTGTAAAGCAGAGGCACAATTAACCAGCTCACCAGTATCACCCAGGACCTGGCTCCATGCCCACCGTGCAATAGATGTGTAGCCATTATTTATCAGATGGACACATAGACAGATGAAAGCCACATTAAACAGTGAGTGGCCTGATGTTCCAGATACCTGAGCTGAACCCAGCTCTTACTAGCTCTTCTCCCCAGTAAGGAAAGAAAGCCCTTACACATCTCACAAGTCCACCTGCCATCAGCAAGTCCGTCCTCCTGGCATGGCCTCTCTGACCTGAAGATGGGCTCTGGTTTGAGCTTCTGCCTCGGTTTCTGAACACAACTGCCTTCTCCCTCCTACACCCAATGGCTCAGAGCTCAGGCTTAATTTCACACCCACAATTAGTAAGATTCATATTCCAGAAGAAAGCTAAATTGTTCATTTGCGTTAACTTTGCACTTGGGACCCATAAGCTCACTGAGAGGAAGCAAAGCCACATTTTGTCTTTTCAGAACGGGCCCTCTGTTTTGCTCCAGGAGGATCTCCCACCCTGGGGACCCAGCTCTCTGTGTCTCACTTAGAAACACAGCATTTTTACGAAAGTCATCTTTCCCGACCAGACATACAGAAATGCAAAGCCATTTTAGCATTGAAATCTTAGGAGGAGAAAAGAAAGGAAAAGTCTATGTATATTTATATAGCTGAATTTTCATTTGATTCTAAGACTGAAATCTATTTCAGCTGAAAATATCTCAGTAAGTCAAATCTCAGAACACACAAGATGGGGCTTCTTTTCTCTGATGAAAATAATTTCTTTGTTCATACTGTTGAACATATAATACTTTTTCTAAAGCAGCAAAAACGGACCTCTCTTCAGAAATGAAGACACTCAAGCTGTAATTCATATGAATAAAAGAAAGAAAAGAAGAAAGGGAGGGAGGAGGACGAGAAAGAGAAAGAAAGAAGGAGAAAGCAAAACGGAAATAAAGAAAGAGCACAGCCCCAAGTTCTGAAGCACAGCTGCTAGATTTATAGCAAATGCAGCAACACATTCTAGTAGCTGAAATGACAGTCTCGCTCTGCTGTTGGAATCTGTGCATGACCGCTGGCCCTGTGTACTTTTAACAGCAAGTTATAAAGCCATTTGTGCAGCTACCAGACCAGGACTTTCTGCCTCATCAGCGGAGACTGAGCCCAGTGAGAGGTGACATCCTGGCAGGAGTTCTGAGGATGGGGTTGGGGGTGGAGTGTGGAGCGAGGAGTCAGTGCCTGCAATGCTTTTCTGGGATAAGCTGGTCCTTAGGATCATGGACCAATCTCATATGTCCCAGAGCCATGTATTAAAATTGGCTAAAACTCTCAAATCAAATCAAGGCAGCAGGCAGACAGGTAATTCTACACAGGTATCAGTGCGGGAAGGAATTTAAACTCCCTCACAAACCCACATGTGCACAGACACGCACAAGTCTCGTCAGATTGCCCATAATGACACCTCGGAAGGGCCTTCGCCTAAAAGTGATTGCAACCGAGCCAGGTAGACGGCAGGATTCAGCAATCATGCCCACATGGCATCAATCGGCATGATGAGTCTTTTACATAATGTGAATCACTGTCTAATTGTGAGCCTGATTGCACCTAACGTCAGCCATCGAAGAAGCAAAGAGTGAAAGGAAATGACAAAAGACCAACCTTTTGTACGTTTTGAAAGGAAAACCACGCCAGCCCCATGGATTAAGAAGCGGGAAGTTCCCACAGCTCGGCACACGGAGTCCTGACATGACAGAATGAAGGACCTACCAGAAAAGCATCTCATCCACCCAGAAGCACAGACTCTCTAGGAACTGCCACCTGCTGCATGATAGGGTGTGATGGAGACCCCAAGTGTCCACACCCAGCAGACCTGGGTTCCAACCCTGCTCGGTCACCTCCTGCCTTGTTCACCCAGGTGGTCTCATCTCAGTTTGATGTGGAGAATAAAAAGGATTAAATGAGGTCCTACCACAGATCCGAAACAAAGTGTGGGTGGTTGATCCTCAGCAAATATTAATTACAATCCTTGTCCTTTGTGAAAATTAAGTACATTTATGAATATACTAGTCAGAAGATCAATAATAAGTTCTCAATCCTCCTCACCTCCTCTGCCGTTGAGGAAACCAAAGTCCAGTCTTTCTTTTGGTCTGTTGCAAAGGCAGTAACTTTGGGGCACTATGGCATTTGTGCCCAATTGGCACCACCTTCAGGAACCACTAGTACCTTCAGGAACCTTCAGTACCTTCAGGAACCACCACCAGGCAAACAAGATGCCAGAAGGAGGAGCAACATCATGGGCCACTGGCCAGCACCTCCCATCTCAAGCTAATACCCAATAATGGTGGGTCTGGGCTGGGAGGAAGGTCAGTGGCCATTGTTGTTGGTTCTGATTGTGTCCTGCACCCAAAGATCCACCCCAGTGGGATCTGTAGTGGGTGGAGGAGACACCAGGGGCCTAGGCAACAGCACTGAGTTTTCCCACATGGTTGCCATGGAGATTTGCCCTCCAGATCCTTTTTAGGGAGGACTCTGTACTCCACTAGAAAAAGTAGGGTCAGCAGGCAGCCTTAGCAATGACCTTTCCCCCAGATCACAGTATCCTGGAGGAGCCTCCATCAGGTGGCAGAGCACCCAGTCACCCAGGAAGCCCTGGGTCAAGCCAAGTAATTTGGTGTGCACTTGCTGGCCAGGCACTATTCAAGCACCAGCCAGCCACAGCAGCCGTGCATCACTGACTTGATGGCAATAATTGCACAGGAGTCCACATGCTTCATCAGGTTTTGAGAGTGTGAGTCACCTGAAGCCCAACATGGGTCAAGACCCCTGTCCTCCACACACCTGTGGGAGTCACCAAAAGAGAAATTCGATTACATACAAACAATCCACCTGATTATGTGGGTGACTTGGGTAAGATTTTGCAGGTCTTATGAGATTAAATATATATTGTTCTGGGGACTTCCCTGGCAGTCCAGTGACTATGACTCCATGCTCCCAGTGCAGGGGGCTTAGATTCCATTCCTGCTCAGGAAACTAGATCCCACGTGCTGCAACTAAAGATCCCACATGCAAAACAAGACCTGGCACAGCAGATAAATAAAAATAAATATTTAAATTTTTAAAAAAGTATATGTCATCCTATGCTTCTGTTTCCACAGAAACATACTAAATAGCAGGATTGTGTACAGTGGTGTGTATGGGATTAGGTAACAGTGTACTAGCTGTGTTGGTGTGTATCTCAGGCATCTGGGGCTGTTGTAACACGATGCCACAGTCTGGGGGCTCATACAACAGAAGTCTGAGGCTGGGGTCAGCAGGGCTGGATCCTGATAAGATCACTCTTCCTGGTGTACCTGGCCTCCTCTTTACTGAGTCTTCAGAAGGTTGAGAGAGAAAACCAGCTATCAGTATCTTCTCTTATAAGGACACTAACCCTATTGGGCTGGGGCCCCACCCTTGTGACTTCATTCAGCCTTAGAGGCCTCAACTCCAGATACAGCCACAGGATTAGGGCTTCAGTATATGAACTGAGGTGGTGGCGGAAGGACAGGGTGGGACACGAAGCTTCAATCCATACAGTCTATGACCTGTATAAGCTGGAACAGACAAGTTAATACCTTCAGGCTTTTGTCAAAGCTGCCACAATGTCATTTGTCTGCCTCCTAGGGCTTCTGTGAGGATCAAGTAAATATACATGAAGGTGACATTGTAACCTATTAGAATCCACAAATATCTCCTAAGTAAGAATGAAAGAAGGGCTTCCCAGGTGGCGCTAGTGGTAAAGAATCTGCCTGTAATGCGGGAGACATAAGAGAACTGGGTTTGATCCCTGGGTAGGGAAGCTCCCCTGGAGGAGTGCATGGCAACCCACTCCAGTCTTCTTGCCTGGAGAATCCCATGGACAGAGGAGCCTGGAGGGCTACAGTCCATAGAGTCGCAGAGTTGGACACGACTGAAGCAACCGAGCACACACACAAGAACAAAAGGAACTGTCAGCTAGATACACTATGTGAGCAGCTCAGCCATGCTGGACCAGATCATTTATTAGTCAGAATCTTTCTGCCCTTCTAAGAAGAAAGCAAATGGCTATAGAAGAAAAATCGTTTTTTTTTTTTTTTAAAAAGCCAGGATAACAGCACGAACCCTCCCTCATTAGTTTCCCACATTTCCTTCCAGACAATGAGAAACAAGGCCAGATGCCCATTAAAATTCTAACAATGACAACAAAGTTCACTTGAGGAAGAGCGGCCGGAGTCGTTTCAGGAGCTTCACAACCTACATTGAGAAAAGAGGAGCTTCCATCTAATGAGGACACACAGCTAATCCCATGTCTCTGACGCTCCGCTGAGATTTGGTTATAAATACTTTGCATGTTTGTGAAGGGCAAGATCTGCAGACAGTGCTTTTGAGATCGTCTCTGTGAGCATAACCTTTTTTGGGAAGTGGCTGCTTCTCAGACGTGCCCCTATCTGTCCCAGGGATTCCTCCCAGTGTCACCTGATTTGTGCATTTAGACGAGATCAGGCCTGTTTCTTAACCACGGGGCTCCATGTTCCCTGCTACAGAAAATGACTGATGGATCCCAGGAGCAAAAGGAAGCCAGTGTCCTAAACCAGATTCCAGGAACTTCGGCTCAGAGTCTGTCAACAAGCCCAGCAACGCAGAGAGCGAGGCGGAGAGTCGGGCAGAGATCCCGGGCTACGTGCACATCTGACCCTTAAATCTGAGTCCCCTGCCTGTGCTGTGCCGGCCGCTCCCGAAAAACTCAGAGAAACTGTCCTGGTTGTTTTTCACTAACATGGAGCACCGGCTTACTTAAACAGAGTGTTACTGAACTAAGGCCCTGAAAGTAGCTGTGTTTCCCACTCAAACTCATTAGAAAGCTAAATAATTTATAAGTTATGTTAACTTTTTTTCCTGTTCATGATAATTTAATCATATTAAGAAGAAATAAGCTGGGTCCCCTATGGAACCTCTATGGAGGTTCTATGGAAGCTCTATGCCCCTCATAGAATAGATGGCATTTTGGGTTTTAGAAGCAGAGAGCAAGTTCCCATGATCCTGAACACTTGGAAATGATATTGACTTGGGGTTCAATTTCAGTTTCAGTGAGGAAATGGGGGAGCCACGTGCAGGAGCCTCTCTCAGTCTTCAGGGCCCTGATGATAGAGGACAGAAAGGGACCTCCACTCCCCTCCCCTGCAGCCCCTGGCCCCATGGGATGAAGCTCCCTCATGGGTGCCCCAAGACCCTGGTCATCAGGATGGGTAACATTTTCACACAATGTTTTTAAAATATTTCAAAATTCAAGCAAAAATGTCCATGATGAACAAAAAAATCAAAACTGTAAGTAAAAATAGGATCTGAAAAAAAAAATAGGATCTGACAGTGCTGTTCTGAGTCGAACGGAAGGCAGAGGCAACAAGACATGAGCCCCTGTGTGTGAGTGTGTGTGTGTGTGTGTGTGTGTGTGTGTGTGCTCGCACATGTGTATGTGTTGTCAGGAATTTTTTCAGTGGTTGATTTTTTTCCAGAACCTTAAGGTAATTGAAAGCTATTGAAAAATTGAAAAGTGTGTGTGTTAAATCTCACAGCATTATGTGAAGTTTAAATGTTTTATTTACATAAGAAAAAAATGTACTAGAATTTTTACTTTCCTGCCATGAATGGAGGGCTGCCAGTGCAGGAGACCCAGGTTCAATCCCTGGGTCAGGAAGATCCCCTGTAGAAGGGAATGAAACTCATTTCAGTTTTCTTGCATGGAAAAGTCCATGAAAGAGGTGCCTGGCTGGCTACAGTCCATGAGGTCACAAAAAGTCGGACACAACTGAGCAACTAACACACATGAATGGAAGCAAGTGCATCAGTCATATTTTCAAAATTGCTTCTTTGCTTCTCTCATTCTCAATTGAGAGAATTGCCTTGTTGCCAGTTTCTCTGGACCAGGTAATAATTCCACATTTCCTTAAGCTGACTTTCATTTATTAAACTTCTTTTCCATTTCTTGAGTTAGGGTTCCACCGTGACTTGTTTTGTGAGAAAAAAAAATTTTTTTTTTCTGAATACCGCTTCCAAATTTAGATCAGATTTTACAGGGCAGAATTCACAAATGAGTTTTAGAAGATCCAAGCATGATGCTGGTTTTATATTACAAATTATCGGCAAGGCAGGCTGCTGAAAACCAATGATTTCTGATGAAATCTGTCCAGGATTTAGCCTGTCAAGATATTCAGAGGTGAGACAGTGTCTGCTTTTTGAAAATCAGATGTATTCAAGCAGAACAACTTATTTATAGTTAAAAATTCAAAATCCGAAGATAGTTGGTTTAATTTTGCATTTCTCCATTTCAATGTGAAATGAGGACATTTTATAATCTCCCAAATTTCGATTTGATAACCACGTTTCCTGTAATAATTGATGCCCTCATCTGATGAATCATACATTTCCAATCTCTTTCCTTTGCATTTATTTTCAAATGCAGGAAGAATATTCATGTCTTTTACTAAAGTTTTCAATTCATCAAACCTACTTTCAAAGTCTCATTTGGTTTTATTTACACAACTCACTGGAAATGAGGTCCGAAAAGAAGTCAATTTTGATGACTTTGCTTTCATTAACACCAAGTGGTGGTGGTGGTTTAGTTGCTAAGGCTTGGTGAGATTCACACCAACAAGGGGAAACTATAATAAATTCTGGCTTGGGTATAAATAAAATATGCAAATGAAAATAATGATGTGAGTCTTGATGCTCTTAATTTTCAATATATTTTCACCTGCTTTATTATTGGGGGAAAAAATTAATCGTTAAAAAAATGTATAACTCCCACGATATAAATTTCTCTTGTTGATGAATACAGCTTATTCTAATCCAACTCTCCCTGAATATTTCAGACTTAACCTATTATCCCACCTAAATGTAAGTGATGTGCTTTTACATCCTAAGGAATGAATCTCTAATGGTGTAATTTCATGCTCCATGACCCTTTTCCCCTGCCCCCCGAGTGGAAGAGAGTGTTTCCTGGGACATTCCTCGAATCCAACTCTTTATTCTAAATAATGAAGGGAAAAGGTGCTCAGTGACCTGGGGAGGTCTTGCTGGGGCAAGGACTGGAAGGAGTATTAATTTACACCACTGTATTAGTTTCCTAGGGCTGCTGTAACAAACTATACAGACTAGTAGTAGCTTATATGGAAAAGGCAATGGCACCCCACTCCAGTACTCTTGCCTGGAAAATCCCATGGACGGAGGAGCCTGGAAGGCTTCAGTCCATAGGGTCGCTGAGGGTTGGACACGACTGAGCGACTTCACTTTCACTTTTCACTTTCATGCATTGAAGAAGGAAATGGCAACCTACTCCAGTGTTCTTGCCTGGAGAATCCCAAGGATGGGGGAGCCTGGTGGGCTGCTGTCTATGGGGTCTCACAGAGTCGGACACGACTGAAGTGACTTAGCAGTAGTAGCTTATAACACCAGACACTGATGCTGTCACAGGTCCACAAACTAGAAGCCCTAAATCCTGCTGTCTGCAGTGCTGGCTCCTTCTGGAGGCTCTCAGGGAGGCTTCTTGCTGCCTCTTGCAGCTTCTGGCAGCTCCAGACATCTTTTGGCTTACAGATATATTCCTCTATTTCTGCCTCTGCCTTCACATGGCTTTTTCTCATGTGTCTGTGTGTCTGCTTTTCTGTCTCTCTTGAGAGCACCTGTCACTAGCAAGTCCTTAGGAAAGATGGCACTGGAAAGAGTCTTACATTATAGTTAAAAGGCTATCTATGCAGGGCTAGTATCTATGGTGTTCCCGCTGAGTTGGAAAGTAAGGAGAGGTGTCCACTTCTGGGCAAAATCAGTGCATTATTTTGGAAAATTATGAGCAGGAGCACGAAAATAAGAAATATTAAAGGGGTTTCCTGGTGGTCCAGTGGTTAAGAATCTGCCTGCCAATGCAGGAGATACGGGTTTGATACCTGATCTGGGAAGATCCCACATGTCGTGGAGCAGCTAAGTCTGTGCACTCCAACTACTGAGCCTGCGCCCTAGGGTCCAGGAGCCCCAGCTACTGAAGCCCATGCACCCAAGGGCTCATGCTCCACAAGAGAAGCCACTGCAATGAGAAGCCCATGCACCACAGCTAGAGAATAGCCCCACTCTCCACAAGTAAAGTCCACACGTAGCAGTGAACACTCAGCACAGTCAAAAATAAATTAAAAATTTTTTGATCTTATTGTTCTAAAAAAAGGAAGCATTAAAGGCCAGTTCATGCACCACCTATGAAATACTCTTGTTAAAACGTTGGACCTGAATATGCCCAAGATGCTATGAAGCACCATCCAATGGTGCTTTCTGCAGAGAGGGAAACGGTCCACATCTGTGTGCCAGCGGAGCAGCCACTGGATTGTGTGGTTAAACACTTGAAATGTGGCTGAAGAACAGAATTCTTAATGGTATCTACTTTTAGTTCATTTAAATTCAGATAGCTACCTGTGGCTGGCAGCCCTCAAGCAAGCTCCCACTGATGGGAAGTATGGGGACACAGGAGCCATCAAAGGGCACAGCAAGGAAGCAAAAAGACACAGCCAGGCTGCAGGTGCACCAAGGCTCTCCAGAAAGACAGAACCCAGAGGATGCGCCTCCCTAGGAGAGAGATGCGTGTTAGGAGATTGGCCCATGTGATTAAGAGGGCTAGGAATTCTGAAACCTTCAGGGTAAGCTGGCTGGAGAACCAGGGAAGAGCCACGCTGCAGCTCACATCTGAAGGGCACCAGCTGGCAGAATGCCCTTTTGTTCCAGAAAGTGAAAGTGTTCGTTGCTCAGTCGCATTCAACTCTGTGACCCCGTGGACTGTAGCCGGCCAGGTTCCTCTGTCCATGGGATTCTCCAGGCAAGAATACTGGAGTGGGTTGCCATTCCATTCTCCAGGAGATCTTCCCAACCCAGGGATCGAACCCAGGTCTCCTGCATTACAGGTGGATTCCTTACCATCTAAGGGAAGCCCAGGAAGGCCGATCTTTTTCTTCCACTCAGGCCTTCAGCTGATTAGATGAGGCCTACCCAGTTTAGATTTAAATCTTAGTCTAATCCTAAAAGCACCTTCACAATAATGTCTTGATTTTAGTACATGTCAAGAGTCATTTGCATTGATAAGTGTGGAGCTAACAATTAGTTTAGAATTTTAGTTAATATTCCTTCTATCTGTTGTCCTTTTGCTCTTGTAGCATCAACAGAGACAGAACCAAATGAAGTGATTTGGCAATTCAGTAGACATTGTACAGATATGAGGCTGGCAAATAATTTAAGTGGGACTAAATATCCAGGGGTATAATTTATCTTAGAATATTCTTAATAAGCTAAATAGAAAAGCAAATGTTTGAATCTATTGAGGAAAAAGAAAACAATAAAATTGAATAAAAGCTTAAAAAAAAACTCCCTCACAGACTACCCAGAATAATATTTGACCAACTATCTGGGTCCCCCATAGCCCAGCCAAGTTTACACATGAAATTAACCACTACTGGGGTCTTCTTCAGGCCAGCGGCAGGGAGGAAAAGGCAGAACTGGGCAGGTACAATTCTGGATTCAGAGAACCTTGGTGGATATATGGGCCTGGTCAGATCCTGATCAAAGAGGTCCACTGCAAAAGGATACTGCTGGGACAGTGGAGGAACCTGGATTGTGGCCTGAGCATTAAGTAACAACAAGAAGCATCCTTAATTGTGTTAAGCATGTAATAGCATCAGCAGAGAATGTCCATATTGTTTAAAGATGCAGAGTAAAGTAGGAGGTGTTGTAATGATCTTCCATCAGAATTTCATTAAAATAATCCCATAAGAAATAAAACAGATAAATGAAGCAAATATGGCAAAAAGGCTTCCCAAGGGGCACTAGCAGTGAAGAACCCACCTGCTAATGCAGGAGACATAAAAGATGCAGGCTCAATCCCTGGGTGGGGAAGATCCCCTGAAGGAAGGCATGGCAACTCACTCCAGTATTCATGCCTGGAGAATTCCATGGACAGAGGAGCCTGGGGGGCTACAGTCCTTGGGGTCACAAGGAGTCAGACATGACTGAGCAACTTAGCACGCATGCACATAGCAAAACCTGGAAATGTGTTGAGATTCTGTGATGGTCTGTGAGGCTGCATGACACTCTCCTCTCTGCTTTGGGTATCCTTGCAAATTCACATAACACATTTTCAGAAGGTGATTTGAAGTGTTATTTGGACCCTGTGGTAAGAGGATCCACACTGAGCATAAATGTATTTGCTAAACTAGTGCTTTTTATCAATATCTTCATGGATCCTCTCACTGTTCTTTTTTTCTATCTGAAATTCATGACTGGAAATAGCAAGCCTGTTTTCTCTCTCTCACCACATAAAAGCAATCGGATTTGGAATTATGTTAATACAGTTTGCCCGAGTTGGAGGGAAAGCATTTGCAAATTCCCACTGTGAGAATATCTCTAAATATTAGTAAAACATTAGGTGGCCACAGAACACACGTGGAGGATTTTGAAGTGTGTTAACGGCAGGCTCATGAGCAACTGGCTACTTTGGCTGAAAGATGTTCCGGGGATATTTTTTCATCTTCATTTGTGTTTTATTCAGAACTCCAAGAATAAAAAAGCAGCACTATATGTAAATCCTGGAACACTTGGTCCTTCCCCTGAACACACCATCATTTTGGCAATCTGAAAGGGAAGTCACAGTCCTAAAGTTTCACATGGAGCTGTGAGCATGAAATTTATTTTAATGTTTCTAAGTAGCATGTGTACAAATGAGGTTTGCAGTTAGGGATGCTCATATTTTTCCCAAACCTCTCATTCATATATGTGGGTTTTTTTAAATGTCTTCTAATACTCTAAAAGGAAAAAAGAGAGATATTTTTCTTTAAAATCAAAGTCTCTTCTCAGTAATAAATTTTCACTTTAGAACTCAGTAGGGTTTCTCATGAAAGGAAATGAAACAGTTTTGTCTTTCTGTCTTAGTGAACAGAAGATTTCCCAAAGAGTCTACAAGTCATAATTAAACCAGTAAAAACCCGACAGTGGAAATCTATGTATACACATATCCCTGTGTTTGATCCAAGCCAAAGTTCACCAGTTAGGTGGTTGTCTAGACGTAAATGTTCTTTGTGTGGCATCATTGCATCTGGAAGAAAAACGAAAACTCTAGCTAGAGCCTGTCCAAGCAGAGGCAACTGCAATGATATTCCAACTGAGGAAGTGACACCAAAGACCCTGGGAGACACAGCCCTTGTTCCCCTCCACCCGACCCTCCACACCTAGCTGGTGACTCTTCTTTGATTGCCGCCACGTCTGGACACGGACCTGCAGTGCCTGTCTTGTTTGCATGTGGAGTAGTAATTGCTGATAACATCGCTGCAGCTGGTGAAGAGCTCAGAATTGATCACTGCCATGCCGATCCAGGCCAGTGTCCTGTTCACGATGGGCTTTGCCCCCCAGGCTGGCTCCCCAGTCTCAGAGCTCAGCCTCTCCTGTGGGATGGGACTCCCTCTACGCTTTGGGGGCTTTCTTTGTTAATGGAAATGAATGCCAAACCGCTGAAAAGAGGGCCTTGTGGCATAACTCCTGGCACAGTCTGATTTCAAACTTCTAGAGAATTCCTATTGAAAACTTCTGGCAAATACCTATTGACAACTTCTAGCAAATTCCTTTTTCAAGCGGTCAGAAATCCCCTTTCGGCAGGTAATGCAGACACCTCAACCAGGTTGATGCCAGCTGCACGGAGTCCGTGAAGAACATTTAACCGGCAGAGTCAGAAAATGAAACTGAGAAGAATCAGGTCTTTCATTTGGAACACATTCCTCCTGTCGGATGGATTTTCAAACATGCGATCATTTTTCATCAGGCCAATTTCCACAACAGGCAAAACAGATTCAGCGCCCACCTGGGGATGTTGCTGAGTTGTCCAAGAATATGTGTATGTCATTTGTAGCCTCCAGCAACGAACAGACCACTTCACTTGCTCTCCTGGTGCCTGCTGGAGGACCAGCAGAGTGAAGCAAGCAGGCTGTGCCTTGATCATCGTCCTGACAACATGCGTGGGGGAAACCAGAGCTCTCTCCCCGAGTGAGAATCGGTGGTCTGAGGAGCAGAGGCCTGCGCACCTAGCAGACACAGAGGCCCAAGCACTGCTGGACTAACAGCAAGATGGAGAGTAACCTGGGTTTTAAAGCAAACCCATTGGTGCTGCTGTTGTTGTTCAGCTGCTCAGTCATGTCCAACCCATTGCAAACCTGTAGACTGCAGCATACCAAGCTTCCCTGTCCTTCACTATCTCCCAGAGTTTGCTCAAACTTGTCCATTGATTCGGTGATGCCATCCACTCATCTCATCCTCTGTCGTCCCTTTCTCCTCCCGCCTTCAATATTTCGCAGCATCAGGGTCTTTTCCAATGAGTCAGTTGTTCACATCAGGTGGCCAGAGTATTGGAACTTTAAGCTTCAGCTGACCTCTTTCCAAAAACAAAACTGTTGGGTCACAAGCTGCCCTTTTAAAAACATGGAAACGCCATGTGCGGGTCATTCAGTCCTAGGACATGGAGTGAAGCCTGAATCGTGAGGTGTGCTAAATGGACTGCCTCTCATCACCACCCTGCTAGCAAGGCCGCGTTCCTGTAGGTGGCTGGTGTGTCACACAGAGTTAAGGGTTAAAGGTAAGGACACGTTAGGAGGAGGAGCATCAGAACAGGCGCAGGTCTGTAGTCATGGGACACACGAGCGAGGACCCCTCGCTCCCTCCCCCGGCTCTGGTTCCTCCTGAGCCAAGGCTGGTCCACCCGGGGTGCAAGTGGTCCAGAGCCCAGGGCAGGACGGACAGGAGGCTGAAATGGGATCTGGACTGGGAACCACAGGGGTGCCTCAGCTCCCAGCCATCAGTTTCCAGTAAATAAAAATAAAATGTAAAGTCTTACTCCCACTTTTATGTACTCTTAAGAGCTTTCTTTTTACGGTTTTGCTTCCATCAGTGTGTGTGTGTGTGTGTGTGTATGTGTGTGTGTGTGTGTGTGTGCAAGCGAGCGCGCACGCGTGTGAGACTGGAGTGTGTGAAGACAGAGATTAATGGCTCTCCTGCAGATCAAGGCCCCGCTATTAGCTCGCCTGCGCCCGAGCCACCACATCACTCATCTAAAACACCTTATAATAGTCTGATTGAATGGGAGGGTGATTTTTATGATGTGAGTTAAATGGAAATTACGGTGATTTTTGAAACTCTAACATATGGCCCCTACTGATTACTTTTCCCAACAAATTTTTCATGTGGTCATAATCGAAATTTAAATAAGAGTCTTTGGGGGGAAAAAGCCGGTGTATGAACGCCCTGTGCCCTCAGGCCTCCTAGGAGGACAATAAAAACCAAATTTCCTGAAGTCGAAGGAAAATGCGAGGCAAGTGGAAAATTAATGGTCAGGAAAAAAACACCTCCAGAAAAAAAAAAACTCCCTGCAAATGTCTTTCCTAACAATAGTTTTCAGCCAGAATTGACAAGAGAGAGTGGAGATTTTCTGATAAGGCCGCAACCAGATCTGCAGAGCTTTGTGAGGCAATCAGCCCAAACACTGACATAAAACGGCTTTAATTGAGGGCACGTCCCTTCTAGATCATGCCTCCTGATACAATGCATGTGGTGAAAATGTTCCTAAACCATCTACACGGTCTTTCTCAGTCTAAAACCACCTCTTTTTAAATTACAAAAGAAACACGTGCACACTGTGGACATTTTTGAAAACGCACAAAAGTATAGAAGAAAAGATAAAAAATAGAGATATATTAATAAAATCCCAAGACCCAGAGGTACAAGCTGTGAGTAGCTATTACCATCTTCATACTCTCTAGTCCTTTTTTTTTAAAAAAAATATGCCTTCCAAAAAAAAAATATATGCCTTCCTAATCTAAAGTATTTGAGATTGTGCTTCTCGTCAATGTAGTCTGCTCCTTCTCACTTAATTTCATAGGCTCCACATTTTCCAATGCTGTTAAAGACTCTTCATAAAATCCTTTGTAAAACCATAACAACACATGACTGTCCACAGTGTACACCATCTGCACGGGTACCACGCTTTCACGAGTGCATTTGTAATTTCCCTTCTCTACCACCAAATGCCTAGGACTAATTTAACAAAATGTGAAAATGAAAGTTAGTCACTTAGTTGTGTCCGACTTTTTGGGACACCAAAGACTGTAGCCCACCAGGCTTCTCTGTCCATGGGGATTCTCCAGGCCAGAATTCAGGAACACATTGATTAAAGAATATGTATTCTTTTTCTTAAGATCAGAGGCAGTTTGGTAGCTGTTACTTAAATGCCCAAATACTGGAAGGGATGGAAATTTTCAATGTCTTTGGAGGAAGATAGGGGTCGAACACCAGGAAGTAAGTCTTAGTTTCAGGTGTGCAGCAACATGATTCAGAATATATATCTTCTTTTTCAGACTCTTATCCATTATAGGTTATCACAAAATTTTGAATACAGTTTCCTGTGCTATATAGTAGGTCCTTGTTGTTAAATCAAATACACTGTAATTTTTAAAAAATGAAAGGAAAGAAATTGTCTTTTCAAGCTATTTGGGAAGGTTTGATCACTTTAATATAGCACATTCCCAGGGATTTTAATAGATCACTTATGTAATGTGTTTTACCTGTGAAAAGAAAGACACCTTCTGTGACCAAGGCAGGGAAAGGGTCCGCGTGTGTTAGGATCCTGGAGACTGTTCTTGAGTAGGGGTTGGGGGCGAGGTGGGAGTAAGGTGCAGGATTGGCCCCTTACTCCTCCTCAGTGACTGGGGTTTTAAAGGGCCACAGGGACCATGCAAAGGCTGAGTATCTTGCTCATCACAGGAGGTGCTCCGGACAGTCCTGCTGCTGTGGTTACAGCTGCCAATAACAAGCCTAGCACCTATCCACCACAGTGCAATGTAGTTGTTATAATAACATAGTCAATGATGGTACAGCTGCTGCTAAAAATATAGTTATTACAATACTATAGTTATTAGTGATACAATGCTAATAATAATGTCAATATTATAACATAGCTATTAATAGTATACTATAATACATAATATGCCGCTGCTGAGTCGCTCAGTCATGTCTGACTCTTTGTGACCCCATGGACTGCAGCACACCAAGCTTCCCTGTCCAGCACCAGCTCCCAAAGCTTGCTCAAACTCATGTCCATCGAGTCGGTGATGACATCCAACCATCTCATGCTCTGTTGTTCCCGTCTCCTCCTGCCTTCAATCTTTCCCAGCATCAGGGGCTTTTCTAACAAGTCAGTTCTTCATATCAGGTGGCCAAAGTATTGGAGCTTAGTTAGCAACATTTCTTGTCAATGGTGCTGTACAGGAAACAAAATGGCATTAACATTCTAAAGATTTGATTACACCTGTTCATTTTCATATGTGTGTATACATGTATACCTGTTCATATATGTGTATTAGAAATTAGATATGTGGGTGTATAAACCAGACTCCTTAGGGGAAAAAACTAGCTTTGAAAGGACGTTGGAGAATTTTTAACTCAAGAGAAGATGATTTGGGAAAAGTAAGGGTGGGTTTTTTTCTAAATGTTGATGCCAAAATTGGCTATCCAGGTTGGGACAGCAATTGCAGGAAAGATCTCAGAGTAGAGGGAATGGTTTTAGTCCTGGGTGGTCTGGGAATGGAAGATGCTAAAGAGGGCTTAGGAGGAGATATAAACTAGGAGGGCCAGATCCTAGAAGGGAGCCCGAAGAAATTTATTTTGTTGGAAGGAAACAGAGAATGGGTTTCTCTGGAGGGACAAGGTCTCAGTTGCAGGTCACCAGGTCCGGAGACCCTTCCGTCACCTCCTCAGGCTGAGCATCTGCCTCCCTGCCTCCAGAAGGGAGAGAATTCTGCCATCTAAGCATCCTCACGGAGCCTTATTCAGTGAGACTCAAGCCACTGCCATATCCAACCCAGTGCTGAGAGCAACACAGTAACTATTGTTTGAATCAACTTTATACCTGGAGGAAGTTTCAGGAGGAACACGTGAACCCCAAAAAAGTAGAGAAAGAAAGCTGACGTAAGAAGGTGGGTGAGTCCCACTGAGACATCGCAGGGAGGCAAAGGCCACCCACCGGACCCAGAACTGGCCCGCAGGAAAGGCTCCATTTCAGCCCATTACCTGCAGGTGAGTGTTTAAGAAACCAAAGAAAAACAAAACACCACTTTCACTGGGGTTCATAATAAATCTAAACGCTTCGCTAATTGCCTGTCACCACTACAAATAATTCGTGTTTTCGGGGAATTTTTATTTTTTTAAAGCCCTGGAAATAAAACAGAACTTTTAATTCATTTGAAGACATGGAGAAAAAAGAGGGGGCAGTGCTCAAGGATAACAGGGAGGTCTGGAGCTTTATCTGAAAAGTGCAACTGAGAGAGGTAAAGATGAAAGCACAATGGAAAGCCAGCCAGAAACAAGCCTCCCAGACGATGGAAGTGCTGATCGTTTACGTACCATCTCTTCTAATCTAAAGACCCAGGGTAGCACTTGGGCTGAGGGAGGGGAGGTTGGAGGACGGGACAAGGGGTTGGGGGCAGCGGTTCCCAGAATGAGTGGAGGTGAGACACCCCACCTTCTCTGCAGGCCTGTGGGACCTGCAGGTGTATGTTTACACGCTGGTTTCTTCAGCACCTCCAGATGTCACTTGTGGCTTCATGACACTTCTGTTTTTTCTCAAATGTAGAATTTAATACAGTATCAAATTACATCACTCACTGCGCCTGGAAATCACCTCTTAACTTCCACCAACCGACTGACAGAGACGGCGTGGCATCACAGGGGACGTGTTGCCAGAACATGTTTGCTGCCAGTGCGCTGCTGACTTCTTCCAAGAACGGTCGTATTCAAATAAAATGTTAGGAAATGTGAATGCAGAGCTTTGATCCATGTACCAATAATAATTATCACAGCAAACTTGCTGTGGTGAATCCCCTTAGGGTTTTAACAAGAAAGATATCAAACTGAGATATAAAGTTTTAGGCTAGAAATCTAGAGCAAATTATTAGGGATGACTAGATGGAGCATAGAGGATTTTTAGGGTGGAAAAAACACCCTGTGTGACACTATAATGATGAATACATGTCACTAAACATTTGTCCAATCCCACAGAACCAAGAGGGATCCCTGATGTCAGTATGGACTCTGATGATGATGCATGCATGTAGGTTCATCAGTTGTAACACAGGGACCACCTGGTGGGGATGTTGATGGTGGGGAAGAAAGTAAAGGGAGGGGGCAGACGGAAACCTCTGCTCCTTCTGCTCAATTTTGCTGTGAATCCAAAACAGTTCTAAGAAATTATTGTGGTTATTGCTCAGTAAGTCAGACTAAGTCGTGTCTGACTCTGTGACCCCGTGGACTGCAGCATGCCAGGCTTCCCTGTCCATCACCAGCTCCCGAAGCTTGCTCAAACTCACGTCCATGGAGTTGGTGATGCCATCCAACCATCTTATCCTAAAAAATAAAGTATATTAAAAAAAATCTATAGCAAATTATTGATCAAGGCTATTAAACTTCATTCAGAATCAAACTGAGACATTCTTTTTTTTTTTTTTCCAATGCGACTGTGAATTGCTTTAAACTAGAAGACCTTGTATGTTTACCTGAGAAGGAAAAAGGATGTGCAAGTCCCTGCCGCCGGGAGAGAGTTCGAGAGGAAGAGGTGGAGGAAGTCTGAGTCTGCCCCAGACTGCATGTCCAGCCCTTACAGAGCGGGAAGCAGACTTCCTGCTGCCTCCCACTCCGGGGCCACAGGGACCCTGTCTCAGCTTCCCCTGGCTTTCCCACCCTCTCCTCCACCAGGTCACCACAATCAAATCTTGGTGGTGGAGGACTTCTGGGGTCAAGGACCACACTCAGCCACACGGCCATCTGGATGCTGACAGGCACAGGCATCGAATCAGGACTTTGCTGATCCTGGAGCTCTCAGATGGTATTTTTGAAACATGTCAAAGCCATGCCTTCCTGGGAACTGCAGAGAGAAATACCAGGGTCTGTTTACCGGTCCAGGAACTTGGCCCACCCCCTCTCATTCATTCCTGGATTAACAGTGTTGACATTTTTCCACAAAGCCAAAGCCTGGAGGATTTGGGACCTTAATTATTTGTCGGTGAAAATAATTAAAGGAAGGTGACATTGCATCCTGCTGTTTCATTTACAACGTGGTTTTCCAGGATCGCTGCATCAACCCTCGCAACCACACTACCCCATAAGCAGTGCTATTACTTCCTTTATATACGAGGAGACAAAGGCTCAGAAAAGCTGAGTAACACTTGAGGTCACAGGGATAAGGGGGAGGGGGAAGGTGGGGGCCTCAGATTCGACTCCCAGGGCCTTTCTTTGGCACTAAGAGCACCCCTGTTACTCTCTTCTGTTCTAGGAGCTCTGACTGCTGGAAAACGGGAATCATCTTGTTCGTAATAGGAAAACTTTTGTTTACGTATATATATAAATATATAACACATATATATAAATATATAACATATATATATATAAACATATAACATATATTTTAGAAAACGTATGCATTTTTGAATAGCTAAAAAATTTGTGACATTTTAATTCCACTTGTTTGACTTAGTATGAATAGAATGCTAGATTTCTAATTTATAATCATTCAAAATTGTGATATAGTTGAGTGTATTTTGGCATCTAGGATTATTGCTAAAAGTCTAGAAAATTTATTATCTTTGTGAGTAAAAAAAAATTTGAATGAGCCTTGAAATTTCTAATCCAATTCTGAGAACACAAATAAATATTATGTTTAACAAAAACAGGAAATTAACATGATATAGTATTATTAATTAAAGTAAAATTTTAAAAAGGAATGTTGGCTCCAGGTAACTAAAGTAACATCACCAATATCGCAATTAAAATGAAAAGAAGGATTAAAAAAAAGAATCGTCTCTTTTTTAGATCCAATCACATCCCACAACTGAAGAACCCGTGGGACAGCACAGTCATTCCAGTATTTGAGTCCTCATTAGAGCCAATACAGGTTTAGGTTTAGCTAATAACATAATAATCAGCAGTTAACAGACTTCCGGGGCTGATTGACCACATGTGAGTGAGTGTAACACAGATCCAGTCTGAGATTGTGTTTGTAGGTTTTGCTTACACCCACAGCCAAAAACAAAATTAATTCTCTCTTGTTATTTATTATGGAAGCATGGTAGTCATGTAAAAAAACAATAGGAAGACAGGCGGAGGCAGCAAATTTGTGGAAATAGAATTGAGGATCCACTGCCTGCATGGAAATAAAAGCCTTTCGAGCAAAACGGTGTATAAATAAAAGACAAGTAACTAGCACATGTTATAAATGACGCCTTTCCTGCCCTGTGTGTCGTAAAATGCTTCCTGAAATTTTAGAAAGTCCAGCCTGGCTAGAATGTAATGAGGAGGAAAGTAACCAGCATCAGGGGGACGTGGGGATCGTGTGGCCACTGGAAATGACCAGGCTTCTGGCCTCGTGGCAGCCCTTGATCCTTAATAAATAGCACGGTAGTAAACCCAGTTAGGATATAATCTGTGCAGCAGGACAAAAATTAGTACCATGCCATCTCTCACTGCTGATTTCATCACACTGTGTATGGTGGGGGAGTGACTTTCTTACATGAGGATGAGTTTTTATGAAATATGTACTTTTCCTGACATTTTAAGGGGAGAAAAAGATGTGCCGTGAGAGGCAACGTATTTATTTAAGGAGTAAATGCCTGAATTTTTCAGTGAGATGGAGCTAAATGAGAGAAGGCTGGAGCAAGCGGGCCATTAATATGACAAGCAGCTGGGTGTCCACAACCTGAGCACCCATCGCCCGGCAGCAGCGCAGAAAGAGGAGCCTTACAGGTAGGGCCTGGGACTCACTTCTGTTCACGCTTGATGGATTTACTGATAATTCACATTAAGACTCAGGCTTCCCAAGAAAGCAGAAAAGAAAAGGAAAAGGCTTTGTCACATTTCAATAAAGATAAATGATTCGGAGGTCAAAAAACTGGCAGAAATGGGAAATGAGAAAGCTGCTCTGTGAATTACTGGGAGACCTCTTTTAAGTACCTCTTAACTGTGTTCTCAATTTAGCCCCCATTCATTTGTCTTCCTTTCGAAAATACTATAACAAATGCAGAATTCCTTTGGAGAATGCTTTCAACTAGAAATACAAGCAAGCACATTGGAAATTTTTAATTTTCTAAAGCATGTTGCAAAGGTAAAAGAAAGCAATGAAAGTAATTTTGATAACATATTTTATGTGGGTAACATATAAATATGCTTTTTGATAACATATTTTATGTGGGTATTTTAGTTTGGGTAAACTCTGGGAGTTGGTGATATACAGGGAGGCCTGGTGTGTGGCAGTCCATGGGGTCGGAAAGAGTCAGACACGACGGAGCAACTGAACTGAACTGAACTGATTTTATGTGGCCCAATACAACTAGAATTTTAATTCAACAAGCCATTGATACAAAAATGATGTTGATGAGGTCATCACACTCTTTTTGTGACACAGAGTCCTCAAATCCGGTGTGTGTTCCACCACATGGTGGGTGGGCCACATTCCAAGCCTCCGGTGGTTTTATGTGGCCAGGAGCTGCCCTGCTGGACAGCAGAGACTCCAGATATCTGGCTTAACCAGGTTCTAGAAATTGGATGCTCTAAATAGAATTCTAATTTTGTTATAAAACATATTCGATGCTACAGCATGATTTTCTTGGCAATTAAGACGGTTTTGAAAAGAGAACAATGTTGTGGGCATTAAGTCAAATTTAAGCATATTTAAAGAGACATTTCGTGTTCCTACGTGTCTTGACTGGATGACCTCCTACAGATGAAGTGAGTCGTAGTTTTCATCATTTAGGAGTTTGGGAAGAGCTGAAGGATTATTAGTGCAATAATTCCAATCTGCTTTTAACAAGAAATGGAAGTTTTTAAAAAGCTGAAATTCATAGTATTAATAAGACAATAATTAGTGAATATAATAAAATAAAAACAGACTCACGGACATGGAGAACAGACTAGTGGTTTCCAGTAGAGAGAGACAAGGTAAAGGTAGGGGATACAAACTACTATGTTTAAAACAAATAAGCTACAAGGATGTATTTACAGCGCAGGGAATACAACCTACATTTCATGATGACTTTAAATAGAGTGTAACCTTTAAAAATTGGGAATCACTGTGGTATACACCTGAAACATATAATATTGTACATCAACTACACCACAACAAAAAGTAAGATCTAAAAAAATAATAACAACAGCATAGAGCAGACCCTAGATGTTAAATCCATGGTTGTACAGTCCTCAAAAGTCTATGAAATGAGTACTATTACTAACCTTATTTTAATACTTTTTTAATTGACCCTTGGAGAAATAAATACTCTGCTTAAGGTCACAGAGTAGGAGCCGTGTGGAACCTGCAGCCCCTCGACCCCCTCAGTGGGCACATGGGGGGCCCGGGCCACCTCTAGGGCAATGCCCCAACACACTGGTGGCCACATCCCCTCCCTCCAATGTCTCCGAGGCTGTGCTGTTGCCTGGGATGTGATTCCAGGTTGCCTGTGCATCCTGATGACCTCAGAGGGAAGCATTTTCTGGCAGAACAAAGAATTCAAGAAACGTAGAAAGGAAACAAAGCTCCTAAGAATCACTTTTGATCAACTTACTAAATGTTTCCAATGGTATTCAGGTATTCACGAACCAAAACCAGCCACTGCGATTAGAATATGTAATTTGGGTCCATCATGGTGAAAGTGGGTTTGCTCCCTGAATCTCTTTGTTCCCTGGATTCACAAAGCAGGAATTCTCTTAGGAACATTTAGGAAGATTGCCAAGATGAGGGAAGATGATGCACCAGAGAGACGTAGGCAAGGAGGAAGGAAGAGGCGGGAAAGGGAGAAAAAAAAACAGAAGGAATCACAAAAGGACAGGATCACAGAGAAGCTTTCCGTTTTGTGTTTGCTGTTTTCCCTCTTGCTCAAGACCTGAGGAGGCTTAGTTCAGTCCGGTGCTTCCCTCTCGTGACTGAAAGGCAGAATGCACTCGTCATGCTCTGAAAAAGATTCGAAAGTCATAAACTCAGACCCTTCCGCCTGACCTGCACAGAAGTGGGTTCTTCCTCCATCCTGTGCTAGGAGTCCAGTCCCTGGACAGCCAAGCCAGGTTCTGCTCCTTCCCTGAACCAAAGACCCCCCATTGCTTCTGAAATTCCTCAAAACAAATTATCACAAAGATCCTTGAATGCAGAATCCTTCCAGACTTTTTAAAATTTCTCAGTCATATATGGGCATCTCCATGCATCAGATTCAACCGTGTGTTTTACTCTTTTTTAAAATATATTCAAGCAAAGCTTCCTGGAGAGAAGACGTCTCACCCATTCTTTCTGATCTCATGTTTCATGGGTTTACCTACTATTTAGTGAGATGACGGCATTTTCTACTATTTAGAAACTAGGCCTTATCTAATATTTAGTAAAACTTTGAAATTGTGGATTACCTAATCCTTAGCTAAATTTTGAAATGATATCAAAACAGAAGACACCAACTTGGAACCAAGTAGTAATGAATACATTGGTTGAGGCAGCATCAATGGGTGCCCAGCGAGCCATGAGCATTGGTCAGTGCAGCTTGGGCCCTGGTTGGTGCGTCTGTGCTAAGTTGCTTCAGTTGTATTCCGACTCTTTGCAACCCCATGGACCGTAGCCCACCAGGATTCTCTGCCCATGGGATTTTCCAGGTAAGAATACTTCAGTGGGTTGCCTTGCCCTCCTCCAGGGATCTTCCCAACCCAGGGATCAAACCTGTGTCTCCCATGTCTCCTGCATTGGCAGGCGGTTCTTTACCACTGCGCCACCAGGGAAGCCCCTGACAAGTGCAGCCTATCACATAGGCAGAATCTGAGAAGACAAGGTCCCCCAGGGTCTGTTGGTACTGCCTCACCCCTCCGCCAACCCTGCAGTTCAAAGGGCCTAATGCTGCTGCTGCTGCTGCTGCTGCGTCGCTTCAGTCGTGTCAGACTCTGTGCGACCCCATAGACGGCAGCCCACCAGGCTCCCACATCCCTGGGATTCTCCAGGCAAGAACACTGGAGTGGGTTGCCATTTCCTTCTCCAGTGCATGAAAGTGAAAAGTGAAAGTGAAGTTGCTCAGTAGTGTCCGACCCTCAGCTACCCCCATGGACTGCAGCCTTCCAGGCTCCTCCGTCCATGGGATTTTCCAGGCAAGAGTACTGGAGTGGGGTGCCATTGCCTCCTCTGAAGAGCCTAATGGGAACCTGGCTATTATAGTCGTGTTAACCTATGATTTCCCATGACCTTACCCGGGTGAACGTTCAGGAGATGGCCATTTGAATAATAATGTTATGAATAATAATGTTAATAACCCTGAACCTCTTCCTGAGTAATGGGCAGCCCATCAGATGAATCGGAGAAGGCAATGGCACCCCACTCCAGTACTACTGCCTGGAGAATCCCATGGATGGAGAAGCCTGGTGGGCTGCAATCCATGGGGTCGCTGAGGGTCGGACACGACTTGAGCAACTTCACTTTCACTTTTCCCTTTCATGCATTGGAGAAGGAAATTGCAACCCACTCCAGTGTTCTTGCCTGGAGAATCCCAGGGACGGGGGGAGCCTGGTGGGCCGCCATCTATGGGGTCACACAGAGTCGGACACGACTGAAGTGACTTAGCAGCAGCAGCAGCATCAGATAAATGCTCTTTTTCAAGATAGAAATAGACAGGGTTGTTTCTCACTGTGTCTTATGTCCACCGAACTTGTCAGAGTATCAGGGGAATCCACAAAATATTGAACCTCTGCTTTAGAAAAAGCAAAGATGACAGATTTCCTGAATTTCAGGAGGGAGAAGCCACAAAATAACCAGCGTTTGCCAGTTCTCAGTACCAATCATTCTACGGGCTTTTGGTCTGCACGAGGTTATATCTTCACAAGGTCCTTAGCTTAATCACCCTATGTCTACATGTTTTTATGCTGAAGACTGTTTTCAAGTGTTTGAGCATCCAGTTGAAAAAGGACTCTGAGACACATTTAATGAGCTTCAGGTTTTGCCCCGTCATTATATAAATAATAACTCTTGTTATTTTTAAAATCAACTTGGGAATAAGGATGGGAGATTCTAATCCTTTATTATTTGTTGCTGTGTCATCTCACTACATCTGCTGTCAGGCCGCCAGCCCGAGGCAATGCTTGTCACAGGACTTGGGTGTGGGATGAAGGAATTCCTTTTCGCTGATTGCCTTTTCATCAGGAGGGCTGGCCTGGCCAAGGACACCTATGACGTCCTGGCCTCCAGGGAGCAGGGTGCAGGCTCTTCCCTTTGTGGGTGGCCTGCTGGGCAAGGAGGCGGGTCTCCTGGTGACTGGTCCTGTGTTCCAGCTCCAGGCCTTGAGCCACACCACCCACTGCCCTTCCTGGGCCCCCAGCTCGCAGATGGCAGGGCAGGGCAGGGCAGGGCAGCTCAGGGCCTGCCCAGCCTCCATGACAGCCTGCCGGCCACTCACAGTAAACCTGCCTCCGCCTCCTGTCAGTCTGTTTCTCCTGCCCCTCCCTCCTCCCAGACCCCTACCTCCCACCCCAGCCCCTTCTTGGAGTAAGAGGCTCTCAGAGCCCCTAATGTTGGAAAACTGAGCCCCTCTTTAATGTCCACCTTCTCTTTTCTCTCCTCTGACTGGTTTCACATCTAGTGTTTAATTTGCACTGTTCTCACCTCCCTGTGGGGCTTCCCTGAAAGCTCAGCTGGTAAAGAATCTGCCTGCAATGCGGGAGACCTGGGTTCAATCCCTGGGTTGGAAAGATCCCCTGGAGAAGGAAAGGGCTACCCACTTCAGTATTCTGGCCTGGAGAATTCCACGGACTGTGTAATCCATGGGATCACAAGGAGCCAGACACGACTGAGCGACTTTCACTTTCACTTTTCCCACCTCCCTGGAAAAACAAGTCATGCCACAATAGTAAAAAATAAAACCAGTAGTGGCAATTAAAAATAAAATGACCATGATCATGAAATCTCTACATTGTCACTCATTATTGCCAGGCCTTAATGGTAACTGAAGTCAGGAAACAGAAAACACATTATTACAGGTTTTTACATCTTTGCCAAGATGAAACTTGCTCTTTAAATATTGACAAAGAGCTGGTTTCCTGTGTTTAAAGACTTCTCGTGTTCTCTGAAAGGGAACTAAAATAGGGAAAGGGTAACAGAAGAGGAGGAGCGGACCTTGTAACGTGAATTACCCCCAGACCCCCTTGCGTCTGTCTCCAGCCCTCAGACTTGAAGCGGACGACTCCTCTCTGCCCATGGGGAGTGTCAGCCATTCCTAGAAGCCTTGTGTTCCTGTGTCTTCCTGGTCACAGTGTTGCTTTTGCTCTATTTTCCCTGCCGGTCCTCACTCTCCTGTGATTTTATTTTCTCCTTCCTTGTCCGGTGTTCTTTATCCTCTTCTGTAAAGTTCACCTTCGCTTTCAAGGGTAAATCCCTTTGTATGAGAAAGACACACGGTAGGTTAAATGGAGCTCAGGTTTTCTCTCTGCAGGAAGACTCCCAGCACCACTGACTAACTTCAGATTCTTCCACAACGCATCGGGACACAAAGCAGGGGGCCGCCGTCCCAGGCCCCATCATTCTGAGACGTGCACAAGCTGAGGATAGTTGTTTCCCTTTGGGATCACTACCTTTCCTGTCCCCTATCTTTCCCACCAAGTGAAGCCCACCTACCTAAAGATGAGGCAGAACCCAGAGACGGAAGGGCTGGAAGCTCTGATAGCATCAGCCCGGATCAGCTGAGCTGCATAGGAGCCACCCTGGACTTCTGGGTGGGAGTCAAAAAAAATAAACAATCAACCACCACCGTGTGTTCATCGACCTAGTTCACTGCGTTTCTGTGATGCTTGTTAAAGAGCCTTTACTAATACAGTGACACAGCCTCCTCATCCTTCCTAATTTCCTTCCTGCCACATTTCAGATGGGAACAGGCTATGTGTGGTTTATGCAACCAAGAAATCAATCGATTGCACGCAAAACTAAGTCAGTACACAACAACACTTCTCATCATGATACTTTAAAATAAAATACTGATGAAGATTTCAACCTGTATTACAGAGGACAGCAGATGCTGTATTAAAATATCTTAAATATATTTACATATTGAATTAGCTTGCTGACTCTAAATGCTATGTACATAACCTAAGGAATAGACTATGTGTAATGTTTTATTTAAAAACTATGTGATTTCAAGTCATTAAGAATATATCTAAAAAAAAAAAAAAGAAAATGTCTAAACTTATCATCAATACCAGAGGTTTTTTAGACAGAGTATCATATTTCTTTAGAATTCCACTGCCAAATTGTCTAACCTTAACATGTGCATGTGAGCTCAACCACTCAGTTATGTCCGACTCTTTGTGACCCCATGGACTGTAGCCCAACCAGGGTTCTCTGTCCATGGAATTCTTCAGGCAAGAATATTGGAGCTGTTGCCATGCCCTTCTCCAGGTGATCTTACCAACCCAGAGACTGAACCCACATCTCCTGCACCTCCTTCATTGGTAGGCAGATTCTTTACCACTGAGCCAGGAAACCTTAATATGCCTTGATATACATCTGAGGGAGGCAAAGAGAAAGAGAGAAATTGGAACAGAAACAAACAGACAAAACATGTCACTGAGAAATACGTATCTATACAGAGGGTAAGTGTTTTAATAGTTTTCATTACAATGAACATATATGGGACATACAGACTGTGAGGAAAACATAATATGTACTGAACGACAATATCAAACTTAAAAATGAAACTCTCAATATAATTTTTAATTAGCCCATCTGTATACAGGTCACCAAAACACATCTCTGTTTGGAAGAATAGCCCTCTATCACTTTCCTATGGGCTAAGAGGTGCTCCTTTCCACTAGCCTGCTGATTTCCCAGAAGAAATCAGACGCAGTCTGGGGAGTGTGATCTCATTCTAGAAATTACATTTAAGAAAACACTCGGGTTTGCCTGGGACCACCAGTCTTGCAGCTGCCAGGATGAGTGTTTACACGGAATGCGTCCTCGAGTGCCATCTGAAGCGCGCATGGCCTCCGAGTCAAACACGCTGCCTGTGGGGTCGTGGGGGAGTATTTCCTACATCCGGCAGGTGCATTTCAGAGAGTGGAGGGGGCCATTCCTGAATTTTCTGCATGCATGTAAGGCTCTCCAGGGTCCAGTGTGGCTTGCAAATGTTGATTCCAGCACAAAACAGAGCTGTTTCTACCCCAAAGCAGGTTTCCATTCCTGAAATGCATTGAAAATCATGAGAAGCTCTTTAGAGTCTGTTCTGATAGACGTGTTGTTTTATCATTTGCCAAAGAGAGGCTCCTTTGTATGCTGTGAATTTTATTTGTTAAATCTTTTGAGTGATTCTGCCTTCTCTTCTCTGTTCTGTTAAAATAAAAAGAGTGGTACAGAACACTTCTGAAAGCTTACATTTTATCTACTTATCAGTTAAATGCTGCCTAGAGATTTCACATTTAAAAAAGAATTATTGGAGAATAGTTGTTTTGCCACATTTTTAAAAATCCCAATTTCTCATGAAAACTGGAAGTGGTCAGACTCGGACCCTGGTCGTCTGGACTTGAATCTGTCCCCATCTCTCTCCCTGTATTCACTGCAGATCCCAATAGCTCTGTTTTCCCAAGCTGCAGAACTGAGTCAGTGTCACGTTTATAAAAATCAGCTCTCTGTGTTTGTGAAAATCCACTTAGAGACCCTCAGTTCTAGTCTACTGATCAACCCTCATGTCAATACTACAGTGTTCAGTCACCATTGCTTTTAAGTATGTTTTAAAATCAGGAAATGTGATTCCCCTAAATTTGTTCTTTTTCAGGATTTTTTTTGGCTATTCTGGGTCCTTTGCAATTTTCATATAAATTTTAGAATCAGCCTGTCGATTTCTATAGGGCAGAGAGCTAGGGTTCTGATAGAGATTGCATTGAATCTGTAGATCATTTGCGAGTGTACTGCAGTTTCATAAAAATATGAAAATTATATTTCCATCCATTGACTGTTTCTTGAAAACATGAAGAAAGTGAAAGTGTTAGCTGCTTGGTCTTATCTGACTCTTTTCAACCCCATGGACAGTAGCCCACCAGAATCCTCTGTCCATGGAGTCCTCCAGGCAAGAATACTGGAGTGTTGCCATGTCCTTCTCCAGGGGATCTTCCTGACCCAGGGATTGAACCCGGGTCTCCTGCATTATAAGTAGTTTCTTTACCGTCTGAGTCATCAGGGAAGCCCAATAAAGTAAGTCATAAAAAATGTGGGGCTTCCTAGTGCATATAAAAGTCTAGTTTATACTGTAGTCTATTAAGTGTACAATAGCATTATGTCAAAAAAATAACATACATGCCTTAAACAATACGTTATTACTCAAAAAATGCTAAACATCATCTGAGACTTCAGCAAGTCACAGGAGTAACATCAAAGACCACAGATCACAGATCCCATAGCAAATACAAAAACAGTTGAAACATTGTGAGAACCACCAAAACGTGACACAGAAATATGAAGTGAGCAAATGCTGTTGGGAAAACGCTACCATTAGACTTGCTGGATGCAGAGCTGACACAAACCTTCAGTTTGTGAAAAACACAATGAAGCAAAGCTGGATAAAATGAGATATGTCCGTACTTAGATTTTCTGGAGTTTCTTTCAACATTGGTAGTTTTCAAAGCACCTGCCTTGTACATCTTTTGTTAAATTTATTCCTAGTATTTTATTCTTTTTCAGGCTATTGTGAGTGGAGTTGTTTCCTTAATTTCATTTTCAGGATGTTCATTACAAGTTCATAGAAACACAATTGATTTTTAAATATTGATCTTCTATCCTGCAACCTGGCTGAACTCATTTATTACTTCTCACAATTTTTAGTGGATTCTTTGGGATTTTCAATTTACAGGTCATTGATTTTCATTATTTTCTACATTGAGTAAACCTTTCTATTGTGTATACTGCTTGCCAGCCACTGTTTTAAGCCCTCTGCAAATATGAACTCACCTAATCCTCGTAACAGCTTCTGAGGTGGGATGGTTTATAGTCCCCTTGGCAGATGGGGACGCGATCCCCGGGCCATCTGAAATCAGGGCAGGGACCGTGACGATCATTCCCAGCTCATCCTACCCTCCACCCTCTGCTCACCGGGCAGCACACAGACCCTACTCCCTTTTGGTCATGATGCCGAAAGCTTGGCTTGTCTGTACAGATGCCAAATCAAATCTCAGGAACAGAGTTTTGGGTGAAGTAGGAAAGGATAGCTTTACTGCTTTGCCAGGCACAGGGAGACAGGGTGGGCTCAGGCCTTCAAAACCAAATATCCCAACTTGGGGAGATAGCAAGAAGTTTTATAGTAATTGTTTAAAGATGGCATGACCAGTCCACGGACATTCTTCTGATGGGTGGGTGGTGAGGGGGGTCAGCATGGTCAACCTTCAGGTCAGCTGCTCTGGGGTCTCCGTGCTTGTGGGCAGCCATACCATCATTAATCATTAATTTCTCCCACCTAGAGGGTTTTCAGTCTTGAGCAAAAGAGCTCAAAGACGTGGTTGTATGTATCCATTGATGGGAAACCAGGACCCTGCCCCAAGGCTGCTCTTGACTGCTTCTACCTGGTCTCACCTCCCCTCCTTTTCCTAGTTAACAACTGCTTGAATCTCCCCACTGGGACTCAGGGAAGGTCGTGGAGGCTGAATAAAGGCTGTTCCCTGTAATCACAGAAAGGGGGGACACAGAGGCCTTGTGCCAGGAGCTCCGCTGGGCCCGGCTTGGTGTCAGTCACTCCATCCAGGCTTTGCTGCCCCCACCCCGCCCTCTCATGGGTGAAGCTTCTGCTCTCTGGCACCGCAGGGTTCTTGCTCCTCCAGTTTTCTCAGAGTTACCTGGGTGCTACATCATTTCTCTGGGGGTCAGCGTCAGGCAGCTCTCCGCCATCTATTGGATGCAGAAGGACACAGGCAATCCCAGGAAATCAGTGCTACCGACCATGTGGATTTGAGTCCCCAGCCTGCCCTGGAGTCCCTGTGTCGCTCAGGAAAGGCTCTAAGCTTTCCAGAGGAGATGCTAGGAGAACCCATGTGGGCAAGGAAAGAGCCACCCTCCTGCTAGACCGTCCTGGAGAAGACCCAAGAGTGTCCTCCAGAGTCCAGGAGTCCACTGGATCCCAGCCCCTTGTTTGTATAGGTTTTCTGACACATGATATCCTTATTTTTTATTCTTCTCTTTTTTTAAGCAGATAATCACCTTTCAGAGAGAGTGGTTTAGCCTGTGGGATCTAAAAAAAAAAGAAAATCAAAATTCATTTTGATATTTGGCAAAACTAATACAATTTGTAAAGTTTAAAAATAAAATAAAATATAAAAAAAAAAAGAAAAGAAAATCAAACTCCAAGAGTAGAGAGTGGAGGGGTGGCAGTCAAAGGGCACTCACTTCCATCATCAACGGGTGCATAAGCCCCGGGGTTGAGCCACAGTTGAGACTCTAGTTAATACACTACTGATTGGAGACATATTAGCTCACAGGTTTTGGTTTCTGCAAAAATCCCATGGTCAATAGTATGCTAGCAGTAGTGCATTGTATACTTGAAATTTTCTAAAAGAGTGGAAGAGTGGATCTTAAGTGTTCTCATCACAAAAAGAAAATAAAACCGTAATTATGGAAGGTTATGGATGTGTTAATGTGTGTTAATTAGCTTGATTGTGGCGATCATTTCACAATGTACGTGTATCAAGCCACCACATCATACGCCTTAAATAGGCACAATTCTTATCTATCAAAAATAAATAAATAAGTAAAATTTGGAAGACAAAGAATTACACTTGGACCCAGAGAGCAAGTGACTGTGAGCGAGAGGCAGTTGGAAAGATGCTGTTTAGGGTTATGAAGACAGGGCAGGTCCAGGGCTGCCCGGCTCCGCATCCTGCCTGTGGAAGGGGGTTTCTTCCTAACCAATAACTAAACTAAGTCCCAGACTGAGTAAGAAACTTGGGAGGGTGACCCAGCCAGGGCATCGTCCCTTGGTACTCTCAGCCTGGCTCTGTGCCCCGCTCCTGGCGAGGCCCTGACCTGCTCAGTCTGGGCTCTGTCTGAGCCCTCTTGTGTGGCTGGCATGTGGGAGGGGATGGCCTGCCCACTCAGCTCTCAGCAGGACTCACTCCGCACAGAACACATCTCCTGCATGTCGCCCGGCCAAGGTGGGGGGACCCTCAGGGCCATGATGGACCCAACCAGCTGAGACCCAGCCAGACCTGGGTACCCAGGCTTGGGATGAGGGGAGCCATGTTCTCACTGGACCAGGTCAGGGGGTGGTAACAGGTCAGAGGAGGTCTGGTGACCCAGCGATTCCCAGCGATTCCCTGGGTGAACCCTGCGATTCCCAGCAGTGGGCAGTGGGTATCTCCACCCGGGGCAGCATCAACCACTGCTTCCAGGCGAGAAAAGTTTGCATTTCCATAACAATTCATGGTGTTGGTCTCTTTTGCTTCCTTGGAGAAAAGAACAATCTGTTGCTGGTGCTCCTGATTTGTGCTGGCCTGAGGGATGCTGTCAGCCCAGGAGCCTGCCCGCTTCTGTCCCTCGTTCATTTGCATTTTTCTGATTAGCCCTTCATGCTGGACACAGCTGGTGGGGTCAGAGGCTGAGCCGTGGGCATCCTCCTGTGGAGGACGGGATGAATGGGACCAGGCTGTGCGTGCGTGCGTGTGTGGTCCAGCGCCATGCTCCCTCTGGTGGTTTTGTGCAAGTCTGCGCATCCAGGAAGTGTCAGGGTGACACAAGCAGAAGTGCCCAAGGTGCATTATTTATCCAACAACACTGGACATGAGGAGGCCTTCACCACAGCACGTGATTCCCTGTGCTACAGGAGTGACACGGAATAAAAGGATGCAAGGGGTCATAGTTTGCCTCCAGAGCTGCCTGCCCTCTAGCGTGAAAGGGCAAGGTCTGTATTCAGCTCAATTCAGTTTCGGTTGCTCAGTCAGGTCCAACTCTTTGCGACCCCATGGACTGCAGCATGCCAGGCTTCCCTGTCTATCACCAACTCCCAGAGCTTACTCAAACTCATGTCCACCGAGTCAGTAATGCCATCCAACCATCTCATCCTCTGTCGTCCCCTTCTCCTCCTGCCTTCGATATTTCCCAGCATCAGGGTCTTTTCCAATGAGTCAGTTCTTCATATCAGGCGGCCAGAGTATTAGAGTTTTCGCTTCAGCATCAGTCCTTCCAATGGATATTCAGGACCGATTTCCTTTAGGATGGACTCCTTGCAGTCCAAGGGACTCTCAAGAGTTTTCTCCAACACCACAGTTCAAAAGCATCAATTCTTCAGCTCAGCTTTCTCTATGGTTCAACTCTCACATCCATACGTGACTACTGGTTTGCATTAGTGTGAGACTTTTAAAAGTCAACGTGGATCATATGAACCAGTTATAACCACCAATGCTACAGAGTTTCATCTACATCGGTACAAAGGGTCACAGTGCATGGAGCTCGGTACCCAGAAGGAGCTCGGGTGGGTCCAGGGCTGCACAGGGCAGGTGCTACTGGAAATCACCTCATTTGATGGAGTGAGAAGCTCACAAAGGAGCAAACTCTAGTGTTCGTCCCTCTTACCGACCGGCTGAGGGAGGTTGGGCCATGGAAAATGTGGCAGTGCCTGGGTTCCGAGCAGCCTGCTGTGACAGAACGCCGACTGGGAGGCTTACAAACTACAGACATAGACTTCTCCAGCTCTGGAGGCCGGATTCCAAGATCAAGGCTCCACCTGGAGCCTCGAGGGCTAAGCTGCCAGCCCTCTGGGGTAAGGCTGGAGTCACCAGGTCCCAGCACACAGCCCAGAAGTGCAACAGAACACAGATTCAGTATCTGAACACAGATATCAGTGAGGACCCAGAACACGGATTCAGTATCCGAAAGAAAGAATTTAATGTCTCCAAGATTAATCCACCCAGAAGTGAAGTGGAAAAGACATTCAATAACTTATTCACCAAAAATTGATTTTAGGCTTCCAAGGGTACATGAGAGTAAATAAGAGAGCCTTGCGCCCTCATGTTTAGGGTATGTGGGCAGCGTAGCAGCCAGGGCTCATGGTTCAAAACCCTAAAGCCATGCACACAGGGCTAAATGCTCAATGCTGCCTCCCTGAAACTCTGAATAAGGCCAGTATTTCTCAGGGACCATAAAACGCAACTTCGATCTAGGATTCTTAGACTTCCTGGAAAACATTCCCAGTGCACAGCTGTATTTTTAGCAGAGATAATTAACACATTGGGAAATCGTTCTGTATAGTCAATTTATGAAGCTGCTTTCAGGAACTGAAAGTATGACGTTGTCAGAGTCTAAAAAAAAATACAACATCAGGATAAGGAGGTTAAGATTGAAAGAAATGATGTCCTTTTATTATCTTGGTAAAATATACATAACATAAAGTTTACCATTTAATCAATTTTAAGTGTGCACTCAGTGGCGTTAATTCACATTGTAAACCATCACCACCGTCATCACCAGAGCTTTCTCAGCTTCCCAAACTGAAAGTCTGTCCGTCTTACTCAACAACTCCCTGTTCCCCCTTATCCCCAGACCCTGGCCCCCACCATCCTACTTTCTGTCTCTATTTACTTGATTCTCTAGGGACCTCATGTAATGATTCCTCATGGATTCATACAGTATTTGTCTTTTTGTGACTGGCTTTTTTCACTTAACATAAAGTCTTCATCTGTGTTGTAACATGTGTCAGAATTTCCTTCTTTTTCAAAGCCGGATAATATTCCACCATATGTTTCTACCCAGTTTTGCTTCTCTATTCATCTGCCAGTAGACACGGGGTGGCTTCCATGTTTTAGCAGGCTTCCCTGGTGGCTCAGTCAGTAAAGAATCTGCCTGCAATGCAGGAGATACAAGAGACTCAAGTTCAGTCCCTGGGTTGGAAAGATCCCCTGGAGAAGGGCATGCCAATCCACTGCAGTATTCTTGTCTGGGAAATCCCATGGACAGAGGAGCCTGGTGGGTTACAGTCCATGGGACTGGAAGAGTTGGACACGGCTTAGCCACTAAACCATCCATGTTTCAGCTATTGTGAGTAGTGCTATGAACATCTGCTTGAGTCTCCGCTTAACATTGCTTTGGATAAATACCCATAAGTGGACTTGCTGGATCATATAGTAATTGTATATTTAATTCTTGAGAAGCTATCATTCTGTCTTTATGGTGGCTGTACTGTTTTCATACCCACCAAGAGTATAACTGTTCCAATCTCCACATCTTCACAACACTTGTTATTTTCTGTTTTAAGTTTTTTGTTGTTGTTGTTTGTTTTTGGTAATAGACATTCTGACATGTGTAAGTGGTATCTCACTGTGGGTTTGATTTACATTTCCCCAGTGATTAGAGATGTCCAGCATCTCTTCATGGCCTTTTTGGCCACTTGTGTCTCTTTTTTAGAGAAATGTCATCAGCTCCTTTTCCTATTTTTTATTTGGATTTATTTTTTGTGTTGAGTTAGTAATGTTAATCTCTTAACATACATTGAGACCCTATGGTAACATTCCAAGTATTCATTCATGAAAGATTTTTATTTAAAGATGTCTCTAAGGGGATTCCCTGGGAGTCCAGTGGTTAGGACTCTGTGCTCCCACTGCATGGGGCATGGATTGGATTGCTGGTTGGAAAGCCAAGATCCCACATGCCACACAGCATGCCCAAAATTAAATAAAAAGAAGTTTAATAAAATAAAAATTTCTCCAAAAAAAAATCTCAGCTGTGAATTATGAAAGCTTACCTTTATCCAGGAAGAATTATGAAACCTCAAGCAAGTTCACACGAGGTAATGTAACATCCAGTCCATTAAATGCTTAATTCCCTGTGTATAAGGTCAAACCTATTAAACAATTTTTTGTGACCAGAAATGCTCCTTTTTGCAATACAGTCAAGACAGGGACATTTCTACAGTGGTCTCTCCCGATTCCTCACAAAGGAATTGTGAGGAAGGAAATCACAATTCACAAAGGAACTCACAGAGGAATTCCAGCACACTTTCTAGAGCAAAACCTGGCTGACTTTTTCCTAATTATCCTCATCATGGTGCGTCTACCCAGCCGTACCTATGGTACCATGCTTGAAACAGCTCACACCACTTCACAGAGTCTGTCACACGAGCCACACACGCCCATCCAGGTGGGAAGTGACAGAGTGGACACAGCCTGGCCACCTGGCAGGAGGTCCTCTGCCCCACCCCCACCTCATCACAGCGCAGAGCCCAGTACTGACTCTGTGCTCGTTATTCCTGCCCCTCCCAGCTCAGAATGGGCCACCCCGTCCCGTCTTCAAAAGCAGGTT
The DNA here is from genome assembly GCF_032452875.1 of Bos javanicus. Taxonomy (NCBI): domain Eukaryota; kingdom Metazoa; phylum Chordata; class Mammalia; order Artiodactyla; family Bovidae; genus Bos; species Bos javanicus. The sequence goes on along the minus strand of NC_083880.1, from coordinate 45,227,664 downwards.
AAATGTTTGAGAAAAAGGCCAGGGTTCTCCAGAGAAACAGAACCAAAGAGAACCAACAGAATCTCCAATATATATACATATATATATATAGAGAGAGATTTATTTCAAGAAATTGACTCATTTGTGATTATGGAGTCTTCGTAAACCCCCTCAGGTTGGGGGAGGCCAGTGGGCTGGAGGCCACGGCAGCTGGAGCTCAAGGATGTCTACTGGACAATTCCCTCTTGGTCCAGGGAGCTCAGTCACTGCTCTATCCAGGCCTTCAACTGACTGGATGAGGCCCACCACATTTGGGGGGCAGAAACCTGCTTTACTCAGGGTCTGACCATTTCAACATTACCCTCACCCATAAACAGTTTCACAGAAATATCAAAAACAGTGTTTGAGCATGTTTCTGGGCACATTTATTCCATCTGTCACAGAAAGTGTGACACATGGAATAAACCATCATAGCCGGCTAGGAGAACAGTTCCATCAGAGAAATCACCTGCATGAAGGGGAAAATGGGACATAAAAGCAATAGCCATACAAACATGGACACACTGAGTTGTCTTTATTTATTCACCTATTTCTGTGGCCTCTGGTTTTCTTAGCTGGACTGAAAGATCACAAGGAAACAAGCAGACAGGCATTTGAAAGGAAAGAAAGACTCGGGGTTGAGAACCACCCAAAGCCACATCCTCCAAAGTGTGAACCAAGTTGTTTTTCCATCTCGGAAATGTGTCTTCCCCCAACACACACACACAGTTCTAATGTAATTTTCCATAGACTCAGGAAGGCGGAATGAGGAAGAGAAGACAGCGCTGGCCCCTCATTCCAGCAGTGTGGGGGGAGACAGGAGAGAAACTCAGTTCTGTTCCTGAGTGCAGTGAGAAGCTGTGTGGGGACAAGAGGAACTGAGGAGTCCAGGACTGAAGGAGATGCTCCCCTAGCACGGGGCGAAGATGTCCATCTGACTTAGCGCTCATTCTTTGTGCGGCATCACTGACGGAGCAGGTGGGGTGCAGGCAGAGCAGGGAGCGAGGGGGAGCTGCTCACATGACTCTCCTCAGCCACAGAATCCACACAGCGAACCTGCATCTCACCTGTGTGAAACTTGGAAATGAGAGAAAGTCATATTCTGCCCCTCTATGGGGTGGGGCTGCCCAGAGCTGGCCGGGTTATTCCTCTGGGTGCATATCTTGGGGGCAAAGACACCCAAGCTCAGCTATTAATATATCTCACTTGAATATTTACTTTTTTAATTTCTTTCATTCTCCATCAGCTGCTCTAGCAGGAGAGGAAAATAAGAACTTAAAGTCAAAAACATAAAGCCAAAAAAAACAAACAAACAAGGAAATTGGGTATGAACCAACCTTGCAGAGCCTTGTAGATTTTGTGTGGACCTAAGTTACGTACAAGGGCTTCCCAGGTGGCGCTGTGGTAAAGAACATGCCTGCCAGTGCAGGAGACATAAGAGATGCAGGTTCGATTCCTACGTCGAGAAGATCCCCTGGAGGAAGGCGTGGCAGGCCCACTCCAGGATTCTTGCCTGGAGAATCCCAGGGACAGAGGAGCCTGGCGGGCTACAGTCCATGGGGTCGCAGAGTCAGACATGACTGAAGCGACTCCAAACGCTCACTCCTACACACCTTACAATGAGCAGAGTCATGCCCCGGCCCTGATCCCTGGAGCCTGTGAGCGTGAACCTAATGGCAGAAAGGACTGCATCAGCGTGATCATATTAAGGGTGGTGAGATGGCGAGGTTGTCCTGAGAAGCACTGTGACTACACGGGCCCTCAGGGGAGAGAAACCAGAGAGAAGAGGCTGCCTCCCAGCTGTGGAGAGAGAGGGGCCCGGAGCGGAGGGGAACGGGAAGGACCAGGTTCTCCAGGACCCTCAGCAGGAACCAGCCCTGCCAAGCCCTTGGTTTTAGCCCTGTAAGACCCACTCTGGATGTCTAATCCCAGAACTGCAAGACTGAAATGTGTGCTGTTTGGGTTTTTTAATATTTGTTTATTTTTATTTATTTGTCTGTGCCGGGTCTTAGTTGAGGCATGTGGGATCTAGTTCCCTGACTGGGGATCAGGTCCCCTGCATTGGAAGTGCAGAGTTTTAGCCACTGGCCCACCAGGAAGTCCTTGTGTGCTGTTTTGAGCCACTGAGTTTGTGGTCATTTTTTACACTAGCAATTAGGAAACTGAGGCTCCTCTGTCCATGGGGTTCTCCAGGCAAGAATCCTGGAGTGGGTGGCCATGCCCTCCTCCAGAGGTAGCATGCTCACTCACTCACTCACTCGCCTGAGACCAGGGAGGAGTTAAACAGCTTCCCACAATCACCTGGGCAAAAAACTAGACCAGAGCGAGGACCTTGAGCACTTTGGAGCGAACCTGGTGGGGACCTCCAACCACAGCAAGTGCTGCAGGTGACCTCGGGCTGGGAGTAGACTGGACACAGTCCTAGCTACACCAGCTGTGGTGTCACAGTACCTGTAATACCTGTGCTCACCTGCCTCACTTCTGCCTGAGAGGCAATACTGTGCTGCAGTTGACATGACCAATCCAGGACCAGATCTGAGCCCAGGTGCAGCTCTTCTAGCTGTGCAACCTAGAGGCTTGTTACACAACCTCTCTGTGCCATGATTTCACCTTCTGCAAAATGAGGAAATCATTGTGGTCTGTTGTGGGGTCCAGCTCTTAGCCAAGTGCCTGCACAAGACAGAAGGCCCGTGGGAGCTAGGTTTTATGATGACTGAGATGATGACAGAAATGTTTCAAGGAAAAGCAGTGCTATATTGATTTAGGATCTGCTGTGAGCGTTGAATGAAATCAATGGACAACTTCTTTATTTTCAAAATCAAAGTTCACTCTTTTTCGTGATTAGAGCCTAACATTCTGGTTTCGTTTCTGATAAAGAGCATGATTTACTGCATGACCTACTTTGTGTGTGTGTGTGACTCAGTTAAACAATCTCAAGAAGAAACTTACCAGGCACCCGGTTGTTTCCAAGTCAGTCTTCCCAGGAACAGATTTACTGAAGACGCAAAGGCAAGTTTCCTTTTCTATCAGTCCTCCAGGACTGGGGATGTGGCCAAAGGCATCCTGGAAGCTTCCACCTCCCAGGCACCGGAAACAAAACGCAGAGTGAATGTGACACTCCTCAGAGTGGTGGCTTCTCTCGAAGGAACGTCTACGACCCCACTTACGAGCTCCCCATGTCCAAACTACACCATCCCACCGTCCCACCCCCGACCAGGACCCAGGAGGGGCCGGGGTCAAAAATAATTGTAATAAAGGAAACAAAGATTTTGTTCTTGCTATCAGATCTTAGTTGGCTCTACACTGCCACTGTATTACATTTAAAGTATAAAAGTGGTAAATTGTTAGAGTCGATCCAAAAAGAACCCCCTTCACATGCTTGCCATTAAGCCAGACACGTAAGGTTTAACAGGCTTCACTGTCACATTAGAACATCAGATAATACCAGTGAACAATAATGACTCAGAACACCAACATTTAAATAATTTAAAACCTAAGGGATTGTTTACAGAAGGGATAATGGTATTGCTTCTTTATAGACATGAAAGAACTGCTTCTTGACTTAAAACATAATCACTGCTTTGACTCCCTTGGCGTCTTAACCATCAATTTTGAGAAGCAACAAGGACATTTACCTTACTGATTAGTTTAGAAGGACAATTCAAATTACTGAGCACACATCCTGTGGTTTGTACCAAAAAGCTAAAGACACAACCAATAAACCATTAGTACCTAAAACTCTGTGCTGGGTGATGGTAGAAAATCAAGTTTGCAATGGCCCCAACCTTGGAAAGCAACTAACAAACTAGTATCAAATATGACATGTACATGTTACAAAGTAGAATATAAAATATAACATCGAAAATGCTGCATAGATGTGAATGTAGTTCAGGAGGGGAAAAAAAGTTATGACCAACCTAGATAGCATATTGAAAAGCAGTGACATTACTTTGCCAACAAACGTCCATCTAGTCAAGGCTATGGTTTATCCAGTGGTCATGTATGGATGTGAGAGTTGGACTGTGAAGAAAGCTGAGCGCCAAAGAATTGATGCTTTTGAACTGTGGAGTTGGAGAAGACTCTTGAGAGTCCCTTGGACTGCAAGGAGATCCAACCAGTCTATTCTAAAGGAGCTCAGTCCTGGGTGTTCTTTGGAAGGAATGATGCTAAAGCTGAAACTCCAGTACTTTGGCCACCTCATGCAAAGAGTTGACTCATTGGAAAAGACTCTGATGCTGGGAGGGATTGGGGGCAAGAGGAGAAGGGGACGACAGAGGATGAGATGGCTGGATGGCATCACTGACTCGATGGACATGAGTTTGAGTGAACTCCGGGAGTTGGTAATGGACAGGGAGGCCTGGCGTGCTGTGATTCATGGGATTGCAAAGAGTCGGACACGACTGAGCGACTGAACTAACTAACTAACTAAGGGGGAAGTTATTAGACTTATGTTAACTTCTAGGACTCAAGATGCAGTGTTCTTTCCTTTGAACCTGTCAGAGAGAGAAAAGATAAAATTTCTGCATCAATAGTGTATTATTCCACAAATACCTTGGAATATACTTTGAACCTGATCAAGAATATGGGACTTCCCTGATGGTACAGTGGGTGAACATCTACCTGCCAATGCAGAGGACACGGGTTCAATCCCTGGTCCAGGAAGATCCCACGTGCCGTGGAGCAACTAAGCCTATGCACCACAGCTGCTAGGCCCATGTGCAGCAGCTACTGAAGCCTGCATGCCTAGACACGTGCTCCACAAGAGAAGCCTCGGCAAGAAGAAGCCCGCACACTGCAACTAGAGAGGAGACCCTGTTCTCTGTAACTAGATAAAACCCATGTGCAGCAATGAAGACCCAGTGCAACCATAAATAAATAAATATATACATAAATTAAAAAGTATAGGGACTGAACTTAAAAAAAAATAAAGATGTATCTGGGGAGGAAGAGGAGACCGTCAATATGGTACCATTCCTGCTCACCCACACCCGAGAGGCCTGGTACCCAGAGATGCTGCCTCTGTAATATACAAAGGCTGGTGGACTGGAAGAATGGAGATTTTGTGGCTTGATTATTTGTGTTCACAAAGGTAGTTTCCAAAATTCTTTGTTATTCAGTTCAGTTCAGTCGCTCAGTCATGTCCAACTCTTTGCGACCCCATGAATCACAGCACGCCAGGCCTCCCTGTCCATCACCAATTCCTGGAGTTCACCCAAACTCATGTCCATCGAGTCGGTGATGCCATCCAGCCATCTCATCCTCTGTTGTTCCCTTTTCCTCCTGCCCCCAATCCCTCCCAGCATCAGAGTCTTTTCCAATGAGTCAACTCTTTGCATGAGGTGGCCAAAATTCTGGAGTTTCAGCTTTAGCATCATTCCTTCCAAAGAACACCCAGGACTGAGCTCCTTTAGAATGGACTGGTTGGATCTCCTTGCAGTCCAAGGGACTCTCAAGAGTCTTCTCCAACTCCACAGTTCAAAAGCATCAATTCTTTGGCGCTCAGCTTTTTTCACAGTCCAACTCTCACATCCATACATGACCACTGGAAAAACCATAGCCTTGACTAGATGGACGTTTGTTGGCAAAGTAATGTCTCTGCTTTTCAATATAATATCTAGGTTGGTCATAACTTTCCTTCCAAGGAGTGTCTGTTAATTTCATGGCTGCAGTCACCATCTGCAGTGATTATGTAGCCCCCCAAAAAATAAAGTCTGACGCTGTTTCCACTGTTTCCCCGTCTGTTTCCCATGAAGTGATGGGACCAGATGCCATGATCTTAGTTTTCTGAATGTTGAGCTTAGGCCAACTTTTTCACTCTCCTCTTTCACTGTCATCAAGAGGCTTCACTTTCTGCCATAGGGGTTAGCTGTACTTTTTCTATGCTTTTATGCCTTGTTGTTAATATTTAATCAATTGTTATTAATAGCTCCTTCTAAAGGGCCCAAGTGCCAGGCTGGCTGGTTAGTGCCCTATCTCTAATCAAGTCAGTAGCCTGACAGGTTGGCTTATTCTTGCTTCATAGATAAGAAGACATAGAGCAAAGGCTCACCTTGCTAGCAAGTGGCTCAGCTAGATGCCAAGCAAAGTCTGACTCCAAAGCCCAAGCTCGTTATCTGTGAATTACTGTTATATTTAAAGGTGGGTCACTGTTGTGTGAGGAGGGCCTCAAGAGCAGTGGCAGAGCGTGTGGCTGGCACTTGGGCCACACTGCCCACACCAGCCTGTCCCGGAGGTGGTCTTGAGCAAGGTCACGGATTTCAGTCACTCAGTGCCCTTGCCCGGTTAACGGGAACGAACAGGACTTTGGTCACAAGGTTATGAGGATGGTCACAGGAATCAGACATGCCTAAAGGGCTTGGCTAGCACTTGGCCTCGAGCCCCAGGATCATTGGGAAACTGATCAGCTTGATGCGCCCATTGCCAAAGAAACACTCAAGTTGATAGCTTGTGACTGAGACCCAGCCCTGCTGTGCTGAGCTTCTTCAACAAAAGCTCCCCAATGGGGGCAATGCCAATCTGACTTGTATCATATTAGTATCTGCACAGTATTTGTTGGCTGTGATTTATAATCATAACCAACACGGGAGGGGGAAGAAAGTTTGCAAAAGACTAAACCCATGAGTTTGTTGTCTACCCTCAATGATGGATAGCCTATGTCTCCCAGGGTTGCAGTGAAAAGGAAAAAAGAGGAATGAGTCTTCCTTTCCTGAAAACAAAGAAAATAAAGAGGACAATCAGCAGGCCTGATCGCTCCTACGTTTTACTTTAACTGAGCCTCATCTGTAGTCTGTAACAAAGTTTGCTATCGTCCTTTAGCTCTATGTTAATTACATCCTGTATCTGGTGCTCACCTTTACAGCTCTCTTCAAAGACCACCCCTCAGAGTTCTTCTTTTTTTGCATTACAGAAAGAGGGAAGCAGTACCATGCACAAAAGACAAGGGACCCAATTATTGGGCTACCTGACATCAGCCTATGACCATTTTTTCTGAAACAACACAAGAGAAGAATATAAGGTCCTTATACCTTTCTTCCTCATCACCTCCCCCTGACTGTGAGGCCTCATCTTATATAATCCCCGAGACTCCTCAAGGTATGAGGGGAGGGGTGGGGAGGAGGGAAGGGAGTAGGGGGGAAGTGGGGAGGGGGGAAGGAGGGGCAGTTGAGGCAGGAGCTTGCTGTATGTCCCCCCTCTGCCGGCTGAGTATTAAAACCACCTTTTTCTTTCCTCCAAACTCTGTTTCCATAATTTTTTATTCGGCTTCAGTGGGCAAAGAAAGCCAAGATAGGGCACAGCAACACCAGCACAACATGCAGCCCTTGTGAAGACACTTTTAAGCATACAAATACTTTCCTGGGTCAGATAAGTAGAACAGATACTTAGGAAAAAAATCTCAAAGATCTCAAGGTCAAATGTATGAGGCATTAATTCTTGTTCCACAGAGTAGAAAAAAATAAGACACAGTAAAGAGTTGTAGTTGTAAGTTCCTCTTTGTTGCTGGGTAATTTTAAAATAGCTTTATTTGTTTTGATAAGAGAATTTGAGGAACCCAGAGGCATCAAGTGAGTCAAAATGACCCTTTCCCCAAGGATTAGGAAAACCAGTCCTTTGTGTATAACTCGGAATTCCATTTGGTCCCTGTGACTAAGAGAGGTGAAGCTGAGAACAAGACCTATCAGTGTGGACATTCTTAGCTTCCCCTTCTAAAAAAAATTTAAAAACTTGAAATTAATAAATCACAAAATTCCCAATGTTTTCAATGATCACATCAGAACCCAATCACTCCTGTAACCATAAGATTAATTGTTCCTAAGCCTTGGGGTGTTCTCTGTGTGTAGTAAAGTCAAGTCTTTCTTTTAGGAATCTTTCCCCTCTTCCCATTTTAATATTTAATGAATCAATTTTTCTATAAACATGGGAACTTCAGGTCCAGAAGGAGAGCTCAGCTCCAAGATGCATTCATCATGACTCAGCATCATCTTAAAAGAGACTCCACAGAGGACTCAGAGCCATAATTAATTCATGTCTCTCCAAGGCAAATATTGCTTTCATTAGGCCCAGAGAAACACTTAGGGCTGAGTAATGATGCAGCATGTACACACTGCTGTATTTTAAATGGGTAGCCAACACGGACCTGCCGTGTACCACAGGGAACCCTGCTCCGTGTTATGTGGCAGCCTGGATGGGAGGGGAGTTTGGGAGAGAACAGATACATGTGTATGTATGGCTGAGTCCCTTCCCTGTTCACCTGGAATTATCACAACATTGTTAATTGGCTATACCCCAGTACAAAATAGAAAGTTCTCTTTAAAAAAAAAAAAAAGAACACAGTATACTTATATAACACAACAGTCTCAGTCTGAAACCATCTTCCTAAAGCCCAGGTTCTGTGCAGGGGGATGTTAGCACAATGTTCTACATTCCTTAGCAACAGATTCTTCATTGCCAACAGCCAGTGTCAACCCAGGGCATCTAGAGCAGTTTATTCAAGTGGGAGTTCCTGAAAACAAAAAGCAGCAAATCGTTCATAGTACTCAGTGGAATATGAACCATGGAGATAAGAAAGGGATTTCGGTTCTAGTCACTCACAACTTCTCAGTAATTGATGATCACGTTTATCTTCCATTATTCAGGAACATTCTCTCCTGGTCAAGGACCTGGATCTCACTTAATTCTCAGACCCCATCACACTGAGATGTCTACTTCTCCTTCCAAGGCTTCTATTCCAAAATGTAGTCTGTGCCTATAAACTTGTCCAAAGTACAGTTTGTCTATCCAGTTGATTTATGCTAAACCGTGCTTCTCTCTGGCACGCTCTGGAAGACTTGGCTCATGGCTTTAGGAATGATACAGCTCTCATCGGAGTGTGTCTTCGCTTCCCGTAAGAGGATTTGTTTTCCTCTTTCCGCTATGGCAACGGGGGTGGGGTTTTAAGCTCATTTTATTAGGAAACCACTTTTTACTTAGAAGAGGGATTGAGACTGAGTCCTTTGTTTGAGTAGCACTGTGACATGTCCTGGCTTCCCAAGTGGTATATGATTAATAACTGCCTGTCAATGCAGGGAATGTCAAGAGATGTGGGTTCAATCCCTGGGTTGGGAAGATCCCCTGGAGAAGGAAATGGCAACCACTCCAGTACTCTTGCCTGGGAAATCCATGGACAGAGGAGCCTGGCAGGCTACAGTCCATGGGGTCGCAAAGAGTCGGGTGTGACTGAGGGACAGAACACGCACATGTGACGAGTCCTACATATAGGACTAACACTAGACTCTCTTTCTCTCTCACACACACACTCACACCAGTACTATTCAAAAACATTGCTGTTTATTTCGAGCTCAATGTCATGCGGGTTAAACACAATTATAAAGCATCTGAGACTTGATGATTATATTTACATTTTGGCTGACCAGATGTATAATGAGAACCAACCATTCACTAGAGGACCCCATGCAACATTATTGCTTCAGCATTACAAAAGAGAGCTGCAACCTAACCATGATGAATAACTACTTTTTTAAACAGGACAACACCATCTGTGCTGAAAAGCAGTTGACTTCTGAGTCAGGGAGATTTTTCAGCAAATTTGAAATTTAAGAATCTGAAATAAAATAGTTTATCTACATTTACAAGTGACTAATGTTCTGCATTTACTATAATAAACGCATGTCTGTGTGCATTATATGCTGCTAAGGGAAAATATTTTGTACAGATACATTATCTTATAAACATTGAAGCAATAATGAGCCATTTCATCCTCAAAGCAAATCTGTTGGAGCGTAAGACACAGAATTCCATAGCTTCAGCCTAAACTGTTTCTGTTTGAATATAACACAGGATCCATATTTTCACATTGTACAGAACGTATCCCTCTCTCTCTAGGCTCGTTTGCACATATTTCCCTTGGGGAGAAAGATAATTTCTGTAGAAGTGTTTTAAAATTCAGGTTTTATTATTATTCAGGGATGGTGGGGCCAACAGGTCAGGAGACAAGGTTCCAAGAGGAGGGGGCCCCTGCCACACCATGCAGGCTCTGAGGGTTTGGCCACAGAGGGGCCAGGAGCGGGGACTGGGGAGGCAGAGGGAGTAGGGGTACATAGGTAAGAGCCTGCAGTGGAAGGGCACGTAGATTTAGGATTGGTACTTTGAATAATTTCTGTGGGTTCCGGGGGAAAGAGGCTGGTTGTCAGATGCCTGGCCCCGTAATTAAGGCAGGGGGAGAGAGACCAGGCATATAAAAGCTCAAGAAACAGGCGGTTTGCAGGGTGGGCTCTGAGTTGATTGGTTTGCATACAAAAAGGCATACCCTCAGACAAGTCCTTCAGAGTGTCCAGGGACAGCTACCCCTGGCCAGGCCCGGGGTAGTGGTCAGTTCCTACAGGACCCTAAGGCCCCAGATGTCAACGGATCAGGAAAAAAAGGCTTGTTTAACACACTAAGAAAGCATGAGTGTCTGAATCAATGCCTGTAAGGACTGCATGATTTCAGAGCCTTGGGGAATAAGACTTCCAGGGATTTTAGTGAAAAGCAAATGGAAACAGAATACAAGCCCACAGCCAGGGAGGTACTGGAGGGGAACACAGAACAAATTGGCACTTCAGGACAGTATGCATGCATGCATGCATGCTTAGTCCCTTCAGTCGTGTCTGACTCTTTGCAACCCCAAAGACTATAGCCCACCAGGCTCCTCTGTCCATGGGATTTCCCAGGCAAGAATATTGGAGTGGGTTGCCATTAAGTGTCCCTGTAATGGGACAGTCTAGAATCTCTTAGACTCAAGAATATTCATGTAGATTCATACCAAAGGTCAGTGCATCAGAAGCCACAAAAATATCAAATACTGGGGAATAAAAAATTTCATTTTCTATCACTGTCTCATAACAATAAAAGAAGTAAAGATGGGTCATGAATAAAAGACGGTAATCCAACTTGCTGTTGTCATTGTTTAGTTGCAAAGACATGTCCAACTCTTGCAACCCCATGGACTGCAGCCCACTAAGGTCCTTTGTCCATGGGATTCTCCAGGTAAGAATACTGGAGTGGGCTGCCATTTCCTTCTCCAGGGGAAATTCCTAACCCAGGGATTGAACCCAGGTCTCCTGCTTGGCAGGAGGATTCTTTACCACTGAGCCATGAGGGAAGGACTGGTGATCAAATGCCATCTGTTCAAATACAGATAACTCTGAAATTGATTTTAAGGCTTTCTTCATCAGAAACTAAATAGTGGGGAAGGACTTTTTTAGAATTGCAGCTAGACTTGTGTGGCCCAGTAACCAGCGTCAGGAGGAGGGGCCTGGGTGGGATGGAGGGTGGAGGACGCCTGGCAGGTGAGGCCCAGCTCTTCTGTCAGGCTGTGTAGACTCTGGTTCTGGCTCCTGAACCGCTCCAACCTGAAAGTTGGGAGCAGCTCTGACCTTCAACATCCACAGCAATGAAATACGGGTCCTGAGAGCCCTGCTTTATAAGATGGTGATGAGGAAAATCATACACATTCATTGCTGAAAGCAGTGTCTCGCACACATCACATGCTAAATAAGCTTCAGCTCCCTTTATACGACAATAACATAATTCTAAAACCCTGAGGAGATTGCCTGTGTCTCTCTAGCGGTCCATCTGGTGACTCTGTCCTGTGATGAGCAGATTAACTAATGAGGAAGGGGCCACGGTGAAGGTTAATGAACTGTCCCAATGTCCCAATGTCCCAATGCTGCAGGATCTGAACTAGAAAGGGGAGATCCCAGCAAGTTCGTGCCCACCGGCCCAGCAGAGCACATGGGATCTCCTCTAATGGTTCCTTCCCGCTGAAAGAAGCTGAGTATCTCCAAGAACAAGGAAGAAAAGAAAAAAGTGAAAGCTAGTCCCAAGGGCCATCTATGGATCTGGCATATAAAGGCACATTTCCTAGTTTTTATAGAGAAGCAGAAGCGGTCAGTTTCGGGGGAAGAAATTCTGTTTGTTCATGAGTTTGAGACAACTTCTGCCGTCCTGGGGAGCGTGCTGCCACCGTGAACCATCCCTTTTTGCTATCTTTCTAACAATTACTCTTTTCCCTTAGTACCATGAAGTTATTTAACATTTTACTATCTCCAAGTAGGATCTGTAGTACAACTTAAGGCTTTTCTGTTTGTTTCTGTCAGTATACAAAACGGTGCCTCATCGTAGAGCAGGTGGAATGTAACTTTCAGTGAAATGTAATTTGACTGGTGTGACCCATAAATGAACAAAACCAGTTTATGAAACTAGGAAGCTGGAACTTCCGCCAAATGTCCCCTGAAAACTTGTATCATGATGGCTTCACAACATGCTACCAGGGCTTCTCCAGTGGGTCAGTGGTTAAAGATCTGCCTGCCAATGCAGGGGACACAGGTTCAATCCTTGGTCCAGGAAGATTCAACATACTTTGGGGCAACGAAGCCTGGGTACCACGACTACTGAAGCCCCCACGCCTTGGAGTCTGGCTCTGCAATGAGAGAAGCCTGAGCCTCTCAGCTGGAGAGTAGCCTCTGCTAGTGGCAATTAGGGAAAGTCTGTGTCAGCAACAGAGACCCAAGGCAGGCAAAAAAATATAGTCTTTTAATTTAAAAAAAAGTCAACAGCTTTGATCTTCAAAGTAAAGGTTGGAAAAAATTATGTGTGAAACATATATCTGACAAAGGACTTATACCTACAGTTGACAAACAACTCACAATGCAATAATAATAAGAAAAAAAAAAAACCAACCCAATTGAAAAGTGGGCAAAAGATTTGAACAGACCCTTCGCTAGAAGTGATACACAGATGGCAGATAAACAAATGAAAAGGTCCTGAAGATTATTGGTGGTTAGGGAGATGCAATTCAATACCAGTATGAGATTCCTCCACATACCCCCAGAAGGGTTACAATGTAAAAGGCTGACTCTGCCAAGTGTTGGCAAGGATGTGAGCAACTGACACTTCCCAGGCTGCTGGCAGGGATGTAAAATGGTAAAATGCGGCCAGTTGGGCAAACAATTTGGTGGTCTATTTTAAAATTAAACATACATGTCATATCCTCCCTGGTAATGACCCAAAAGAAATGATAGCAGACTCTTACACAAAGGCTTGAACACCATTGCCTATGGTAGTTTTATTTACTAACCAAAGCCTGGAAACAACCCAACACCCATCAACAAGTGATGCCCATACAACGGAAAATTGCTCAGTAATAAAACGGAGAATTTTTAATACATGCTAAGACGTGGTTGAATCTCAAAATCAGAATGCTCGGTAAGAAAAGCCAGCAAAAATAGTGTACATAGCTCATTACTTCATTTGTATAAAATTCTAGAAAATGTAAACAAGAAAAGGCTGTTCTTTCTGTTAGGTAGGCGGGGGGAGGGGGGAAGGAGAGAGGGCTCAGGAAACGTCTTGGGGTGATGGACACCCCACTGAGTTCTTGCTGCACACAGACCAGAACTCATCAGTACACAGTATCAATAAGTGCAGTTTGCTGTGCTTCAACTACGCCTTAATAAGGCTTAAGAAAGAAAAAAAAAAGAGAGTGCTAACAGAATGGCAAAAAATCAAACATACTTTGTCCTATTTAAGCCTTAAATATTTATGATAAAGCATTACAACATTCAAATTTAAGGTAGAGTCATTTGAAATACTGAGCTCAGAGGTACTTCTATAAATTTTGGTGTCCTAAAGAAAAAGAATAAATTTATTTCAAATCTACCCTATGTCTAAGCAAGCCTTTTTATTGAATGGAGAAAGGCCATGTGATCTAACTGGAATCTATTAATCCCTGACTACATGGGGAAAAAAATCCTGGGAAATGTATCGATTTCAAGTCTATTCTTTAGGGAAATTATTCATTCTCTTCTAACCTTTTATCGAGGTATAACTGATGCACAGTAGTAAGAAGAATACATTCTGGGGACCTAGTGTAGCGTATGGTGGCTGCAGGTAATACTGCATTGTGCACTTGAAATTTATTGAGTAGAATTAATGTGTTCTCCTAATGTTTTAATCAGGGAATCAGTGTGAGGTAGGAAGGTTGGCTTAAGTCTCTGCATCCAGGGCTCTGGGGCCGTCATGTGGCGAGGAGGGTGAGGAGATGTCAGAGGCTCATGTATCTGTTCCAGGAAGAGCACGATGAAGACAGAGAATGCTGTGGGGAATGGCGGGCATCCAAAGCTTGGGGGTCTTCTGTAAGACTGGGTGGCTTCCCAGGTGGCACAGTGGCAAAGAACCTGCCTGCAGGTGCAGCAGACCAAAGAGATGCGGGTTCAATCCCTGGGCAGACCAAAGAGATGCGGGTTCAATCCCTGGGTTGGGAAGCTCCCCTGGAGGATGGCATGACAACCCACTCCAATATGCTTGCCTGGACAATCCCATGGACAGAGGAGCTTGGTGGGCAACAGTCCATGGGGTTGCAAACAGTCGGACACGATTGAGCACACACACACAAAAAATAAATAAAAGCTTAGTGATGATGCATAAAATCACTTGGAGAATGAGGTCTTAGAACCTACATCTCTATCAGGCCCTGAGCTGTTGATTCCTGGGGCACAGACCGTGCTTTGAGCAGGGGTGCAGAGGCAGTGAAGAGAGATGGAAACAAATCCCAAAGGGTTGTTTTTAATATCTTGAGACAAATCCGAAGAAGAATGTAGTATTGCATTACATCACAGGCGCGCGCCCACACACACACACACACACACACATAGTTTCTCTGACTTCAGTGAACAGCTTTGGCTAAGTTTAGATCTCAGGGTTCCCAGACAGGCTGAGCTGGAGGAGGGGAAAGACTCTTGCCAATGAAATCCCATCTGCTTGGTCAGGATTTTACCTTCTCAATATTCCAGCATGGTAACACTTATACAAAGCTTGTTTGAAATTGCTTTTCAGGTACATATATATTCTCTAAATTCCAACCTGAGCTAGGGGATGGAGCAAAGAGGGCGTGTCTAGATTCCCATTTTTCTCCACAGTAAAGATGGAAATGCACAGGTAGCTCAGCTCACACTCCGGAAGGATAGTCCAAGTCCAGCACACATGGGGACCAGGGCCCTGGGACACTGAGCACTTAGGTTCCCATCCTCAAACTCCCTGTCCCCAGGCTGGGTGGAGGCCGTGAGGATGAAGGGGCATTTCCCCTGTGGACATGGATGTCCTGTCATTGTGTTCCTTGTCCTACTAAGTGGCCCTTTGGGGCCTGCCCCCAGCCTTCAGGGAGGATCAGGAAGACTCGGAGTGGGAGAGAAGGGGAGGGAGAAAGAAGATCTGCACTGTGCCCCAGATCAGCGCTCGGCTTTCAAATGATTAACAAGTCCACTGACCCAGAACACGCTCAAACCACGACCGCCAAAATCTTGGCTTTCTCTGCCCACCGCTGCCCAATAAAACATACAGAGACAGGGTTTGGAGGAAATAGAAAGAGGGCTTTAATCCTTTAAAGAAAGGGGGGCAGGCTAGCACCTCAAGAACTGTGCCCTCTCCCCACCTAGGGGAACTGGGGTCTCACGATCTTAGGGTAAATGATAAGGCTCAAAGTAAAGAAGGTCTTGCATTTTTCATGGCATCAGGCAGCCTGTAATTGGGCCCATTTGTCTCTGGGGGGTTATCTTCTTTCTGCAATGCAGACAGCTACTAGGGGTGATTTGCTGGGAGAGTGCAGGAGAGCAAATACCAGGACAGGATGTAATTTACATAGTATTTGGGAGTGCTAGGTTGGCTCCTCCTAACTGACTCTGCAAATCAGCAACAGTTAAAGCAAAAGAAGGAGTGATTAACTCTTTCAGGCCTGCTCACGTTTCTTCTTTGGCCTGTTCACTGTTCCCTTCACTTTCCTTGTTCTCAGTAGAGGAATACTGCATTTCTGCTTGTACTACAACAAAGCCATGTTTGCAAACCATGAGTCACGCCAAGAAAAGAGCCTCATCTGACCAACACACCTCTGGAAGGGTTTCACAAAGCAGCAGCTACTCTTACTAAAGGCAGAGCATTTGCATGTCTGTCCTCCTTTGCATTAAAGGAAATACTCTGGTCACCACCACCCTCCCTCCCGCTGCCCGCCTCAAGCTGATTCCACCATCCTCTCCTCACCCCTGACACCCAGGCCCTGCCACCTGCAGCCCCTCCCCACTGCCTAAAGAGAGGCCTGAGGGACCCAGCCTTGTGACTGCAGAGACTGCAGCCCCGCCTGTTTAAGAGTTCTCCCCCCGCCCACCCTGGCTCTGGAATCTGCCAACCCAACCCCAGATAGACTCCTCTGAAGGGGTCCAAGTTGCTGGCTCACAGCTCCGGGTTTGGCCCTCCTACAAGGCAGGCAGGGCCCCCCGGGGAGGGGAGCTGGGAGGAAGCAGCAGACACAGCCTCCTTGGCAGCACTCTGCATTTCGCTCTGATGTGTTTTTCGGTGGAGGTCACAGGCCCTCGCTGAGTGACAGCCCCTATCTGCCCTGAAAAGAGTACAGGAACCCCAAGGTCTGGAAGGAGGACAGGGTGTATTAATTTCAGCACCTCACGCCCAGTACTTGCAGACCTGACAGCCCAGGTCTGTCCTGGCCCCGAGGGCAACCAGCAGGGGTGTGTGGGAACAGTTCCAGCCTTGCCAAGAAGCCCTGACTCCAGGGCACCCAGCCTAGCACAAGGACAGTCCCTCCTGTCTCCAAGGGAACCCCAGGGGCAGTTCCCTGAAGTCTAGATGCTCAGGGTCCCTCCAGGGCCAGCACCTGCCCAGTTGCCAGCCACTCTCCCTGCCTGCCCCCTCCATTTGCCCTCCCCCATCTGTCCCCCCCACCTGCTAGCTGCCTTTCCCCCAGCTCCCCGACACCCTTCCAGGCCTCCCCCTAGCACAGCACCCACACAAACCTCACTCGCTTTGTTCACACTCACATCCTTCCTTCCCATGGCGTCCATCTGGCTAGAGCGTCCCCAGCCCTTACCTGTCCCCTAGTCACAGGTCACATCACCCTCCTGGGAGCCAGCTTGAAGCCCCAGAGCCCCGGCTGGACCCCCAAACTCACTACCCCTCAGCATGGTCCTCTTCCGGAGCTGCAGACCCAGAGGTGGCGGCAGAGACCAGGCAACACAGACTCGGCAGGCGAGCAGGAGGCGAAGGAGGCCAAGGCCCAGGTAGAGGCCTGAGGCCAACACCTTGAACAAGGTCCCCCGATCCCAGAAAACAGGATGGAACATGGCTGGGAGCAGAACAAGGGGCGACAGCTCCCCTCGTTTCAGCACCTGAAAGCTGGGGACGCAGGAAGCTTGTCGACCCTCCTGGGGGGGGTGTGTGCACGCACGTGTACGTGTGTCTGCACACGCTTACACAGTACTGAAGAGTCAGAAGTCAGGAAACAGTGAACCTGAAGGAGCTCTCAGGGAACTCATAAACACAGCCTAGAACCAGCCTCCTCCAGGGAAGACTTCCAGGAGCCTGTCTCAGGGAAAGAGATCTGAGGGCCCCCTTGCTAATAAGACTGGAGTCATTCCTGGAACGTCACCAGGACATAGCTAACAAAATTCGAAAACAATCTCCCGTCACAGGGCTTGCTTTCAAAATGGAGAGCGAAGAGCGGATCAATTACAGCCCAAAGGTGGAAAGTTCTAGAAAAAGAGCTTCAGCACCAGCTACACCAGCCTCTCCCCAGAATGCTGGTGGTGGGGAGGGAGTGGGGTTTGGGGGCGTCTGGTCAATCGGCCAGGGTCTCTGGGGCGGAGTGATAAATTGCTGTTTCTCTCTCCCCGCCCCACTTGTCCCTTTTCCATTTCATATTTCGGTAGAAAATTCTGCTTAGATAATCCATCATCCTTCGTACTCATTTCATTTATACCAAACAGGCTCCGAATTCTCCTGCCCACCTGGGAAAGCCCACACTGCTCACAAGAGGTCCTGTTGTCTTACTTCTACGACTCCCAGTCTCTAGAAGAAAGTCTATACACTGTTGTATGGCAGAAACCAACAAAACATTGTAAAGCAATTATCCTGCAATTAAAAATAAATATAAATAAAAAAGAAAAAGAAAGTCTGTAAGACGCATTTATCATAAAGTAGGAGCTGACAGAGAATCCTAGCATTTCCTTGTTATTTATTTTGTTTGAGTGGTTCTCGGCGGGGAAGCTCACTGCCCTGCAAGCCCCAAGCATGTTTGTCCATGTGCATATTTCATCACCTGAAATTCCCACTCGCATCTGACTCACCTTACTTTAGATGTGTCCTTTTTTTTCTTTTTTTCTAGTTGCCTGATTTAAGAAAAAAAAAAATCTGAGGATAAGTTTTAAAAAGCAAGTTTCTGAACACTACACTGAGGTTGGACTCTTAGAGGCAGAGTGGGACACTGAAGCAGGGCACCTCCTGCCCCAGAAGCGACAGCCGTAGGAACAAAGGTTTCTGTGTGCGGCTCCGGTGCAGGAACCTCGGGAAGTAAGCGTGTTCCAGCCTGAGAGTCCAGGTCAGGTGAGGCTCACTCCCGCCCGCTGGGGACTGGGCGTGGGGCCCTCAGGCCCGGAAGTGAGAGCTGGGATCCCCAGGATCCCCTTCCTGGGCGGATCTGAAGCTCTGACAACTGGAGCAGGGGGGACCCTGCCCTTCACCTCTGTTCCATGAGTGCTGGCTTATTGAAGATGCTGTTTTGGGGTTATTTTAACTTTTTATTTTGTACTGGGGTACACCCAATTAATAAAGACTGTTGTGATAGTTTCAAGTGAACAGCAAGGGGACTCAGCCGTACATATACACGCATCCATTCTCCCTGCTCCCACCAGGCTGCCACCTGACATTGAGCAGAGTTCCCTGTGCTACACAGTAGGCCCTTGTTGGTTATCTATTTTAAATATGGCAGGGTGTACATGCTCTCCCCAGATGCCCTACCTAACTGTCCCTTCCTCCCAGAAGATGCTATTTTGAATACTGGTACTTAACCAAGTCCTCAGCAACCTGCAATGCAGGAGACGCCGGTTCAATTCCTGGGTCGGGAAGATCTGCTGGAGAAGGGATAGGCTATGCACTCCAGTATTCTTGGACTTCCCTTGTGGCTCAGCTGGTAAAAGAATCCGCCCACAATGCGGGAGACCTGGGTTCGATCCCTGGGGAGGGAAGATCCCCTGGAGAAAAGAAAGGTACCCACTGCAGTATTCTGGCCTGGAGAATTCCATGGACTGTATAGTCCATGGGGTTGCAAAGAGTTGGACACAACTGAGTGACTTTAAAAAAAAAAAATTAAAACCGAGTCCTCAGCAATGCCCCACGGCTAGATGAACTATCTTCATGTTTCTAGTGACTAGAAAAGTTTTGCCTTCTTTGCTAAGGGATTCCACCTTCAGGCTGTTTTCTGCCCTTCCTTCTGGGTCTAAACTGTGAGCTGGCAGGTATTCTCAGCACCTCAGAACTTGGCAGGACAAGGAGCATCCTTGAGGGGGCCTCAAGTCCTGTGAGTCAATAATTCTGAGTCAGAATATGCTAAAGGGCATGGAACAGATTGCATGGGACTAACCAGAGTTCCCAAAGTTTCTTCCTTCCAGAATCTCTGGGACAGAGGACATTGAAGGCACCAAACCAGTATAATAAAAATTTGAAAAAATGGGCCATTTGGATCCAAGGAGAAACCTTGAAATACATGCTTATCATCTGGCATTTTATCTGCCACAAAGAAAGTCTAAATGCTAAGGTCCTCGTTGTAACTGTGAGGAAAGGAGCCCCAACACTCTCCATAGGAGGAGCCCTGGAGGACAGAAATCAGTTCTACGAACAAAACATTCCTGAAGGGCTTCATCTTCTCTTCATTTACATTCACCATTGTTATCTGTGTTCTCTGTTCGAAACCAAGAAAACCCAATATACAGAGGGTATTAGGAGGCAGTGTTAGGAAATACCACCATAGAGTTCAGAAAAATATCAAGAAAAAGTCGAGTAATTGGTTTCACAAGCTGTTTTATTCGCTGGTTGTTTGGACCGACAGTTGATGACATTCAAAAGTTTCAGAGGCGGACCTGAGGGAATGGCGACTATTTTAAACATTTTTGGTGGTTGTCACAAGCAAACACAAAGAATGTTGTATTTTTGCTTTCTCTCTCTGCCTTTCCGTATGTCTCTCTGCCTGCATCTCTCAGCTCCTTTGTCTTCACAGCGCAAACTCTCTCCCCCTGATGACTCAATGACTCCAGAAAAGGTCCTTCCAAAGGGCTCCGGGGTTAAAGGCTGGAGTTGGGGAGTCTTGAGGGCTAGGCTGTGTCCTCTGCCCTCCGGTGACCTGGACAGAGGGAAGGGGTGAGCTCCCTACACGACGTGGAGCACAGCTCCTGTGACCAGCTCCCCACCAGGCCCTGGGGCGGAGGGAGGAACAGAAAAGTGGACCGCAGGGCAGAAGGGACTCAGAACAAGCCAGATGAGAAATGATCAGCCCTGTCTGCTGCAGAGGTGCCTCATTTGCTGAAATATGGCCCTAAATGGATGGCCCATTCTGGTAATAATGTTTTATAGACTCAATAACAGTCTGCCCCAGGCAGGATC
Organism: Bos javanicus; assembly: GCF_032452875.1. Taxonomy (NCBI): domain Eukaryota; kingdom Metazoa; phylum Chordata; class Mammalia; order Artiodactyla; family Bovidae; genus Bos; species Bos javanicus. Next base: position 45,207,177 of record NC_083880.1, on the reverse strand, counting down.
ACAGGATCACATCATCAGTGGAGGGAGAGCTGGCGCTCTGAATGATGCTTTCCAAACAGCATCGTGGGATGAGGGGTGCAGGAAGACTCCTCCAGATGCAGGACTGAGACCCCAGGAACTGGTACTCAGTCCCTATCTGGCCTGGGTTTGGCTTAGGCTCTGAGATCAGATGGGGCCCAGGGCTGAACAGGGAGCTGCCAGAGGGAGCCGCTCAGGAGGACTCAACTTTCCGTCCCTGGGACCTGAGGCCAGACTCCATCCTCTGCCCTCTGTCCGCCTGAGTCACCAGGCTTGCATGAACTGTATGCAACATGCAGGGGTTGTGTGTGTACATGTGTATGCCTGGATGGATGAAGAGGTGTGTAGTTTATATGGGAATCTCAGACGTTTTATTCACCAAAAAAGGTCAAAACCCCTGCTACAAGCCGGCACTGCCACTGACACATGCATGGTCCTTGTGGGCCCGTCTGCAAACTGAAAAAGCACTATAGTTCATAGCTGTGTTTCTGGGTTTTTTGGCATGTTTGCCCTTGACTGCTGGCCATGAACCGCTTCAGTTCCGATGCGGGAGGAAGGGCGCTGTAAGATCCGTTGTTACAAACTTGAACATGTGAAATGCCACTGGGGACACAGGCCTGTGTGTGGACAACAGCATTTCACAACTAAAACACACAACGAATGTATTTAAGCTGACTGACTTGCCAGGATTCTCCAGTGAAGCAGAACCAGTGGGACTTGTATATCTGATAACATCTGATAACATCTAGGGAGAGAGAAAGACCACAAGCTCACCTTTACTCAGATCCTCGATGGGCAGGCTGAGGCCCTCCTCCACCCCCACATGCAGAGGGGATCGATTAACTCAGTTCACTTATTCAAATGTTAATCTCATTGGAAAGATTCAAATGTTAATCTCATTGGAAAGATCTTCACACTTACATTCAGACACAATATTTTGCCAACTACCTGGGCACCCGATGATCCGGCCAAGTTAACACATAAAATTAACCATCACATGGCAACACTGCCAAAATCATAATTTGCTTTCCTAACTGGGAAATCCCTATGTAACTTATTTTTCAAAAGAACCATCCATCTCTCCTTTCCTCTGTTTCCTGAAGTAACTCAGCATTTACAATTACGAAGATCAGTTTATTCCGCCTTATCAGAACCTGTGCTTTCCTATTGCAGGAAAAGTGTTGGAACTATGAGGAAGTCTCCGTGAACCAGCTTTCAATACCACATGGAGAAGGAAATAGTTGTTCTCTGAGAGGGTCCAGTTCACATCACCAGTGACATTTCCTGGAGGGGTTAAACTCTTAATGGCCACACACTCTGCAGAAATAATGAGTCTGGCTTTCTTTCCATTTTTTTTCCCCAGTGTCTGGATATTGACTCTAATTGGTCCAGGACAACAAGGTTCTGCGTCAAGGTCTTGGAAAGCATCCAACTGTTTTATATATAATTTAAAGTTTATCTGTTGGACATAAAGCAGAATTATTTTTAAGTTTGGACAAGGACACTGAAAGACAACTGTAGGGCGGGGGAGGGACAGGGGTTGAAGGCAGCATATCCTTGTTAAGCAAAGTCTAGGGGAGAAGGGGCGAGAAGATGAGGCACCAGGAAAATGGCAGATGGTGGTGGAGCTGTGGTTGTAGATTAGCTCGAAATTGGCTCAGGGGCTGGGACAGAAGGGAGTTGCTAAGATGAGGGATCAGAGGAGAATCGGGAGCCCGGGGACACCTCTGCAGCCTCTGAGACCTCAAGCAGAGGGCCTGGCAAAACCCACCTGCACGCCCTCTCTGGGATGATAAACCTGTGATATAAGTGGTCATATAAGCCACAGAAGCTCGGGGTAATTTTTTAGGCAGCAGTGGAGAACCAACATATTGGAGGTAAGCTGTGACCTCAACATGGCATGTGACTCTCCCTCTTGTATCAGAGAAGCCTCTTCTAAGGCCAAACAACAACAAAAAACCCACCACCAGCTGAAGAAATACTAAAATAAACACAATGCAAAAGAAAAAGAAGGGAGAGATGGCTGTGTCTTTCCATAGACTCTGTGCATGCTAAATTGCTTCAGTCATGTCTGACTCTTTGCAACCCTATGGACTGCAGCCCACCAGACTCCTGTCTGTGGGATTCTCCAGGCAAAAATACTGGAGAGGGTGCCATGCCCTTCTCCAGGGGATCTTCCCAACCCAGGGATGGAACTAGAGTCTCTTATGTCTCCTGCATTGGCAGAGGGGTTCTTTACCACTGCACAGTGTGGAAAGTCCCATAATAAGCAGAAGAAAGGAAAATAAAATATCTAAATTTACATATGTGTGTGTGCACATGCATACACACAGCTTAATGGTATTTCTGACTCTCCTTCATTTATTAACATATCCTAAATACACTTCCATGTAAATGGAGATTTGTCTTCATAATCATACCAGCAATAGAAGGCTATGTGTATATTTGCATCAAAATGTACTTAACCCATTGTTTGGACTCTTAGTTTGTATCTATTATTTTTTACTGGGTTGGCCAAAAAGTTCATTCAGGATTTTCCATACCATCTTACAAACTGGCCAACTCAGTACATTACAGACAACTCAATGACAAATGGCCAATCCTCTAAATTACAAAAATGTCAAATTTATAAGAATATAAAGACTTCGGGACTAAAATTCAAAGTGCAGAATGCTCCAGAAAGGGATGGATGATTCTGGAGCACAAACGGGAACCTGGCTCTGCTCTCCGGGCCAGGACAGTGAAGGGCAGTCTCCCGATGCCCAGTATCTTCTCAGCATCGCTGCTCAGTTTCACTCTGTGGAGCAGGTGCGCTCAGACTCCGCAGTCATCAGAATGTGCTTCGACTTGTTGAAAATACATTTTTCCAGGCAGCATTCCCAGAAACTGGGCTTCTGTGGTTCTGGTGGAGCGGGAAAAACCAGGCCAGTTGATTCAAATGACCACGAGGGGTTTAGAAGATGCTCCATCACTTCTGGTCCAGGGTAGAGATCAGAAGTCTGGCCTTGTTCATGTCAGGTGTTTGTATCTTTTCTGCAAAAAAATTGTGATGCTCAGAGAGAGGACAGGAGGATAAGGCAAGTGCCAGATAGAAGTGAGCGCACACCCCGCTCTGTCCAGGGCTACTACTACTACCACTAAGTCACTTCAGTCGTGTCCGACTCTGTGCAACCCCATAGACGGCAGCCCACCAGGCTCCCCCATCCCTAGGATTCTCCAGGCAAGAACACTGGAGTGGGTTGCCATTTCCTTCTTCAATGCATGAAAGTGAAACGTGAAAGTGAAAGTGAAGTCGCTCAGTTGTGTGTGACTCTTCAGGACCCCATGGACTGCAGCCTGCCAGGCTCCTCCATCCATGGGATTTTCCAGGCAAGAATACTGGAGTGGGTTGCCATTGCCTTCTGTCCAGGGCAGCCAGGAGTAAACCACTGTCAGGCTGCTCAGGGTGTACGGGACGGCCTTGACTTAACCTCTTTTCCCTGTGTCCACTCGACGCACATCTGCTGCGCAAGTAGTAAGGGGATCCTGTGCGGTCCCCACAAGGGACTGATGATGCGGCCGCTTATGAAACTCTTTTCTAGGGGTGACCGTACCCCAAGCTCAGCGCTGTGCGCTCCGAAAGACTGCGCATCCGTCTGCACCCGCGGCAGGAACCGACGGGGGACCAAGCTCCCTGTTCATTCATCACCCAGCAGACCAGACACTAGCGCCTCGGTCCGGGAGTGCCCGCCCGGCAGGGCAGCGAACATCCGGCCGGCGACCCCGAATACCGCGGCTTCCAGGGTCTTATCGCCTCGCCAGGACCTTCCTGCCCTTCCCCCGCCCCTTCCCTTCCAGCGCCCAGCCCGGCGCCAGCGGTCGCCCAGAGTCCCCGCGTGTCCTCCACGACCCCAGTCCGCCTCCTTGTCGTGCGGCCAGAGCCCCTGTGGGGACGGAACCGGCGCTTCGTCCTCGCCCGCAGGCGACGCCCACCGACTCGACGGTCCGCAGGCCAGAGGAAAGGCTGGGGCGCCCGGGCCCCGAGAGCCACCCGGGCAGGAACCCTGCGGGAACGGGCGCGCGCCTCGGCGACGGTTCGGGCCCCCCAACCGCCAGTGACTCGGCGCCCCACGTGCGGCATCCCCGCACCCCAACCCCGCCTCCTGGGCTCCCCGCGCGGGATGCTCTAGCCCACCTCCCGCGTTCCTGCGACTACGGTGACCCCGCCCACCTATAGTTCCGCCTTGCCCCCAGCACCTTCCAGTCGCCGGGACGCCCCCTCCCCGTCCCCCCGACCTCCGTGGCCCACACTCCGGCGGTGCCCTCCCCGCGGCCTACCAGGGATGCTCCGCCCACCTATGGGGCTGTCCCCTCCCACCTGCGGGGTGTCCCCTCCCTCCGAGGTGCTTCCGGCTCGTAAAGCTCCTCCCATCTGCGATGCACACCGCGCCCCCCAACCATGTGGCTCACCCCGGAGTGGTCCTTCCTGCCGACCAGGCTCCCCTGCTCCGGGAGCTCCCCTCAATCCGGCGCCCCCAGCCCCGCCCGCGCCATCTCCCCCGCGTCCCCGCGCCCGCCCCAGGCCGCCCATTGGCGCGCGGCGCGCGGGCGTGGCCGGCGGTTCCCGTGGCGGCGGCGCGGGCGGGGCTCAGTGCCTACTGAGCGCCCTCCAGAGCGCGGTCTCCGGCCTGTTCACGATGGACGGCCACGACAGCCCCCAGACCCCCAAGGGCTCCCTCCGAAAATTCCTGGAGCAACTCTCCGGGGCCGGCAAAGCCATCGGCGTGCTGACCAGCGGCGGGGATGCCCAAGGTGCGCCACCGGGTCCCTGGTCCCGGGCGGGGTCTCAGGGAGGGGACCAATGAGGGGGGGTGCCGGGGAGAAAGGATGGGGGTGCCGGGGAGAAGGGACGCCAGAGAAAGGATAAGGTACCAGGCAGAAGGGATGGGGGGCCCGAGAGGAGCAAGGAGGAGAGGGGTACCAGGGGTAAGTGACGGTGGGGAGAAGCCCGGCGCCCAGGAACCTCGGAGGTGCATTCCCGGGGCGGGAGCCGGTGCAGCCTCGGAAGGAGCCACTGCGGGACCCGCTCGGAGGGCGCGGGGGTCCCTTACCCGGAAGGTCAGTTTTCCACCTCCACGTTTATTTCCTAAATTACGACTGGCGACAGGGTCGCCTGGACTTCGTTCCGAGGTCCCTCCGCTTCCGCGAGGCGGGATGAAGCCGGACGCCCCTCCAGGGCTTGGCTACAGCGTGGCCACTTCCGATGCCGCTGCGGCCGCCCTGGCTCCGTCCCAGACTCCTCACACCGGTGCGTCCCCGCGACGCTTCTGCAGCCCCGCTACCCCCGCGCGGCGCGGGCGGGGTCCCCGCTGCTGTCCCGCGGCGCGCGGCAGCGAACGCACGGGATCCCCGCCCGGGTAGCCGGGCCGCCCGGCACCGCCTCGCGTTTCCGCTGGGAGATTTTAAAAACGGTTTTCCGCCGCCCTCATCTCCTGTCTCCTTCCGGCTCGTCACTAAACCGAAAACCGAAGCGGGTCGCTAGGCCCTCCCCGCCGGCCTCCCCTGGATGGGAAGGACCAGGAAGCGGGGACTCCGGGGTGTCGCCAGCTCCGGGAGCGCGGACTCGGGCGCCGCCCTCGACCCGCGAGCCTGGAAGCTGGTCTCGGGGAAAATGGGGCCCCAAGGTTGGGGCCCGCGGACAACCGAAGCGGAGATGACACGGCTGGGCCCCTAGCGCCGGGCGCACGTGGGGGCCCGGGGATTCCTGATCCTCTTAGATTCCCTGGTGGGGCGAGCCAACCGCTAGAAAGGAGCGGGGCGCTGCCCATGCGTTCGGAACCTAGAGGACTGCAGGCCAGAGACGCCTCCCACGCCAGCTTCTGGCGTTTCTTTTACCCCCTTCCTCCTGTCCAGATGAGCTGAAAGGCCCCGATGCCTCGTTCTCACCTCATCTCACCATACGCGGTGCAGGGATGCTTAAGCGGCTGGCTCGCGCCCTAGCCTCCGCCCACGCTGCTGGTGACCTTCTCTTCGCCCTTGAGAGGGGCGGGCCGGGAGCGGGGGCTGCAGGTGGGGAGCTGTGGCTGCAGCCCCGCCTGCCCCGCGCGCGTACGTGATGCCGGGCCCGTCGCCGCCCGTGCGCCCCGCGCCCCCGACCCCGGACACCCAGCGCACGGCCGGCAGGAGGCCAGGGGACCCTGGGTCCCTGGAGAGCCCCTCCCTGTCCTGTTGAAGGTGGTGCACGCCTTATCTGTCACCGCCCCCGCCCCACAAGTCCGCTGAGCCCGAACAGGCTGGTCTAATTTGGTATTCTAGTAAAGTGGCCCCAGTGAAGAGAGAAAACGTGATACAGTGAAGACTGGGGGCGGGGAAATGGCAGAGTGAAATTGATGACAGATCCCACGTTACTTACCTGATGTGCTGGATTGGTCGATGCTGAGCTAAGAGGGGCTTCCCGGTCAACGCGCTTCAAAAAGCACCTGCGTCTCGAGACGTGGGCTACCCAAGTTAGGAAGCATCCTGAGTGACTCTTAACGTGGGCTTGGAAAAAGAATAAAATGCTGGCACAGAAAAAGAAACTGGTCTCTTAATCCTCCAGCTTTCAAGGTCAGAGTTGCAAAGTCATTTAGAATTAAGGTGCTGTGTCTGTTAAAAAAAAAAAAAAAAAAGTAGGTCATTCACTTGAATCCTTTTCCATAAATTTGCTCAGCTACCTGGTAGCTGGTGTAAAGGCAGTTGAGGTGATGACGCAATAGACAGAATCAGCATTTTCTCTGCTACTTACCTGCTACTTATCTCTGTCACCTGTGAGCAGTTATGAATAATAGAGGTCAGTAAGTCCACACCTCTTCTCAGTGAAAAGCATACTTTGAGAATCAGAATTATATGACGACGTCAGACGGCTTGGTAGGTGTATGGTCAGGTTGATGGGAGTTGTCCTGATGCCCTGAACCAGCTGCTCTGGGTGGTCCCTGCTGGAGAGCCCCTGGTGGCCCGGCGTTTGGGCATCTTCCCTTGGGGAGAGCTGAGACTGTTATCTGTTTCTTCTTGGACTTCATGCCAAGTGCCACCTCCTGCTGAGACTGTTATCTGTTTCTTCTTGGACTTCATGCCAAGTGCCACCTCCTGTTCGATCCTATCTGGGACCTGACTGAACAGGGGCATGCATTTCCTTCTGAGAAAGCTCGCCTCGCTACGTGCACCAGGGGGCTGGTCTCCGCAGCAGCGGACCTAAACTCCTTGAGGAGGTGATTCCTAGAGATGATTTTACTCCTCCATGCTCTGCCATTTTGTCTTGACTCTGTGTGATATCCATACTTGATTTTCCCTAAGATAAGAGAGGTTTGCTCACAGCTAAAGACCAAGGAGAGTAACCACAAGTCTTAGTTTCAGGATAGTTTTCTACTCAGATGTGAAACAAAGATAAAATTCCATGTGGAGAAGGCTACAGCTGCTGGTTCCTGGGCACAGTTCATGTCCTAGGAGCTTTGTGGTTTTCATCTCCTGGCCTGATTACCGTCTTGGTTTTGGAGGTGGGGAGAGAAGTAACCTTGTTAAGGTGACAGGCTCTTAGGTGGCCCTTGGAAGGATTTAAACCAAGTTCAGCCTCAATCCCAAATGTTTTCCAGTAAGCCCTGCTCTTAAGGTTGTAACATCTAATTAATACTCAGAAGCCAAGTTTGCTGAAAATTACACAGGTGATTTTTTTTTTCATAACACCAAACTTTTCATTAGTAAGGCAAGTGGCATTTTTCTTTCTATTTTGCAGATTAGGAAGAAGTAATTAATTTGCCACAAGTAAAAATATTTTCCCTCAAATTATAAAGAAGTATTTTAAAAAAAATTTCCCTCAGATTAGAAGCAAAAGAAGTTAAAAATTTTTAAAGACTCAAATGGAGTTTAAGACTGTGCTTTAACAAAGTACATTGGAAGATAGGATCACTGTGTGAAATTTCTCTTACTAAAATATATAAACTGCTTAATTGGTATAAAATGTCTTAATGATTTCCTCATGAAATTAATGAAGAAGTAAACTGTAATCATCTAAAGGAAATAACCTAAAATTTCAGATAGATACTTAAACATGAGACAAACTGCCCTACTTACCAGTCAAAAGAGAAAGAAGATATTATATAGATGATGCAGATGATTTTTAAGCAGCTTTGCAAGTAGAACATAAAATACATGTGTACAATGATAGCATCTGGGTGGCTAAATTGACGTCACACCTGAGACTAAAGTGTGAAGCGCTTATTTCCAATGGAATTTATATTATATGATTGTTCAACAAAACGAAAATCCTCCAGCTATATTCCTGACTCCCCCAGCCCTGGCCACAGAGGAAGACTAAGGCTAATTATTATTTTCATTCTTTGGATTGCTTTCATTATCACAAGGAATGTCTGTAAATTTCAGCTGGTTTTCACTTTAACCTACAATAAGTTTCAGGCCAGTGCACAGACTTACCTTAACAAGGTACCCACCCCCAAAGCAAGACTGTGTCATATGCCGAAAATGCTCCTTGCCTTAGACTCAAATTGAGGGCTTCTGGAGGGCCCGGTACAGATCAAAGTGTAGAGAAATGGACCTACAGGGTAGACTGAACAGAAAAACTGAGTCCTTTTTGACCTATAGCAAAGTAAGCCAGTGTTTACAGAAAGCTGATGCAAATCAACCCTGAATATGTATTGGAAGGACTGATGCTGAAGCTGAAACTCCAGTACTTTGGCCACCTGATGCGAAGAGCTGACTCATTGGAAAAGACCCTGATGCTGGGAAAGATTGAGGGCAGGAGGAGAAGAGAGCGGCAGGATGAGATGGTTGGATGGCATCACTGACTCAGTGGACATGAGTGTGAGCAATCTCTGAGATAGTGAAGGACAGGAAGCCTGTGTGCTGCAGTCCATGGAGTGGAAAAGAGTTGGAAAGGACTCAGTGACTGAACAACAACAACATGTAGATGGAGTCTGTATAAGCCTTTCTGCTAATAGGAAGGGTTAGCCATAAAAAAAAGAACAAAATAATGCCATTTGCAGCGCAACAGATGGACCTGGAGATTATCATACTAAGCACGGCTTTGTGACTGAACAAGTCAGACAGAGAAAGACAAATACACAATATTACTTGTGTGGAATCTGATTTAAAAAAAAATACATAAATGAACTTATTTACAAAACAGAAACAGACCCACAGATTTCAAAAACAAATTTATGGTGCCCAAAGGGGAAACGAGGGGGGCGGGTAATAAATTAGGAGTTTGGGATTAACATACACACAGTACTATATATAAAATAGATGACCAACAAGAACCTGCTCTATAGCACAGGGAACTTTACTCAATATTCTGTACTAATCTTTAAGGAAACAAAGTCTGAAAAGGAGTGGATATATGTATATGTGTAACTGAATCACTTTGCTGTGCACCTGAAATGAAACACTGTAAGTCAACTATACTCCAATAAAATTAAAAAAAGAGTAACTAACATTTAGTGATCATTTGCTTAGCAGTAGCCACCAATGTTTCCATGCAGTAACTCATATGTTCCACACACGAGCAAGTGGGCTCTGAGATGAGCTGGCTGGGCCACGTGGTTTTAGTGGGAAGCGGTGGTCCAGGACGTGTGTCCATTCACCAGGGTGCAGTGCTGGGGGCACCTGGCAGGTACCCAGATGTTTGCTGAATCTCCCTCCTGGAACCTCACCTAGAATGGACTGCTTCCTTCTGCAAGATGGAGGTGACTAGTCTGTCTTCTGGCTGTCTTTTCTCATGAAGTCATTTTGATGAATTAAGCCTTCACTAATCAAATGCACTTTTTTTTTTTTTTTTTTTTTGGTGCCTTGCCACATGGCTTGTGGGGTCTCAGTTCAACCTGGGATTGAACCCAGGTCCTGCACAGTGAAAACCTGGGATCCTAACCACTAGGCTACCACGTGCGTGCTAAGTCACTTGAGTCATGTCTGACTCTTTGTGACTCCGTAGACTGTAGCCCGCCAGGCTCCTTTGTCCATGGGATTCTCCAGTCAAGTACTGGAGTGGGTTGCCATGCCTGCCTTCAGGGGATCTTCCTGACCCAGGGATCGAACCGGTGTCTCCTGCAGCTCCTGCATTGTAGGCAGATTCTTTACTGCTGAGCCACGGGGGAAGCCCACTAGGCTAGCAGGTCCACCATGGTGTCAGTGGATTGCCCAGCAGTGCCGGCAGAGAGAAACACCCATTCAGGTGTCCTGGATGGACAGACAGTCAACACCCCTCAGGGATTGGTCTCACTGGTGTCTGACACAGGGCTTGGTGATTGGACATGGCAGGGTGCTGAGAAGGCGAGGTTGGTAATTGGTCACAGGGACGCCTTCTGAGGACTGTTTGTCCTTCCCACACCTGATTTACTAAAACAGGGAAGCTTTGTGGAGGGCTGTAGTAGCAAAAGCAAGATAAACTTCATTTTAAGTTTGTTTTCTGACCTGTGCTGACGTCCTCCCTTTGGTATAAAGGTGAAAACCCCGTGGTATCAGGGAGAAGCCAGTAAGATTAAGCACTGCATCTTATTTTTCAAAAGAGAATTTAAATGTTGAAGTTAGTCAGGGAGTGGTTGTAGGCCCTGAGAAATATGCAGGGGAAACGGCTCAACATGGTCCAAAAGGGCCGAGCAAGGATGTTTATTAGGCTTTTCAGACCATGGGGAAATAAAGCAGCCCCAATTATTTTATTAGAAGCAACACAATCCTCATTTCTTACAAACTGCTCGAAGTTTAAATTTTATCAGAACAGAATCTTAGAAGCCTCCCTTAGAGGTCACTGGCCTCCCCAATCAGAAAGAAGTTATCCTAATGACTGTCTTACATGCACCATGCTTTTAGTAAGCTACTTGAGGATCTGTCACGGCAGGAAGACAGTCTAACAATCCCTTCTTTCTATCACACCTAATTTGCTCACATTTCCCTCTTAGCTGCTCCCTGGGTTTTTCAAGGTTTATTTTTGGTTCCTGTAACAAGTCCAGTCATTCCCTGAGGACCAGGGTTCTAATTTTTGCGAGGGATGAAGAGGTTACTCTCCAAAGACTAAGGCACTTTCTTGGTAGCAGGATGATGGTTCCCATGGAAACAGTTATGGAGGCTGTTTGAATTATGGGGCTTGGCTGCCAAAACAAAACCAAAAGGAAAAGGAAGGAAACTGACTGTGTCTGAAGGTTTACTAAAAACAGCTGTTGGAGTGCCCTGGAACCTGGGGCTGCTCACCCAGGAGACCTCAGACAGCAAACCCAGCCTGGACCCCACTCTTGTGTCACAGAGACGGCCGGTGGAAACTGGCCTTTCCTGTTGCCTTCTGCTTCTGTCCTTTGGACACTTTCTGGAAGGCACCCACCTTTGGGGCCAGTGCCAGGTAGCAGCTCTGCCCTGTGGGCCCCAAGTTCAAGCGGACAGTTGGCCTCTCCACAAACATTTACACAAGAAACCGGGCCCAATGGGCGTTTTTTCCTCTAAGTTTCCTTCCTTCTAGAAGCAGTTATCAGTACAATGGTTTTTAAGTTACAATAAGGGGAAGAGTAGGGCTTACACCCCAGCTTTGCCTTTTACTCGCTTTGTTCCCTTGGCTATTAATATGTTTACTCAGGGGCTAACTCCCTCCCTGGGCTGCCAGGAGGACCAGGTCCCTAAGGCATGGTGGGCACACCCGCCCAGGTGTGCAGAGCACTCAGCCCTGGTCATCACTGAGCCCCAGGCAGCATGGCTCCGCTCAGGGCCCAGTCAGAAGGGGCCACGGGGGCTGCTGAGAAAAGCCCACCTTGCAGCAGATTAACTGCCCTCGAATAAAAGCCCTGGGGGCTGGGCACTGAGCCTCTCAGACGCCAGGGCTTCCTCTCCCAGGAGCTTGCTAGAAATGGGTGCTCAGGACCTTCCCCAGACCCTGCCCCACGGGGCCTGCTGCAGGCTGAGGGGACAGGTCGGGTTCCCAGGTGATCCCGGGTCAGCCCCTCGGGGCGGGGCTGCCATGAAGGTGGTCCAGCCTCTCGGGCAGGGGTCACCCCAGCTTGTGTTTATTTCACTTGGGGGCCCCCAGGGTCACCTCTGACGGTCTCCCGCTTGCCATTCCTCCTGCCCTGTCTCCTTGCATGTTTTAAAATCTCCCATGTCCTCTTTATTCCTGCCTTTAGAACCCCCGCCACCAGCATCAAGAGGTCTTCAGAAGTGATGGCACTGGGGGGGTGGGCAGGAGTCCGTGTCATTCGTGCTGGCGTCCCAGTGAAGGGCTGGCGGGGCCCCAGCATTTGGCGGTCAGGCTCGATTCCAGGGCCACAGAATGAAGTTCTGGAATCACAGGGTCTGTGGGGAGGGAACAAGGAGGCGCGCTTGTCTGTGGGGTCGAGGCCTGATGCTGGTGAGATGGGCGGGTGTGAGCGCCCAGCCGGGAGCAGTGGGGCAGCCACATTTAGCATGCATTTATTTATTTAACGTGCATTTATTTATTTAACATGCATTTATTTGTTTAACATGCATGTATTTGTTTAACGTGGATTTATTTCCAGTGGTTTCAGCTCCATGAACCTGGTAACCTTTCAAAATGGTCACCTTTCAGAGGCAGCAGTCTTATTCCACATTTCCAGACCTGGTTCAAAGAAGTCTGAAAATTTGTAATCGTCTTCTGAGCCAGTTTACCCTCCAAATACATACAAACTTAGTCTCCTTGTCTGTGGAGCGTATCCCTGGGACCCCAGCTGCCTTCACTTGTTGCTTTGTTTACCTACAGCACCGCTTACTCTATGGGCCACCTTCTCCAACACCTTTAGTCCTGATGTTTGACTCTGAAATTTAAATTTACGAAGGATTCAGATTGAAACCTTTGGGGGCCCAGGGGATATGAGTTTTCTGAGACTCAGCGTTCCCTCCTTTCAGAGAGGAATGGTCCTCCCTTCTCACTGTCCTCCTGATGGCTTCACTCATCACCTGGGGTGATGAGACATGAAATCCTGACCTGTTCACGTAGGTCTAGATTATGGTCCATTTCACAGATGGCTGCCCAGAAACGGGGCTTCAGTGGAAAGCAGAATGTGGTTCTGTTGTTCAGTTGCTAAGTCGTGTCTGACTCTGTGACCCCATGGACTGCAGCACACCAGGCTTCCCTGTCCTTCACCATCTCCCGTAGTTTGCTCAAACTCATGTCCATTGAGTCGATGATGCCATCCAAATGGAGTGTAGCAGTTTTATACAGGGATACTTTGCACTTTTAATTTCTTTTCAGGCTCTGGGGAAATATGAAAAATGGCCTAGATTTTATCTTGGTTAGGTATTACTTATAGTATACTGGTTTAACTTGAGCTTTCTTTTAATAGGATTGTGTGATTTGTTTTGTGTTTAAGGCCACTGATTAAAATTTTATTCGTTAACACTGGCAGTGGGTGATAGTTTCTCCTCTGCAGACCAATGGGCCTCTTCAGGCCTGTTTTCTTTGAATTTGACTACCTATAAGAAAGCATCTCTCCTCTCTGTCGTTCTGCAATTGGATGGAATCACCTGCAGATTCATATCAGATTGAGGTCGCCCATGTCCCGAGTGTGTTTGCAGCGAAATTCAAAACAACCATCCCGGCTCCGTTGTGATGCTCCCTGCAGTCCAGCCTGTGACACAGTGGTCTCTGTACTCCTGTCCCCCGCTCCCTTCACTAGTCCTGGGGGTTCACGTCGGGACCACTGTTCACAAGAGGAGCCTTCCGAAGGGGTGCCCAGTTTTCCCACCGTCATGGTTAGTTAACTAGGGCCTCATCAGTAACGACTGTCTGCCTTCCTCTGCAGGCATGAATGCTGCTGTCCGGGCCGTCGTGCGCATGGGGATATACGTGGGTGCCAAGGTGTACTTCATCTATGAGGTCAGTGTCACGTCTCTTCCCACTTTCTCTGCGGGCCTCATGCCTGCCCGGGGCTGCCGACCACAAGCAAGGGGTGACGGGCACACAGGGTACCAGCAGGGCAGCCCAGGTACCAGGAGAGCCTGCTGGGGATGTTGGGGTCACACCCCCTAGTCTAGATGCACGTCTGTGAGATTTGTCTTAGGGAGCAGGGCTCCTAATAAATAAATGAAATAGGGCTCAAAATGCCATTTTGACATCAACTTAGTAGAATAAGGATCTCAAGCTGGTTGTATTTATTCGTAGTTCCCATCCCTATAGATATATTCACTGAAAATGCAGCCTGAATGTGAATAGACATTAAGGTAAATGGGAGAAAGCTGCCTCTTTGAACTTTTCATCATAAATGTAAAACCCAGGCTACCTCCCTAGTGTCTGTTTATGCCTTGACTTCAAAACGGAGCTTCTGAAAGCAAACAGCAGGGATGGTTGATTATCCTGCTTTTGAGGTCCTGGCAGCTTAGAAGTAAGTTGTATTTGTCGGGAAGGCAAACCTGTAGCTTCGACCACATGGTTTATTTCAACAACTATTAGAAAAAATAGCTTATCATTAGTTTTTAAATTTTAAAAATGGAAATTAGAGAATGGTTTTTTAAAATTGCTTAATTCTTCCCAAATCACTGTTAGCATTTTACTCTGATTCCTCCTAGTATTATGTATGTTAAAGACTGGAAGGAAACATTTACATTATTAACATCATAGCAAATATATTTTGTGTACTGTATGTTTTATCTGCCACTACATTGTAACAGTTTTCTATGTCTGTAAAATTCCATCAACCTCATGTCTCATCATTTGCCTCGTGTTCTCGTGGCACTGAAATACATGTAGATCACCACCCATTTTTCAGCTCTCCTAACACACTGGAGATCCAACCAGTCTTTTCTAAAGGAGATCAGCCCTGGGTGTTCTTTGGAAGGAATGATGCTAAAACTGAAACTCCAGTACTTTGGCCACCTCATGCGAAGAGTTGACTCATTGGAAAAGACTCTCATGCTGGGAGGGATTGGGGGCAAGAGGAGAAGGGGACGACAGAGGATGAGATGGCTGGATGGCATCACCGACTCGATGGACATGACTTTGAGTGAACTCTGGGAGTTGGTGATGGACAGGGAGGCCTGGCATGCTGTGATTCATGGGGTCGCAAAGAGTCGGACACAACTGAGCAACTGAACTGAACTGAACACAGCAAGCCCTAGATTAGTATTTGAAGCCGCTCTATACTTTAAATCATTGCTGTGATCCCAAGATACAGCATCCGGCCAAATTAAAAGGGATGGTTCTCCTACGGGTCCTGCCAAAGTGTTCCTTTGTTTCTGCTCATACCCACTGACCTTTTGTTTTATTTCGCTTTGGGGTGGGGTTGCGTGCCTTAGAACTTAAGTGTGGGCCCCGCAGCCTGGGCTGACGGTTAAATGTGTCCCGGGGGCAGAGCCCCCTCAGATCTGGCTTTTCTGTTACATGTAATAATGTTGTTTCAGACTCACTGGAGATGAACAGTCCTCCAGCTTCCGGTTCCAGCATGTTCCCCAGGAAGCCTTTGATTGCCTGGCCAGCTGGCCTCCTTGTTTCCTACCTTGGTGGGTGGTAGAGGGGTACAGTTCCGTCCCTCCTGGCATCTTTAAGACTGCCTTGCCGGGAGGTGAGGGAAGTCAGTTGAGTTACTTCATTGAAGAACCCGAGGGGTTGTGGGCAGTGCACTTCCTCTGTGTCACTTCTCAGTCCCTGGCGGGGCTGGGACAGGAGCTGGTGTGCACGGCAAAGCAGTGATGGGGCCGTGTCTCACCCCCAGGCTTTGTTGCCTTGGAGATGGTTTTGGGTCCGTCTAGGTTGAGGGGCATCTCGTGAGCCAGGGACGCTGCTCAACATCCCGTGTCTGCAGGGCTTAATCCTGAGGGCCAGTGACACCCTGCCTTCAGCTAGGGGCCGCACTGTGTCTGGTGTGACTGTGGGATGGTGGGCAGGGGGTGTGTGGATACTGGAACCCACACTGTAACTGGTCAACTTGAAGTCGCCCTTCTCAGGCTGACGGTTTTCGTTGTGTGTTTGTTTCTAATTGGTACCATGTCCTGTGGCTGTGTCTGTATTCAGGGGATATTTTGGTGTATCCAGACGTACACCCACCAGACTTTGCACTTTGCTTAATGAAGGAATTGAGGTACATCAGGTGGCCTGGGGCTCCACACACCTGGGCTTCCTTCAAAGAATGTGTGGAGTCTCTCTGGAGGGGTCTCAACACCCAGAAGCCGTGTTCCTCATGGGTAACGGGGTCCTCCTGATGTCGCCCTTGGGCTGAGCTCTTCATGACCTCTCGGGGTCTGGGTGAGGGGGCGCAAGGGCATGGTGGGCCCCTGGGAGCTCAGCATCCTGCCCTCCCTTGGGAGGGCTGTAAGGCCTCCTGAGTCTGAACAGACCCCCTTCACAGGACCAGGGCATTCTGCAGTTCCTCAGTCAGGAAGAAGTCAGAGAGAACCCTGGGCAGAGCTGCACTGGTGACTCTGATTCTCATAATAATCACTTTATGGGCGTCTCGTTGTCCAGCTGAGTGCTGCCTTTCAGGGTCGGCACTATGAGTGACCAGAACTTGAGGGCCTTACATTCTGGGAGAAAATAGAGAAAGAAATAGAAATAGGTGGGTGTAGATGAACCAAAATCTCCTCTTTGGAAGTGATGCCATGCTTCTCATGCCACCCCTCCCCCACCCCAAAAGGAGAGCAATTCTGGTGAACGAGGCCTGTTCTTTCCAGCCCTATGGAAGGGAGTCCTTGGGGTCAGCCTCCCCTCAGGGCTCACTTGAGACCGGAGTTCTCAGTTGGCCTTGATCCAGGGCCTGGGCACAAATGGTATCAATACCATTCCCCTGAATCCAGTCATCCCTCACTGCAGGTGTGAGGACTGTGCACCTGTAATTCTGAATTCAAAAATCTCTCAAGTTTGCCTGAGTTCATTTGGGCAGCAGTCCTTGATGGGGCTGCCTGTGACAGTGCCCGCTGCCTAGCTTGACTGTCCCAGGATGCAGGTGAGGCCTGTTCATGCTGCCAACAGCACCAGGTGACTGGGACATTTGTGCTGCTGCTGAAAACCCCAGCCTCTGAGTCCCACACATCTCTGACCTGCAGGCTAGGGGGAGCGGTTGAGGGCCTATGTCTGTAGCCAAGTGACGGGAGATCCACATGCTCACCTTCTGGGCCTGTTTCCTCATCCATCACCTTCTGCGCTTGGAAGGACTTTCTGCACAAACCAGGCAGGGGTCATCATGTTCCAGGTGCCACTGACTCTGCAGGTTGTGGCCGGTGCAGAATCGGGGGCTCGGGTGACTCACCTCATGGACCGTCTCAGGACTGTGGACATCCACTGTCTGGGTCATGTCCCGACAGACATGGCTTCCTTCCTGGCTGTAGTACTGTGGGCACCTGCAGGATCCAGGTGTGGGGAGCATGGCTGGGCTGTGTATGGTGGTTAGAGCATCCCTGCCTTAGCCCCCTGGAAGCCAGGACCACCCCCAGTCCACAGCAGTGATAGCCAGAAATGTCTCCAGAAGTCAGCAGTTGTGCCCTGGTTGGGGACCACTGTCCTGTACCCAATGGGGCTCAAATTTAGAGAATGAGTTTGTTGTTTAAAGCATCATTTGGTAACTTATCCAACATATTTTTCCATCCCTAGTTGAGTTTCTAAGTTTAGCTGGAACTTTGGTGGTTGCCAACATCAAAACAGTTAAACAGGTCCACATCAATTATTGAAATGAAGGTGCTTTGGCTTTTTCTTGGGCAGAAAGCATGTGGGAAGTGTATTGACCAGAAAACACTGGTATTTCTGCTGAGGGTCTGGCATGGACATGTTCTGTCTGGCTGCCACCGAGCTTGCTATAAGTCTGAGACGTGTCTACGTGTGGTGCATGCCAGCCCTTGAGCGCTTTCTGGGAGGGATGGGGCGGGGTGTGGATTAACTCATTCTCTCCACCTAGCCCGCTGTAGATTTGTTTGCGTGTTTTCCTTCTTAAGATAGGACTTTTCCTTAGAAACATACAGGTGCCTTCAGCTTCTTGGAGGCAGTGAGGTGCTCAGGGTGGACCATCCCAGGTCTAGGTGGATAAGAAGTGGAGCAGGGAGAGTCCGTATGTTGCCTGCTGCTCTGGTTTTGGCTGTGGAAGTGGTCTAGTTATGTTTCATTTAATATACAAGCTCAAAACGAGATGCTCGTTTTCTCGAAGATGGCTTCCCTGATAGCTCAGTTGGTAAAGAATTCACCTGCAATGCAGGAGACCCTGGTTCGATTCCTGGGTCAGGAAGACCTGCTGGAGAAGGGATAGGCTACCCATTCCAGTATTCTTGGGCTTCCCTTGTGGCTCAGCTGGTAAAGAATCCACCTGCAATGTGGGAGACCTAGGTTCGATCCCTGGGTTGGGAATATCCCCTGGAGAAGGGAACCCATTGCAGTATTCTGGCCTGGAGAATTCCACGGACTGTATAGTCCATGGTGTTGCAAAGAGTCAGACTCGACTGAGTGACTTTCACTTTTCCCAAAGATTTCCCGGTGGCTCAGATGGTAAAGAATCAGCCTGCAATTCAGGAAACCTGGGTTTGATCCCTGGGTCGGGAAGATCCCCTGAAGAAGGGAATGCCTATCCCCTTGTGTATTCTTGCCTGGAGAGTCCCAGAGGAGATGGACAGAGGAGCCTAGAAGGCTATATACAAGGTCACAAGGAGTCAGACATGACTGAGGGACTAACACTTTACCGAAGATTAAAAAAAGTCACCATTCTGGTTATAGCTCTTTAACTATGACTAACGCAAGAGTCTTCCTCTTTAAAGGAACTCTTAGCGGCTTGCCCTGCTCAAGCCCAGCATTTGTGAATATCAGGGTTCACCCATCATCCTCCACATATTGAAGACAAGCTGAAAGTGGAGCTTCACTTAAAGTGGCTAATCTTATTATTACAGACAATACATTCTAAGTGCATTAGGTGAGTCAGGATTTTGGACTAGAAAAGAACAGTGACATCGGAGCAAGACCAGGAATTAATGTTCTCGTCTTGCCGGCCGTCAGAGGAGGTCCAGTGAATGACTGTCTCACCAGAGCTCGAGGCCCCTCAGACCAGCTTGGAGTCTGAACTGCACTCACCTGGGGCCTGAGCTTCCCAGCCAGATGTTGTAGGAGCATGAACAAGCTTTAGAGGAGCCTTGTCTCCCTTCCTTGCCTCCCTTTGACACTTTATTTTCTTCTTGGATATGAGAAACTGTCCACTTTCACAGTTTTTCAAGTGAGAATTGTCATGTTGTGACCAAACAGCAACAAAGCTCACTTTCCCAGGGGGACAGAGCGGGCCGACCTGCCCAGAAGCCCAGGCTGAGCTCTGAGCGGGGGGCTCACCCCGAAGGGGATTCGAAGCTGGAGGGAGGGGGACACAGGTGGCTGTGATGGTGTCCCGTGGTCCCGGGCCATGTGGGCACGGCGGATGGTGACGCCGCCGCCCGCACAGAGAGCAGGTTAGAAGCTCA
Source organism: Bos javanicus (assembly GCF_032452875.1). Taxonomy (NCBI): domain Eukaryota; kingdom Metazoa; phylum Chordata; class Mammalia; order Artiodactyla; family Bovidae; genus Bos; species Bos javanicus. Next base: position 45,187,785 of record NC_083880.1, on the reverse strand, counting down.
GCTTTGGGGACACGCCTGTCCTTTTCTCTCATCCGTGGTCTCTGCCTCTGCCTGCCCCCTCAACAGTTCCCTGAAGGCCAAGGAGGTGACCAGAGTCCCATTGTCTCGTCTCCTTGAGGTTTTTACACTTCCGGTTTCTGCATTTTAACTTCCTTAAAGACAGGACTCCTTAACCACTAACTAAAAACAGCCACAGTGGTGCTGGGAGGGAGGCAGAAGCTTCTTCGGGTGGCTGAGAGGGAGGCAGTGCCGCCTGGCCCTTCGGCCAACGTGCCCCGTGCCAGTTGGTCCAGCTGGCCGGTGACCTGGGGAATGCAGCTGGAAACCCACCTTTTCGGCAGGAGGCTGACTGGTGCCCACCTGGAGTCGTGACCCATCACAGCCCTGAGCGTGAAAGGGTTAGTCGCTCGGTCGTCTCCGACTCTTTGTGACCCCATGGACCGTAGCCCACCAGGCTCCTCTGTCCATGGGATTCTCCAGGCAAGAGTACTGAGTGGGTAGCCATGCCCTCCTCCAGGGGACCTTCCCGACCTAGGGATCGAACTCGAGTGTCCTGCACCGGCAGGCAGATTCTTCACCGTCTGAGCCACGAGGGGCACCTCTGTAACCACATGCTGCTCCCTGCCAGGCTCGAGCAGAATCCTTCGTGTGTGACCTGGCTTGAGCGCTTTTGGCATCGCTCCCGCGGCCTCGGACCACCGAGGGCTAGCTCTCATTTTAGTGCTCAAGTTGCAAAAATGATCATGTCTCCCGCTGCTTCCGCCCCACCCACTGATATCACTAATTAAGCATGGAAGTCACTGAGATAAGAGGGCTGGCTTCATCCTGCCATGACTTTTGGTTTACCAGGAACTGTGTATTACGAGCTTTGGCTTAGAAATCTAATATTGAGCCAGAGGGCTCAATAAATCACGTTGGTTTATTATCGGGTTTCAAAAGCACAAAGTGCAGGGCTGTGCCGTGACTGTCGCGTTCCAAGCTGCTGAGAATTTTGGAGTTGATCACATCTCACCGAGGACAAAGCCAAGGGCGTTTTCCCTGAAGCCATGAAGTCAGCAAGCAGGGGTGATGGCTGGTCCTCTGGACTGGAGTGTCCGTGCCTTTAGGACCTGGTGGGGCCTCTCAGGCCCCGGGCCTGGGTGTGGGGAGTGTGTGGTCTCAGGTTCGGCACTGACTCTCCTGTGGATGAATAGAACCGTCGTTCCTGTACCTCTAAAGCCGTCCACGTGGAGAGCTGTCCCCTCCCGCCTCTTTGGCACCCACAGCTGGTCCAGCACCATGGACTTGCTGGCTCTTGAGCAGTTCAGAGCCGACCTCTGTGCTGGCTCTCAAATGCTATACACGAAAAGCTTTATTAACGACGAACTGACTTGGGAAAGCTTCATTCTGTGGGAAACAAACATGGGTGTTTGCTCGGGATCCCTGGAGAAGCCTCTGAATGTAGGTGGTTACAGTATCTAGGAAATACTTTGAAGCCCAGTAAGCTTTTTAGCAGTTGTTTCCTCTGGTCCTTGAAAGGCTTGCCATTCAAACTGTGTTGCTCTCCAAAGAATCTAGGATTTAGGAAAAGCACTGCCAAGTTGAGAAGACATGAGGACCCACGCAACACTTTTCTTTTAGAAAAGAAGCAGCCTAGCCCGAACGGAACAGAGCATCTTACCTGGCTTCAGTGCAGAATTGGTCTCAAATCTTATGTATAAAAGAAATCAGCTAATTCAGTGGACTACATCACTTCATGGGAAATAGATGGGGAAACAGTGGAAACAGTGTCAGACTTTATTTTTTTGGGCTCCAAAATCACTGCAGATGGTGACTGCAGCCATGAAATTAAAAGACGCTTACTCCTTGGGAGGAAAGTTATGACCAACCTAGATAGCATATTGAAAAGCAGAGATATTAGTTTGCCAACAAAGGGTCCGTCTAGTCAAGGCTATGGTTTTTCCTGTGGTCATGTATGGATGTGAGAGTTGGACTGTGAAGAAAGCTGAGTGCTGCAGAATTGATGCTTTTGAACTGTGGTGTTAACAAGACTCTTGAGAGTCCCTTGGACTGCAAGAACATCCAACCAGTCCATTCTGAAGGCGATCAGCCCTGGGATTTCTTTGGAAGGAATGATGCTAAAGCTGAAACTCCAGTACTTTGGCCACTTCATGCGAAGAGTTGACTCACTGGAAAAGACTCTGATGCTGGGAGGGATTGGGGGCAGGAGGAGAAGGGGAGGACAGAGGATGGTGGGAAGGCATCACCGACTCTATGGACATGAGTTTGGGTGAACTCTGGGAGTTGGTGATGGACAGGGAGACCTGGCGTGCTGTGATTCATGGGGTCGCAAAGAGTCGGACATGACTGAGCAACTGAACTGAGTGACTGACAAATAGAAGGGACTATTAGACATCTTCTCTTTAAGAGTAGTCAGAAAAATGAAGGCCAAGTTGCCACCAGGTAGAGTTAAAATACCAGTAACTTTCCTTCACCTTCATCTTTGTCTTCAATTTGTATACTTATTGCAAATAGCTTTTCTTTTTTTTTTAAGTTTTATTAAGGTGCAATCAATACACAAAAGACTCTAGATAGTAAATATCTAAAATTTGAGTCTGGGCTTATGCAAACACAAGTGATACCATCCCCACACCAAAGAAATTATACCTCCAAGAAAATAAGATCAATTAAAAATACACTTTTAGGGACTTCCTTAGCAGTCCAGTGGTTAGGACTCTGCCCTTCCACTGCAGGGGGCACAGGTTCAAGCCCTGGTCAGAGAACCAAAATCTGGCAAGCATACAGGCATGACCAAAAAATAACTTTTTTAAAAGCCAACTTTGTCGTAGCCCAAGACTGGAATTTCGCTCCGGGTCTTTAAACAGCACTCATGAGATTTCTTTTAAGAGAAAACCACCCAGGTGACCAGCTCTTACACTATTAGAACAGATTTAACAGATGCTTAAAAATACTCCTATGTGTAGGACCATCTCCTGCAGACTGTGCCTGTTTTGTTCAAACTGATCTGACAGTGAGTTAAGGTGGCTTCAGAGCCTCGGACGTGATTGGTGTGGGACTGGATCAGACAGCTGAGGGTCTCCTGGGTCATCTTATGACCAGCACCAACGAGATGGTGTTACTTTTGATCCAAAACTAAGCGAGCTTCAAAGGTTTTACAGTTTGTTTTTCTTGTGTGAGTCATAGAACTGGCTCGGAAAGGCAGATTCCAAAAGAGAATTGTAGAAAATATTTTGGGCTCTGGCTACGTTGGAATAAGTATTCAACGTTGTAAGGAGACTTGAAAAAGCTCATCAGAACTGATAAATTAGAGTAACATCTGTGTAAAACTAGTCCTCCTGTCTCAGTAACATCTTCCATGTTAGCAAAAGACAATTTAAAACCGCAGTAGGTAGTTCTTCTTCAGATGTTCCACGGGCCTAACAAGTTTGCAGTTAACAGGGTGAGTCACTTCCTATGGCCCAGCCCATGGGCGCAGTGAGAGGGTTGGAGAGCAACACTTGCAAGCTCATCCCCTATTCCTTAGTCACTTTCTTTCTTGTGTGTATCTAGGCTGCACAAAATAACCAGACTCTTTCTGGAGAACATTTTACGTCTCAGAATAAGTGTTATGGTCTGTAGAACGGTTTTCCATGTTCTTACTCTAGGAGCAGAAGGATTTGCAGATTTTTTAAAAAATTAAATCTGTATTTAAATTCTCAGAAATCATCAACTCCCAACAGGGTAGTTTTCAGCAGCACATTACCAAAGTGTTGGAGCTTCAGCTTTAGCATCAGTCCTTCCAATGAATATTCAGGACTGATTTCCTTTAGGATTGACTGGTTAGATCTCCTTGCAGTCCAGGGGACTCTCAAGAGTCTTCTCCAGCACCACAGTTAGAAAGCATCAGTTCTTCAGCGCTCAGCCTTCTTTGTGGTCCAGCTCTCACATCCATACATGACTACTGGAAAAACCAAACCATAGCCTTTTACCGACCTTTCCCATCTATCACCTCCTACCTAGCTCGCCTGTCACCTGCCGTCTGTAATCTATCCACCATCTGCTAGCTGCCTGTCTGTCCTCTGTTTTTCATATGCTGTGGAAACAAGCTCCCTGGAGTCCCTTAGAAGGGGAGAGGGCCTGGTTTTTCATCTGCTCCTGGAGCAGCAGGGTGCCCTGCAGGACAGCGCCTGCCTCAGGTAGCTGACATACCAGGACACAACTGAAATAGCACCTCTGATAAGCACTCCCTCTCCTTGAGAAGGCCTGGATCACATCACTCTCAGGCTTATCACCCTCGCCTTCCAGGGTGACAGCTGCCCTGGGCTCAGGGCTTTCAATGGAGCAGGCTAAAAATGTACACCCTCTGTGGTTTCCAGAAAGAAAGAAGGGAGATGGGGACAAAAAGATAAAAGTGATCCTTGGAGTTGGCCCGAGATGTGTCTGGAGGAAATGCCACTTCTTCAGCGTGAAGGCAGGGCTGTGGGTACCCCTGACCCAGCCTGTCCTGAGGCCGAGGGAGCATCGTCGTGTGTGTAACCCTAGACTAGACACATACGTGCAGGTGTATGTGTATTTATGTACAGTATTGATGTATAATGTGCTATATATAATGTGTGTAATTATACTGTCTATGATGAAATGAAAGTGTTAGTCGCTCAGTCGTGTCCGACTCTTTGCGACCCCATGGACTGTGGCCCACAGGCTCCTCTGTCCATGGAATTCTCCAAGCACAGATACTGGAGTGGGTTGCCGTTCTTTCTCCAGGGGATAGAAATCCACAACAATAATTATTATAAACTTTTCTAAACAGCCAATACCTTTTCCTTTTCAGGGGTAAAATGCCCTGGAAAGTGAGTCACGTAGACAGAGGTGCACGTGAACATTTCCGTCGTGGTTGATCTTATATATTCTGTGGGGAAAATGGGCTGCATTTAGAGTTGAAAAGTCACTGTCTCTGGTCTTCCGGCCAAACGTTCATGGCTGTCCAGACCTGCTTGCGGCCTCCCTCGGGGTCGTGAGCTGGCACCAGCCCCAAGGTGAGGCGGATGGGGGTGGGTGGCATTAGCTGTGCCTTCAGACCCTGTTCCCGTGCCTGGAGAGTTGCGGGTTATCCGGTGGCTGGAGGCCCTCCCAGGTTACCGAGCGGATGTGTTCCTGTACTCCGTGTGGTCGACACCACTGTTCTCAGCAAGTGTGTGTGGAATCACCAGTGGTGTTGGGGTCATTCCGTCCCTTTTCAATGTCTCGGGAGCCAGCGGACAGCAGGCAGAATGCCCTGTCTCTGCAGCAGCCTGGATTAGTCTGGGCAGCATTCTCGTTACTGGAGATGACATTTGAGGGGCCGTCTCACAGTTCTGCACCTGGGAAGGGCATTTGAGGGGCCGTCTCACAGTTCTGCACCTGGGAAGGGCATTAGCATCACCCCTGTAACTCAGGTCACGCTGTCTCCTGAGCTCCAGGCCCCTAGAGACTCGGCTCCATTGTCACTGGCGTTTCTGTTTTACATCACTCATGGATCGGTTAATGTGTCAACTCAGTTGAACCTGGCCTTAACGCTGTCCTTTCCTCCTCAGGGCTACCAGGGCATGGTGGACGGTGGCAGCAACATTGTGGAAGCCGACTGGGAGAGCGTGTCCAGCATCCTGCAAGTGGTACGTGCTGCGCTCGTCCCGCTCGGTTCTCTGAGTTCTCTCTGGTCTGAAACCTCTTCTGCTTGTGTTCCAGGAGCACTTAAAACAGGTGAATGTGCTGCCTGGCATCATGGAAAGAATATGTTCTTAATTTTCCATTTAATTTTTTTTTGAAAAAAGCTTTGCACACTGAGGAATTATCCTTGCAAGAACAAGTTGTGTTTGATGGCGAGTGGTACTTGTGGGGGATCTTTTTTTTTTTTTTAAGAGCAGATCAGTGTTGAGACAGTTTTGGTTTGTTGGTGCTGCGTGTTTAGTGGTGCATCTCTTTGCCTGTTGGGTTTGGGGTGCCATTTGGCATCAGTGACCGTGGCCTGGGAAGGCCCCTGACCAGCAGCCTCTGAGGGCTGTGGCTTTAGTGGGGACACAGCATCTCCCCTGACTCAGGGCTGACCTCTTTGGCATGTGCAACGATGAGGTAATTCCGACTGCAGGCGAAACAGCTCTTACACGGAATTGTAAAGAAGCCTGCCCGAATATGTCACGCCCAATAAATTCCAGGAACAATGCAGCTCAGTGAAGGCTCCAAGTCGATTAAAAAATAAAGAGATTATGTGGAAAGAATGGGCTTCATGGCAAGTGTTTTACTTGCGGTTTGATCTTTTGAAATGTTTGTGTTAATATTAATCTGTGTCTTGAGTTTTTTAGACTTTTTATTGGCACACAGTTGTTCTACAGTGTTGTGCTTCTGCTGTGCAAAGTGAATCAGTTATAGTATGTATACACGGACCCCCTCTCTTTGGGGTTTCCTTCTCATTCAGGTCACCAAGAGCACTGAGTAGAGTTCTCTGTGTTATACAGTAGGTTCTCAATAGTTACTTTAAACATGGTATCAGTATCGTATATGTGTCAATCCCAGTCTCCCAGTTCATCTCCCCCTCCCTCACCGTAATCATAAGTTTGTTCACCACACCTTGTCCTATTTCTGCCTTGCAAATAAGTTCATCTGTATCATTTTTCTAGATTCCTTGTATAAGCAATACTGTATTTGTTTTTCTCTTTCTGACCTCACTCTGTAATACAATCTCTAGGTCCATCCACTTGTCTGCAGATCACATTATTTCATTGCAGCTTATGGCTGACTATATTCCATTGCATATATGTACCACATCTTTATCCATTCTTCTGTAGATGGACATTTAGGTTGCTGCAATGAAAATCAGGCATGTGTCTCTGTGTGAATTAATATCTTTTCCCCAAATAACGCCTAGTTGTGGGATTGCCCTATCGCACGGGAACTCTGTTTTTCATTTCTTCAGAAACGTCCAGAATGCTTTCCACGGTGGCTGCACCCGCTTACACCCCACCGAGAGTGTAGACAGACCCCCATCCCCCAGGCCCTCTGCAGCACTTATTCTCTGTAGATCTCTTTGGTGCCGGCAGTCCTGAAAGGTGTGAATGGCACCTCACTGTAGTTTCCATTTGCAGATGTGGAGTATCTTACCATGCTCTTTTTATTTGGTGAGTATCATTGGCTTCCTTCTCCTTCTCCAGGAGAAGGAAATGGCAACCCACTCCAGTGTTCTTGCCTGGAGAATCCCAGGGACGGGGAGCCTGGTGGGCTGCCGTCTATGGCGTTGCACAGAGTCGGACACGACTGAAGCGACGTATCAGCAGCAGCAGCATTGGCTTATTGGAAGTCAGCCCTGTTGTGATCTTTTCTGATGATTTTCTCCAGGAAATATATTGAACACAGGTCTCATTTCCAGCCTCGATGATTCTTGAACATGGAGACCCCAGCAGTGCCTATTTTCAAGGTGTTGTTACAAACAGCGGTCACAAGGCGACAGCATTTCTCCACGCCCAGCGCTGGTTTCTCAGGAAGCTGACCTTAGGGAAAGTCCTGTTCCTGGTCGTCCCTTAGAGTGAATATGTCAGAGGAAACACCCAGGGCTGTGTCTCCTGACTTCTCTCCCTTACCCTTTGTCCCCTGAACACCTCCCCATTCCTGCAACAGCAGTCTGGGGAGGGTGCTGTCATCCGTGGGTTGGGGGGGCCCTCAGGAAGGAGGCTGGAGGTGGGAATCCCACCAGCAGAGCCATGGAGCCCAGGGGACTGTCCAGAGCTCCTGCAGCCCTGAGGCCGCCCCTTCCTGTGGAGGCAGGAGGCCTGGACTCTGCAGGAGGGACCGCCCCCCGCATCTGAGACTGCAGCTCGTGCAGAGTGTCCACTGGGGAGGGCTTGTGGGCCAGCATGTCGTCATGTCGTCCCGCTCCCTCAGCCCAGGACGGTCCAGCCTGGTGACCCAAGTGCTCGGGCTCCAGGGGTGTGACCCCAGCCCGGGTCACCAAGGCCTGAGGGGGCAGAGCCTGCGTTTCTCTTTTTTTTCCTTTTTTCACGTTAATGTTTGTTCTGAATGGGGGTATATAGGTGATCTACAATGTTGTATGGCTTGTTTTTTAAGGTGTACAGTAACTTGATTCACTTGTACATAGTTATGTACGTGTTATTCTGGGTCTCTTCCCATGTCTGTTATTACAGACTGTTGAGTAGGGTTACTTGTACTGATCAGTCGGTTTTTGCTGACTAACATAAACACACTAGTATTTATAAAATGATCTCAACCTAACTTCTTCCTGGCCAGCACCTTTTCCTTTTAGCAGCCATAGGTTGCTTTTGTAAGTCTGTGAGGCTGCTTCTGTTTTGTGAAGAAGTCACTTGTGTCTGAGTTTTGATGTAACCAGGAGTGTACACGGTGTATGACTTTCCCTGTCTCTGTGACTTCACTTAGTGTGATCAGCTCTACTTCCTTTCTCGTGGCTGGGCGTGGCAATATTTCATCTCTTACTTGGGGCTGAGTACATTGCATTCTGTATCTGTACCCCATCTCGTGTGTCTGTTCGTCTGTCCGTCGGCACTTAGGTTGCTTCCCTTACTTGGCTGTCGTACATAGTGCTGCCATGATCACTGGGGCCCAGGTGCCTTGGTCTGGATCTCGCCCCAGCCTGGGAAAGCTGGATCACAAAGGACTTCGGTGCTCAGCTTTCTAAAGACCTTCCCTGCGGTCCCCGCAGTACAGGCACTGATTTACCTTCCCACCAGCAGTGTAGAAGGGTTTCCCTAATCCACACCCTCTTTTGCAAATTTTTTGTGATAGCCGTTCTGACAGGTGTAAAGTGATACCTCATTGGACTTTTGACTTGCATTTCTCGAATAATCAGTGATGCTGACCGTCTTTTCCCCACCTTTATGGCCATCTGTGTGCCTTCTTGGCAGAAATGTCCCTTTAGATCTTTGGTCCATTTGTCTTTGCATATTGTTTTTGTTGTTACTGAGTTGCATCAACTGTTTGTATGTGCTGGAGACAAATTCTTTGGGGGTAATATCCTTTTGCAAATATTTTTTTTCCCAGTTTGATGGTTGTCTTTTTTATGGTTTCCTTCCGTGCAAACTCTTTGAAGGGTAATTAGGTCCTGTATGTTGATTTTTGTTTTATTTTCATGATTCTGAGTTGTGGATCCATAAAGAACTTGCTGCCATAAATTTCAAAGTGTGTGCTGCCTGTATTGTTCTCAAGACTTCTTATCGGATCCTTACATTTAGATCTTTCATCTATTCCAAGTTAATTATCGCATGCAGCGTTAAGGGATCCTCGCATTTCATCCTGTTTGTAACTGTTTAAGGACCTGCACACTGTCCGCCCTTTGGTGCTTCCCAGTGTAGGTTCCCAGCTTCCTCGTAGATGGGTTCTGTTTCCTCCACACCTTCTGCAGCAGCTCTTCTTGGCAGGCTTTTTGCCAATGGCCATTCTGACCCGTGTGAGGTGATGCCTTATTGTAATTTTGATGTGTGTTTCTCAAAAATTTTAAATGATGTTGAAATCTTTTCTTGTGATTTTTTTTTAAAACAGTGTGAGTGGCCCTTACCTCTTGTGGTTGGCGTCTTGAAGGTTTGCCCTGTGTGAATTCTATTTCGGTGACTACCCCCAGGACATTTGTGGAGGGCAGGTGGTATTTTTTTTAACTAACAGCCCCTTGAGGTAAAAGTAACTCAGTGGTGTCTGACTGTTTGCAAGCCCATGGACCGTAGCCTGCCAGGTTCCTCTGTCCATGGAATTCTAAAGGCAAGAATACTGAGTGGCTTGCCATTTGCTTCTCCAGGGGATCTTCCCGACCCAGGGATCCAACGTGGATCTCCTGCTTTGCAGGCAGATTCTTCACCATCTGAGCCATCAGGGAAGCCTACTATTAACAGACATTTCTAAGTATAAAGACAGGTCAACTTAAAAAGTATCAGCAGATACATGCTTGACTTTATCTTATCATCAATAGTACATTAGAATATGTAATAAATCCATGCACCTTTTCCAAAGGAATACCCGAGACAGAAGTAGCAATAAAGTTATAAGTGACAGTCATTAATCAGGTGAAATAATTTGGATGAAGCATCTCTCTCTCTGAGAGATGGGGACTGGGCAAGCCCCTCAGGCCTGTGTCACTAAGAGCCCATCTGCACGGGTTTTGAAGTTGTTGTTACCAGGTGGCAGTATCTTCATTTTTATATTCTGTTAGAGTAGGGTTGATTTCCAATGCAGTGTTGGTTTTAGGTGGTACAGGACCTTCATTTAGTAATCATAGATAGACCTGTGTCTAGTACTCTTGCCTGGAGAATCCCATGGATGGAGGAGCCTGGTGGGCTGCAGTCCATGGGGTCGCTAAGAGTCGGACGCGACTGAGTGACTTAGCTTTCACTTTTCACTTTCATGCATTGGAGAAGGCAGTGGCAACTCACTCCAGTGTTCTTGCCTGGAGAATCCCAGGGATGGTAGAGCCTGGTGGCCTGCCGTCTATGGGGTTGCACGGAGTCGGACACGACTGAAGCGCCTTAGCAGCAGCGGCAGCAGCAGCAGACCTGTGTCTGTTCTCTATGGGGTTCTTTTCCCATGTAGGTTGTATTGTGTTCAGTACAGTTCCCTGTGCTCTGCAGTAGGTCGTCTTTGATCATCTATTTGATACATAGTATGTGTATGTGTGAATCTTAACCTCCTAGTTTATCCCTCCACCTAGGTTTTTATTAATAACCATAAGTCTGTTTTCTAATGCTGTCTTTCTGTGTAAGTTAGTGCTCTTGCATGGATTTATTCATTTCCCCTGTAAAAGACAGGATGCTTGTCCTGCTCTGGGTTACATCAGCTCACATGGACATATGTACGTGTACTCATCCCTCAGTTGATTCTTGCTTCTGCTAATGGCGTTTTCCTCATTTATATGACTAAGCGTACTCTCTGGTGCAGAGGTTGCACTTAGACTTCATTTTTCCGTTGCTGGACCTGTTGGTGGATTCAGTGTCTTGGCTCTTGTAAAGAGTGCTGCCCTGAAGACAGGGTGCACGTGTCATTTTGCATGGCAATTTCTTGTATCTAAGCCCAGGGCTGGGATTACTGGCTCCTGTAGGTTTTCTTAAGGAACCTACATGCTGTTCTCATAAAGGCTGCACGTGTTTACACCCCACGAAGAGTGGAGGTGGATTCTCCGTTCCCCCAGGCCCTCTGCAGCATTTGTTCTCTGCAGATCTTTTTAGTGATGGCCCTTCTGACAGATGTGAGGTGAATCCTCATTGTGGTTTTCAGTTGCGTTTCTGTGTTGATAACTGAGGGGCGGAATCTTACCATGCTCTTTTTATTTGTGTGAGCACAGTTTACCTCTTGACGTTGGCTTCTTGAAAACCAGCCTTGTTGTGAAATCTTTTCTGATAATTTACCCAGGGCATTTGTTGAGGGCAGGTGTCCTTTCCAGCCCCAAGGCCTCTAGAACATTAAGAGCCCAGCAGGGCCTATCTTCCAGAGAAGGCAATGGCACCCCACTCCAGTACTCTTGCCTGGAAAGTCCCATGGGCGGAGGAGCCTGGTGGGCTGCAGTCCATGGGGTCACCAAGAGTCGGACACGACTGAGCAACTTCACTTTCACTTTTCACTTTTATGCATTAGAGAAGGAAATGGCAACCCACTCCAGTGTTCTTGCCTTGAGAATCCCAGGGACGGGGGAGCCTGTTGGGCTGCCATCTATGGGGTCTCACGGGGTCGGACACGACTGAAGTGACTTAGCAGCAGCCCCAGCAGCAGGGCCTATTTTCAAGGTGTTGTTACAAAAAGGGCCACAAGGCGGCAGCATTTCTCCATGCCCAACTCTGGTTTCTCAGGAAGCTGACCCGGTCAATTTAGAGTTGAATGTGTCAGAGGAAACACCCAAGGCTGTGTCTCCTCACTTCTCCCCCTTACCTTTTGTCCCATGAAAACCTCCCCATTCCTGCAACAGCAGTCTGGAGAGGGTGCTGTCATCTGTGGGTTGGGGGGGGGCCCTCAAGAAGGAGGCTGGAGGTGGGAACCCCACCAGCAGAGCCATGGAGCCCAGGGGACTGTCCAGAGCTCCTGCAACCCTGAGCCCACCCCTTCCTGTGGGGGCAGGAGGCCTGGACTCTGCAGCTCATGCAGAGGGTCCATTGGGGAGGGCTTGTGGGCCAGCATGTTGTCCTGCTCCCTCAGCCCAGGACGGTCCAGCCTGGGGACCCAAGTGTTTGGACTCCAGGGGTGTGACCCCAGCCTGGGTCACCAAGGCCTGAGGGGGACAGAGCCAGCATTTATTTCTTCTTTTACTGTTTGTTTGAATGGGAGTATATAGGTGATTTACCATGTGGTGTGGTTTTTTCAGGTGTACAGCTACTTGATTCACTTGTACTTAGTCATATATGTACATATATATGTTTTTCTGGTTCTCTTCCCATATCAGTTATTACTGAGTGTTTTATAGGGTTCCTGCGCTATACAGTTGGGTTTTTTTGATTAATACATACACACCATTATTTATCAAATAACATTCACCTGCTAGTTTCTCCCTGCCCACCACCTTTCCTTCTTGATAACCATACGTCTGTGAGGCTGGTTCTGCTTTCTGAAGGAGTTCATTTGTCACCGTTTTAGAGTCCACTTGGTCGTGGTACCTTGGAGTTTCGTCTTTCTGATTCTCACTTCACTTAGTACGATGATCCTGAGATTGCACGTGCTCCTGCAGATGGCATGCTTTCGCTCTTTTTCATGGCTGAGTCATGTTCCGTTGTGTACATGTATCACTTGTTTTTATCCCCTCATCCGTTCATGGAAGTTTGTTTACTTCCCTGTCTTCGCTGTTGTAAAGCTGCTGCTGTGCCTGTCTGGGTGCATGGTTTTCTCCAAGTCTGGTTTTTTCCTCATATGCTCTTAAGAGTGGGACAGCCAGATCACAGGGCAGCTCTGTTTGTTTATATTAATGCCTTCTAAATGCACTTCCATATTGCTGTTACCAGCTACATCCACCAGCATCATTGAAGGGTCCGCTGTTCTTACCTGACAGTGTACTTCTGCGGATTTTTAATACTGTCCTTTTCCATTTCTCTGAGGTGATACCTCACTGTCATTTTGATCTTCTCATCTCTGATAATTTCCCATATCGAGCCATTCCTCATGTGCTTTAACATTGGGAACTGTATGTAGCTGATATTTTTTTCTTGACAGTTTGCCCTGTTTTTAATTATTTTTGATCAGTTACCCCTGGATTTTTTGAGGGCAGGTGTTACTTAGAGCCCAGCAGTCCTTCTTTGTGGATATTAAGTGTCCCTAAGCAGTAATTTTCTGGTTGCTCCTGTGGGGAATGGCCAGAACTCAGATTTCTATCTCTCTGGCACTTGTGGTGAGCCCGACTAAGAAGGGGAGCCTTGTTACCTAGGGCTGCTGGACACGGGGTTTCTCTGGCCATGGCTTGTGACTGGCCCTGGCCCACCTTAGGCTCAGAGAGCGTGCAGGGTCCCCCCCGCCCCCCACGGGATGGCCGTCATCTTCTTGTGGACTTCTCTCTGCTCCGTGCGTTTAGCTCATGGCTGCATCCTTGTTTCCCTGCCTCACTCTGTCCCCCGTGGGAGTGGTCCTCCATCTTTAGCCATTTAATTCCAGTTCGGAGCTAAAAATGGAAAGACTCCAAACTTCCACGGTTGATCAACTGAAAAGATGAAAGGTGGGAAATCTACACCAAGTCCTGTGTTTATACCCAGCACGCACGTGTTCAGGGGTCTGTGCAGTTGGGAGGAGACAGATAAACAGGTTGTTTTCTCTTCCAGGGAGGGACCATCATTGGCAGTGCCCGCTGCCAGGACTTCCGTACTCGGGAAGGCCGCCTGAAGGCCGCATGTAACTTGGTTCAGCTGGGCATCACCAGCCTGTGTGTGATCGGCGGGGACGGCAGCCTCACTGGGGCCCACATCTTCCAGACGGAGTGGAGCGGGCTGCTGGAGGAGCTGGCCCGCGACGGTGCGTCTCTGCCGCCCACCCTTCCCCATCAGCGCTCCCACTGCTGACATCCTGCCCCATGAACTGTCCGCACGTGCTTGTTGCTGGCGGTGCTGCAGACCTCAAAGCTGCCAACGCAGGACTCAGATTTGTGGCTCAGACAATAACAAAAGTGATTATAAGAATAACATTTATTCCAACATCCTACGTGCCAGGCACGGCTCCACTTTGACCCTGGTGGTTTTGTGCCCGCTCAGGATAACCATCTGGAGCTTCTGTGCCGATCCCCGCTTTACAGAGGAGGGTCAGGGGCTCACGGTGAAGCCACCTGGCCACGAGAGTGGCCCCGCTCACACCAGCCCTCAGACACCTGCGGCTGCCCCTGCCAGCTCCCCTGGGGTCCCTCCAGCCACTGGTACGAGACTTGGTCCTTTATCACCTCTGAAGCTGTGTAGGAAAGGATTTTTAAGAATCCTATATATCCTGTGATTTTTATCTTTTAAATGTGTTTTATATAATTCCAATTTAATGTAAAATATGACCAGTGGAAGCAAACTGAAGTAATATTAATAGCAACCTTGTGAAAGGCGTAAGCTTGAACTACAGCGACGACCCACACGTTCCATGAAGTCTGTCTGGGGAACAGAGGGTGGCTGTCACGCCAGACGACCCACACGTTCCGTGAAGTCAGGGGAATGGAGGGTGGCTCTCACACCAGATGACCCACACGTTCTGTGAAGTCTGGGGAATGGAGGGTGGCTCTCACGCCAGCACCAGGGGCCTCGTGATGCTTCTGCACCACGTCTGGTGGGAGGCAGGTGGGCACGGTGGTGCCTTGGGTGGGGGGAGCATCGCTGCCCCTGCCTTGACCTTTGTGATCCATTTAAGTAGCTCTACCAACACTGGTGGTCTTTCCTGAGAGTGCCAAGTACATCTGTGAAATAATAGGGCCCCACAGGCCTGTCAGGAGTCAGGGTACCAGTTGTACCACATCCTTGAGGACGGGCTTCTGGCGTGGTGACCCGCCACAGTCAGAGCCAGGCCGCTGTCAGACAGAAGTCACATCTTTCCCCGCCGTCTCTGTAAGCTCCTTCCCTCCTCCAGCTTCTGTTCCTGGGTTGGCGCTCCTGTCTGGGCGTCGGGTGACTGCTCCCCTCTGTGTCCTCGCCTCCACCTCCGTCTGGCTCTTACGTCCGTCAGCATGCAGGGTTAGGTCCCGTGGTCGTGACGCTGTGGGTAGATGCATGTAGGAGCACGCACTCCCCCACGTCATCCCGGGCGTGCGGCTTGTCCCCACACAGGCAAGATCAGCACGGAGCAGGCACAGAAGCACGGGCACCTCAACGTGGTGGGGATGGTGGGCTCCATCGACAACGACTTCTGCGGCACGGACATGACCATCGGCACGGACTCGGCCCTGCACCGCATCATCGAGGTGGTGGACGCCATCATGACGACTGCCCAGAGGTGGGACGCAGGGACCAGCAGGAGGGGGCTGTGTAGACCTCAGAGCCAGCTCTGGAAAGTTCCACAAGCCTTGTCGCTTGACATTAGAAACAATTTTGTATTGGTGCAATCAGTGGTTGTCCTCGTTTACTCTTTATTTTCAATTTTTAAGAGTCACTGCTTTCTGATTGTCAAAGAAAATGTTTATTGCAGAGAATTTAGAAAAACGAAAAAAATTAGTCATCATTACGTCAAGTCCTGCACAAAGCTCCCCTGCAGGAGTGGCAGACCGTAGAGCCCCAGGTTTGCACGGCCCTGGTCAGAGCTGGGCAAGGCCCCGCCCTGCGCCCTCCTCACCTGGGGTTCCCACCGATGGATGAGGAGTGACCCCACGTCCCGGGTTGTAGGCTCAGGGCTGAACCTTTCCCATCACGCCCTCCCTGGCTCCCTCAGGCTTCCAAAGCACCTTCACGAAAGTCAAGTGAGTGAGACAGTGGAACACGTGCCTCCTTCGTGGACGAGCCCTTGCCACCGTCTCAGGGCCATGCCCGGGGAACCGTGGCTGGAGACAAACCTCAGCCCCCATTTGGGTTCCCAGGGTTACTGATGGCAGTTAGTTTCCTGTTTATGGAAAGGCCATGGGCCCGGGGCACAGACCTGACTCCTTCGCTCTCGTCTCCTGAGCTGATGCAGGGACATCCAGCCTGTGGTTCTGGCTGGAGAAGCTTGACTCTGCCCAGTGGAACCCTCATCCTGGGAAGACCATACACGCATGTCCTGGTGGCGTGAGCGTGCCTGGCACAAGAACACAACCAGAGGCGTTCACTGCTGCAGCCCCTTCGCTCAGAAGAGCCTGAAACACACTCCCCATAGTGTTTGCTTGTGTGCAGAGTGGGTCGTCTGAGGGGGATAGCTGGGGCCCTGCCGTCTGCCCGGCCATGCTAAGTGGACGCTCTGTCTCTCTCCAGCCACCAGCGGACCTTCGTCCTGGAGGTGATGGGGAGACACTGCGGGTATGGACACACGGACGCAGTCGGGGTGGGAGGTCCCCAGGGATCCCCATACCCCAGCTCAAGCATCCCAGGAGGGGCATGTCTCGTCTGTGGGGCTGTCCTGGGCGAGGGCACCCAGCCCCAACGCCTCGTGAAACCCTCGCTCTCTGCCTGCAGGTACCTGGCCCTGGTGAGCGCTCTGGCCTGTGGGGCCGACTGGGTCTTCCTTCCCGAGTCCCCACCTGAGGAAGGCTGGCAGGAAAACATGTGCATCAAGCTCTCAGAGGTAACTCGCTTTCTGCCCCCTGTGGCTGCCGGCCTCTGGTCGCGCTGCCTGGCCTCCGGTGTGGTGGCCGTGGGCATGTTCCATGTCAAGGAGCTTTTAGCCTGTGGAGGCTCTCTGCTCAGAGTGGCTTCAGGCTTGTGGCTGTGACCTGGGGGCGTCCCGTCGTCCACCTCCCACTGCAAGAAGCTGCTGAGCTTTTGAGCCACTTGTGCAAAGCGGGCGCTCAGCCATCCCTGGAGGAGGCCACGTAAGAGCAGGGTCTAAGGAACACAGCGCCGCTGTCCTCTCGGAAAAGAGGCGGGAGGCCTGGGAGTCGACTCCTCCCCGAGCCCCCCAGCTCTCAGCAGGCCAGGCCCTGACAGCTTGTTCCCCAGAGGGCGTCCCCCTCCCAGTGCTCGCCTCGCTGTGGGTTTGGCTCAGGCCTTTCCTTTCTTTTCTCTGTGGACTGTGCTCGTCTCACACTGTGGGTCACTGGTGTCAGGCAGATTTCGTCTGTGAGGCCTCGCAGAAAACAAGAGTGGCTTTCAGGACAGAAATCCCACCCCATTGTGTGGACTTTCTCTTATTTTCACGACCATCTCATCACTGTTCTGTAGGCAAAAAATGGAAACCTATGGCAGAGGCCAGTTATCATATTCAGCAAGCACATGCATGCAGCCAGAACCCACGATCCATGAGGCATGGCCGTCACCTTCAAGGTGATGGTTTCCAAGAGCAGATTCCCAGCAACTAATGTAAGACGCTTTGACTCAAAAACCTGTATAAGAGACTTGGTAAAGCCGTCCCTTGGCTGGGAAGTTGATCCCTAGGTCAGGAAGATCCCCTGGAGAAGGGAAGACTATAATCCTAAGATACATTTTTTGTAATACTCTAAAGTCTGCACTGGCTCTTGAATTATAGCATTGGTTGGGAAGATGCCCTGGAGGAGGGATAAGGTACACACTCCAGGATTCTTGCCTGGAGAATCCCATGGACAGAGGAGCCTGGCAGGCTACAGTCCATGGGGCCGCAGAGTTGGATATGACTGAGCAATTTGGCACGCATGCACATGGAACTGGGAGGAATCACCCCTTTGAAGCTGAAGTCAGCCGCACAGGTCCCGGGGTGACCGTGAGCACGGAAGTAAGCCATGAGCTCACTGTCCCTTGCTTCTGGCCTGGGGACATGGGCGGTTCTCTGCTTCATGAAGGCCAGGCTGGGGCCCGGTTCCCAGGGAGATGGCAGAAAGCTGTCCTCTGGGGGAGCCAGCAGGCCTTGTCTGCAGGAGAGACCCGGGAGCCCAGCCTCAGGGCTCACCACTGTCTGGGGGTCCGGGTCAGAGGCAGTGGAGGCTTTTGATCTCCTGCGTCTGCCAGCCTGTCCCACCTTCTCACCCCGGGCGCCTGGACCTGCTCGTGTCCTTAGGAAGTGCTGCTGATGAAACCGGGTGACCGCGTGTCCCTGGAGACAGCCCAGTCAGTTGGGCAGAGGCCCCCGTTCAGAGTGGTTTAGGCATCTGAGGGTTTCTTCTTCCATCTCCTAGAACCGTGCCCGGAAGAAAAGGTTGAACATCATCATTGTGGCCGAAGGGGCCATCGACACCCAGAACAAGCCCATCACCTCGGAGCAGATCAAGGAGGTGAGTATGCTCCACGCCGTGCCTGCCTGACAGTGGGCTGTTCCAACACTTGGGCGAGGTGAGGTTTGGAGTGGGGTGCTGTTAGGTAAGTATTCCTGTTCTTCTTGATGGTTGAAAATAGTTTCATGATGACCGTGGCTTCACTGGCATGAGGATCTCACAGCTCCTGACTTCTAGGGAGCCCATGCCTCTGGAATACTGTCAGGAATATTCCCGAAGGCCCCAGGCTCTCCTGAGACAGAGGACATGAGATTGGGCAGGGTTAGAAGGTTCCAGGAGCCGGGGGGGTCAGCACAGTCATCCTCTCTCCTGCTGGAGCATCAGCTGAGCCTTGCTCATGGAGGAAGTGCTCTGCTGGCCTTAGTGACCGCCCCTCCACCCTGTGGAGGGGCCGGCCCCATGCTCCGGCTGCAGGGCTGCTCGTCTGGTGCTGGCTTGTCCGGCCTGGGAGGGACTGACTGGGCTCCCGGTCACCCAGGTAACTGGGCAGGTTCTGGACGCAGTGCTGGGGAAACGCCCACGGGGTCTGGTGGAAACTGCCCATCAGGGGAGACACGTTCTCAGCGTGGCTTTGCAAGTTGGCATCTCCGCCTTTTCTGCGCCCCCGACCAGCTGTTCACCTGGTGATTAAAATATCAAGAGATCTGTGACAGTTGTCCGCTGGTATTTACAGAAATAATGAGTACGATCAGAGCAAAGATTTTCTTACCCACTTAACTGAAGTTGATATTTGACTGTGGAGGATGAGAGCCGGAGGGGGACCATGGGATTCCCACACCCCAGCCCCGACGTTTTCATAGAGTAAATGAGGGCCACTGGGGACACGGGACCTGGCCTGGCCACCCGGCTGGTTCTCGTGGCCCTGGCCATAGGGGATGCCTGGAGTTACTGTGTTGTGCTTTTCAAATACAGCCTTACAAATTTAAGGTGATTCATGGGAAAATTTACATTTTTATAAAGTATCCATGCTTTTAAATACAAGCTATAGAAATAGTATCTTTAAAAACCTGTTTTAGTTATGTTCACTGGCAAAGTAGGAGAGACAATGGTTTTACCTGCAGTTAAAGCATTTTTTTTTTTTTAAAAAGTGATTTTGGCAAGCTGTTGAACATTCTTTCAGGAAGTAAAATTAAGAAGCTAGGACATTCTTGCATGTAGATACGCATACGGGTAGAGCCCTTCCCCGATTCCTAGCCCCCTGTGCTGGACAAGATGACATGCCCGGCCGTGTCCTGTTTCCCCTCAGCTTGTGGTCACGCAGCTGGGCTACGACACGCGAGTGACCATCCTTGGACACGTGCAGAGAGGTGGGACGCCATCAGCCTTTGACAGGATTCTGGTGAGTGAGGCTGGAGCTGGCCAGGCATGTCCCAAGGCAAGGAAAGCTTCTGGGATCGCAAAGGGACCAGGTTGCTCCAAAGACTGGGTGACATGGTGGAGCCATCAGTGAAGGGCGTCTCTGCCTACAGTGCTGGGTGGCTTTTCCCTGAAGTTCCTGGGAGACCTGCTCACCAAGGGGGTTCCTTGGCCCCCAGCCACCCACTGGGAGACCCCACCAAACATGGGGGACAACACCCAGAAGGTGGAAAGGCAGTGTTCGTGTGCAGGTTTCTAGAAATGGACCCAGGGACCACAGAGACCCAGAATGCAGTCTCTGTTTCCTGCTTTGCACGCCTCTGAGCCCCCAGCCCCAGTGGCTGGTTCTTACTGGATTCGAGCTCTTTGTTGGCGGGGGGTTAGAAGTAAGCAGGAAGGACTGAGTGACTAACAGAGACTCGGGGCAGGAGAAGCTAGGGGGAAGCTGAGGATGCAGCTGGTCTTGCCTGAACCAGGCAGGCCTCTGCCTAGGACAGCAAGCTGGGCTCCAGGCAGGCGGAGGGCAGGCTCTGAGCGTCGTGATGTTGTTTCCAGGCCAGCCGCATGGGGGTGGAGGCTGTGGTTGCCCTCCTGCAGGCCACTCCCGAGACCCCGGCTTGCGTGGTGTCACTGAGCGGGAACCAGGCAGTGCGGCTGCCGCTGATGGAGTGTGTACAGATGGTGAGTGCGGGCGCGGGCTGGGTTCACTGCACAAGTGAATGACCTTCCCCAGGAGCCCCCATCCCGGGGGGGTGGACGGCAGAATGGGGGTGTTGGCTCCCGTCTCGGTCCTGTGACACGAGCAAGCCGCCTCCATGGCGAGTCTAGCCTATCCTATGGGGGGGGGCATCCTCTGGGTGCCTGTGTGCTTCCCACCAGGCCAGAGATAGCCCTGCAGGGACCAGGATCTTCACAGGGCAGGAGGGACAGTCTAGCCTCTCCAGGGTCAGCCTCTCCCACCCTCCTGTCTCTGAGACCCTCGCATCTGTGATGTGACATAGGTGGGGGGCCTGTCTCAGGTGACACCCTGACGTGCAGCACCTCCTCAGGCCCATTTCCTGGTGGACTGTCCACTAGGTGAGGCGGCCGTGGAGTTGCATTAGAAATTGTTACCATTTATTTTTCAAAGTCTCTTCATGACTATCGATTTATTTCATCTCAGTGGCTCTGAGGTGTGTGGATTTTATAATGTGTACAGAGCGGTGATTAAGTCAAGGGACTTGTTGAAAGAAACCTTAGAAACGTACTTTCCAAAAGCCTGTGGCAGTAAATGAATCCTGTGTGTGTGCACGTGTGTGCATCTGTGTCTGAGTGTGTACATGTATCATTCATGTGCGTCTGTGTGTGCAGGTGTGTGTGTGCAGGTGTCATGCATGTTTGAGTGTGCACATGTCACGTGTGCTTATGATTGTGCACGTCATCCATGTGTGTGCACATGAGGATGTGCACATTTGTGTCTGTGTGCATATGTCATGCCTATGTATGAACGTGCATGTGTCATGCGTGTGTATGAGTGTGCACCTGTCGTGTGTATGAGTGTGCACATGTGTGTGCACGTGTGAGTGCATGTGTCATGTATACCTGTGCATGCCTGTGTACATGTGTCCTGCATATTTCTGTGTACACGTGCTATGCCTTTATGTATGAGTGTGCACGTGTCATGTCTGTGCACATGTGCATGTGGGAATGTATGTGCACGTGTCAATGTACACGTCATGCATATGTATGAGTGTGCACATCATGCGTGTGTATGAGTGCACATGTGTGTATGCACATCATGCATCTGTGTGCATGTCTGTGTACACATTATGCCTGTGTGTGTATGAGTGTGCATGTCATGTGTGCATGTATGAGCGTGTGCACGTGTTATGCATGTGTGTGCGTGTGTCGTGTGTGGAGTGTGAGGCTGTGGCTCAGAAGAACAGAACATGGAACGACGTGCAGTGGTTTACTGTGAGCACATTTCTTCTGTCCAGGCTCTCCCTGTTTGGAGACAGAGGCAGCTGGTACCACTGGCTTGTCCTCCAACGACCGTGCGTCATGGTGTCTCAGCCTGACGGTCGCAAGGCCACAGCCGGCCCCTCCCTGACCAGCTGCTGCTCGCTGGGTCTCTTCCCAAGGGCCGGGCATGTGGTCATTACTACAGACGACAGCAGAAGTAGGGGGCATTTTTCTTACCGCACAGCTGAGGAAACTGACGTTCAGAGAGAGGGGTGACTCGCCTGGGATCGTGGGCCTGAAAGGGGGAGTTGGTGCTGGACCCCAAGTGCTCTGGCTCCAGGACAGCCTGCCCCCAGCCCCGCCCCTCTGCCCCTGTCCCCGGGGAGCCAGGTGGTTTCTGTTTGCTCTTTCCTCACCAGAGTCAAAGGGGATCCTTCGGAGCCTGGCCTGGGAGACTCACCTCCTGGCCTTGCTCTCGGGGGCAGGATCCCTGAGATCTCAGGACCCACTTACCCTGCGGTGCCTCTAGTCCTTTTCTACGAAGCAGTCTGTGTGGCGGTCGGGTGGTGTGGGCTCGCTGACCCCAGCTGCCGGCTGCAATGTCCAATTTGAACCAACCCAGGATGGAAGGGCCCAGCTGGTTCTGTGTCCCTGGCCTAGATCCGGGGACACACTAAGTCCTGACACGTTCTTTCTTCCTTACAGACCCAGGAGGTACAAAAAGCGATGGATGAGAGGAGATTTAAGGATGCCGTGCGACTCCGAGGAAGGTGACTGTTCTGAAAACTGTTTCCCTGAAGCCTCTGTTTGTCAGCGTGTGCCCAGGTTGCGCTGCTTCTGTCTCAACATAAGAAGCCAGAAGTGAGACAGGAGGCACTGCTTCTGCTGGTGGATGGTCTGGGTGGCTAATTAGAGGGAAATGTGTTTGTTTTTTTGTTGAGGTGGAGGAGTGTTCAGAAGCTGAGATGACAGAGAGCCTGACATGTGGGTTGCTAGCATTCCAGGAAAGAAACTAGCTGCATTCTGGACGCAGCCCCCTCAGCCCCCTCACACAGCGTCCATCCCAGACTCTGGGACCGCCTGGGGCTCCTTTCCAGATCGAAAGCCCGCACCGCAGCCACCCGCGCCCCGCGCAGGCATCGTCTGAGGCCCCTTCTCCCCGGGAGAGCCCATGTGCTCTGTCCTACTCTCTAGCCTGTGGTCCGACTCCAGCCTTTTCTTCCAGGAGCTTCGAGAACAACCTCAATACCTACAAGCGGCTGGCCATCAAGCTGCCGGACTCCGAAATCCCAAAGGTAGGAGACCCTGCCCCCTGTCCTCTCCCCTGCTTCCGGCCCGGCTTGGTCCTTGCTTCGTGGAGGCCACCCTGCGCCCCTCCAGTGCGTCCCTCCCACCCCCGCCCAGCCGGACCTCGCGGCCCGAGTCCCCGCGCCAGCCTCTCACTTGCGCATGGGCTTGGGGGGGTGCGTCTAGCCAGTGACCTGCCCCGCCCCCTGACTTGCAGAGCAACTGCAATGTGGGCGTCGTGAACGTGGGTGCGCCCGCGGCCGGCATGAACGCGGCCGTGCGCGCTGCCGTGCGCGTGGGCATCTCTGAGGGACACAAGATGTTTGCTGTGTACGACGGCTTCGAGGGCTTCGCCAAAGGCCAGGTGAGTCCTGGGGGCGCCCGCGGGGAAGGGCTTCGGTGAAAGGCAGGTTCTGGATTTCTGAGGTGGTGGGTACTGCGTCTCTGGGATCCCAGAACTGGGACATTAGGTGGGAAGGGGAGCAGATGCACGCGAAGTAGTGGGGAGGTGCACTTGGGATGCTGGTGCCCCTGACTATGGGACCTTGGGGTCCAGCTCAGGCCCTGGCTCCTCCTGCCTCTCAGGGAAAGCTGTTTGTTCATGTTTGGCAAATCCTTACAGACATGCCGCCTGTCAGAGGGGCAGACTCTGAGCTGTTTGTAAAGCCTTCTCCTTCCCTTTACTTGTTCACCTCAGCTGTTTCTCTATGTGTTTGCACCTTAGATAAAGGAAATCGGCTGGGGGGACGTTGGAGGCTGGACGGGCCAAGGCGGCTCCATCCTTGGGACAAAACGGTAATTCTCCCGTCTTGATCCTGACCTGCTCTCGGGGAGCAGGGTGCCACGTTGCAGGGAGAGGAACTGTGCGGCATTCATGTCCCGTCCGGGATCCGGGAGGGAAGGGATTGGCACCAGCTCGCGTCTGGGCCACACTCTGGGAGAGACCCAGGCCAGGTGTGGGGAGCGGTGAGATGCGGCCTCAAAGGGACACCAAGCGGAGGGCCTGGGAGGGCCTCCCGCTGGTTCCTTGTTTCCTTCGTTGGAACAAGCCGGTGGTGGCAGAAAGCCCTCATCCCGTGTGGGGCAGTGCAGACGCAGGCACGTGGGCTGCAGTGACTGTGCCCTGTAGAGGAGCTAGATGTGGCTCAGCGTCCAGGGAGCCCAGCCACCAGGTCACCACCACCCAAGGGAGGACCCGAGGGGCTCCGCACAAAACCGCAGGTTTCTGAACCGTGGATGCTCCTGTTGCGGTTACAGCGGGGCCCGGATGTGTTCCCGCCGAGGCGCTGATTTAACACGAGGCTGTTTGCTCTCTCATCTCTGGGCGCAGCCATCACTGTGTGTCTCATATTATATGGAAGGACAGTGTGGGTACCTGGGCTCAGAGGGGCGTTGGATTCCACACGAGTGGTAGCCTGTTGTCCAAAGGAATCATCCCAGCTTCTGCCCTGCCCTGAAGCTGGGCACCCTGCCACCAGCGCTCCGCGGAGCTGACCTAGGTGTCCAGAGCTCTTGTGGTCCTGTCCCCCAGCACCCTTGGGGATGGTGGTGTGATGGCGGAGCTCCATGCAGGGGATAGTGCCCCCTGGCTGCCTCCTGGGCCTCTTCGACCAACTGTGACTCTGTTTCATGAGCCCCACCCTCCCAGAGGCTGCTCTGGGGGCGGCAGGGCTGGAGGGGTGGCTGGCAGCACCTTCTCACGATGCTTAGATGCTGGGGAACCCTCTAGTCGACTCCGCATGCACTCGTGTGTCCTGAGCACCCAGCCCTACAACCTCTCTACAGCTTCCCCTAGCGGAGCCCATCCCAATTGTGAAGGCTTGATGCCCAGGGGACACAGCGGAAAGGTCGGGGTGGGCGCTGGGTGGGCTCTCTCAACGGCTGAGTATCCTTTGCCTCCTCCACTTGCAGCCGTGTGTGGACAGAGGGTGAAATGGGTTAAGGTGAGCAGGTGTGTGTGGAGGTGACTTTGAGTGAGATTACTCCAGACGAGGTGTGTGTAGTCTGTACGTGACTCGAAAACTGGACATTTCCATCCAGATGATTACCGCTGTGAACGTGTGATAGCTTCCATGGTTCACCATGTCCCTAACCCAGGAGGTGGGATTTTCTGAGGTCCAGCTGTGAGGCAGCTGCAAAGTTTCTTTCCATTTCCTTTTGAAAAGACCCTCTTTTGAGACCTGACTCCTGGCTGTGCCCACCATGGGTGGCTCCCCAGCCATGCTGTCCCCCAGACACGTGGCCCGGGGCGCCTCCTGCCCCTGAGTGTCATGCCGCTTGGCCTCAGAGGGTGGGGCACAGAGGGGGCCCTGCCTGAGCTCGCCCCCTTGAACCTCCCCAGCACCCTCCCTGGGAAGTACCTGGAGGACATCGCGGCGCAGATGCGAACCCATGGCATCAGTGCGCTCTTGATCATCGGTGGATTCGAGGTATGTCTGCTCACCTGCTGGCCGGCGCTGCGCGTTTGAGAGGGGACCCCGTGTCAGCGCCTGTGAGCACCCTGCCGTCTGCTCCTTGTCGGGACCGGGGGCCGTGGTGCCACGGGCCCAGCTGCCACTGAGAACCGGCGATGTAGGACTTGGGGCCACTTGCGCCCCTGACCCCGTGGCTGGGCTGTCTGCTCAGTGAGTCCTCACATCTGCCGGGTCTGTGGCGGTGACCCTCTCTCGTGAGTTGGAAGCCCATTGGTTACTCAGAGAGGAGGGCAGTTATGGGGCCAGATTATTATCTTTTAACTACCTGTTGGATTGTCCACCTTCGTTTTTAATATCAGCCTCATGATGACCTTGACGTTTCCTTTAAAGAAAACGGGAGAACCTGAAACAGTCGCTCGCTCTGGGCCGACGCCCAGATGGCAATGCATGGCCACCCACCACCCAACCACCCCCCCACCTCACACACTCACCCGCAGGCCTACCTGGGGCTGCTGGAGCTGTTGGCCGCCCGGCAGAAACACGAGGAGTTCTGTGTCCCCATGGTCATGGTCCCCGCCACCGTCTCCAACAACGTGCCCGGCTCCGACTTCAGCATCGGGGCGGATACCGCCCTCAACACCATCACCGACGTGAGTGTGGGCAGCAGGGCAGGGGCTGCGGAACTAACCTGGGGCTCCGGCCCGCTTTTATGTACCGTGTGCTCGAGACAGACTGGGCTGGGGGTCTGCTGAAAAGTTTTTCTTTTTTAAAATAAAGGGACTTTCCTGGCAGCCCGGTGGCTAAAACTCCACGCTCCCGAGGCAGTGGGTGCAGGTTTGATCCCTGATTGGGGGGAACTACAGTCCTGCATGCTGACACAGCCAAAAACGAGAAGAAAAAAAAAAGCCTGACAATCTACAATTCGACCCCAAAGCTTTCCACCTCCGTTTCCCTTCACTGCAGCTGGGGTGACACCATCTGTAGTTCAGCTGGTTTTGGGTCACAGTGATGTGGATATTCGATTAAACCCACCCCTGTTTTCTGGCTAAATTTCCCCCAAGCCCATAACACGTTACTGTGTTATTGTGATGAAACCTGGGTCCAGGGGCCCGTGCTGTGGTGTGTGAAGGTAGAAGCTGGACTGAAGATTTTGTGAGTTCATTCCCTGACCTGGATCCTTTTAAACAATTGTCCTCCTCCTCCTGCTTGTGGACTGGGGACGATAAACCACGTGTGAAAGAATACTATGGTACTTGAATGTTTTTTTATCCCCCCTAAAGTCCATACATGGAGAAGGCAGTGGCCACCCACTCCAGTACTCTTGCCTGGAGAATCCCATGGACGGAGGAGCCTGGTGGGCTGCAGTCCATGGGGTCGCTAAGAGTCGGACACGACTGAGCGACTTCACTTTCACTTTTCGCTTTCATGCATTGGAGAAGGAAATGGCAACCCACTCCAGTACTCTTGCCTGGAGAATCCCAGGGATGGCGGAGCCTGGTGGGCTGCCATCTATGGGGTTGCGCAGAGTCGGACACGACTGAAGCAAGTTAGCAGCAGCAGCAGCAAAGTCCGTACAAAGCATAGAAATACATTTTAATTATCATAAATTTAAATCACACTTGGGAAATCACTTGGGCTTTTGAAGATCAGTGAGGATCAGAATGCATAACTCCTTTATTTTTTTTCAATTCAGTGTCTAGAATTTTCTGGTAAATTCTCACATTTTATTTTCCTTGGGAGACACAGGCCTCGTGGCTGTATTTCTAGCTTTTTTCCCTTAAACCAATGGGCATCAAATCTGTCTCCAGTGCCGGTAAATAAAAGAAAAGCTTTTAAAGTAGGATGTATGCGGTAAGCAGTGCTTGGTGCTGGTTCCTTGCTTTCCTGAACCTCTTCAACTTTCTGCAGTTTCTGTATTAAAAAGCCTCCGGCGTGGCCTTGGCTGGTGTCCGCGTGCTGGACCTCCTCACCCGCGCGCCCGCCCCTCGTGCCCCCGGGGATGCCGTCTGTGCTTCCGCTGCTGTGGGACTAACTCAGCCTCTGGCCGCTCGCTGCTCAAGGTCTGAGTTGAAAGGTCGTGTGTCATTACTGCTCCCGTGTAGCTGGGTCTGAGTCTGCTCTCGCCACGCTTGCAGTACAAGCAGCCGGAGTTTGTGTTCTGATTGTCGCCTAACGAGACCCCGGGGGTGGCAGGAACTCCGGGGGCGGTCGTCGGTGGGTCCTGACCAGGGTCGTGTGTGTCCCCTGTGGCCTTTCCCACTCTTAGCAGGACAGGGTGCTCCCACTCCTTAATCCCAGGCTCCTCTGCTACCAAGAATTACTTTTCCAAGTGACAGAGATTCCCTACATGTGGATTGTTGAAAATCTGAAAACCAGGACAGGTCTGGGGAAATTCCACATGGTCCATCCTGCTTCCCTTCAAGGGGTTTTGAGATTTATTACATGGCCCTTAACATGCAGGCTTTTCTTTACTGGAGCTTCTCCGAGCTGGGGTCACCATTGGTAACGGGCCAGAGCTGCCCCACAAATTGGGGGTGCTGCTCTGCTGCTAAGTTCGTGCCCAGTGGTCAGGCGGTGGTTGGGATGACTCTGAGCTGGGCCTGCTCAGTGGGTCCTGGAGCTGGGGGACGGGAGACCGACTGGTTCCCCAGCTTGTGTGTGTCGAGCCGCAGTGCAATTGAGTCTCTCAAGAGGCCTGGGTTTGGTTGGCCCTTGGCTGGGCCGGGCACATTCAAGGGGGCGGCAGGCAGGACCGTGCTGGGGGAGGGCCTGAGGGTCATCATTCTCGAGCCTTCCCGGGAGGCAGGAGGCTCTTGGGCTTCCAGAGCCAGCTCAGCGTCTGTTCGTCTGTCCAGTCAGCTCAGGACAGGCCTCCGTGGCCTGGGATCTGGGGTCTGGATGCCGATGGTGGCAGTGCCACCTCCCGGCCTTGGGGACAGCCCCGGGTACCTCCTGTCCCAGCTGCTCTCTTCCACTCAGAGGCCAGAGTGGTCTGGCGGTGACTTTGTACCCAGGGGACATCTGCGACGCTGGGGGACACCCTGGCCGTCAGAACTGGGTGGCCGGGGGTGGGGAGGTGGGGCATGGTGTCTGGTGAGTATCGGCCTGGATGCTGCTGACCGTGTGATGTCAGGATGACCCCGCAGCCCAGGGTCTTCAGCTGGAATATCCCAGGGGGCCGAGGGGGTGAACCCCGAGGTGCCTAGTGTCGTCAGGTGGCACATCCTCTGGACACTTAACCCCTTGTCCTCACGTCCCCTCCTCATCAGTCTGTGTGCTGAGCTTACGGATGCATTCCTGGAAACAGATCCCTGGGGACTTACTCCATCACAAGGTCCCGGGGTTCCGGGGAGGCACTGGCTCTCAGGGCTCGGGTTCAGAGTCTGAAGCCAAAGTGGGGGCTGCGTCTTCTCCTCTGGGCCGCACGCTGGTCCCCTTCAGAGCCGCAGCTGACGTGAGCTTGGTGCTGCCCAGGCGGCTGGCTCGCTCAGCATTGCCCCCAGGGCCCCGGGCTCGTGTCCTGGGCAGGGTTCTCCTGGCTCTGAGTGTCCGTCTCATTTTCCAGAGATCAGAGGAAAAGCAGGGAGTGATGAGGGTCAGAGGGAGGGTGGGAAGAATGTACAGGTGTAGAACTGCCATCAGATTTCAAGGTGCTGGTGCCCCGCCCGCCCCCTATGCCGGGTGACCCCACCTAGAGCGTCCTGGGGGGTGCAGACAGTCTGTGAGCCCATCTAAGCACGGCGCTCATGACCCCTCCATCCAGCAGGCATTCAGGCAGCCCCACGGTGGCCCTGAGTTGCACTGGGGCTGGGGAGGTTCCCCTTGGGGATCTGGGCTGGACTGGGTGGGGTGGTGATTGAGGACGGTGGTGGGGCATGGGGCAGGTGAGCAACCCCCTGATCTTCCTCACGGCCGCTCCCTGGACTCACCCAGCGTGGGCTCACCGTCCACACATCCTAGGGCCGTAGCCCCCAGAACCCAGCCTGTCTGGGAGTCTGGGGACGGAAGAGGCAGGGCCGGCAGAGAGCCATGCTCTCTGGAAAGCCCGGGTCGTCCTGCCAGGAATTTCCCCGCACAAGGTGTTGGAAGTGGCTTCAAGCGTGAGGACTAAAGACGGGACAGAGGCCGGGTCCTGCGAGCGTCTGGCCATGGGGCGCTGTGGCCTCAGGGCAGGTGGTGGACCGGGACACTAACAACCTACTTGCACTAACGTGGAGGCGGGAGATCTGGTCCCCGGTCGTGTGCTTGAGAGCAGCCCGCTTTTCTGACATCAGAGCCTAGTGGTTTCGTGGGGATCCCGAACCCCCCAGGGCTCTCTGTGAGGGTCACACGGCCTGGGCAGAGGGGGCTCCACGGGCGTCTGCCTCCCCAGCCATCCGGCACTACCTCTCTGAGGGGTCCCAGCAGCCTGGCCCCTAAGGTCCCGCCAAATGGCCGCCCGCATCTCCTCCTGATGATGCCAGAAAGGCCTGGCTGCTCGTCCACCACTAACCTCGCGCCGCCTTGGCCCTGCTCTGCTGCCCACCTGCCCAGGCCTGTGTGCTCTGGGCCTGCACCCTGAGTCCCCCTGCTGGTCTCCTCCTGCACCCTGAGTCCCCCACTGCTGGTCTCCCCCTGCACCCTGAGTCCCACTGCTGGTCTCCTCCTGCACCCTGAGTCCCACTGCTGGTCTCTTCCTGCACCCCAGGTCCCCCACTTCTGGTCTCCCCTGCACCCCAGGTCCCCCACTTCTGGTCTCCCCTGCACCCCAAGTCCCCCCTGCTGGTCTCCCCTGCACCTTGAGTCCCCCCGCTGGTCTCCTCCTGCACCCCAAGTCCCAGTGCTGGTCTCCCCCTGCACCCTGAGTCCCCCTGCTGGTCTCCTCCTGCACCCTGAGTCCCCCTGCTGGTCTCCTCCTGCACCCTGAGTCCCACTGCTGGTCTCCCCCTGCACCCTGAGTCCCACTGCTGGTCTCCCCTTGCACCCTGAGCCCCCCTGCTGTTCTCCCCTGCACCCCGAATCCCCACTGCTGGTCTTCCTCTATACTCCAAGTTCCCCTGCTGGTCTCCCCTGCACCCCGAGTCCCCACTACTGGTCTCCCCTTGCACCCCAAGCCCCCCTGCTGGTCTCCCCTGCACCCCGAGCCCCCCCAGGTCTCTCCCCTGCAGCTTCCTCCCCATTGGCCATTATGGATATGGGTTCCCTGCTGACCCGCCCCCGCTTCGCTCAGGCTTTCCGGAGCTTGCTGGAGCTGTCGAAGAAACGCGACAGCCACCCCGAGTTTTGCATCCCTGTTTGTATGGTGCCCGCCACCATTAGCAACAACGTGCCAGGCACAGACCTGAGCATAGGCTGTGACACGGGCCTGAACGTGATTGTGGAGGTAAGATCTTCTCATTTGCTCAAGGAGATGGCCCGTCAGGGGTCCCGCAGGGTCTGTCTTTCCCACTCAAGGAGAATCGGAACGGGGACCTGCTGGATCTTTCAGGGCGAAGGAGCCCTGCTTCTCATCAGCTCGGGTTAGCACAGTTTCCGCCCAGCCTATCTTGGGGAGCCCACCTGTGCCGACTCTCAGTGGGCTGTTCCCTCGGGGGCCCTGGGTGAGCCTGCTCCTGCCTACCAGGACAAAAGCCCCGAGGTGCCCCCAGGTGACCAGTGGCAGTATGGTGTTGGAGGAGACAGGACGCAGAGCAAGGGGGTGGGCAGAGGGACCCAGTGCTGGGCGTATGAGAGTCCAGTGGAGCCAGGGTCACAGGGAGGCGGGGAGGAGATGCCCTTCCTTGGGGGCTTCACCCACAGTCCCTCCCAGCCCCATCCAAGTGGGGCCCCAGCAGGCTGGTGTCACCCAGGCTCCGAGGGACCAGCGTTTCCAAGCCCTGACCACCTGGCGTCCATCGGCACTGACCCTCACCCATCGGCACCCTGCTTGCCTGGACTGTGCTGTGGGCAGTGGGACCCGTGTCCTCCCCAAGTGGGGACCCCCAGAGGTGCAGAGCCCCCTGTGCTGGAAGGTTCCCGTCTCAGCTGGGCAGAGCCCTGGTAAACGGCAGTTGAGCACAGGTTCTGAGCTGATGGTTAGATAGGAAGGCTGTAACCAGGACCTCTGCCGTCGAGGCCAACAGGCACGTCTGGGCCGGCTGGTGATGATAGCTGCTGTTCTGGGTCAGGAGGGGAGCCCATGAGACCTGCAGCCGAGGGGGCCTGTGCATCCCCCATCCTGAATTCCTGAGACAGAGGCCAGGCAGGCAGGTTTTAGTGCTCAAACGCCACGTGAAGGACCCGTGGACACCATGGCCCTGTGGGTCTCCCCACCCGGCCGGGCATCCCCAGGCCTGAGCACCAGGAGGATGAGACGGGCGTGTTGACGTGGTTTCTTTTCCTGTCTGGGCTCCTGGAGAACGCGGAGCTGCCCGGCCGCTGAAGTGCACCCTGAGTTTGGATGAGATCAGTCCGTTTTGGGGGAGGGTGGTGATCCGTCACAGATGCTGGAGGGGTCATCAGGGGTGATGGAATGGGACCCGTCTGGTGATCACGTGCTTGTTCACATTTAAACCAAAGTCTTGGAGCGAAGGTCTCCCCGCTGGTGGTGGTACACTTTGGTGCACAAAGCCTTCTTCCCCCGGCGTGTCCCCGGAGTGTTTCAGGAGAGAACAGAGCAGGGACATGCCTGCTGATGAGCCCTAAGAGGCCAGGGCCCAGGGCCCAGCGCACCGCCCAAGGTCAGGGCCGGCCGCAGGGCGGTGTCCGCGTCTCCTGACCGTGTCTCCTCGTGCAGACGTGTGACCGCATCAAGCAGTCAGCCAGTGGGACCAAGCGGCGCGTGTTCATCATTGAGACCATGGGGGGCTTCTGTGGCTACCTGGCCAACATGGGAGGACTGGCGGCTGGCGCAGACGCTGCCTACATCTTCGAGGAGCCCTTCGACATCCGGGACCTGCAGGTGCGTGGACGCAGGAACCCAGGGGTCGCTGACTGACAGGTCCAGGGTCTCAGGAACCACTCCCATCCCCCGCCACATCACAAACACTAGTGAGGCATTAGAGCTCCATGTGCAAGGACAGGCCGACCCCTGGAACAGGTTCTGGGGCACCTGCTGCTCGTACCCCGAGCTTGTAACTGTGTTTCTTACACACTCACCTGGGAAGCAGTTAATGCCCTCCCTGGAGGCCCTACACTTGCAGGGACACGGATGTGCTAGGTGCCTGGGGCCTTGCTGGGTCATGGCCACCACGTCCAGGCCTCGGGTGCGCAGGCGGCCAGAGCTCGGGGTCCCTGTGGGTCTGAGCCGGGGGACTGCAGCAGTGGAGGACAGACCCCCGCCTGCAGGAGCCCCTGGTCCCCTGTGGCCAGGACATGGGGAGGACGACACGGAGAGGGCTGCCCAGTGCCCCCGGGGAGGCTTGCCCCAGCAAGGACGCAGCCCAGGGGAGCGTCGCCCCAAAATCAGGACTGGAAACTCACAGTCCACCTGCTCTTCTGCAGCCGGCTTCCTTTGGAACCTGTGCTCTTGTGTCCTTGCTGAAATTCTCCTGCCTGAACGTGCCTGTTAGGCAGGGTCAGGAGTCTCTGTGTAAAGCCAGGTGACAGCCGTGTTCCTCTGAGATAGCAGGTGCGGGCATTGGCAGAGCAGCCTGGGGAGCAGCCTTAGCGAGCACACAGAGCACACAGTGACGTGTCCACGGGCGCCTCACCTCTCAGGCATCGTCTGCGGACACTGAGCGGTGCACTGACGCCATGACCCCCCCGCCCCCGCCCCGGCTGTGGTCTCCATGTGCCGCTGTCCCCAGTGGGTGTCACTAGCCGACACATCACTGTCCACTGTCCCCTCTGCCACGAGGTCAGCTCACAGCAGCCACACCGGCCACACTTGGGGCAGTGCCCGGCATACAGCAGGCGCCTAATCACAGTGTCCTGACTTTCCTAGTCCAACGTGGAGCACCTGACGGAGAAGATGAAGACCAGTATCCAGAGGGGGCTGGTGCTCAGGTAACATCCCATGGTCCCCAGGCGCGGCTGCTCCTCCTCCGCGTGGTCTCGCTCTGCTCTGTGTTCAGACCAGCGGGCGTTTAAATGACTCAAGGGCCATTTTTAGAAATCCAGTTTTGCTTGGTCGTCAGTTTCCATTTTTAAGATTCTTTCAGTGGTTTCTGTCACAATGCCGCCGCGGTGATAAGGAGCGAGGGTGGCATGGTTGCAGGGGCAGGACGACCCTGGGCTTGTGTGTTGCAGGAACGAGAGCTGCAGCGAGAACTACACCACCGACTTCATCTACCAGCTCTACTCCGAGGAGGGCAAGGGCGTGTTCGACTGCAGGAAGAATGTGCTGGGCCACATGCAGCAGGTGGGCCACGGGCGGGGCATGGCCTCATGCCTTATCTCACGTAGATGGCCTGTGTTAGCTGTATTGCAAAAAGGAAGTGTATTTCTAAGTCAGTTCCACAGTGATTAGAATCAGCATCTGAACTATGTATGTTGTCACACCGGCTATCATCAGCCTCAGGAACACTTTCTGTTCTGACAGTTGAGCGGATAGGCTTTGTCAGAAAACCGTCCGCTTCCATATACATAGTGACACCAGTTAAGTGGAAAGACGCGTTCAAATTAAGTACTTGATTCAGTGAATTCAGTCGCTCAGTCGTGTCTGACTCTTTGCCACCCCATGGACTGCAGCATGCCAGGCCTCCCTGTCCATCACCACCTTCTGGAGCTGACTCAAACTCATGTCCATTGAGTCGGTGATGCCATCCAACCTATCTCATCCTCTGTTGTCCCCTTCTCCTCCTGCCTTCAATCTTTCCCAGTATCAGGGTCTTTTCTAATGAGTTGGTTCTTCGCATCAGGTGGCCAAAGTATTGGAGCTTCAGCTTCAGCATCAGTCCTTCCAATGAACATTCAGGACTGATTTCCTTTAGGATGGACTGGTTGGAGCTCCTTGCAGTACAAGGGACTCTCGAGAGTCTTCTCCAACACCACCATTCAAAAGCATCAAATCTTCGGCGCTCAGCTTCCTTTAGAGTTCAACTCTCACATCCATACATGACAACTGGAAAAACCATAGCTTTGACTAAGATGGACGTTTGTTGGCAAAGTGATGTCTCTGCTTTTTAATATGTTGTCTAGGTTGGTCATAACTTTTCTTCAGTATCTTTGATTCAGTATCAGGCCTTCATACCCATTTAAACTGGAGTGTCAGACAAATGACAGTTCTTTGAGATCTGCGTGAAATCAGAGCAATTTGACAGAATCTTGGGGTATGCATGTCAGTGCACCCCAGACAGGGCAAGCAGTTGGAGTGGAGTCGTGGGACCTGGTCCCCTGACAGCAGGCCCTCCCAGCACCACGTCTCAGTCCTTGTCTCAGGAGCTTGTAGTTCAGGGTCCACAAACTCAGTGACTGCCCTGAAGTTACACGATGGCATATGTGGTAGGCGTGTGTAGGTCTTTCTGAAAGCGAGCCCACAGAGTGGACCAGCCTCTTAAGAGAACTGTGACCCTTCCCCACGGCCTCCCCAAAACAAGTTGAAGGAGTCCTGACGAAGATGCTGACGTAAGGACGATGCTCAGGGTCTGGTTGATTAAAAGCCGCCTCCTCGGGAAGCAGTGACACCTGACCGGGGGTTTTGGCTGCAGGAGTGACAGGCTTTCTTGTGGTTTGTTTGTTCCCAGTCACGTACAAGGAGATAGAAACAGACCCTCATATTTCTTAGAAATAGGACGTGAATTTTGTTAGTCATTATAACTTCTGTTCCATTTTAAAAGCTAACAGTCAGGAAGGTGCTGGTGTCTAACTCTCATGTTAACTCTGACCAACCACAGGGTGGGGCGCCTTCTCCGTTCGACAGAAACTTTGGAACCAAAATTTCCGCCAGAGCCATGCAGTGGATCAGCTCGAAGCTGAGGGAGTCCGTGGGGAAAGGTACCAATCGGTGGCAGGCGGCGTGGGTTGGGAGGGCCGTGGTCTGTGCAGGCATGTTTCTGCCCCATGTCCGTCTGGCTTTGGGCTGCATGTGACTTCTGCAGCTACTGTCTGTGACTTAGGTTATAACTAGGAATAAATGTACTTAAGGAAACAGAACGCTAATTACTGCAGGAGGCACTCCGCTCATGTAGGAAG
This sequence comes from Bos javanicus, assembly GCF_032452875.1. Lineage (NCBI taxonomy): Eukaryota > Metazoa > Chordata > Mammalia > Artiodactyla > Bovidae > Bos > Bos javanicus. Next base: position 45,152,430 of record NC_083880.1, on the reverse strand, counting down.
AAACTGTCCGCTCTGAGGGCCCCGGAGCCGCCGTGACCTTCCCTGTTTCTCTGCTGTGCTGACGCCGAGTTGGCTTTTACCTAAGACACTTGGCACCTTCCATTATTCCTTTATGGCCTCTTTTTTGGGAAGACAGCAAGGGATGGGGAGGCACCTGGACGGCTTCCTCCCTGGCGGGTTTTCCCTCCAACTCTGAGCCCCTCCCCAGGGCAGCAGCCCTGCGATCCTTCCTTCAGGGTCTGACTTTGCAGGATTAAACCTTCAAAGGCTCTGGTTTTGTGGTTTACATGAGGGGAGCTGGTCTCTGCTATGGCCTGGAACCCACCTGGCCCTGAGCAAGTGGTTCCGGGGTCACAGCCACTGCCCAGGCCCAGCGAGGCCAGTTCCCCAGATCAGCCTCGCCCACCACACGCTCACTGGTGGGACCCCGCCCTCCCTGGGACTCACCCATCCATGTCACCTCTGAGCTGTTGCTGTGATGGTGGGTATCCGGTCCCCCTGTGGCTGCCGGAGGCTGACCCTCCAGGTCAGCAGGGAGACGGCCAGGCCCCTCCTGCTGGTCCAGCACTCATTTATTCTGTTACTGCTTCATGTTATCTGATTGTTTGGGCTGTGTTATTTCCTAGAATTTAAAAACATTTTAAGAATTTTTGATATTGTATGTTAGAGAAGGTCCAGGTTTTATATTCTGTGAGTCACAGGCTGCAGACATGTATCTCCCATTTGGCAAACCCAGTCGTTTTCTGTTAGGGTTATTTTTTAATGAAGAACTCAATTTAGTAATGTAGTCAGTTTTTTTAACTTTGTCCTTGAAGATTAGAAATTTTTGTTACTAAAAATTCACCTTTTACATTTGGTTTTTAGCCCATTTGAACTGGTATTAACATTTAAGGTCTAATTTTTTTCCATGTGAATAATTACTTGGGTGCTAGCCACTGAAAAATCCATTCCCCTCAATCTGCAGTACAGTTAATCTCCATCCAAGAACAGGAAGCCAGAAACTTAAGGGACTGTTTCTGGATTGTTCGGTTCTTTTTTTGGCAGTTAGCAATCTTGCCAGTGAACAATTACTGTTATCAGGTAGTCCTACCTGGGCTTTCTTCATTTCAGCTATTCCTGACTCTTTGTGTCCATCAGTTCTGTTGGATTTTTGGAGGTGGGGATTACATGTAAATAACAAATTACATAAATAACAAATAATTGGAATAAGAATTGATATTTTTAAAATATTTATCTTCTAATCCATGAACAATTTAATCTCCATATATTTAGACTGTTTGTTACTACAGCATTGTTTTCCATAAAGCTACTGACTATAAGTTTATTCCTGACTTAGTGATTTTAAAAATATATTGCTGTGAAGGGTATTACAATTTCTTACTGCTGGTGTACAGAAATACAAGTTATTTTTATACACTGATGTAAATTGTAGTAATCGTGTAAATGCATCTTTTCTTGGTTTTCTCACAGCATCTGCATGGATGTGTCTTTTCTTGGTTTTCTTACACACAGCATCTGCATGGATGTGTCTTTTCTTGGTTTTCTTACACACAGCATCTGCATGCAGATCTTTTTTTTTCCTTGACTTTTTGTGGATGAGTTTCCTCCAGAGAAACCCCAACAGACGTAGTGACAGAACTCCTGTCTTGTCTCCTGGATAATACAGGGAACACATCAGTGCTTCATGACTCAGAATTCTCACTAATATTTAAGCGAAGTCTTTCTGCAACTTATTTGTTGACGGTCTTTGGTGGATACTGTATGCTCTGATGTTCGCTAAGAATTGTTTCAGTTATGAAGGTTAGGACACACTTGCATTGAATGAGATGGATGGTCCCTTGAATTTTCTTTAGTTTGACTTGCTCATGTTACACTCACCTTGCCTCTCCTGGGTATACCCGCGACGCCCCTAGGCTGCATCCCCTCTGTTCCCCTCTGTGTAGAGGGTAGGCTTGGTCTAGCATCCAGGAGGCCTGGGGGTTCCCTGGGGAGAGCATTTCTAAGAGTCCTGATTTGGGATGTTTGATAAACCTCTGCCTGTGTCCCGGCTGCGCTTCTGCTGTAGGGAGAGCTGACGGCTGCATGTCTTCCACGTTTACAGACCTGCTTTTGTTTGAATCTCAAGTTTGGCATGAAAATACACAATTTACCCTCTTCTCTGCAGTGCCTACAGCTCTCCGTGCCTCTTGCTCTCCAGACCTTGGTAATTTGTGTCAATATCTAGACCTCATCTCTCATTTTCTGACATCATCTTTCTACCTTTCATAGGAAAAAAATTTTTAAGTGAGGACTCTGTGTGTGTGCTGGGAATCAGCAAGAGAACACTGCTGTTCCAGCCCGTGGCGGAGCTGAAGAAGGAGACAGACTTCGAGTAAGCGCCTGAGGTCAGGGGCGGGGGAGGCCCCCTGGGTGAGCCCCACCCCGCTCAGCCTGGTCCCCCCCGCAGGCACCGGATCCCCAAGGAGCAGTGGTGGTTGAAGCTGCGGCCCCTCATGAAGATCCTGGCCAAGTACAAGGTCAGCTTCGAGGTGTCGGATGCCAGCCAGCTGGAGCCTGTGCAGCCCCGTGGCCCCGAGGAGCCGGCTGCCATCTAGCGGCCGCCCGCCTGCTGTCATGGTCCAGTTATTTATGAGCACTTTACGCGAGCATCGTCCACGTGAAGCCTGACCCCAGGCCCTGGTGCACGGGCCGCCTGTGCTGTCCTGTCTCCTGCTTCACAACCTGCGGGTCCCGCAGAATTAAACGTTTGCTACAACCCCAACCACTGTGCTGTCTTTATTTTACGTGAGAGTTGAAGACCTCGGGGTGTGCGGGTGGCGGTCAGGGTTCTGTTGGCAGAAACAGGTGTTTTCTAGGGAATCGGGGCCGGCCACAGGCAAGGGCAAAGTCACTGGAGGAAAAAGGCAGTGCTCTGACCTGCAACACGTGGGTGATGCCCCGCGCACAGATGGCCCTGGACCAGGGAAGGTGGTGCTGCCAAGGGGGAACGAGGGCATGCACCCCAGAGTCTGCAGAGAAGGGGCCCCAGCCCCCGCCGTGTGTGCCCAGAGGAGGGGGATGGGGGAGAGTCAGTGTCCTTCGGAGCAGAGCCTGACTGGACACGGTGGTCCCACAGCCAGTGAGTGGAGGCCAGCGTTGGGACACCTCATGCGTTTCCCCGTAAAGTCCCTAAAAGCTACTTCAGCAAATAGTCATTTAAAATAATGCCTAAAGCACAGGTAGGTCAGGGTCACCTTTTTGTTTTAAAAGGCATGCACTAGGACAGTACGGTAAAACAGCACTTAAAGCTTTAGAAAGTCTCAAGACTATATACTCTGTGCACCTCTGGCATTTAGTGAGCGATGATTTCAGTTAATTTCTTGGTCATCACTATTTCCTTCTTCAAGACAGAAGAGTGTTCATCTGACTTGCCAGGCAAGACCTCATGCAAAATTCTAAGAATGATATCAAATGATATCGTGTATATACGATCATATGTATTTGATATACAGATAACATATACAGATGATCAAGAGTTTTGTTAAAAAAAAATAACTTAAAAGGTGAGGAAAGCAAGGCACTCGGCGTCAGGAGGCAGGGTCACCGCTGTCTTATGACCACGACGGGTCCTTGGTGATGCTCGCATCGTCTAGTCACCGCTGTCTTATGACCCATGACGGGTCCTTGGCGATGCTCGCATTGTCTGGTCCGAGCAGGGCCACGCCGTGTGTGCTTCTCCTGGCGCCCAAGTACCTGGAGGCAGGGGGGCAGCGGTCACTCAGGTGCCATGGGGTCACAGGGACTGGACACTAAGCACCCGGCTTCCACTCACCTGTTGCTCACGTCAACCAGGTCTTCGTGGCAGACGGCGAAGAGCTGCTCACGGTGTACCTGCTTCATCTCATCCGAGAGGCCGTACAGGAAGTGGTCCAGGCCTGAGAGTGAGCGCAGGGGATGGGATGGGGTGGTTGTCGGGACACGCAGCCACCCCCGGCCTTCAAGCCCCGCTTCCACCACAGGTCTCAGCACTGCCCCTCATGCCCACTCCTCCTGACTCGGCTGAGATGTTGTCTCGGGAGGACGAGCTCGGGCACCGTGGCTTTAGGTGTGTCTGCTACACCACACACCTTTATCTGAAGGTGCCACCGGAGCATCCACAGCAGAGAAGACTGAGAGCTTTGCCTCGTCGATGTCCTGCTGGGTGAACCTCCCAGCCTTGGCCCAGTCGATGGCCTTCATGAAGGACTGCAGTGTTTCCGTGGAACGTGGATCCCTGGAGACCAAAGGGTCAGACACTGACGTTTATCAATAAGGAACAACCAAGTATGACACAGTTTGTCCACACTTTGGGGTCATCAGCGGCTGTTTTCACACGGTACAGACACCCCAGTGCTCTGGACACTGACGAGTGGCCGCACAAGCCACCAACACTGCCCCTGGTGAGCCAGCTTGTCCACCCCACTAACTACACCTCTGCCACCAGGACAGGCACTGGCCAGAGGAAACAGAAGACACACGTGAGATGCCCCAGATGCAACAATGGCCCCTGCTGAGGCCGATCTCCTGCATCTTCCCTGAGCACAGAATCCTCCAAGGTCCTCACTCACACAGGCACGTGTCCCCAGGGCATCTGTGAAAAACGCTTGGTTTCTGTCCTGGAGACCCACGGCCCCCGCACGACTACAACCACGTCCAGCCCGTGAGGAGCAGAGGGAAGCCCCTCCTTCCCTGGGGTGTCAGTCCTGCCCTTGGGCAGTGGGGCCGCAGGACAGAGATGTGAGCAGGCAGGACAGTCTGTGGCCCCGCGGACCCAGCCCGGCCCCGAGAGTTTCCAGGTCGTCTCCCACGTACCCTGGTCACCAACCCCAGAGCTGTTTCAGGTCCAGGGTTCCCAGGATTGTCTGTTCCCACGGTTGGTGTGGTGAGAACAGGGGAACGTCTTTCTGAAGTGTGCAGTGCGCTCAGACCCACCTGTACGAGTATAGTGTGAACATCCCGCCGTAGCTGAGCCGGGCGCCTCCGCCATAAGCACCACCTTTTTCTCGAATTTCCGTGTGTAAGAATTTAGCAGTCATCAACCGTGCCAGGATCTTGAGGCTGAAAAGATAAAAAGATGCACATTAACAACAGCACGGCTGGCAGAGCAGGACTGAACATAACACAGCGTGATCCACGAGGGCAAGAAAAATGCGAGCAAGGTGAGGCCTGGGTGACGGGAGCGATAGGGGCGGGCCTACTCCCTCCTGCCCTGCCGCAGCACTCGGGCGTCTTAGGGGAGTGGCCTCCACTGTGAGCACGTCCCTCCCTTAGAAAACATGCTCCAACAGGGAAAGTCTACCAGGCCCCTGCGTCCCCATGACGTCCACCATGAGCAATGACAGCGTGCTGCCCCGCCCTGGGTCTTCTCTATGGCAGGGGGGGCATGTGGAGGTTGAGCCTGAGCTGGGAGAGGTGGCGGCCCGCACAGGGCTCTGCTCCCTGGCAGGGATGGGGGTGTGGAGAGGGGGAGACCCGTCCACACGTCTTTTTTCAGGAACTTTTACTTGTGTGACGTACGGGAAGTTAAGTCCTCACACCCAGGGAAGGTGGTCCCTGTCTGTTTCTAAACCCACATCTTGCTACTCAGCAGAGCCATACGCAGTCCTGCTCCTGAGGGCCCAGCCCCATGCACCTGGCGTGGTCCGGGGCTGTATACGGGGCAGTCCTGATGCACTCGGCAACGTAGTTCACGGGGAACGGAAGCAGGAAGTGCGTCTTCATCTGGCAGGGCTCAAAGGTGGGGTCCTGGGGCAGAGGCCAGGTGGTGTCAGCGCCACGTGGCCAGGACCCTCGAGGACCCAGAGCCCTGACTGTGATGCCCTGGTCGGCAGCAGCAACCCCGTCCACACACAACAGCATTGGCAAGCTCGCCCCACACGACCTCCGCAGGGTGGAGGTGACACATCCCAGCCCGCCCAGAGACCTTGGCTCACCTCACCCCACTCCCTCCCAGGGCCCTGAACATGTGGCCTCGTCTGGTCACTTTCCTGGGATAAGCGCCTTTGCCTTTCCTAGGATCATCGGGGGTGGGGTGGGGGTGGGAGGTGAAGTGATCCCGGTACAGCAGTGATGTTTGAACAGAGGTGGACTGAACACGAGGCATCCACAGACAGCACCTGGTGGCCTCAGACACAGGCTGGCCGTGGAAGGGGCGGCGAAGTGGGCAGGGTGCAAGAGGAAGGGACTCACCGTCACCAGCCTCCTTATGACCGGGCAGCTCCCGCTGGATGCCTTGGGTGCAGGTTTCTGGAAGTGAAATGTTTCACAGAGAAATGAGTAAACCCTGAAACGCACGTGATGGGTCAGGTACATTCCGGAAACAGCCTGGATGCTGAGGGTTCAGGCAGTATAGGCTCTGTGGCCTGAGTATTCTTCCATCGTGAAGCTTGGGGAGCAGAAGTCCCCTCGTCCTTGGGCCCCAGGGCGGGCCCCCAGCCTCACCTCCACCACGTGTGGGCACATGGGCCTCTGCTCCTTCTCAGTCCGGCTGAGGCTCCTCAGGAAGGCCTCCACCGCGCCCTCCACCTGCGACATCTGTTGGGCAGTCGCATTCACAGAACATCTGTTTAAAACAGTGTGTGCACGGAACCATTACTGTGAAAAGATTACTGAAGTGTAAAAACATGTACATGTAAATGTACAAACAAAAGCTGAGTAAACAAAAAGCCAAACATCACAGCTGTCTTCTTTCGCCGCATGCTTTCTGGGTACAAAAAAGCCTGACCCTGCTCTCGGCTGGCTCAGAGCTCTGTGTCCCTGAGGACGAGGAGGTGCAACCTGCCCACAGTGCCTTCGGGGCCATGGTCTCAGAACACACACTGTCCAGAGGAAGATAAACCTTCATTCGAGTAGCACTGTTAAGTAGTCAGAGGGTGGTGGTAGTTCTCCACCCTCTCAGAAAATGTTTCTTTGTGGTTCCTCCAACCTCCACTGAATCAGACACTATCATAAAAAAGCATCTGACAAACACTGAGAAGACCTGGGCTCTTCTCTGCATGCCGTGGCTGCTCCCAAGCGCTCCCTCTGAAAAGCCTCTCCACACCACTCTCAGCAACATGAAGGTTAAGTGCAGCTGGGAGGCCAGCGTGGCCCTACCTCAGGCTGTCACAGCTCAGCAGGTGTTTCCAGATGCGCAGGAGCTTCCCCAGGACGGGTTGCAGGTCAGTCATCTCCGCAATTCTCTTCATCAGCAGCACCTGAGTCAGAGAGCCCACAGGGAGAGCCTGGACCAGACGTCCTGACACAGGGACACGGGTGTGTGGGTATGTATGGTTCTGTGCACGCATGGGATTCGCACTTGCCCAGCTGTGGGCAAGGGAGCTGAGGGAAGGGAGCTGTGGACTTGAGAAAATAAGGTGAGAGAGAACATTCCCCCCACCCTCCCCCTGAAACCTGGCCAGTTCATGTTGGCCAATCTGTTAAGAGCCCTGGAGAGCCAGCCAGCCTGAGCACCTCACCTGGTCCATCCCCCCAAAGGTCTCCTGCAGGTCCCCCGCAGGTGCCAGCGTCCTGCCCGCTCTGATGGACGCATAGAGGTGGCCTGAGTCGGGGACCCCATTGGATAGCTCCTGGGCGGCCATCTTCACCAGCACACGGAAGTGCTCCTCCTCCTCAAAGCGGGGGCTGCAGTGGAGAAAGCCGTGATGAGCCCCCCGGGACACAGCCATGCCCCCTTCCCCAGTGGGAAACCTGCAGAGGGCAAGTTCTCAGGGGAGGGAAATGTCGAGACTCGACCAAGGGACCGCAGGACCAGGCCTGCAACCAATCACAACAGGGCAAGGTGCTCACAGGACTGGGTCTCCGGTGTGTCTGGGATCATGTCTTGGCAAATACTTACTTATTCAGTACCTCACTCCACAGATGCATCATGTCTGCTAGGTTTCTATCGAGGCAGAAAGAGGAGAACAGCACACCCTAAACCAGGAGGGAAGAAAGAATTCTGACCTTCTGAAAAAGAAAAAAAGACACGGGGAAAACCAACCCCCACCAGCCTGCACCCGAGGAAATGGTCACCTGCTCGTAGGTGTTGAGGTGTGAGTCGTCGGGGAGCACCTGGGGGGCGGCAGCCAGGCCACCTGTCTTCAGCTCCACCTGCTGGGCCAGCTCCCGGTAGTCGAGGCTGCCACAGCCCAGCCTGTGCAAAGAGAGCACGGAGTCACAGGGCGGAGGGTCCTCTGGGGAGGGAGTCCCCTGACTGGGCCCCCCGCCCACCAGAAGCTGGGTTCCCCCACCCCAAGCTTTGTAGCCCATCAGGTACAGGCAGTCTCGGGGTGGGGGACCTGAAAAACAAGCTTTTCTGCACTCTCAAGAAGTCACTTCAACATGGATGACACCTTGGGAGGGAATACCCTCATCGCTGCCCCGAGTGCAATATTAACTAACTGTCCCAAATAAAAGAATAACTAACTGAAGCCAAGGAGACGACCGGGCTCTCCTGGAACCCTCTGCCGTGGAAGGCAGGCAGCGGGAGCCATACTAATGAAGGGTGGGGAGCAGTGGTCAGGTTCTGTGGGTAACCTCAGGCCTACATGTCATGTTTAAAGCTCAAAGCCTCTGAGAGGAATTATCCTCTTCATCATCTTAAAAAGAACCTAGTCAAGATAGCTGTGTATTACGTTCACAGTTTATAAATGTGTTTTAATGTACTACATTAGTACGACGTCCAGGAGGAAAATTCTCAACAAATACACCACCCACCTTTCTGTAACAGCACTGTGAGATTTGGAAAGTAAAACCGCTCACTGACAAGTGACACTGACGCACTGAAACAGGACACAGTGAACGCCCCCGAGCAACCAGGGAAGACGCGCGGGCTCTAGAGGCGCGCGTCCGCCCCACGCAGCCTTACTTGGTGAGGACGCTGCAGAAGAGCGGCACGTAGGGCCGCAGCTCCTCGGGCAGGGCGTTGAGGCTGGAGAAGGCTCTGAAGTAGACCACGCCGTTGGTGGGCTGCGCGCAGTACTGGACTGGCGTGTCCCTGGCTGCGGGAACAAGGGTACTTCTTCACATTCTTACCAGCAAAGTTTTACCCATGTAACCACCATGTAATATCTGTAAAACACTAAAGCTTTTCAAGGATAGAATTTTAAATTTTATGTTAGCAAAAAAACGCTATTCATTCGCCATACATCATCAGACAACCTTCCTTGCTGTACTTTTGTTACGGCAAAACCCGCAAGTCTTGAGTTGCTCTGTGAGGAACAAGAGCAGAGCAGGGACACTCTTGGGGTGTCTGACCACCTGCAGTCCAGCACCACCGCCCGCACTCCAATCCTGGGCGTGGGGGGACGCTGCGGCCCCTCCCACAACACACCCCACATGCCACTCACCCCCAGCCCCTCGGGCACTACCCTGTGTTCTCATTTTCACATCCCGAGCGCAGTGCCTGACCTGCAGCGGAGCTGAGCACCACTGACTATGAATCACAGCACTGACTCAATGACCTTCACTGATAAACCAGACCTGAGGGGGCGCTGACCCGGCTTCCCAGAAGCCTGGGCCAGAGGAGGGGCTTTGCCGACACTCACACACGAGTAACAACAGACACATCATGAGTCGGGGGTGCTCACGCACAGCCAGAACCCTGACTAGACATGGGCACCATGAAGGCCAGCGCTGGGGTCAGACCTGCTTGGGCAGGAGGGGCTATCACGTCACGGCCACGGGGAGCAGCATCAGCACCACGGGCGAGGGTCCTGTGTCCAGGGGAAGCGAGCAACAGGGAGCAGCAGCGACCCCTCTGCATCCCGTAAGGCAACACCCAGCGCTGTGGGCCTCCGGACCCCACGCCCTTGAGAGCCATGTGTACACACACAGTGGAACCCAGAAGCAGGGCGCTCAGCACTGCCGGACCCAGGACTAGAAACGGGGGCTCAAACGTCCTCTGAGGACATCCACCGGTGACTCTCCTCCCAGGGACACCGGTACCCGCCACTGACCTGCCTGCAGCACCTCCAGCTCCGTGACTGGGATGCGGGGCTCGATGTCTGACACCCTGAGCGCTGGCAGACACGATGCGTCTGGAGGTCGACTCTGCTGAGCCTGCAGTTCCAAACCTATGGGGGGCAGGGGCGGCAGTGAGCATCCAGGCCGGCCCTTAGAAGGCCCTGCTCAGCCCCTCTCCTGTCCCTTAGTTTCTGTAGCCTCCCCTGGGCACAGGGAGCCCCGAAACGCTGGGGTCGGAGGTTGCCAGAACCAGAGAAGGCAGCACAGTAAGCACCCAGCAGCAGTCGTCTCCCCAGCTCATCCTCAGTGATTTCAGAGGACAGGTTTGCTGGGGGAGAGGAGTCTGTGCAAGCAGTTCCCACCCTCGCTTTATACCACAGACTGAGCTTGTGGGCTGGAGTGAACTAACTCTGTACTCATTTACTTATACTTCATTTTCACTCATCTTGGCAATATGCTGTGTGATCACATAAAGTTCACAAATAAAGAAATGGGTGAACACACTTTCAGGGGCTGATCCTACATTGATGTGATGGAGGGGTGACGGGGGATGGACGGACACCCTCTCCTCGAGTTCCTGCTCAGACCAGGCAGCCCGTGGGGACGAAGTGTTACAGGCTGAAGTCCTGTCAGCCTGAGTCACCTCACCCCCACCCTGAGTCTCCAGCACCGGGTTCCCCACCTGGCCCCACGCAGGCCCAGGGAGCCAGCTCCACATACTTCTTGGAGCCCCGACACCTTCAAGGCCCCCGCCCGGCTGTTTCCCCCCAGTCAAGTGGAGCACCCCAACCGCTGCGCCTCAGACATGTCCTCACGTCCTGAGAAAGCCCCCTAGTGCCCTCTGTCCTGGCGAGCACGGAGCAGAAGCCGCAGGCACCTGCTCCACCACGGGCCCCGGCGGCCCAGCCACGCCCCTGCACACGGCACACACGACACGGGCCCCGAACCGGAAGACTGACTTTCCCAACAAACTAACTCCCATTCCCACTTCTCACTGGTGCTCATCTGCAGACTGGACCCCGATTCACAGATTCTTTGCACTGAGTCCACACTCAAGTGACTTGTAACATGTGACCTGAGTCCATACTTACTGACCCTGACGCAATGGTAAACGCACTAGGCTGTGTCCTATGTCTCCAGACCACTCTGCCGTGATCTTGTAACCAGGGCCGCCATCCCTCCACAGGCAGGCGTGGGCTGGAACATATGAGTTTTCTTAACACAAGACACCTCCACGGCCAGGCCAGGCACCTGATAACTCAGGGAACACACGACTCTGTGCTTGGTTGTAGAATTACCTTCTGTGCCACAAACAGCTTGGAAAATGGATGGACCACATCAAACAACATGAAGAGGCTGCCTACACAGCAGGAAAGTGTTTGCAAATCTAACGTTACTGGTAAGATATCCAAAACAGCCGAAGAACTCAGTAGCAAAAACCATCCAAGTAAAAAATGGGCTGAGGACTGAACAGGCATTTTTCCAAAGACAAAGATGGCCAACAGGTGTAGGAAAAGGCGCCCAAAACCACTCACCAGGGAACACCTATCAAACCACACGAGCCATCACCTCACAGCTGTCAGAAGGGCAGACAAGGGATGCGGCAACTGCTGGCGAGTCTGGAGGAAAGGTACCCTTGTGCACGGTGCATGGAAATGGGACCTGGTGCAGCCACCACGGGAAGCAGTGTGGTGGCTCCTCAAAGTAGTGAAACCAGAACCACCATACGGCCCAGCAACCCTGCTCCTGGTTATCTATCTGAAGAAAATAAAACACTAACTGCAAAGGAGACACAGCCGCAACGTCCATGGCAGCACCACACTGTTTACAATAGTCAGGATGTGCAAACGACAACCTAAGCGCCCACCGATGATGAATGGGTAAAAGTGCCCACACACACACAACCACACCGCTCCACACACCCCAGAATACCACACTCAGTCATGAGACAGGAGGAAAAATTGCCATTTGCAACAATGTGGATGAAGCTTGAGGGTTACACTCAGTGAAATAAGTCAGAGAAATATCTATAATCTCACTGATATGGGGAATCTAAACAATAAAAACACAAAAAAGCAAGCTCATATAAACAGAGAACAGACTGTGGCTGTTGGGTGGGTGGTGGGAGAAATGGATGAAAGGGGTCAGAGCTATAAGCCTGCAGCTCTAAGTTCTAGGCACATCATGCATGGCATGGTTACTGAAGCTAATTATACTGAACTTAGATTTGAAAATTACTAAGGGAATTTAAAAGTTCTCATCACAAGACAAAAAATTCTAGGCATGATGATAGAGGTTACCATGTGTCTGTTACTGTGCCCACAATAAAAGACAAAAACGGCAAAGAACTAGTAGAAGCAGAAGAGATCAAGAAGAGATGGCAACAAAACACAGAAGACCTATACAAAAAAAGATCTTCATGACCCGGATGACCATAATGGTGTGATTACTCATCCAGAGCCAGACATCCTGGACTGCGAAGTCAAGTGGGCCTTAGGAAGCATCACTACGAACAAAGCTACTGGAGGTGATGGAATTCCAGCTGAGCCATTTCAAATCCTGAAAGATGATGCTTATGAAAGTGCTGCACTCATATGCCAGCAAATTTAGAAAACCCAGCAGTGGCCACAGGACTGGAAAAGGTCAATCTTCAACCCAGTTACCAAGAAGGGTAGTACTGAAGAATGTTCCAACTACTGGACAATTGCACTCACTTCCCACGCTAGTAAAGTTATGCTCAAAATCCTTCAAGCTAGGCTTCAGCACTACGTGAACCGAGAACTTTCAGATGCTCAAGCTAGTTCAGAAAAGGCAGAGGAACAAGAGATCAAATTGCTAGCATTCGCTGGATCACAGAGAAACCAAGGGAATTCCAGAAAAACATCTACTTCTGTTTCATTGAGGGGTAGCTTTGACTCCTTTTATCCATTTCTCCCACCATCCACCCATCCACAGCCTTTGATTCTGTGTATCATAACAAAGTGGAAAACTCTTAAAGAGATATGAATACTAGACCACCTCACCTGTCTCCTAAGAAACCTGTATGCAGGTCAAGAAGCAACAGTTAGAACCTTATATGGAACAAATTACTGATTCAAAATTGAGAAACAAGCATAAAGCTGTATATTGTCACCCTGTTTATTTAACTTCTATGCAGGATACTGCATTTTAAATGCCAGACTGGATAAGGCACAAGCTGGAATGAAGATTGCTTGGAGAAATATCAACAATCTCAGATATGCAGATGATACCACTTTACTGGCAGAAAGAGAAGAGGAGCTAAAGAGCCTCTTGATTGAGGGTGCAAGAGCAGAGTGGAAAAGCTGCCTTAAAACTCAATATTAAAAAAAAAGCTAAGATCATGGCATCTGGTCCCATCACTTCACAGCAAATAGAAGGGGGAAAGGTGGAAACAGTGACAGATTTCCTCTTCTTGGGCTCCAAAATCACTGTGGATGGTGACTGCAGCCAAGAAATTAGAATAGGATTGCTTCTTGGAAAGAAAACTATGATGAACCTAGACAGTGTATTAAAAAGCTAAAACATCACTATGCCAACAAAGGTCCATATAGTCAAAGCTACGGTCTTTCCAGTAGTCACATATGGATGTGAGAGTTGAACCATAAAGAAGGCTGAGCCCTGAAGAATTGATGCTTTTAAACTGTGGTGTTGGAAAAGACTCTTGAGAGTCCCTTGGACTGCAAGGAGATCCAACCAGTCAATCCTAAAGGAAATCAGTCCTGAATATTCATTGGAAAGACTGATGCTGAAGCTGAAGCTCCAACAGTTTGGTCTCCTGATGTAGAGAGCCAACTCACTGGAAAACACCCTGATACTGGGAAACACTGAAGGCAGAAGAGGGCGGCAGAAGATGAGATGGTTGGATGGCATCACCAATTCAACGAACATGAACTTGGGCAACTCCGGGAGATGGTGAGGGACAGGGAAGCCTGGTGTGCTGCAGTTTATGGGCTTGCAAAGAGCTGGCGACGACTGAGCGACTGAACAATGACAATAGAGATTAACTGGACAAACTGTGGTAATCATCTCACAATATATAAATACATCAAATCATGTTATACATCTGGAACTAATATGATGTTATGCCAGCTACTCCTCAATTAAAAAAAAAAAAATTAAGAGGCTTTCCTGGTGGCTCAGCAGTAAAGAATCCACCTGCCAATGCAGAAGACACAGGTTTGATCCCTGATGAGGGAAGATCCCACATGCCACAGAGCAACTGAGCCTGTGCTCCAACACCTGAGGGCCACAATGACTAAGTCCACGTGCCCCAGAGCCCACGCTCTGCGACAGAAGACGCCACCACAGTGAGAAGTCTGAGCACAACTAGAGAGCAGCCCCTGCTCGCTGCAACTGGAGAAAAGCCCTTGCAGCAACAAAGACCCAGCACGGTCAGAAATAAATAAAATTATTTTAAAAAATAATAAACTTATGGTTACCAAAGGGCAAAGGGAGGTGGGGAGGGATAAATTAGGAGATTGGAATCAACATATACACACTACTGAAGTGCATAACCAACAAGGACCTACTGTAATAGCACAGAGAACTATATTCAATAGTCTGTGATAAACTACAATGGAAAAGAATCTGAAAAAGGAACGGAACCACTCTGCTGTACACCAGAAACTAATACAACATTGTAAATCAACTATACTTCATTTACACTTTAATTAAGAACAAATTTATGGAAGAGCTTAAAGTAACTCTCTGCATATGTAAAGAATTCAGAGATTAAACAGGTTACACATTGACATTAACTCTGTCTTTACAAAGTCAAATCACCTCAAACTCAGTATGATCAAGTCACACTAGAGTCAGCTCCACCTGCTGACATGCCTGATAAATCCTTCGTGTAATCCCAGCCAACTTTTCAGGGGTGGGGGGCGGGTGGATGTGTATGTGTTCCTGTGTACTGTGTACATATGTAAACGTCATACGCTACAACCTGCAACTGCTGTATAGAACCCAGTGGCTCTGACAAATGCACAGCGTGAGCAGCACACCACCATCGACAGCGGGTGCCACCACCCCAGAAGGCAGCCCCACCCGCTCTGGCCTCACGGCCTGTGAGACTCACAGATCCTGCGTGTCCAGTGTTCTGGCCCTTGTTATAGCTGAGCAGAATCCCACCGTGTGGACACCTCAGTTACCTCTCTGTGTGGACACATGTGGGGCATGTCAAGTCCCGTGTGGACAGACACTTTCACTTCTCTTGGGTGAACGCTCAGGAGTAGGACCGCTGGGCTTTATAGGCAGTGCAGTTTTCCACGTAAGAAACCACAGACCTGTTTCTGTGTTCACAGTGCCTGCACCACAGGCACCCGTGGGGGCTCTGTGAAGAATGCGAGGCTTGCATCCCCCCGAGACCTGCCACCCCTGAACCCACAGCGCACTCCATCCCCAAGACCCGTCTGCAGTCAGCTACAGACTGCCACGCAGCACGCACCCAGTGGCCTATACAGCCTCGGTAAGGAGGCGTCTGCGAAGTGCGTAAATGCATAAACCCTGTGAAGCCACCTCTCTCCCAGAATTCCTGCCTCTCCTGCTGAATCACAGGGTGTAGTTTCTGAGGAGAAGGTCAGTCTTGCTGGGGTTAACACAGAACCCTGCAGGCAGCCGGCAGAGACCTACTGGCTGAAACCAGCCGCCTCCTTACGCTGGAAGCTCGGTGGGACTGGGTGATGGGGAGGCAGCTGCCAGACCTGACCTTTCTCATAGATCTGCTGCTTCTCTTCCGGGGAAAGAGAAGTGACCTTTTGCTGCAGTTTTTCTGTTTCCATCTGTGCTTGCTTCTCGGAATACTTGTCGTCTGGTTTCATGGATAAAGTCAGCTTGTGCCGATTATTCTGCAACAACCAGAGCAAGAGAAAAGTCAATTAAAAACACGGTCTTATGGAATCCAGCATTGAGCCGGCCTCCAGCAGGGTGCACTTAGCCCCACAGTTCCGTTTTCCCATTTCTCACGGTGATGACAACAGAACTTGCCCCACGAGGCTGTGCATGCAGAGCCTGGGAGCCACAAACAATCCTTGAGGCCACCTGCTCTGCAGGGACCATGTCGTCCATACGCTGTTACCATCTGGAGCACAGTCACTGTAGTTCCTACGTCTTAACCACAAACGCGTCGACATTCAACAGTGCCTTTACACCTTGGTTGTACAAAGAAACCACCTGCACCTTTTAATACCATAATAAACCTTTGGCTTTAGTCTAAGTTGAAGATAACAGAATAAAATAATTTTTTACCAAGTCTTCATCGTACTACTAACTTCTCAAACCAAAACTAAACTCTCCACTCAGTATTTTATAAACCATGAGGACAATATAGATGCTGATCTAACATAACTTAGGTGACACTGGGCCCCTTGACTTAATGCAGCCACTAGACACACACCCACAGAAAGCTCGTGTGACACCACAGAGCGGGAGGACCACAGCACATCAAGCACCGTGTACAGAATGGCTTGTGATTAGAGATGCAGGACAAACGGCCACAGCAGGTGCCCCACCCCCAGTGCGGGTGCCCAGGACCACGACCCCACTTACCACGGGACAGTCCTCCCCACCCCCACCCACCCAGGGCAACGGGGGAGATGACATTCCCCTCCATCAGTGACGGTCCAGCAGGAAACACACACAAAGCACAAAAGCCCACAAGTCTGTGGAGACAAATGAGTACCAAAGAGTCCTTGGTAAAAACAACCAGAACATTCACACACTTGGGCAACTCGTCTCATGTTCTCTACAATCTATTAGCAAAACAGAACAAAAATATAGGGCGACCCCCTGGGGTCCAGATTGAATCCCTGGTCTGGGAGCCAAGATCCCGCAAGCCAAGAAGCGCCCTCCTCACCAAAGCAATACATGCAGATGCTCCGTTAAACAGCTCCCCCCATACACACACTCATACACAAAAACCCACCTGCATGAATATCTGGAAAACAGAATCTTTAAAGCTAATATGACCATTTACATTTTTAATCAACAATTAAAAAATTAAATCTCATATTGTCAAAACTCGACTTACACAATGCAGAGAATATTCCTAATGTTCCCTTCATTATTATAAAACTCAACTTCAAAATTACAGACATATATTCTCAACTTTCTTACCTTAAAATACTGTTTTACTTTTTCTTGCAAAAACCTTGGATTTTCCTCCAGGCACTTTCGGAACTGAGCCACCTGACTTCCGAGCTTCAGGAGCTCTACGGGGTCCCCGTCGTGGTTCCAGCAGGAAGCAATGTACTATTGAGGGGGCAGGTAGGAGAGTCACAACAAGCCACCGTAACCTGCAAACCCTGTGTCTGCCCAGCAAACGTCCAAGCCTGCCTTTGTATCAGGACTCAGCTTCTAGACTTAAAAATACCACAGACAACTGCTCATGAAGAAAATTAAATCATTTTTTTTTGGCTAGAAGAACTAAACTCGTGATTTTTTCCCCCTAACAAAGTAGAAAGCACAGATTTAAAAATTACTTTTTGGAAAATATAACTATGAAGTCATGCTAAATCCCTATCCATTTAAAGCACTCTCTAAATCTATTAAAAAATAAGATATCAGAAAGCTAATGAAGTAAGCAAATAAAAACAGGAACGATGTATTACAAAATTAAATTAACAGTAATTTTATATCAGATCCAAACACCATAACTTCCCCAGTTCAAATGAAAGGTGCTGTGAATGACAATCTGTATTTTCAAGAACCACTAACTGGGCTTCCCTGGTGATGCAGCAGATAAGAATCTGCCTGCCAGTGCAAGAGACACAGGTTTGATCCCCGATCCGGGAGGATCCCACATGCCGTGAAGCAACTAAGCCTGAGTCTGACAATTACTGAGCCACACGCTGCAGCTACTGAAGCCCAAACACCTAGAGCCCATGCTCTGCAATAAGAGAAGCTACCACAATGAGAAGCCTGCACATCACAACTAGAGAAAAGCCCACACGGCAATGAAGACCCAGCACAGCCAAAAATAAATTTTAAAAAACCACGAACTAACAAAAAAAGAGACTGAGGAGTTTAAAAACACGCACAGATGTCAGGGTGAGTCCAAAGCTGACGGACTGGTGCTTCATCTGTATTTCAATTTTATGAAGTAATGCTTCAATGCGATCCTCTTCAAATCCTTTCCTACAGAAACATCAAGAACTCAGATGCTGAAAAATCCATATGTCTGAACAACAAGGCCACAAAGGTGATATTCAAACAGCTGCCATGAAGGAGTGCGTGTGATGTGAACCTGTGTTCGGGAATGAGGACCCAGCCCAGCCCTGCGGACGCCACACGTACTCGATGACGTCATCTAGCGTCCGGTCCACGATGTCCCGGACTGTCTGGACGTCCTTCTCTGCAATGCCCTGCAGGCCCACGCTGAAGTAGGCCTCCCGAGTGCAGCCATTGTACCTGGTATGAAAGCAGGTGACACGTCAGAATCTGCACGCCCCTCCATCGCTGGTTGAGAACACTCTTCACTGAGATCAGAGCGCCTACAGGACTCAGCCAGGAGAAGCCAGGAGGGCAGATCCTCAGGTACCCGCTGCTCAGATACGATGGCTCACACTCACATCCTTTTAGTTTTTCCAAAATCCACCACAATTAAAATTCCAGAGCAAAACAAATCTAGAGAGTTTTACCAAATGCTATGATTTCAAAGGACTTCTAATGGCCTCACTTTTCAAGCAAGCAGCAACATGCCACTCTTGGAAGAGTTACCTTGTTGGGTTTTTCTTGTCAATTGCCCACTACAGAGGACATCCACAGCTTGTGCTGGAAGCACAGCTGGGGCAGGAAGAGGGCCCTCCCCTAACCACAGGGTATGGAGCCGCCTACACCACTGACCCCTCCTCCATACCCCAAGAGCGGCTAGTAACCCCTGCCCTGCAGTGACCAGCCCAGAATGTGTCCAGACAGTATCAGGTGTCAGAAGTGCCCCTCACCGCGGAGTAACGATCTGATCTGACAGTGACACGCACCCAACGTCAGGAGAGAAGTCGGTGCCAAGTCCAGATTCAATGAGGGCTTTGTAGAAGGGGGCGTTGGGGCCACTGATCAGGAGTGAAGACAGAAGGCTCAGCGTGAAGGCTTCAAACGTGTCAGTTATTCTTCATTTATAAAGGCGGGGGAAGAGAGGGAAATGGTTGGCCCATGGAAATGTTTTCAAAACTATCAAAACCAAAATAAACACTTTTATTTTCCAAAGCAGCTGAAATTCTACTAGAAATTCCTCCATTTCAACCTCTATTTTAATAGTTACATGGGCAAAAGAGCATTCCTTGACTTGCCGAACTCTTGCACTGTGGGACCTTGGGGGTCTCACGCCACGAGCAGACAGTGACAGTGCGGCAGGACCCTCCCTGCCCACACGCCTCGTGCCAGGCCGCTGGGGTCAGTCTTGAGAGCAAAGGTTCTCAAGGTCAGAGTTCACAGGGCTCTTTTCACATGCAGAGGCACTGTGACCCCAATACCAAACCATTCCGATGCTGTTAGACACCCCACATCTAATAATACCACTGGAGGCCCAAATCCCCCCATGCACGTGCTCCTAGGGGCGCTCCCCACAGGGTGGGCCGTGTGAGTCTCACACACTCACTCTGGCAGGAGAAAGCTGACACTGATGGTCGTCTGCCCCAAGGGGCCCTCAGCCAGCGAGTCCGGGGCACACGTGATCTGGAACTCCCTCTGCAAGGGCACAGGCGTGCATCAGCAGGTGCAGATGGGCAAGGGCACTAACGTGAAGGACATTCCCCGTGCTTCTTGTCAGGGCAACTGTGCTTTTGCACAGACCGCCGCTCTTCCGGCTGGAGAACCCTCACACCCATGGCACGCCCACAGCACTGGAAACACTAGGAACACGCACCCCACCTGCATGTCACATGCTCACAGGCCTGCTGACCTGTGGCTTGGACCCAGCTCTTACCGGCTCATCCCAGGGCTTCTGGGCTGGCACTGACGTCCGTGGCTCAATTCTCTGAAATTTACTCAGGGCCTCTTCGTGAATTTGCTTCAGATGCTGCTCCAGTGGAAAGTTACCATAAGTGAAGAACCTGAAGTTTGAGAGAGCACCTTAGTCTACATCAGGCTTTGTCTGAACCAGAGGGTGTCCAGGATCTAAGGGCCAGAACACGCCAGTCCCCAGGCTGACGTCAACTTCACACAGAACACCTGTTTCACTTAATTTAACCACAACACTGAATAGAGAGGCTTCTGCTCTTTTCTCAAGATGTGGTTCAAACAAAGCACAGATTGTACAAAAAGAATTAAATAAAATCTGGCAAAAACTGCTCTTCATTTTGAATTTACTATAAATGTGTTATAAAAAACAAATAAACTACACATTAAAATATTTAAAACCTAAGCTACAGCACCACAATAATCCATCTAAGACTAACAACAAAATTTAAAACGTCACAAACATCAAATCTGGGTCACAAATCTCAGCTCGCCCATGTTTTTAGGACAACACATTACTTACGGGGGTAAAGAGCATAGTGCAGACCTCATCTTTCTAGCAGAATGCAGTGTCTGAGCTATGATTAAGGGCCTGGGAGCTAGTATCCTACAGATCCCGTCAGCCTCCCACTCAGAGCTTAGACAGTGCAAAGCCGGCAGTGAGGAGCACCTGGCTGTGCCCACTGGTCCCCGCACGCCCGACTGGTTCAGCCCCAGGACCCCTGGAGGAATGACCACGGGTCTAGAGCAGGAGGAGGCCTGCCTCTGGGGCCAGGGCAGAAATCAGAAGTCACCAAAGATGTCAAGGATAACTATCAAGGAACTTCCTTAGGCCACCGTGGGGACAATGTGAGCACTAAAAAGTTTTAAAATTTCATCTGGTGATCACATGGTCTTAAATATATACACATATGAAAATATTTCCATGAGGTCATTATGGTCCATGAGGGGGCACCGTCCCACCAGAAAGGGTGCTTAAGGGACACAGCAAGGAAAGGCTGCCTGTGGGCCTCGACTTATCAAACATCTCAGGGACAACTGGAAATCAATCTCGGTCAAGGCATAGGTGGTTTTATTCAATCATTTATTCTGTTAAATGTGAAAACGGTGTTATCTCACATAAGAGAACATCCTTGTAAACATCTATGTGTATCCGTGTATGTCTATACATGTATACATGTCTGTGTGTATCTCTATACATGTCTAGTTGCCTGTTTCTACAAGTATCTACTTGTCTATGTGTGTCTACCTGTGTCTATGTACACACCCAGAGGACGGAGCTACAGGCTGAGCACATGGGGTTCACTGATCTACTCCCTACACTCTCCTGGATGATTAGGAGTTTTCATAATTAAATTTTTAAAATTTTACAGCTAAAATAGTTTTGCAAATGACTTTACATGACTGCTTAAAGTATCTGTAAACTACTGTTGTTTAGTCACTAAGTCATGTCTCTTCGCAACCCCATGGACTGTAGCCTGCCAGGCTCCTCTATCCATGGGATTTCCCAAGAAAGCATACTGGAGTGGGTTGCCATTTCCTTGTTCAGGGGATCTTCCTGACCCAGGGAACAAACCTACATCTCCCACCCTGCAGGTGGATTCTTTACCACTGAGCCACCAGAGAAGTCCTTGCAAACTGTCAGCGTTTTACTATTAATCATACTTGAAACAAGCAATTGATCAGAGGTTGAATGACACAGCTGCCTCTCTGGGGGCACCTCTCCAGGACTGCGTCAGCCCTGAGAGGAGGACCACAACCTCCTGTTATACCATCAGCCTGAGGCTGAGCTGCAGAGGCAGCAGGCAGGGGCCTCGCCTTGTGGGTCTGAGGGCACGTCCACGCACAGCAGGCTCCCGTCCACTGCCCGTGGTCGTGAAGCAAGCCTCCCAAGCCCAACTCAAGAGAAGCAGGACACTGGGGGAAAGCAACCCGGCACCAGGCTTCCCAGGCAGCGTCACCTGGCGTTGCTGGGGTGGTAGTGCATGGCGTGGAACCGTCTGAGCTGCTCCCACGTGAGGTCGGGGATGCACAGGGGGTCCCCTCCGGAGACCACCGAGTACGTGTGGTCAGGAAGCAGGCGATTCTGAAGGTGCTGTGAGAATATCCTCTCATTATCTGTCTTCAAGTAAAAATACACATGTATGTGAAAACCAGCACACACACTGTTCACACAATTCAACAAAGTAGCCGCATCCTGGGAGTCCCCCTGCTGACACCCCCAAGTACCCACCCAGATGCTCCTTTCAGCCATGAAATGCTAATTAAGACGTGTACATTGTTTTTTTAGACATGGTGCCACTGCACACTTGAACTCCAGAGTAGTGTCGGGAAACAAAAACTCCCTATGATCTGCTTTCCTGCAACATTCACTGCGTGTGGTCATCTTTACCATAACTTGAGAGACACTGTATCTGTGAACCCCACCCTACACCAGGGCAGGAAAGAGCAGAAAACCAAGGTCTCAGGATTGTCAGGAACACGGTTTTCATCTGGCCGAGCCCCAAAGACCAGAGGTCACTGTGATCCCCACACCCCCGCTGAGAATTGCCATCTAGCTCATTGCCCAGCGGTGCCAGCTCACTGCACTGCCCACGCTAACGCAGATTCTCACAGTGAGGATATTAAGTGACATAACAAGATGGCAGCCATCTGCAAAGACTGTTTGTACTCCAACATTTTATACAGTAGGATAATTTAACACAGCATGAGCAAGGGAAACACTCACAAATGCTCCCTTCATTTCATTGAAGACGACACCTTTAAAGACCAAAGGCGTCTGGGGGTCATTCGGGTCCTCGTGTTCCAGTCGCCATCCTTCCTGCCTGAAGAGTGACAGATGATTACATGGTAACAGTGACTCTATCGCTGAACTAAAGATCAATGAACCAATTGCTACATACCAGAAGTCCAGTTCCCGCAAGCATGGAAAAAAGGCTGCGTCCAAATACACGGACAGGAGGTTCTGGAAGTCCTTGGGGTTTTGTGTGGAAAACGGGTACAGGGTGTAATCACTAGCTAGACACAAAGAAGAGCAGGGTTTTAAACACAGCGGTTCCCCCAGGTTCACGCCAGCAATGTCTGTTTCAGCCTCACAACAGGTCCACACTGTCAGGGACACAGAGACAGCAGCACCCGCTGGGGGACGGGGGGTGGGATTGCCCACAGGGTGCCTGCCACCAGCCCATACCCACTGCTTCCTGCAGCCACAACCCAGACACCAGCCCTGCTAACCGACCTTTACAGCATTATTTCCCAAAGAAAACAGTGGTCACCTTTCCCAGAAAATTCAGGTGCATTTTCTCTAAAATTCCAGGTTTTATAATCAACCCCAGTGTGGTTTTCCTAAGGGATTATGCAATAAACGGCCTCCAGACAGAGATTGGGAACTCAACCCCAGCCTCCAGGCTGCCACCCCCTCATCGGAATCCAGGCAGCCCTGGCCGGGCCCACGTCTCACCTGTGAAGGCATTCATGAATGTGGACAGCGACCGGTTCAGCATCTTGAAGAAGGGGTCTCGGCAGGGGTACCTCTGAGAGCCGCACAGGACCGTGTGCTCCAGGATGTGGGGGGCACCGCTGCTGTCGGTGGGGGTGGTGCGGAACTGCACGCTGGGGACATAGCCGCACAGTCAGAGCCCCTTGGGGTAAGGGCCAGCCGCGTCCCCGCCACACCCACGGGAGCCGGGGGAGAGACTCCCCTCCCCCGATTCCTGCTGAACCACTGCAGGTGTGGCAGACGCCCCTGCAGGGAATCAGACCCTGAGCCCAGAACACAGACACACCTGAACAAGTTGTTTCCGTCCTCGCGGGCCAGGTGCAAGTACTGTGCTCCCGTGTCGTCATGGCTGAGCTTCACAGCTGTCAGCGACAGCTCGGGGACAGGCGTCACCTGAACCAATGAGGAAATGGGGGCACTCGACTCGGTTGGAAAGGCATGCAGCATAGGGACGCTGCGTCTGTGGGACCCGGTGGACCTGGCAGGAAACTCCAAGTCGAGTCCACGGACCAAGAAGGCAAGACCTGGGGCTGATGACAGCACCATGGTTCCCCCTGAGCGCCCACTGTCTGCTAGCATCTCCTGAGTGTGCCACAGGTGACTCCAGGAGGGAGGCATCCCACCCCACTTAAAGATGAAAACTGAGCCTGGGGCTGACAGTACAATTTGCCAAGATCACAGAGCCTAGAGTCAGACCCCTTGTGTAGCACCAGGCTGCCCTGGAAGAGAGTGGACTCACCTGGAACGCTCCACAATGAAGAAGAGCCCCGCTCAATACAAATAGAGAAAGCCCACACAAAGCAGACTCAGGACAGTCAAATAAATGAAAAGAACTATTCTATTATTTAAAAACAGCAAACTCTTGCTCACCCCCTGGGGGAGGTCTTGTCTGTGAGCACTGAGTAACTTCCACTGTCCTTGGTACTGAAGCAACTGCGTCAAGGCCCCACCCATAACCTCAGCACCTTGTCACCATGACCACCACGGGGTGTGACAGGGACCTGTCTTTACTGATGCAACTTCCTAGCAGGGCAGAGGTGAAAGTTCTGCTGTCCTCAGCCTGCTCTGGGGGCCCTGCTACAAAAACTATGTGCTCCAAGTGGCCTACTGATGCCCACGTAAGTTACAGCAATGAAACTGTTTACACCTGGGAATTCACAACTGTACTTCTGTCAGATGTGATCAATGTATTAGGTTGGTGCAAAAATAATCGCGGTTTTGCAATGTTGAACTTCGCCACTTGTTATTAGAACACATTCTTAAATGCGATTATGTCATACATCATTTTAATGTGCATTTCTTGCTTCATGTTTTTTGCTAATGACTTATTACTTACTGCGTACTTTATATTTAGACTATGCAAATGATGTTAGACAAAAAGCAGATCTGAGCGATTTTCTTATTCAAGTTCAAAACAGGCATAAAGCAGCTGAGACAACTCACAACATCAACAACGCATTTGGCCCAGGAACCGGTAGTGAATGTACACAGTGCAGTGGAGGCTGAAGAAGTTTTGCAAAGGAGATGAGAGCCTTGAAGATGAGGAGCACAGTGGCCGGTCACTGGAAGTTGACAATGACCAACTGAGAGCAATCACCAAAGTTGATCCTTTTACAACTACACAAGAAGTTGCCAAAGAACTCAACGTTGACCTTTCTATAGTCATTATGCATTTGAAGTAAATTGGAAAGGTGAAAAGCCTTGATAAGTGGGTGCCTCATGAGCTGACTGCAAATAAAAAAAAAAAAATCCTTGTTTTGAAGTGTCATCTTCTCTTGGTCCACACAACAACGACAAATCATTTCTCAATCAGATTGAGACACGTGACGAAAAGTGGATTTTATACGACAACCAGTTCAGTGGTTGGATGGAGAAGAAACTCCAAAGCACTTTCCAAAGCCAACCCTGCACCAAAAAAGGTCATGGTCATTGTGTGGTGGTCTGCTGTGCGTCTGACCCACTATAGCTTTCTGAATCCCAGAGAAATCATCACATCTGAGAAGCAAGCTCAGCAAATCAATGAGATGCACTGAAAACTGCAAGCCTGCAGCAGGCAGTGGTCAACAGAAAGCCCAAGTCTTCTCCGTGACAATGCCCGACCGCAAGCTGCACAATCAATGCTTCAAAAGTTGAACGCACTGGGCTACAAAGTTCTGCCTCGTCTGTCATACTCACCTGACCTCTCGCCAACCGATAACCACTTCTTCAAGCATCGAGACAAATCTTTTGCAAGGAAAATGCTTCCACAACCAACAGGATGCAGAAAATGCTTCCCAAGAGTTCACTGAATCCTGAAGCACGGATTTTTATGTGACAGGAATAAACAAACTTATGTCTTGTTGGCAAAAAAGTGTTTATTGTAATTGTTCCGATTTTAATACATAAAGATGTATTTGAGCCTCGTTATAATGATTTAAATTTCATGGTCCCAAACCGCAATTATGTTTGCACCAACCTAATATTTAAAACCAGTCTGCCTCTGGACTTCCCTAGTGGTCCTGTGGTTTAGAACCCGCCTGCCAAGAAAGGGGACATGGGTTCAATCCCTGGTCCGGGAAGATTCCACAGGGCAACTAAGGGCACGTGATACAACTACTGAAGCCTGTGCGCTAAAGCCTGGAAGCCACAACCACTGAATCCGAGTGCTGCAACTACTGAAGCCCTTGTGCCCTGAGCCCATCCTCCGCAACAAGAGAAGCCACCAAAATAAGAAGCCTGCACATTTCAACTAGAGTAGCCCATGCTCGCCACAACTAGAGAAAGCCCAAGCATGTGTGCTAAGTCGCTTCAGTCGCATCTGACTTTTTGCAACTCCATGAACTGCAGCCTGCCAGGCTCCCTGTCCATGGGATTCTCCAGGCAAGAATACTGGAGTGGGTTGCCGTGCCCTCCTCCAGGGGATCTTACTGACCCAGGGATTGAACTGGTGTCTCTTAACTCTAACCTGCATTGGCAGACAGGTTCTTTATCACTAGCGCCACCTGAGAAAGCCCATACACAGCAACAAAAATCCAGTGCAGCCAAAAATAAGTTAATTAAAAGTAAAAATAAAACCAGTTTACCTCACAAACAGCTCTCACAGTAATTGTTTCTCAAAAAGGACCATGGTTTATTATAAACTAAGTTTCCACAAAACTTGAAACATACAGGAAAAGAATCATGCCTCTGAAAAAGGTATTATTAACCAGAACTATACAGAAATCCCAAGTCTCTTGAGACTTCTTTAGGGGCCCCACAACCATGAACCCTTTTAAGTGGTTCGGAGACCCTGCGCTGAATACCCCCTGCCCCTGTTCCTGGAGACAGATGGTGGCTCTCCTTTACTTCTCCACAAATCCATCCCTACCCTGCCTGTGCCCAGCAGACCCTCCTGTGTCTTCCTGTTGCAAACCCGAGTCCTTCTGACTGTGAGGTGCCTGCCTCTGTTTTTATTAGTGTAAAGTACAGTGTGAAACCAACATCCAGTGGACTATGTCATGTACATCGCTGTCAATTATAGCATTAAAGAAAAAAAAAGTTTAAGCCAAACAAAACAAGATATTTTAACATAAACTAAGTACCTATAAGCCCACACAATCTCTTTTCTATAATCCTGAAACCCAAATGGCTCAAAACCAGGAAGATTTTGCCCAACTTTGGAGCAAACTTGGTTGATGGTAGGAACTTCACCTGAGTAGATGTGGGGCCTTCAGTCTTCAACACAGGTCATCAGCAATGCAGAAACAAAACCGTGTTTATTTGCTCCCTAAGCTCGGCAAAGAAGTGAGGCCTCAGGCACTCAGGGAAGGGGTCAGGGGGTCTGCTTTCATCTGAGAGTCAGGAAACCCTTTCACTTGCAAAGTCTGCTCCTTTAAGCACCTGCTGTGAAACTGAAGGAAGCGGGGCTGGGGACACAGATGATCAAGCCCACCCCCCACATCTCTGCTCTGAGCTGACACCGGAGGCACCCCCAGGCCCACCTGGTTGACGGTGAAGCCGTGGATCCTCTCTCCAATGCGGTACTGCAGCGCTCGCTCACAGGCCTTGGTGCTCCCCCATCTCCAAGCTCCGAGGTGGGCACTGCTACATTTAAGAAAAGGAGTCAGATGATCTGCTGGAAGACTGGCTAACATAATTCAGCAACATAACAAAAACACTGCCATGTGACAAAGAGTTCTAAGAAAAATGAAAACCTGCATCTTCTAAACGCATTTCAGAAAATCGGTTTCCATTGAAGTCCTTTCAATTGTATTTCAACTCACCTAAGCCTCATAATATCAAACACTTAACATTGAAAACCTTTTATTTCTACATGTCCATAAATAACTGTAATACAATCATGTCACCAATTTCCCTTGATTCTGGGGAAAAAATACAATTCTCATGTCAAGATCACGGTATTCCAATGAGCTCAGACTACAATAAAGTTTCATTCCACACCTGCCAAATTAGTGAGAATTAACAATCTAGTGTTGTCAGGGTCTCACATGGCCTCTGGGTGTGCACACTGAAGGGAGACTTCAGAACAGCCCTGTCCTTATTAGATAAGCAGTTCATTCCCCTCAACGTATGTGCCCGTGACCTGCACTCATTCCCTGGTGCACAAACACACAACAACGTGCACACCATTCCCAAGGGCCCCAAACCCAGCAGCCCAAATGTCCAGTAACAGAGAACAGATAAACTCAACTATTCAGTTGACAAACTTAGCCCTAAGAATGAATGGACAACTACATGTATCAAAGATGTGGGCACATGAAGCAAAGAAAAAAAGGTGCCATCTAACCAGGTAATACCGTAGTGTAAGACTATACAAGGATGGTAAAAATTCAGAGGAAAGCAAAATTATTTTTGTAAACTAGAAGAGCAATTTCATTTGAGAGAGAGGGAGAGTTATCATGGGTAAAGGGTAAGCTTAACCTGGGTAACAGGGACACAATTTGTAGTATTTTCTACATTAATATTAAATCTCACAAAAATATGCTTTATAGAAAGTACGGGCTGAAAACACTTGACTCATTCAACATCATGCAATAGTATTCTATAAACAACCAACATTTCCGTTCTGGATTAGCCAATTCTAGAATTATGGGATAGAAGATTTTAACCCAAATACCCAATAAAGACAGCCCAACGACAGACACCCCCGTTTCCTCCCCTGAGCTAACAGCAGCTAAACTTCACCATAAACTAATTCTCTGAATCAGCATGAAGCTAAACAACTTATGTTTCTTTAGAAAGTAAAAAGTTACATTTTACAAAGTCAAAATGAATGATGCTGATTCAGTCTGAAACTAAATGCTTTCTTTTCCCATAAATCCACTCATTAAACACGAAGTTGGAGGCTCAGACAGGGAAGAATTCATCTGCCAATGCAGAAGACCCGGGTTCGATCCCTGGGTCAAGAAGATCCCCTGGAGGAGGGCATGGCAACCCACCCCAGTGTTCTCGCCTGGAGAATCCCGTGGACAGAGGAGCCCGGCGGGCTGCGGTTCAGGGGTCGCGAAGAGTCGGACACGCCCGAGCGATCAGCCCTCCACCCCGGAGGCCCCACTCTCCAGGCCGCAGAGGCGCTCAAGCCCCCCGCCCACAACCGCGGGGAAAAGAGCAAACGCCTATGGAGAGCCCTGCCCGCCGCCCCCTAGTGTCGCTCATGTCAGCCCACTTCAGGGGTTCTCCGCCTCGGAGGCCCGACCACCGGTCCGTGCTGGGTCCTGGCCGGCTTCACCCTGCCTTCGCTGGCAGCAGCTCCCCAGCCTCGGTAACCGGGACAGGCTCCCTCTCTCCGGGATAAAGGCCACCGCGGGGCCCGCTCTGCCGTTCTCGCACCGCGGCCTGCGAGGGCGCCCCGGCTGCGGGCCAGGCTCTCGCAGCCGGAGCCCAGCGATAGGGGTCCCGGGTCGGGGAGCCACGCCGCCCCACCCCCTCCCCGCGTCACCGTCCGCTCGCTCCCTTGCCCCCAGCCCCGCCCCCTCACCCGCCGCTCAGCCTCCGGAGCACGCCCCGCGCCCGCCAGCCGCCGCGCCACATGCCGCCAGACTAGCTCGTCGCCGGCGTGACCCCGTGCAACCCGACGTACGCCGTGGGGCGGGATCAGCCAGCCGCCTCTCAATTGGCCAGCGCCCGGAGCTACGGTCTCTCCGATAGGCTGGCGGGAAGGGGGTGGGGCCTGGTAGGGGAGAGAAGGGCTGAGCGCGGGAGGGGTGGGCTTACCCCGAGCCTGGTGACTTGCCTGGTTCTCAGGCCACAGGTAACCCCGGTCTCTGTGACAGACGTTTGGGCTCCGGCACTCTACCAGCTCAGGCGTCCATCAGCAGCTCTAGGGCAGTGGACCGAGTAGGGCTTCACCTGTCGGGTGCCTTAGCCCTGGGGTGTGTGGCTTCGTGGATGGGGTCCGAGGCATTGCCTGCTTTCCAGGGCCAGGATTCCGTGATGTCACGCTTTTAGGAATGGTCCCAACAAGAATGTCCCCAGCCAGAATGGATGCATATATATGTATGGCTGAGTCCCTCTGCTGTCCACCTGAAACCTATCACAGCATTGTTAATCAGTACCAATATAAAATTGTTTTTCAGTCGCTCAGTTGTGTCCAACTGTTTGCAACGCCATGGACTGCAGCATGCCAGATGCCAGGCTTCCCTGTCCTTCACCATCTTCCAGAGCTTGCTCAAATTCACGTCCATTGAGTTGGTGATGCCATCAAACCATCTTATCCTCTGTCATTCCCTTCTCCTCTTGCCCTCAAACTTTCCCAGCATCAGGGTCTTTTCCAGTGAGTTGGCTCTTTGCATCAGGAGGCTGAACTATTGAAGCTTCAGCTTCAGCACCAGTCCTTCCAATGAATATTCAGAACTGATTTCCTTTAGGATGGACTGGTTGGATCTCTTTGCAGTCCATGGGACTCTCAAGAGTCTGCTCCAACACCGCAGTTCAAAAGAATCAGTTATTCAGTGCTCAGCTTTCTTTATGATCCAACTCTCATATCCATACATAACTACTGGAAAGACCATAGCTTTAACTATATAGACCTTGTCAGCAAAGTAACGTCTCTGCTTTTTAACATGCTATCGAAGTGTGTCATGCTATCCAATATAAAATAAAAAGGTTTCCAAAAAAACTACAAAAAAAAAAAAAAAAAGTCCCAGCAAACTTCAGGGCAGCTCCCCACCTGTATTTGTGCCTGGAGAGACAACACAGGTAGCCTTCTGGAACCTAGGGGACTGGCCCCAAGAGGGCGGAGCATGAGTGGGTGGGCCAGGTAGGTGGCGCAGGCTGGTGGGAACACTGGGGGCTGGGGTTGGGGGCACTTGGAAGAAGGCAGGACCCAAGTCTGGCCTCGGTTTCTCAAAGCTTTGGCTTCCTCCCTTCTCTCAACTTCCTCTTTCCTCCCAACCCCATCCCCTGCCTACCCACTACTTCAAAGGGACTCAAATCCCATGGCCCTTTTTTCCAGGCTCTAAAGAAAGAACGCTAAGTAGACAGGTGCAGTTGGTCTGAACACATGATGCTTTTCCAGCATCCTAGAAGATAGAAAAGTCTTCAGAAACCTCTCTGCAGCACAGAGGATTCTGCAGTTAACCACAGCACCTCTTTGTTCAGAGGGGACACTCGTGGGTCCAGGACAAGCAAGGGTGATGGTGAGATGCTGCAACATGAACACTCTCTGTGCAGATACCTTTCCTCTGATGAGAATCTGGCTGATGAGTGTCACTGAGTCACCACAACTTCTCTGTGATCTTGAGGGACACAGCTGGGCATTGTTAACCCTGTAGTGATTGTGCAGGAAACTGAGGCACTGAAGGTTCTAGTATTTTGATCTCTGAAGAATAAATGCTACATAAACCCAGTAATTGCCACTTAGTAGAATGTTCCCACAGGATAAACCTCATTGATAGCAAACCTGCACATACACACTCAGTCAGTTCAGTTCAGTTGCTCAGTCATGTCCGACTCTTTGCGACCCCATGAATCGCAGCATGTCAGGCCTCCCTGTCCATCACCAACTCCCAGAGTTCATTCAAACTCATGTACATCAAGTTGGTAATGCCATCCAAACATCTCATCCTCTGTCATCCCCTTCTCCTCCTGCCCCCAGTCCCTCCCAGCATCAGGCTCTTTTCCAATGAGTCAACTCTTCGCATGAGGTGGCCAAAGTACTGGAGTTTCAGCTTTAGCGTCATTCCTTCCAAAGAACACCCAGGACTCATCTCCTTTAGAATGGACTGTTTGGGTCTCCTAGCAGGCCAAGGGACTCTCAAGAGTCTTCTCCAGCACCACAGTTCAAAAGCATCAATTCTTCAGCGCTCAGCTTTCTTCACAGTCCAACTCTCACATCCATACATGACCACTGGAAAAACCATAGCCTTGACTAGACGGACCTTTGTTGGCAAACTAATATCTCTGCTTTTCAATATGCTATCTAGGTTGCTCATAACTTTTCTTCCAAGGAGTAAGCGTCTTTTAATTTCATGGCTGCAGTCACCATCTGCAGTGATTTTGGAGCCCCAAAAAATAAAGTCTGACACTGTTTCCACTGTTTCCCCATCTATTTCCCATGAAGTGATGGGACCAGATGCCGTGATCTTCGTTTTATGAATGTTGAGCTTTAAGCCAACTTTTTCACCCTCCTCTTTCACTTTCATCAAGAGGCTTTTTAGTTCCTCTTCACTTTCTGCCATAAGGGTGGTGTCATCTGCATATCTGAGGTTATTGATAATTTTCCTGGCAATCTTGATTCCAGCTTGTGCTTCTTCCAGCCCAGAGTTTCTCATGATGTACTCTGCATATAAGTTAAATAAGCAGGGTGACAATATACAGCCTTGACGTACTCCTTTTCCTATTTGGAACCAGTCTGTTGTTCCATGTCCAGTTCTAACTGTTGCTTCCTGACCTGCATATAGGTTTCTCAAGAGGCAGGTCAGGTGGTCTGGTATTCCCATCTCTTTCAGAATTTTCCACTAAGAATTTATAAACCATTACTTTGAGACACACCAACATAATATTAGTATTCATATGTAATCTCAATTTACATTAACACAAATCACTAATGTTCAAACTACCACACAGTTGCACTTATCTCACACGCTAGTAAAGTAATGCTCAAAATTCTCCAAGCCAGGCTTCAGCAGTATGTGGACCGTGAACTTCCAGATGTTCAAGCTGGTTTTAGAAAAGGCAGAGGAACCAGAGATCAAATTGTCAACATCCACTGGATCATCGAAAAAGCAAGAGAGTTCCAAAAAAACATCTATTTCTGCTTTACTGACTATGTCAAAGCCTTTGACTGTGTGGATCACAATAAACTGTGGAAAATTCTGAAAGAGATGGGAATACCAGACCACCTGACCTGCCTCTTGAGAAACCTATATGCAGGTCACAAGCAACAGTTAGAACTGGACATGGAACAACAGACTGGTTCCAAATAGTAAAACGAGTATGTCAAGGCTGTGTATTGTCACCCTGCTTATTTAAAGCAGAGTACATCATGAGAAACTCTGGGCTGGAAGAAGCACAAGCTGGAATCAAGATTGCCAGGAGAATTATCAATAACCTCAGATATGCAGATGACACCACCCTTATGGCAGAAAGTGAAGAGGAACTAAAAAGCCTCTTGATGAAAGTGAAAGAGGAGAGTGAAAAAGTTGGCTTAAAGCTCAACATTCATAAAACGAAGATCATGGCACCTGGTCCCATCACTTCATGGGAAATAGATGGGGAAACAGTGGAAACAGTGTCAGACTTTATTTTTGGGGGCTCCAAAATCACTGCAGATGGTGACTGCAGCCATGAAATTAAAAGACGCTTACTCCTTGGAAGAAAAGTTATGAGCAACCTAGATAGCATATTGAAAAGCAGAGATATTAGTTTGCCAACAAAGGTCCGTCTAGTCAAGGCTATGGTTTTTCCAGTGGTCATGTATGGATGTGAGAGTTGGACTGTGAAGAAAGCTGAGCGCCGAAGAATTGATGCTTTTGAACTGTGGTGCTGGAGAAGACTCTTGAGAGTCCCTTGGCCTGCTAGGAGATCCAAACAGTCCATTCTAAAGGAGATGAGTCCTGGGTGTTCTTTGGAAGGAATGACGCTAAAGCTGAAACTCCAGTACTTTGGCCACCTCATGCGAAGAGTTGACTCGTTGGAAAAGAGCCTGATGCTGGAAAGGACTGGGGGCAGGAGGAAAGGGGGACGACAGAGGACAAAATGGCTGGGTGGCATCACCGACTTGATGGACATGAGTTTGAATGAACTCTGGGAGTTAGTGATGGACAGGGAGGCCTGACATGCTGCGATTCATGGGGTCACAAAGAGTCGGACACGACTGAGAAACTCAACTGAACTGAACTAAACTGCCATGTAGAAAAGAAAGATCAAAAATTGTCTATGCAATATCCTTTGTTACAATGATACATTGTGTTAGATTAGCAACTGGGCATTCTCAGGAAAGTGTGCCTGGGACTTAGAAAGACAATCAAGTTAACACTGGAGTGTCAGGTGTAGAATTGCATCTCCCTGTAAAGATATGCTGATGTCCTAAAAAACCTCAGAATGTGACCTCATTCAGAAAAACTGTCTGTGCAGAGGTAATCAAGTTAAAATGATAACCCAGTATGACTGGTGTCCTTATCATGGGGGGACAGTTGGCCACACTGAGACAGACACAGAATAGCACATGAAACTGAAGGCAAAGATGGGGGTGATGGGTGAAGATGAAGGCGAAGTGCAGGTGATGAAGATGAAGACTGAGATTGGGGTGATGATGAAGTTGATGGCAAAGATTGGGGTGATGATGAAGAAGATGAAGGCAGTGATGCTTCTACAAACCAAGGTGCCCAAGGATTTTGACAACACCAGAAGGTGGGGGAAGAGCTAATAGAACAGACTGGCCCTCACAACCTCAGGATGAACCAATCTGCAGATACCATGAGCCCTGAGTTCTGGCCTCAAGGACTATGAAACAATAAGTTTTTGTTGTGCTAACTCACCCAGTTTGTGGTACTTTGTGACGAAGTCCTAGCAAAACGAATACCAAGATGTCAAGGTTATTTTACCTCCAGAAGAAAAACAGACAGTGGTTTAACTGACTATGTTGTTTTCCAGGATTGCATGTCATTGACAAAATGCATGCTTTTGCAAATCCTTTATTTCTGAAACCATCATAAACAGCAGTCAAGTGAGACTGCTGGAAATGCAAAGTGCCTCCGAAGTTGGCATGATTGAAAGGGATAAAATGTCAACAGAACCCAGTGCTAATAATACGCAACCAGGGGAAGAGCCTCAGAGTTATACATGAGGTTTACCCTAGGACTGCAATGCCAGCGCTCTTTCACTTTGTCACTCAGTGTTTATTCCATGTCGCTTGTTTGCCAATCACTGGACATTTCATCCAAAAAGTCTGTGTAAACCATTTCATCTTTTGTTGGGTTTGTAAAAATGGGCCCATCTGTAAAGAGAAAGAGGCCCTGATTTCCTCCCAGTTGACTTTCAACCCTAAGGTTCCATAGTTTTATCATTGTGGGTCTTAATTTTGACATTGGTCACACACTGACTTCAGCTGTGTTTTATTTTGTCTGTTTAAAATGACCCATTCAGAAATTCGGGTTAATTTGGCAGATTTTATTTCATTTCTGCTTCCAGGTACATTCCCTGACATTCATCCTGATGCATGTCACCTCGTCATTGAGCTTGGTTTAACTCTGGATGTCTTAAGTAGTTGTTTTAGAAAGCCTAAGATGTTGTTGAGATTCCTCTCGGCTAATGTCTTTAAGAATAATAATACTTATAAAAACTTTACAAATATAGATAGAAC
Source organism: Bos javanicus (assembly GCF_032452875.1). NCBI lineage: Eukaryota > Metazoa > Chordata > Mammalia > Artiodactyla > Bovidae > Bos > Bos javanicus. The sequence continues at coordinate 45,117,214 of NC_083880.1, read as the reverse complement.
TATGAAAAAGGGCCAGGATTAATGATTTAGAAAAGGTATATTAAAATAACAATGGGACATTATCAAATGTAACAGTTTGATAAAACTCAAGGCTAGTGAGTTCTGTGAATTTAAAGGGATCAAGTATTTTTATGCTCTGGGAGCTATGTGGTACTATATATATTTTTTACCTTTTGGAAAGCACTTTGGCATCATTTATACAAATGTTAAATGCACATCACTGCCCACAAGGATCTATGTAGTCAAAGCTATGGTTTTTCCAGTAGTCATCTATGGATGTGAGAATTGGACCATAAAGAAGGCTGAGCACCAAAGAATTGCTTCGAACTGTCATTATGGAGAAGACTCTTGAGAGTCCCTTTGACAGCAAGGAGACCAAACCAGTCAATCCTAAAGGAAATCAACCCTGGATATTCATTGGAAGGACCAAAGCTGAAGCTCCAATACTCTGGCCACCTGATGCGAAGAGCTGACTCACTGGAAAAAGACCCTGATGCTAGGAAAGACTGAGGGCAGGAGAAGGGGGCAACAGAGGGTGGGAGACAACTCTTTCACCAGAAATTTCCCTTTATGAAAATTAACCTATAGCTATATTCTCTCAAGGGCACAGTGATGTATGGATGTACAGGGAGACAGATACTCCTTGCAGCACTTTTTGACTATAACAAATACTAAACAATGTACAAGTCTACCAAGAGGAGTTTTCTTAAATTATAACACATTTATATAATTAGACACTTGTTGCTGTTGTTCAGTTGCTAAGTTGGGTCTGACTCTTTGTGACCCCATAGGCTGCAGCTCGCTAGGCTCCTCTGTCCTTCACTGTATCCCTCAGTTTGCTCAAATTCATGTCCGCTGAGTCGGTGATGCTCTCTATCTCATTCTCTGCTGCCCCCTTCTTTTGATAGTTAAAAATAGTGATATACATCATCTTTCACATATCTATATAAATATCTACATCTGTCTGTCTACCTACCTACCTACCTATCACAGACTAGTAAGAAAAAAAATTCAGGGGACCCTCTGGTGGTCCAGTTAGGACCCTGGGCTACCATAGGAAGGAACACAGGTTTGATCCCTGGTCAGGGAACTGGTGCAGCATGGCCCCTTCTCCCAAAAAAAAAAAAAAAAGGAAGAAATCCAGATGCATACTGAAGCTCTCACTTAAGTAGGAAAAATATATTTGCATTTGAGTGGAATTAGTCAAAAAGGAGATTTTAGTTGTGAATCAAATATAACACTTTAACAAAAGGCATTTGATAAAGACCTAAATAAAGGGCAAGATGTTCTATTTCCATAGATAGGCACTCAGTGGGATAAGAATGTCATTTCTCTGCAAAAATGCAGTGGGAATCTAGTAAAGATCCCGACAGGTGAGGAGCACACAGCAATCCTAAGACACAGGTGAGGAGAAAAGACTCAAGAGGAGGCAAAGCAATTCTAAAGGACAGTGTGGGAAACTTACTTTAGCAGGAATTTTTTTAAAAAGTTTTTTATTAAGGACTTTTAGACTTAAGTCAACAAAGCTATAGCAAATAAGACAATGTGCATTAAGCACATAGGGAGAGAAAAGCAAACAGGCTGAAGGAATCTATAAAAAAGCCAGGAATAGACACCTAGAAGTAGGTCACTGGAGAACAATTTCAAAAAATCTCATAATTTATATGGGGGGGGGGAATTGAATTGCTATTTCAGCTCTGCACCTACCCCAACGCCATAGTGATATTATACTTCTTCTAAGGGCTTAAAAGTTTTACTTTTCTCATTTATGCTTGTCTCTGCTTTCTGTAATAGAAAAATCCTGAAGATTAAAATGCCCTCAGAATAAGTCACTCATAGGGTGCAATTTTCAGAAGAAGTTGAGGCAGAGAAAGGACCTCCCCTACACATCACGCCCAGCGTTCACTCACTGATACCTGAACTACTCTGGTGGGAGATAGAATTACACTTCCAAGTCAGGAAAAGGCTTAAAATGCAAATACTCATCTTCTCAAAATTTTTCTGTGAGAGTGAATGACTTGGAGAAACCAGCCCCGCCGACAGCCTGATCTTGAATTCCCAGCCTCCAGGACTGGGAGACAACAAATGTCTGTTGTTTAAGGCCTCAGGTGAGATATGTGCCCCCTTTTGGCCCTAACAAACCAGCACAGAAGGCCACTGCTCAAGAGGGAAGAAACAGACTGACCTCAGAAACCCAGTCTGTCCAGAAACAGACCCAGAACATATGGAATTTCATGTGCAATAAAAAGCATTTTAAATCATTGAGGAAAAGATTATTTAAGAAATGATGTTGAGATTAAATTAGCTTAACACTGACCCATTCTTTATACTCTAGAAGACATTCCAGATGGATCAATGAGTATAATGTAAAATGACCTCATAAAAACATAAAAGATAGGCATATGCAAAACATAACTTAGGATTTATAAGTATGGTATAAAACGGGAACAAGATTTAATGGTATAAAATTGGAACAAGCTAATGGAAACAATATTTAGGGGGTCTTAGTGTGCTAATGGGCTTCCCAGGTGGCTCAGTGGGTAAAGAAACTACCTGCAATGTAGGAGATACTGGAGATATGGATTCGATTTCTGGGCTGGGAGGATCCCCTGGACGAGGGCACAGCAACCCACTCCAGTATTCTTGCCTGAGAATCCCATGGACAGAGGAGCATGACAGGCTACAGTCCATAGGTCTCAAAGAGTTAGACACGACTGAAGCGACTGAGCACAGCATGTAGTACAAAAACCCAGAATTCATAAAGGGAAAACCTGGCACATTGGTCAGTATAAAATTTTAAAGTATATATGCAAACAAAAGTATCAATATAAAGTCAAAAGACTGACAAACCATAAAAAATTTTTTGCAAACATCATGACAGAAAGAGCCCTTAGTATACAAATACATCCCATAAATCTTATAGGAAAATACCAATAATCAAAAGCTTCGGGGGACTTCCTGGTGATCCAGTGGTTATGAATCTGCCTGGCAATGCAGGCGACACAGGTTCAGTCTCCGGCCCGAGAAGATGCCACACGGCATGGGGGCAACTAGAGCCTGTGCTCTACAGCAGGAGAAGCCACCACGATGAGAGGCCCGGGCGCCACATCTAGAGAGTAGCCCCCACTTGCCACAGCCAGAGAAAGCCAACGCACAGCAATGAAGACCCAGTGCAGCCAAAAATAAATAACTACAAATTCTTTAAAATTGGGGAAGTTGGCTCAAAAATAGAATTACAAATGACCAAAAAGAAGAAAGACCCTCAAACTGACAACTAAGAAAATTAAAATTGAAGTGGGAAACCATTTTTAGCCAATCCAGTTGGCAAAGACGTAGTGTCTGAGAATGGTTGGGTGTCTCTGGGAACTCCTCCCACATAAATTGTGGGAGTATTAACCACCTAGGACACTTTAGAGCCGCACTCAGCAATTGATCAGATGATAAAATAATTCACATTCCTGACAGTGGGCGTTTTCCCTCACATGGCTTACCATGTGCACATATTCACGAATGAATAAAGTAGAATTTCCATCGGATTGCCCTTTATGTGGAAAAAAACTGCTGTACTGAATAAAACTTTGTAGTTAGAAATGTCTGGGGCTTCCCTGGCAGTCCAGTGGTTAAGAACGTGCCTGGCAATGCAGGGGACAGGGGTTTGGTCCCCAGCCTGGGAAGATCCCACGTGTCACGGGGCCACCAGGCACAGGTGGCACAGCTAGTGAGTCCGTGGTCTGGAGCCCGTGAGCTGCAACTACTGAGCTCCACGTCCTGCCTCACAGGGAGTCTGCGAGGTAGCGATTTGGAGGTGTGATTCTGGTCCAGCAAGAGACACGTTTTCTGGGGTCCCTCAGCCCCTAGCAATGACTGTCATCTACAGGAAAGAAAATGATTTCCTCTCCAACAGAGCTGTCTTCGCAAAGCCCTCAATTTGATTTTCAGTAACAGCCACTAGATGGCGCCTTTTCCTTAAATTTCACCATTTCCATGGCAAGGATTCTGCTTTTGCATAAATATGTCCTTTACACGGTTTATTTATTTTCACTGAAACTGCTTTCATGACAGTTATTCACACCTACGACCACTTCAGCCTGCTTGGCTGGCACTGTAAAAAGGACAAGTGAGACAAAGCCATGGTCGCTGTAAATAAATCAAAAGTAACAGGGAGTTTAGAACTGCTGAGGATTTCTTTTTTTTTTTTAAGTTTTTTATTGTTTTGTTCTTTGATCATTTCTCCAAGCAAACCTGTCAACACAGGGACTTCCTGGCTGTCCAGTGGCTAAGATTCCATGCACCCAATGCAGGGGAACTAGATCCCACATGCTGTAACTAGAAGTTCAAAGGTCACAAATAAGACCCAGCACAGCCTAAATAGATCAATATTAAAAAATAAAAAGCAAGGCCCAATTATCAAAAAAAAATAACCTGTGAACATTAAAAAGGACTTTTTGGAGAAGGCAATGAATATAAAGTCTATCATTTGAATGACTGTATTGTAACATATAACTTAAGACATATTTCCCAACTTTATTTATGTTTTTATTGCATCTCGGTTCTATGACAATTCTTGTTTCATAACATTAATTTCCTCCTCTTGTGTCCAAAAGTGGGTCAGAAGCTGCTTATTCCCTAGATCCATCCTCCTTTCCTGTTCCGTCACTATGAAAGTACAAAGTGGGTCTCCATCAGTATTCTTTTGGGGAATCTACCTGAGAAAAAATCCAAAATTAAAAAAAAAATTAAGACTCCTCAATAAAAAATGGGGAGAGGATTCAAATAATAAGATAAGAAATGAAGGAGAAATTACAACTGACATCGCAGAAATACAAAGGATCATAAGAAACTATTACAAGAGACTATTAATACTATGCCAATAAAATGAATAACCTGGAAGAAAAGGAAAAATTCTTAGAAAGGTACAACCTTTCAAGACTGAACCTGGAAGAAATAGAAAATATGAAGAAACCAATCACAAGTAATGAAACTGAAAGAGTGATTAAAAATCTTCCAACAGAAGTCTCAGACCAGATGGCTTCACAGGTGAATTTTATTAAACATTTAGAGACGAGCTAATGCCCATCTTTCCCACATTCTTCTGAAAAACCGCAGAGGAAGGAACACTTCTGACCTCATTCTACAAGGCCGCCATCCCCCAGACACCCAAACGAGACAACTGCTAAGTCACTTCAGTCGTATCTGACTCTATGCGACCCCATAGATGGCAGCCCACCAGGCTCCCTTGTCCCTGGTATTCTGCAGGCAAGAACACTGGAGTGGGTTGCCATTTCCTTCTCCAATGCATGAAAGTGAAAAGTGAAAGTGAAGTTGCTCAGTCATGTCCGACCCTCAGTGACCTCATGGACTGCAGCCTTCCAGGCTCCTCCATCCATGGGATTTTCCAGGTAAAAGTACTGGAGTGGGGTGCCATTGCCTTCTCTGAAACGAGACAAAGACATCACCAAAAAGAAAATCATGGGCCAGTTTCACTGAGGAAAATAGACGCAAAATCCTCAACAAAGCACTATCGCACTTTTACAATAAACACATTGATAGCAGTGCTTTGTGGAGGAGAAGGGAGTCCGAGGTGGAGAAGGGAGTGGGAGGTGCACGAGGGCTTTCTGTCTCCACAGCGTCCGTGAACGTCCCTCTTGGTCCCAGTCCTGCACACACCCTCCAGCCCTCTCCATGTGAACGGTCCATCCACTCACCCTGCGGGCCAGAGCGCTTGTGCCTCCACTGACAGGAATTGGTTCAGGAGCGGAGCAAAGACTCAAGCAACCAACTCCTTTCCGAGGAAGTTCTTGGGCCCCATAGCAGGGCATCTCCCCTCTTCAGCTGGGAAAGCTGGCAGACAGTCCCTCCAGGAAGCTGAGCGGCGGAGCAGACGGTCAGCCTTCGTGCCCAAGCTCTCTTCGCTCTTGGGTTTTGACCATTTCCCATTTTAAGCCATTTCCTTTTCCAGGCAGCCCAAAGTCCTGGGGCCACAAAATCCAAAACCATTGCTGATTTTCTGGCTGTGGGGGTGGAAACGCCCCCTCCCATCCTTCACACACCCTGTGTTTCTGGGGTTCCCTGGCCAGTCCTGGGCGAGAGGACCTGGTGCCTTCCTGTTCGGATGACAGCTTCTCGTTAGACGTTGTGGACACAGGTCCACCTGCATCTCAGGAACGAGCAGGCCCATCTCTCAGACCCAAGGGCGTGAGGACTCAGGTTGCTTGTGGCAGCGCCCCTTCCCACCACCCTGACAGCTCAACATTCCAACATTCAACTCCTGAGAATCAGGGGTTACAGAGGCTGAAATTCATCCTCCACACGTGGGCGTGGATCTCCTTGTGTCTTTACCTCATGAGCCCTTGACTGTCAACTGAGTGCTGCCCGAAAGCCACCCTCTGTGCCTGGACTTCTTGGTGCCAGCCCAGGTCTGCAGAATGACCTGACAAGCCGATCCATGTTCCCGCCCGGTCCTCCCTGCGTCAGGGCCTGTACCTGCGGTGCCCTCACCCAGAATGCTCTTCTCCCAACACCACACCACACATCCTTACGGGGCTCCCACGGCCCCTGGTGTGAAACAACCCCTAAGCCTGACCCTTCTCCCACTACCCGTATGTTCAGCGTTTCTCCATGTACGTGTTTGTAGAGATGCGGTCAGACTCACTACTTCCGTGCTCTTTCAGCTCCTGCGGCTTCAGAAACTTGAATGGCTCTGCAGCATCATTCCTATGACCAGACTCAACCCTCCGCAGCCTGCCTGCCTTCCTGCCACCACCACGGCCACCGCTCGCCTACATCAAGTTGTCTCTTAGCATACCCTCATCCAGAGACCCAAACTTCAAATTGCCATCATTTTGAGGAGAAACTATTTCAACAGGGAATCGCCAAGGGACTGAGGACTTTGGCAACGAGTTAACCACACCTGCAGACAGAAGCAGTTCCCACGCTCCCTCCCCTGTAGGCAGCTCCTCTGTCCAGAGCAGGAGGCTGACAAGGCAGCTTCGTGGGTCAGAGGGCATTAATTCATTTCTCGGTTCACTTCTCCATTTGTCATGGGTAATTCATGTGAAGCACTTACATTAATCTGAGATTGGATTTTGTCTTGACTATTTTGGTGAATTGTGAATAGTTTCACAGTATCATACTTGGGAAACCATTCCTGGGAGACTGGTTTGGAGAAAGATTATAACAAGGATTGAATATTAGGTGATTAAAATTCATGAATTAACCTTTTGGTACTTAAGAGTCCCAATTAGTGAAAATACCATAGCGAGTTCTGTCTCCCAGAACTTATTACACTTATAAGTGTAATAAGACTCTTATTACAGTAGAAAGTGGAGTCTGACAACACTTCTGACTTCTGTTTTTGTTAGCCCAGGATGACTGCTATCTCTTTTTTCCCTCAGTTATGTCTCTTCTTTTTTAAAAACACACATCAGTCCCATTAACCCACGATGGACCCTTCTACTTGAATCCGCATATTCCCACACTTGCCTGTACCCTCATTTCAAAGCTGAATTTTATTCCACAAGCAGGCAGAATATCCTAGCTCAGTCTCGGACAGTTTTAACAAATGTCTCCCCAAATCACAATAAAGTCTCTCTTGAAGTGATTTTATGAAAGCTTCCCACTTCTTCCACCTGTTCTCTCAAGCTGTTTTCCCTCCACTCACTGACTTTTCCTGAATCAATCTACATTTCCTTCAAGAAGGCATGAAATATACAGGAAGGAGTTAACATTGAGTCCCTTCGATGCGATTGCTTTGAGAGGCAAACATAAAGCAATTAATAAATATTTATGGAACACGGGCCATTTGCCTGGGCCTACACAAAGGTATTGGAGAAGGCAATGGCACCCCACTCCAGTACTCTTGCCTGGAAAATCCCATGGATGGTGGAGCCTGGTAGGCTGCAGTCCATGGGGTCGCTAAGAGTTGTACACGACACGACTGAGTGACTTCACTTTCACTTTTCCCTTTCACGCATTGGAGAAGGAAATGGCGGCCCACTGCAGTGTTCTTGCCTAGAGCCTGGTGGGCTTCCGTCTATGGGGTCGCACAGAGTCAGACACGACTGAAGCGACTTAGCAGCAGTAGCAGCAGCAACACAAAGGTATGACAGCATCTTCATGTAGAGGAAGTTCACAAGAGGACGGTCAAGTTCACACGACCAAGTGCCAAACACGTTCCTATATTTCATACAGGAAATACATAGTTGTGGACATAAAAATTAATAAAACTCTTAGAAGCCTAGTTGATTCTTGCTTTGGAAAATTAAAACCTGTGAACATGACAGTTTTCTCTTCTGAGAAACAGGGCGAGAATCACGATCCTTAAGGGTTGTGAAGGTCAGCGAGTGGATTCACGTGGAGTCCCTGCACAGAGCAGGTGTGACTGGACACGTCTGCTCCTCCTACTGCTATCCTCATCTCCGCAGCTGGCTCAGAGACCGCCACGTCCCTGAGGATCTGAGAGTGGTCCGTGTGTTCCTGTCTATCATCAGTATTTCCTGAGACTCTCCCCCAAGCACCTCGCCTGGACATCCCCATCACAAGGGTGTTCCTCTGCTGCTCCTGGCAGTCATCTCTGTGAAATAATAATTCCAGTGGAACCAAGAATAGGCTCTGCTCACCTGGCCCCTGGCCATGAATCCAGAAATGGGCCAACCCACCAAAAATCTGTTCATGGCTGACCCATTCCTAGAATGTCCAGTTTACCAGACATCCATTTGCTGAGTGTGATTCCCATTCTGGCCTCTGTCACATTTCCGCCATTCAGTGAACTGTGTGTGAGTGATTCCAACCTCAGCGTGGCTTCTGTCACCTTCTCTGACTTTCTGGGGTTTCCCAAGACCCAGGCCAGCAAGCATGGGGACACTTCTGTGCAGTGACCACAGCTGCACCATGTCTGTGGTGATGGGGGCCCTGGCCGCAGGGCCTGTGGGCCTGTCATCCGTGAAGGGCAGGTCCTGATCCCAGAGGCCCGGGGTGCAGGTGTCCCAGAGGCCCAGGGTGCAGGCGTCCCCTGATCCCTGACTCCCGGGGTGCAGGCGTCCCCCGGTCCCAGAGGCTCAGGGTACAGGCGTCCCCTGATCCCTGACTCCTGGGGTGCAGGCGTCCCCTGATCCCAGAGGCCCGGAGTGCAGGCGTCCCCTGGTGTTTCTCCTGGAAGGCCCCGCCCCCTCCCCAGGTCGGAGGAGCAGGAGAGCTGAGAACAAAGGGCTTCCAGGGCTTCCATTTGGAGCCTCCCACCTTGAAGGCTGACTTTTGGGTTCATTTCATCTGATTTCACCACAAAAGAAAAGAGCCTGGCGGAGGGAGGACCGGAGATGGAGGGCTCAGTGGCTCCCGTGAACCATCTTCATCCTGGGGTTGCGGGGCCCCCCACCCCCGGGCCTGGCAGCTCTGACCAGGCCCTGGCCCACCCCTCCACCTGGCGGCGAGGGACCCTGTGTGGCTGCAGAGGCCAAGATGAACGGCGGGACGCGTGGGAAGGCGCTCGGGTGGGTCTCAGCTGCTCCAAGGCCAGCTCCAGCGGTTCCCCCAACAGCCGCAGTCAGCAGGGCACGAGATGGCTCAGCCCATGAAGAAGCAGCAGAAAGGCTGTGCAGGGCGTGGAGGGCGGGGGACAGAGCCAGAGCCCCAGACCCTCTGCGGAGCCCAGATACACTCCTGCTCGCTCTGTTTAGTTTTAACAGAAACCAGAGTGACCCTCCCAGAGGCAGGCAGGTGACACAGGACAGAACAGGTGGTCACCTGTGTGCCATGAGGGCAAAGTAAGGCAGAGACAGGAAGGTCGGCCTGAGGTCCTCCCCTGCACTTCAGGCAAGAACAGAGACCCCTTCCCCACCTCGGCCCCCTCCCCATGGACACGAGGCCCCCGCGGCCCACCTCTGCTCTCAGCTGAGCTCCAGAAGCAGCCCTCCAACCGCAGGGACGCTCTGTCCAGCCCGGGGCCTCCCGCTGCTCCAGCCCAGGACACCTCCTGGAGCACGTGGGTCCCCCACCGGGTCAGGCTCTGGTTCCCCAGGAACCCAGAGTCAGGCAGGAAGAAATGCTGTCACCTTGTGGCTATTTCCTATAACAACTTTAAAACCGGCTCTTAATAGTCACAAGGCCCAAGGGGCTGTAAATGACCCCTGCCTGCAAGCACTGTCCTGGGGTAGATAACTGAAAGAGAAAGGGCAGACCTTCAAGAAGCCAGTTTCAAGAGGTAAGTTTTACTCACAGTGTTTTAAACAAAAGCTCACATGAAAAGATGCTTGACATTGCTTATTAGCAGAGAAATGCAAATCAAAAGTACAATGAGGTATCACCTTGCATTGGTCAGAATGACCCTCATAAAAAGGCTACAAGCAATAAATTCTGCAGTTGGTGGGAATGTACATTGCTAACAGCCACTCCGAAGAACAGCACAGAGGCTCCTTAAGAAAGTGAAATCAGGGCTTCCCAGGTGGCTCAGTGGTAAAGAATCCTGCCAAGGCAGAAGACATGGGTTCAATCCTGGGTCTGGGAGGATCTCACCAGCTGTAAAGCAGCTAAGCCCGAGCACCCCAAATAGAGCATACCCCCACTCCCCGCAGCTAGAGACACTAGAAGGTACCCCCACTCCACACAACTAGAGCAAACTGGTGCACAAATGTGGCCCAGCTTGGCCACAAATGAGTAAATAAAATTATTTTTAAAAGAAGGTAGAATGAGAGCTCCCAGAGGTCCCCTGGTCGGCACCTGTCCCTGTGCCTCACTGAGGCCTCTCAGAATCAAGCAGCTGCCTGGGGCCCTGGGCCATGTGACTGTGGGCTGACGGACGCCTGCAGACCTTAGAGACCTGCACCGCCCTGTGTGGGGGCGTGCTGGGGTTAGGAGGGGAAACGCAGGTGGCACACTGACCCACACCCGCAGAGCTTTCCTCCCTTGAGTGACAACCTCAACACAACTCGACTTGTCAACAGACAACTCGACAGCAGCCCTAAGTTCTGGAGTGCCCCTGAACCCCACAGCTGCTCTTGGGGGGCACCGAGGTGGGGCCCCAGATGCCAGGGCCTACAGTTTGCTGAGGCCCCAAGCCTGCCTTCCATGTGAGCAGGACTGACCCAGCAAGGGCTGTTTGGAGGCCCAGGGTCCCAGGCGCTCTGTTCCTGGTGAGGCCGTCCACCCGGGGAGGGGTCTATGTCAGCAGGGACCTTGCCTGTGGCTCCTGCTGCTTCCCATCTTCTCCCCGCTGTGCCCCCCGCACCCCCATGGAGGTTCTCTCATTTTCACCACCTGCAGTGTCCAGCACCTCAGGACGCCTCAACACAAATTTGATAGAGAATGAAACAGACGAGTCCAAGAATTTAGGTCCTGAGATCCAGAGTGGGGAGCACCTGGCCTGGGGCTGGGGCCTGGAGTCTAGCATGGACCTAGCCCTGGGAAAACCACAAGGGGACAGTCCTCGGCGTCCCTGAGGATGGAGAACCCAGACCTGCCAACACGCCACAGGGAGCCCTCACTTCCCCAGCGGCAGGCAGCTTCTTCCCGGCCTCGAGGGGAACCTTCTGAAGGGCAGGGGTGTGGGGAGCAAGCCAGGAAAGACTGACTCAGAGGTTGGGGTGGGATCTACAGACAAATCTGGTCCCACTTCGCAGTGGTTTTCCAGGCAGGTGAACATGCGGAGCCTCGCGACCACGTGAAGCGCATCTGGACCGTCTGCTGTGAACATCAGGCCAGCAGGTGACAGCTCAGAGCGGGCTGAGTGGTTGGTGACCTTAGGGCAGAGCTGGTGCCGGGGGCAGTGGTACTTGGCCGGGGGGTGAAGAGGTGGGGACGGGAGGACACGGGTCAGGGACCTGCAGCACCACGAACTGCTCAAATATGTGGATGAGGAAGGGCCCCAAACACTTGGGATGGGGATGGTGGCGAGGGTTCTTTCGGACTTCAGGCTGGCCAGGGCACAGGGCACAGCAAAGGGTGGAAGAGTAATAACTGCCTATGGGCTGCTCCCACCTCTAAACAATGAACGTGGGGTAGACGCACTTCTGAACATAATAAATCACTTACCTTTCCTTCATAGATTCTGTTACTCATTCACTCAATGAACACGTATGTGGTATGGAAATTTGTGTGTCGGGCCATGCATGAAGCTCTGAAAATAGACGTAAACGGGTTAGTCCCAGGTGGGGCAGCTGGTGCTCCAGCGAGAGGGACGAGCTCATCGGGGTGATGAGCCATGAGCCTGACCACTGCTCTGTGGGGGCGCAGGCTCAGTGCACTGGGAGCTGGGAAGCTTGGGGTTAACCTTGAGAGAGCGCCCGGCTCCAGACTCATGCAAACAGCACCAACGAGGACTTCCCTGGGGTCCAGGGGTTAAGACCTCACATTTCCACTGCAGGGGGTGCAGGTTTCATCCCTGGTCAGGGAACGAAGATCCCACATTGTTGGGGGCCAGAGTGAGGCACTCCACCCATGGCAAAGGTCATGAGGAAGGAGGCTTGACATACGCAAAGGCGGGATCGAGCCTCAGGAGTCCCCCTGGAAATCCTCGAGCATCTACCCCCATAACCAGAGCCTGCCCGCTTTACTACTTTGTGCTCCCACCTACACCTCTGACTTTACCCCCCACCTCTTTCTGAGAAGGAGTTAACCTAGAGCTACAGTTAATAAAAACTTCTGGGCATGACAAGAGTGTTTTAACCTACAAACTCCTCTGAAGGTTCTCTAGCCTGCCTGACAGGCTTGTCCGGCCACATGTGATTGCTCACAGCCTCCCAACCGTGAGAGGCACGAGATGCTTTAAACCTTCTAAAAACAGGTTCCTTAGAAAAGTTAGAAAACTATTAGTATAAGTATAATGGGCTGATTAGAAATTGTGTTGGTGAAGGGTTTTTCATTTGTTGAGCCAATGTTTGTTGCTAAGTTTCCATATCCCCTGCCCTTACACACATTAATGAATATATAGAAAAAATAAGTATTAACCTTTGATATTAATCACATTAGACCTTAGTAAGTAAATTCTTTCCTTAACTAAAACCCACTACACCCTCACCCTATAGGAATGTAACTTTATTTGGGTGGCGTCTGTTTTAAGAATAATCACCCCTGGAGAAATAAGTGTCCTGGTTGACTGACCGCTGTCACAAGGAGAGGGTCATAAATTGTCAGCAGGCCCCCCCTGGCCAGAAGATGATGTAACACCCCTAAGACCTCTGTATACATTTGTATGAGGCACCTGACTTTGATAAAAGTCAGGACTGCTGACCCCGCGTGACTTTTGCATAACATCTCAGTGTATAAAAGTAGACCACGGAAAATAAAGAATTGGGATCAGTTTCTCAAAATACTGGTCTCCCCATGTCGCTCTCTCTCTCCCTCCGACTGAGTCTCCATCTGGAGCGCAGAACCCGCCATGCTTACTAATTATGCCTGGGCTTCTAAGATCCAACTGGGGAGGCCTCAGTGTCTCCTCTCCTTCGGGAGAACGGAAGGACGCCTGCCGCCTACGTAAGTGGTGCAAACTTCTTGTCTTGAAGTTTTATTGGTCTCCCGCGTAAACCAAGCTACCCAGCCTCTTTTCTCCACTGAATTTTCCTACTGAGCTATCCTCATTCTATTACTCTTTACATCTCTAATTAATATCTAATTGAAGCTATTGTATCCTGATCCTCGCCGACGCCGTCCCCGCTTCGAATACCCTGGATCAGCCGGGGCTGGACCCTGGCACCACATGGCACTCGCCACAGCCAAAAAAAGAAAAAAGCACCCATGAGAGTGAGCTTCCTCCTTATGCTGGTCACTGTAACTCAGTGAGGCATCAATAGGCTGCTCCATCACAGACAGCCTGGTCCCTGGTCCATGCTGTCCCGCAGAAAGGACCCCAGGTGTCCTTCCATTCAGAGCAGTCATGTCTGGGGCTCACCTGTCTCAGGTATCACTGCCCTTCTCACCCAGCCATCACACCCGCTCTCAGGTGAGAATAAAGCATCTTTTATGTAAGCCCAGGGGGCCCCACACAATTATTTGGAGATGTTTGCCATGACATCTGAAACACACTCATCGTTCTCTGATCTTCAAAGGACTCCAGGCAAACAGCCTGAGTGTCTCCTGATCCTGCAGGTAACTGTGTCACCCGACAGAACACGGAGGACACGAGGGCCCCGGTGACACATATTCAGTTTCACTTTAGCCAAGCTCAACTCTGTTCCCCAAAGACTCTCTTCACCTATTTCTCGAAAAGTACCCGCTCCCTTGTTTTAATTCCTGTCACCTGGGTACACTCCATTTCCTGAAAGGGCCACTAAGAAGTCTGTGAAATGAAAAGAAATCTCCCAGATTTTTTCCTCTTTGAAAAATGTTCATTGTTCTGTGTTCTGAGTTAAGCACAATAGTGAGAACGTTTCTTTGGGGCAATAACAATGGAATATCCGGAAACCTTTGACCACAGTACGGATGCAAAGACGAGGCGCCCACAGGGCTAATGCAGGAATCAGGCATTATTAAGGTGGCAGTCACTGAAGAAGACAAGCTCAACACGAAGCGTGCCCTCCTGCAAGGTCAGGCTGGGTCAGAGGACTTGACCTCCAGGAGCGAGGCCGATTAGCTGTCCAATTTTCTCTCTGCTGACGAATGCTTTCCCCCATCCTTCCAGTCCACAGAAGAACCAAACTAGCAAAGTATCAAATACTGTCCCAGAGAGAAGCTGAGATACATGCATTTTATTGAGTTTTATTAAAAACAAATACATCACCAACTGAAGCTACAGTCTTGAAACACCTTTCTTAGAAACATAGAAAGTCCTGATCTCTGTCAGCATCCAGGCAAGAATTGTGCTGGGATGTAACTGACAGCTTCCTTCTTAGCGCAGAAGAACTCTTGCAGTCAGTGATCCGATTTTCCCCTTGGGATCTTTCTGTCTCCCAAACTGAAGTGTCTTAAGGACATAAGTGAAGTGAAGTGAAAGTCACTCAGTCGTGTCTGACTCTGTGTCCCCGCGGACTATACAGTCCATGGAATTCTCCAGGCTATAACACTGGAGTGGGTAGCCTTTCCCTTCTCCAGGGGATCTTCCCAACCCAGGGGTCGAACCCAAGTCTCTCACATTGCAGGCAAATTCTTTACCAGCTGAGCCACAAGGGAAGCCCATAAATAGGGCTTAAGGACACAAACAGAAGACCTAAAATTCTGTGGTGTTAAAGGTGTGGCGCAGCCAGTACAGAACCCACAGGCTGCTTTCAGTGTCCCTGTGCGATCAGAGGGGCACTGGGCAGCGGCTGGTCACCTGCTGGGCACTGCCCGGGGATGCCAGCCTGATCTGACACACAGTGAATGCTCCGTCGTAATATAATAAATAACGCCCGCTCCAGCACCCACGGTCAGCATTTCATTACTTCTGTACACAAACTCTACACTGCTTGTGGCTGTGATTCATGGTGGTGGGGTGGCTCTAATCCTTCCCAGGTAAATTGGGAGTAAGGGTACATAAGCGGGCAGAGCCAGCTATCAGGTTAAGAGAATCCGCTGTTAGTCCATCAACATCTTCTTAACCAAAGTTTTCCTAATGTTTTCATGGGGTTTGGAGTGTATTTGTTCACCTTGTTTCAAGCTGGAAATCTCAAGAATTATTCGTGGACTTTGACCTCCTAAAATCAACTGTACATTTTTTTGCACATGTCTACATCCAGACTTTTTCTAAGAAGAGGGTCAAGCAGCTTTGATCATATTCTCTGTCATAAAAAAAAAAACAAACCCAGTGCTCTAAGGACTCACTAGGGTGTAGACAATAGACAGGAAATTTAAGTGTGAATTCCACACAATAAAAGGAAAACTAAGTTTCCAACAAAGTAGGCTACAGGGCGTCCCAGCCAGATGCCAGCAAGGGCAGGATGGCAGCAGCTGAGAGGCGTGTTAGTGCCAGCCTCTGCCACCCTGAAGGGCATCGAAGGGGTCCTGTTGGTATGATCCCACTGTCCTGGGAACCTGGCTGCCTGGCTGGAGAGGGCAGTGCTAGGACCCAGGGCACTTCCACAGTTGAGGGAGAGCCTTTTCTCCTAAAAGTGAGAACTTCTAAGGGTCAGTTGCTCTGTTGTGTCCTCTTTTGCAACCCACGGACTGTAGCCCACCAGGCTGCTTGTCCATGGGAGTCTCCAGGGAAGAATACTGGAGTGGGTAGCCATCCCCTTCTCCAGGGGATCATCCAGACCTAGGGATCGAACCTGGGTCTCCTGCATTGCAGGTGGATTTTTTACTGTCTAAGCCACCAGGGAAACCCATGGCACTTCCACGGCTGAAGAAAGTGATCATCTTTCTCCAAGCGGACCCCTTCACTGGAAAGCCCAGCACAGGGAGGGCCTCAGTCATCACCCTTAAGATAGCTGCTGACGAGCTCTTTACTTCTCTTAAATCTGGGCTTACTCTACAGAAAATATTATGAAACCAGAAGAGGGGATACAGAACTCCTTTCAAAGAAAACAAGCCAAAGATAAATGAGGACACTGCAATAACTTGGTGAAGAAGAAAAAAATACATATGGAAAAAGAAATATTTAATACATGCCAAATCAATCATGAACCCACGTCTGCATGACTGCTGTGAGCGAGGACTGGATGGATTAGAAGCTTGTATGTCATGTGGATCAGGCAGTTCCCGCAGTGTGCCTGTGATGAGAGACACAGCAGCATTGAACCCGTCTGCTTCCTGCCATGGCTCTAAAGGAACAGAGGATCTTTGTGGTGACGGCTAAGCAGACGGTCCAACCCAGCATCTTTCCTCCTTCTGTTCCCAAGCCCTCTGCCTCTGCACAGCAATCCGCCTCTGAGCAGTCTTCCATTGTCTTACACGTTCAGGGTTATTTGTATGTTTAGCCTAGAGAAGGCAACAGAACCCACTCCACTATTCTTGCCTGGAGAATCCCATGGACTGAGGAGCCTGGCAGACTTCAGTCTACGGGGTTGCAAAGAGTCGGACACAACCAAGCGACCACCACTTTCATCTGTGTTGTTCAGTTCAGTTCAGTTTAGTCCAGTCACTCAAGTCATGCCTGACTCTTTGTGACCCCATGGACTGCAGCAGGCCAGACCTCCCTGTCCATCACCAACTCCTGGAGTCTACTCAAACTCATGTCCATCAAGTCAGTGATGCCATCCAACCATCTCACCCTCTGTTGTCCCCTTCTCCTCTTGCCTTCCATCTTTCCCAGCATCAGGGACTTTTCTAATGAGTCAGTTCTTTGCATCCTGTGACCAAAGTATTGGAGTTTCAGCTTCAGCATCAGTCCCTCCAATGAATATTCAGGACTGATTTCCTTTAGGATTGACAGGTTTGGTCTCCTTGCAGTCCAAGGGACTCTCAAGAGTCTCCTCCAACACCACAATTTAGAAGCATCTGGGATAATGAATTTCACCCTTTTTCTCCCACCACCTCTGAAATCTGAGCTCCCTCCTTCCCCACAGATACACTCTGCTCAGTTCCAAGCTTTCACTAGGGGCTTTCCCGTCGGCTGTCTTTCCGGTTGGGTGTGGAGACGGTGGTCTCTGGGGGTAGGCAGTCCTGGTCCCCAGGATGGCCTGGCTCTGTGGGTTGGCACTGCCTGTCCCGGGGTGGGGTTGGGGGGTGGTTGGTGCTCGGGAGCACCAGGGACCTTCCAGCAACACCACCTCGTCTCACAGGGGAGGAGCCACGTGCTTTGCTCTGTCATGGTCACTCTCAGTGCTGACCTGGGGGTATTCTGGAAGATGAAGCCCTCCATTTCCCACAGCAGCTTCAGGGTCAAGGGTGGGTACAGCTTCCAAAGCCAAGGGTCCTGCTCTGTTATGATTCTGCCCAAGCCTCGCTCTTCCCACGAGCTGTCTCCACATGACTGAGAAGCAGCAGCATGGCGAGATCCTTCAGGATGCCACCAGGAGCCGACTCAAGCGGTGCCCTGCGGGGCCTTTACGTGTTCCAGTATTTTCAGTGCAGAGGCGACACCGTGGGGCCAGCCATCACCTCCTCAGTGCTCACTGCCCCACGGAGCAGGACCTGGGTCTCAAGCAGAGGTCGGTCTCTGTGTGGACAAAACCTCTCGTGTCGCCCGTCAGGGCAGGAGCGTCAGCACAACACGGCCGCGGCTGCTGCCAGGGATCTGACTGGTTGTTGACTATGAGGCCGGATCGAAAAGCTTCTGAAGGTTTTTAACTTTGCCTTTTGAAAATGAGCGTGCTGTGTTGCTCAGTCTGCGTTTCTATCCATGCCATTTGTCTTCTGAGACAGGAGAGGAGGCCTGGCTGGAGGGGCAGAGGCCTGGAGAACTGTTTTGACCGCCGTCAGGCCAGTGAGCCGCCAGGGCGAGCTCGGGGCTTCTGCCCCTGCACTGGGGTCACTGTGAGCACCTCCCAGCCTGGTGCTCTGGACCCCATGGCTTTTTGAGTCATCCCTCACCCTCAGCTGCTGCTGCTGCTGCGTCGCTTCAGTCGTGTCCAACTCTGTGCGACCCCATAGACGGCAGCCCTCCAGGATCCCCCGTCCCTGGGATTCTCCAGGCAAGAACACTGGAGTGGGTTGCCATTTCCTTCTCCAATGCGTGAAAGTGAAAAGTGAAAGTGAAGTCGCTCAGTCGTGTCCGACTCTTAGTGACCCCATGGACTGCAGCCCACCAGGCTCCTCCATCCATGGGGTTTTCCAGGCAAGAGTACTAGAGTGGGGTGCCATCACCTTCTTCATCACCCTCAGAGTCTCTGTAAAATGAAAGGCGAGTAGCCGCCTCTCCAAGGTGAGGCCCCCAGGACTCCACGCAGGACTCTGAGTGTCAGGCCTCCTCAGGTTATGGGATGGAGTCCTTTCATCTTCTCAGGCCGGCTTTCCCACCCTGGGGGCTCAGATATGGAGGCAAGGCAGTTCTGGCCTGGGTTTCTGCAGGCACCTCGGTCCTTCAGAAGAGCATTATTTGGAAAAGCTCCCAGGCTCTCTGTGGGAGTAGAGGTCTCAGGTTACAGAAGGATGTGGGAGGGCAGATGGCTGGGTCTCCAGGCCCCCAGAAGGGGCGGAACCATGTCCCCTGAATTCACACGTTGAGCTCTGACCCCGTGTGAAGGCATGTGGAGTCGGGGTCTCTTGGCATTGTTAACGGTTAAATGAGGTGGTGAGGGTGGGCCCCTGATCTGAAAGGACCCTTAAAACAAGAGGAAAGGACCCCCAAGCCGCTCCCCACTGTGACAGCTCAGGGAGAAGGTGCTGTCTGCAGGCCAGGAAGAGGGTGCCCACCCACCATAACCAACCCAAGGGCACCCTGATCACACATGGCAGCCCGCCCACACTTTGTGTGTGTTATTGCGTTTATTTTAGCCATGGTCTTCTCTGCACCTCCTGTACCTGAAAACATGAGATTCAGCGAGGCCAGCAGCTCAGGGGTGCTGAAAGGTGCAGTCTGTGCAGGGCCCCACAGGACCTTCCATGGGACACGTGGAGTCCTGACCCCATGGGGGCCTGCAGTTCTTTAGAGCACAGGCATACATGTGTGTACACACATCACACACATCACACAGAGACAGGTACTCATACACATAAAGACACGCACATGTATACACACAACACACACAGAGAGACACATATACCAACACACAAAGACATGCACACGACACACACATGACACACACACATGCACACACAGACACAACAGAGAGACACATACACAAAGACATACACATGTACACACACAACACACAGATACACAAAGAAACACACAACACACAGAGACACAGACATACACACCACACACACATACACAAAGACACACATGAGCATGTGCACACACACACACGAGGGTGTAGGTGTGGGAGCCATGGCCTTTTTTCTTCTCCCACATGGAAGGGCAGCACCAGGAAGGAGCACAGGGCAGTGGGGGATAAGCTACTAAGCTCTGTTCTCATTGAAGTTGTTCCTAAGAAAAGTAATTGCAGGTCCAGGTATAATTCTATTTAGAATTAAGAAAATGTACAGTTTACATAGTTTCCCCTCTGGATTACCAACAGTACAAACATTATAAAAGGAAATCCCCTGTCGCCTTATGATTTAAAAATCAGAGTAAGTACTATACAAAGTAAATAGAGCCAAGAACCAAATTACCGCCATCTAGAAACTCTTATGATGCATGTTTTTAAAAGATAATCAAACACAATCACCAGGAAAAATCTTTGATCTAAGATATGCCACTTTTTTGGCCTCCAAAGTATATTATTTTCCCCTGATTATGTTAATTAAAGAAGATGACCTTTAATAACATGGAGATATTAACCTGTGGTTCCCGTTTGCCTTGAGCACTGAGGAGGAAAGCATCCTCCTCTTTGCTTATGAAAAGTGACATATCCCCCAACCCTGCAGACCTGGGCAGCATGTACATCACGACTAAAACACACTTCGCAACGTCCCAGCTACAGGCAGGCGGATACACTGATTTAAGGAGATGGGAGTCTGGTGTATGAGAAAACAATGGAGAACACTGCTTTCTCAATTAGGTGTAAAAATTAATGAACACTGAAGTGCTAATATCTGTGGCAGGGAGCCATCAATGAATATTGACACTTAGCTGCCCTTGTTTGCAGAACTGTTTAAGCAGCTCTCAAAACTGCGTTGGGTCGTGTATTTCTTCTCACTTGGGGCCTCTTTATCCCCATGTGACCTTGCATCCCAGCCTCTTGGGTGGCTTATACACAACAGGTGTGCATTTCCCCCAGTTCTGGAGTCTGGGGGGGTCCAAGATAAAATACCAGCAAATGGGGTGTCTGGTGAGGACCCACTTCCTGGTTCACAGACCCGGGCTGGGGTCTCTACTGCCTTGACGTTTCAGTCCTGTAACCTGATGCCCCAGGGTTTATAGAAAGGGCTCCCCAGAGCACCCACGGCACCCCCAGTGACACAATAGCCAAGAGATGCTGAGCCAGGGATGTATTCTCTATTTTACTTGCTTTCCAGATAGTTAACTATTTACTCTAAGTTTCAGTGAAGAACGGCCAACTGAAGCAGAACCAGACCCATGGGGCCACCTAACCTCTCTCCTCTCCTCCTGTTTCTTCTCAAAAATGCTAGTAAAATTCCGTCTGTGATGAGAGAAGGGAGCCTTTGGGGAGGGGTGAGTGGAACAGAAATAAAGCCTAAAGGAAGAGCCAAGTGCATAGGCCAGAAAGTGACGTCAACCAGTCCGAGTTTGGTCATGTGCTCCAGCTCCCAGCCTC
Organism: Bos javanicus; assembly: GCF_032452875.1. Taxonomy (NCBI): domain Eukaryota; kingdom Metazoa; phylum Chordata; class Mammalia; order Artiodactyla; family Bovidae; genus Bos; species Bos javanicus. The sequence continues at coordinate 45,096,050 of NC_083880.1, read as the reverse complement.
ATCCTTCATCCCAGCCTGCGCCGAGGGCCTGACATAAGAAAGCAGTCTTCTGCGGCGTCTCTCTGACATGTTTATGGCTCCTGGTGCGCTGTTCTTCTCAGTATTTCAAAGCCCTGGTCAGCTGTCCTCGTAGTGAAGCCAAGGGCTGGATTCCTTTGAAAATGAAGCAACTCTGACTTGACCTTCACTGCTTGGGGTGAAAGCCTGTGCAGAGCCAGCCGCATGATTGGGGATGCTGTGCTTCGTGAAGATGTTCAAGGTGGGGCTGGTGGGGCGAGAGGCCCAACAGGCTGGGTGCCTGCCAAGGTTAAGGCGAGGAAGCCAGCTCTGGTCACTGGGCACAGGCACCTGTGGCCTGAACCCTGCATGGTTCTGCAAAACCCCATTTCTGTCCAGCTCGGTTTGCACCTGTGTGTACAGAGCTGTCCACAGATGGGAGGTGGAGAGCTGTATGTGCAAAAGCATGGGCTGTGTGATAATAACCCTGGTAGATTTACGGTCTGTTTGGGGCAACATCAAGCAAGACCACAACATCAGAACCTCAGAGAACCTGGAGAATCTGTCCCTTTGAGCTCAGACAGGGGCCTGGCGCCTCCACACTGCACGGGTCTGCAGGGGAGCGGAGTCTCTTGCCAATAAGCCTCCTCCTTGGCCATTGCAGGGCTTTCCTGAAGGCTGCGATGGTGTTCTGCTTATTTTTCTCATTTTTAATTGTGATAAAATATATACACATAAAGCTTTCCATCTTTATCTTTTTTTAAGTGTACAGCTCAGGGGAATTAAGACGTTCATATTGTTGTGCGACCATCACCACCACCATCTCCAGAACTTTTGTGCCATCTCACACAGAAGCTCCCTACCCAGTAAATCCTAGTTCTTCACCTCCTCTGCCCCCAGTCCCTGCCATTCCACTTATGAACATGAGTGCTCTGGGGCCCTCGTGTAACAGGAATCCCACAACGGTTGTCCTTTTGCACCTCATTTACTTCACTCAGCATAATGTCCTCAAGCTTCATGCCTGCTGTGGCCTGTGTCACAATTTTCTTCCTTAATAAGGCTGAGTATCATTCCACTGCATATGTACACCACATTCTATGTACGGAGTTATCTGCTGATGGACTCTTGGGTTGTGTGCACACTTGGTGGTGGTGAGTCACGCTGTACACATAGTTGTACAGACAGACCTTCAAGTCTCTCCTTCCATTTCCACTGGGTTTTGTTCATTTTTATATGCCTCACATGCACCAAAGTTAGAAACGTTAACAAAACCAACTTCTGTTGGATGATGAGTAAAGAAATGTCCTGGAGTAGATGGTCTTTTTGTTGCTTATAAACAGAAACAAAACAACATACTGCCTCCACTTTAAGGCAGCAGAGTATAGACATCTTCTCATCCAAAGTGATCCCCAGAGAACAAGAACAAATCCAGAGAGTAGGGGCTTCCTTGGTGGCTTAGTGGTAAATAATCCACTTGCCAATGCAGGAGACCCCGGTTCAGTCCCTGGTCTGGGTAGATCCCGTGTACCTCGGGTCAACTCAAGCCTGTGCAATGGCAGCTACTGAGCTTTTACTTCTGGGAGCTGCAACTACTGAGCCACACCCGCCTTTGTTCCACAACAAGAGAAGCCCCCACAATGAGAAGCCTGCACACTGCAACTAGACAGGAACCCCCACTCGCCACAACTAAAGAAAAGCCCGTGCAGCAACCAAGACCCAGCATAGCCAAAAATAAAATAATGTTAAAAAAATTTTAAACATTCATTAAAAAAAAATCCAGACAGCAGATTCTCTTCCATGAAGCATACAGCACAATGATGAACCGCAGTGACAGGAAAGGTCATCAAACACAGTTTGATCAGGTGGGGCCAGGGCACGGCTGGCAGTGCCCCAGGTTTCCCACATGACGTGAGCCTGGCTGGAAGACAGGAGCTGCAGACACCTCCTGGCACCCAGAGGAGCAGAGACAGCCCACAAGGAAGCAAGCAACTGCCCATCCTGAGCACCGGGCCCCTGTGTCAGGTGTCACTCTAAACAGCACGCTACTTTACCCTCTGCTGGAGGCCATGGATCAGGGTCAGGGGTGTGGGGCACAGACCGCAGACGGAGCAGGGCAGTCCTCACTCCCTGCTGGCTGGGGCAGGCAACAGAGATGGTGCGCACATACACACATGCACGGGTACACGTGTGCACATATGCATACACCTGCACACACACACATACACAGGCACACATATGCACACTTGCACACAGCTGCACACACTCACACTGCCCTTGGTCACCAAGAGCTTCATTTGTATCTTGTGTAAACAGCTGGTCCAAAAAAGGCTCCCTTTGTTAAAAGGTGAATTTAACAAGAAAGAAAAAAACGGGCATCTAGGAAAGATACTATTTAAGAAAAAAAAAAAAAGAGGGAAGGAAGAAGTTGGATAAAGGGGAACCAACAGGCTGGGGTGAGTGCTGAGATTAGAGAAAGGCTCCCCTCAGGACACGGGGGACACTCGGGCATGTGGGGAGAGGTGGGCACTTCTGGTCCCTCTGTCCGATCTGAGGGACACGCAGGTCACTGCAGATGTGCAGCCACCATAGGAAGTGCCGGCAGTGAGGAGGAGGATGGAGGCAAAGGGCTGGAGATGATGATGTCAAAGTCAAGATGGGGAAGAAGTCATAAAGGCAGAGGCTTAAATCAGATTGATACAGAAAGAAGCATAAATTGTCACGTGCAGATTGCAGGCCAGACACTAAGGAAACACTGATCGGGGGTGAGGAACAGGCATCTATAAAAGGTGAAGCAAAGCTCCTTTTGGTGTCCAGGCCAAGGAAACGAAGAATGAAATGTTTCTAAGGGAAATTCAGTGGCCCTCACACTCACCAACGATGCTCATTCTTGGGAGGGAGCAAAGCCGCCTGGCGCGTGCAAGACCAGGGGCTAGTCTCTGGGACCCCTCCTGGGGGCGTCTGGAACATGGCTCTGGAGGGAATGGAGAGGTGGACATGAAACATGGGCCGTGAGCCCAGAAGCCAGGTAAATGTAGGAATAAGACCAGAACCATCGTGAGGATTACGGTGACATAGCGGAATACTACCTGCATCACTCATTTTGATGCCATGTGTGTCGACTCCAGACTAGAGCTGGGGAGAGACACCACCTGTTTGTACCGCCACCCACACCCCTGATGCTGTCTGGGCCACAGCGTCTCACTTATGACATTCTGCTGTTATGCTGTCAACATAACATACAATAAACAAGATACTGTCCAAAGAGGATTAAAGATATCACACAAGTAGTTTAAAGCTGCAAAACTAACTATATAAAACTACAAAAACTATAAGTAAAATGTCAGTCAGTCAGTCAGTTCTGTCGCTCAGTCGTGTCCAACTCTTTGCGGCCCCATGGACTTCAGTATGCCAGGCCTCCCTGTCCATCACCAACTCCCAAAGCTTGCTCAAACTCATGCCCATCAAGTCTGTGATGCCATCCAACCATCTCATCCTCTGTCGTCCCCTTCTCCTCCCACCTTCAATCTTTCCCAGCATCAGGGTCTTTGCAAATGAGTCAGTTCTCCGCAGCAGGTGGCCAAAGTATTGGAGCTTCAGCTTCAGCATCAGTTCTTCCAATAAATATTCAGGACTGATTTCCTTTAGGATGGACTGGTTGGATCTCCTTGCAGTTCAAGGGACTGTCAAAATTCTTCTCCAACACCACAGTTCAAAAGCATCAATTCTTCAGCACTCAGCTTTCTTTATAGTCCAACTCTCACATTCATACATGACTACTGGAAAAACCATAGCTTTGACTAGACGGACCTTTGTTGGCAAAGTAATGTAGTATAAACTAGTAGCAAGACAAAAAAAAAAAAAAAACCCTTTAAATTAGCATAAAAGAAAGGACACCAAAGCACATACAAAGACCATACAGTAGGCCACCCAATGAAAAATTAAAAAACCCCAAACAGGAAAAGAAGAAGCATTAAAAGCAGAAGGCAAACTTAGAGCCAAACTCTGCAATTCCACTTCCTCCAATAAGAAGATATACTTAATCCTTTTTGGACAGTATCTTACTTATTTTATGTGGTGTGAAGCACAAGGAACTAAAAGCAGAGTCTCTGGCAGATACTTGCATCCCATGCTCTCAGCGGCACAATTCACAAATGCCCAGCAGGGGGTGCGTGGATAAAGGAGTGTGGTCTGTGCACACGGTGGAGTATTATCCAGCTTCAAAAAGGAAGCACATGCTGAGGGGCTACAACACGGATGAAGCTCAAGGACATTACGCTCAGTGAAAGAAGCCAGATGCAAAAGTACAAACATGATGCCTGAGGTCCCTAAGACAGTGAAAATCAGAGACAAAAATAGAATGGTGGGTGCCAGGGGAGGGGAGAAAAAGACTCAGAGTTGAATCGAGACAGAGTCTCAGTTTGGGAAGACGAGAAGTTTCTGGAGACGGAGGAGGGGATGGCTGGATAACAATGTGAACGTACTTAGTGCCACTGAACGAACACTTAAAAATGGTTAAGATGGTGAGTTTTGTTATGCATATTTTACCACAGTTAAATTAAAAAAGCAAATACACACTCACACACGGGAAGTATAACATTCAATGGAGGCACGACCCAGGACAGCACAAGAGGTCTGAGTAAGAACTAAAATTCATAAATACCAATAACCTAGAAGACCTGGTGACTCAGATGGTAAAGAATCTGTCTGCAATGCGGGAGACCTGGGTTTGATCCCTGGGTTGAGAAGATCCCCTGGAGAAGGGAATGGCTACCCACCCCAGTATTCTTGCCTGGAGAATTCCATGGACGAGGAGCCTGGTGGGCGACAGTCTGTGGGATCGCAGAGTCGGATACGACTGAGCGACTAACACACACACACACACATACACACAGTGACCTGGAAAGACAGATCAGAACCTGGTCACGATGAGTGAGCAGAAGACACATTCGTCTGCCTGCCGACCTTTTAGAATATTCAGGTCATGTTCCATGCATCTTTGCAGAAGTATTCGAATATACTCCAAAGCAAACGACACTGTGAAAGAAAGCCCCTGACACAGTTACCATAAGCTGCTAATATTATATGCTCACTCCACCAGTCTCTCTCCTTATGGTTTTTCAGTATCCAGAGAACCAGAAATAACATTCTATAAAAAACTCACGTCTTGACAGGACTGTAAAGACACTGCCCGTGTATTCCGTGAGCTCCTGGGACCACACTGAGGGAAGCACTTTTGCAGCATGACCCCTGGGCCTGGGCGCTGTCACCGACAGCCTGCCCGGGCGTCTGTCCATATGTACAAGCAGGTGTGACCTCTGCCACCGGCCATGCGAGGTGGCCAGCATGCTGACAGTCATCCCGGGAAAAAGGCTTTGTGTTGCAGATGGATGCTGATAAGTGGTTCTGACTGGCTTTGCAGATAACTGGCTGAAGGAATTCTTTCCAACTAAAGTGTTCTACTGTATTGCTTTTTTGTGTGTAGTATAAAACTACTCTTTGGTTTTATGAACATGTTGAGATGATCCAGAGCTACTGAATACTCTCAGTTCCCCTTCACATATCCGATCACGCTGTGTCCGGAAGTGACGTACTTTGGGGTTTAGTTACGTATCATGGTGATTTTTTTAAAAAGGTTTTTTTATTTTTAGAGCAGTTTTAGGTTCAGAGCAAAATGGAGAGGAAGGCATAGTGATTTCCCACACATGCCCCGTTCCTGTCCCCCTCCTCCACCATCAACACCTGTTACACTGACGACCCCACATGGACGACACGTCGTCAGCACCCATGTCCCCAGCTGCCCCTGGGGGTCACTGTGCTGTGCGTCCTGTGGGTGTGGACAAACGTCCAAGGACAAGCATCCACCATCAGTGTCACACTAAGTGGTTTCACCGCCCTGAACATCCTCTGTGCTCTGCCTAGTCATCCTTCCACCATCACTCAATTTTTTTTTTATTCTGAATTAAAAAACCATAAGGAGGTAGATTTTTTTTTAATTTTATTTTATTTTTAAACTTTACAATATTGTATTAGTTTTGCCAAATATCGAAATGAATCCGCCACAGGTATACCCGCGTTCCCCATCCTGAACCCTCCTCCCTCCTCCCTCCCCTACCCTCCCTCTGGGTCGTCCCAGTGTACCATGCATTGAACCTGGACTGGCGACTCGTTTCATACATGATATTATACATGTTTCAATGCTATTCTCCCAAATCTCCCCACCCTCTCCCTCTCCCACAGAGTCCATAAGACTGATCTATACATCGGTGTCTCTTTTGCAGTCTCGTACACAGGGTTATTGTTACCATCTTTCTAAATTCCATATATATGCGTTAGTATACTGTATTGGTGTTTTTCTTTATGGCTTACTTCACTCTGTATAATAGGTTCCAGTTTCATCCATCTCATTAGAACTGATTCAAATGTATTCTTTTTAATGGCTGAGTAATACTCCATTGTGTATATGTACCACGGCTTTCTTATCCATTCATCTGCTGATGGGCATCTAGGTTGCTTCCATGTCCTGGCTATTATAAACAGTGCTGCAATGAACATTGGGGTACACGTGTCTCTTTCCCTTCTGGTTTCCTCAGTGTGTATGCCCAGCAGTGGGATTGCTGGATCATAAGGCAGCTCTATTTCCAGTTTTTTAAGGAATCTCCACACTGTTCTCCATAGTGGCTGTACTAGTTTGCATTCCCACCAACAGTGTAAGAGGGTTCCCTTTTCTCCACACCCTCTCCAGCATTTATTGCTTGTAGACTTTTGGATCGCTGCCATTCTGACTGGCGTGAAATGGTACCTCATAGTGGTTTTGATTTGCATTTCTCTGATAATGAGTGATGTTTGGACCACAGCTGTGATAGTTATTGCTTTACGGATAGAATCTTACCAGTCAGTCAGAAAGCGTCTGCTGTCCAGCCCCTTTGAGCCGTTGCTGCATTTATTATGAAGGGTGTCCCTGTGTTTCTGGCTCCAAGGCACACCTCAGGTTCTCTGTGCGGGTTCCCAGGTCAGTCTGGCAGGACAGCATCTCCTGGGTATTAACCTGGTGCACTCGTCTCCCTAAGGCAGGGAACCAATCCATTTAAGTCACTGGATAAAAGGCAGGAACAGCCTCATTTGAGGTTTGGCATTACATCACCGAACTCCCACGTCGTGAACTGACTGGTGGCTCAGTTTATAAGCAGCTGTTTAACTCAGACGTTGATGGAGATTAAGATCATGGTCTCAACCACACGTTTCTGAGAAACTACACCTGCCTTCATAATACAAAGGTATTCATGGTCTAATTTTCCAATTTTAACCAGGCTAACATCTCACACATGACTTTACACAAACAATGCATTTTTCAGTTGAATTAAATGAGCTGCTGACATGTAAAAATGCTCAAATCATATAATTTAAAACTTGAAGTTCATTTGACCAAATACATTCTAAAAGCTGTTCACGTATAAACTTCACTTTGTGAGGCCCAACACAGTTATGTAGATTTTAGGATGCTTGGGGTTTAACCGAAATGAAAACTGAACTTGATTCAACTCACCCTCAGATTTTCCTGCTGGCTCAGATGGTAGAGAATCTGCCCACAGTGTGGAAGACCTGGGTTCGATCCCTGGGTCAGGAAGATCCCCTGGAGAAGGGAATGGCAACCCACTCCAGTATTCTTGCCTGAAAAATCCCATGGACAGAGGAGCCTGGCAGGCGACAGACTATGGGGTCGCAAAGAGTCAGACAGGACTGAGCAACTAACACCTTCACCTCATTCAGGATGATGATTAGAATTCCATCTTGTGTGGCTCCCACCTGTTTATGATGGAGAAGAAAGCAGATGCTCTCCTGACCAGCAGCAGCCAGCAGGAGTACATCACACTCTCAATTCTGTTTACATAGAGAGATGCACGGGTGACCACAGGGATGGGACTGAAGGGGTAACTCAAGACGTCAGCCGTGAGCCAGATGGAAGTTCACACCTTTGAATTTGGCATTGAGACCGAATCAGAACCTGGCCAGGTCCTGAACGGCACATACTGTCGATCCTGACACCGGAGGATCAGTCTCCACATTTACAGAAGTGGGACTTCCGTGGTGAGGGCCAGAAAACTTACCCATTTGTCACCAGCACTGAAAGTGATTGGGCCAGGACAAGCCACTTTGCACAGAGATTTGAACGCACTCAAAGGTAAAATGGGCTTTTCATTCTGAATCCACTGGTCTAAGAACACGAGGTCCATCCATCTAACCCTATTGTCTTGGACTGATGAAAACAGTAAGTTATTAAAATGCATTAATTCAGATTCCAATCACATTAATGCTCAGTCAGCTCGTTAATAATGGTCCATCAAATGAAATGCAGATGATGAGGGGTAAAATTAATCATGAGTTAACAAACTTCCTCTGTGAAGTAGCTCCCAGGAATTTAGCTAATCAGTTCCAATCCGTACATTCAGACACAGACAACAGGTCTCTCGGCGATCCTTGTAGATTAGTCACGGGGGTGGATGCTTGTGAAGTCATCACGGGTGTGACAGGCTACCTCAGAAGGTGGACTCTCAAGGCTGCTCTTCAGCACAGGTAACAATCACTATGGTCTAAATCATGGACAGACATGCAATACAAGACGGACACAGCTGGGGGTATGCGGGAAGACAGAAGTGGGGCTGGGGAGAGGTCAGGGAGCAGGGCCTCTCTGTGTGTGCCCCAGGCCCCTGGGCTGTGACTTTGGAGACAGCTGGTGCTGCCCTGAGGGGCGGGGGTAAGGCTGGAGGTCTGGATGTCAGGCCTTGCGGTGCTCTGATCTGTAGGGGGGCTGCCGTGAGCTGGGGTGTGGTGAACGTCCCAGCTTCTGTGTGCTCTTCGCGGGATCCTTCAAGGGGTGGTGGCTGGAGGGACTCAGCTGGGTTGGGATTTTACCAGCAGCTGTATTAAGAGAAAATAGTGCTTACTCGCTTATTTTGTTGAAGCCTCTAATAAGACAAGATACTGAAGCCCCTGTGTCCTTCTGCCAGGGCTGGGGAATTCCAAAATTCAAGTGCACCAACCCTAAGGGGGTGGTGTCAGGAGGTGGGGCTTTGGGGGATGGTGATGGTATGAGGGTGGAGCCCCCAGGATGGGAGGTGTCCTTAAGAAGGAGACCTCAGAGATCTCCCTGCCCCTTGCTCCAGGTGAGGACACAGGCTCCCTCCCTTGGCTCTGCGCCTGACATCCTCTGAGCTCGGTGGTCCGTCCTCCCCAGCACACGCCTAGCCTAAGACTCCTGCCCTCAAGTCAGACTCTGCTGGTCAACGAGAGGCTGCTTTTGAGTTGTTGTCACTCCGAGGGGACTGTCGCTAAATGACCTGAAACTCCAGGGCCGGCACACATCTGCTGGAGAGCAAATCCCCCCCGCATCATTCTGTTGTTTTGGTAGTCCGTGCTGCTACTCAGGTTTATTTCTGCCCTTGCTCTCAGCCCACAGCGCCGGCGTAAACCCGCAGGGTAGGAGTGTGGGCCAAAATTATGGAGCATTTCTCAGCTTTTCAATGTAGCTTCGGAACTGTTTATTATTTCTAAATATCTTGCTAAGATACCAGTTGTTTGGGGAAAAAAAAAAATAGATTGCTCTTAAACCAAATCAGCTTTCACACAGGTCCATTGTGGTACTACTCTAATTGGACTTGATGTTTTTCCTTTAAACGAAGTCACACGCTACTAACAACTTAAAGAAACCTTACTCTTTGGAGACGAGATTGAGATTGAAAAATGCACTGTGTGGTGAGGTTTGCTATTTAAGCTGAACTTTGTAATAGAAAAAGAAAGAAAGCAGCTTATCTGGGCTGAGTAAGACTGACCTCCACACTGGCCGGGCAGCTGTCTCTTCTCTCACCCAAGCGACAGCGGCCGGATCCTTTCCTCCATCTGGGCCCGTCCTTTCAGCAAGGGTGTCTGGGCGCTGCATCTTCAGACGTCTTTCTTGGAAAGAGAGTTCTCGCTCTGCTATCTTCACAGACTGGTACAGAATCCCCAGATCAAAAACGCTGCCTTGCTTCTCCTCCTTTCTATGGAATTTAGTGTTTTGAGTGAGTCCTTGCATGGACTGGGTTGATATTCTGTCCCAAACTTCCTCTTCTCCGTTCTGTGCCAGTTATCTCAGTATCTGCTCTAAGTATTCTCCCTTAAGTATTACTGTGTGTTCATTTGTACGTGCCCCACATGATACGCTTGGGATATTGTATTCACTGTAAACTGCATGCCCTGAAATAAAAGCTTTTTCCTTTTGCTTTTTCTTTCCACCCTGGAGTCTCCCCTTGAAAGTTGTTGATCGGTAAACCGTTTCCCTGTCTTTTTACAGCCTGGCTCGTTTTACCCACACTTGGTCTCTTCCTCCTTTTCCTCTGTGTTCTCAAGCCTACTGACCAAGTGACTGGCTTAATTTTCAGCAGTTTACCTGGTTTTGTTTTTTTTTGGTCTGTGTTGATCCTAAATAAAACTCTTGGTCCAGTTGTGTAGAGGTTATTTTCAAACTCAGGTTTGCTGCTGTAAGAGGTGCTTCCGGTCCGTTCTCGTCCCTAACGTAACTCACATTTTCCATTGCTTTTCCATCCCCCCTTTTCCCCATCACCATGCGGCCCTCTCCTGGGGGAGCTCTACCTGGGTGCTGTCAACTGAGAGGAATGCTGAAGACTGTCCGACAACCTGCCTGTGTTTCCCTGGAAATGACTCTAGAGGTAGGACCTTCCTTTGCTTCCCACACGTGTGTGCACACACACTTCACACACTTTTTTTTAAAGGTTCTTGTGCCATTTGTTGTTTCTTTATTCACCTTTAAAGCCGCAAGATCTGGGCAGAGCTGGTGCTTGTCAACCCCAGGTGCTCGACTACCAGCCCAGGTACAGGAAGCTGGCCCCGTCTGCCCGTTCATCCCGCTTGCTGGTGGTTACTGGTCTTCCTCTCTCCCCTGAGGTTGCATCTCCATCCTCAGTCTCACTCCATTGCTTGATTCAATAGCTCTTTGAGAAAACTGTGTATCAAGACCCATAATTTTCAGTAAAACACTGTTATGAACGTTCTCCTGTTTTTGTCTCCAAGTATAGTACTGTGCAATTTCATGTCAGGGCATCACAAGCTCATGCCTGACTCCCCTGTGTATTTGCTCAAGTGCCAGGGACACTGGTGCTGCTGCTGTGGTGGCGTCTGTGACGGTATTACTGATGGGAATGGGTGGGGGTGATTCTGGTGGCATGAGTGATGGTGTTGATGATGCGGATGGTGAAGGGTTGGCACTAGGCCCTTTGACCTCAGCCCACTTTACAAAACAACACCCATGAGCACAGAAGGCCAGCTGTCCATGTACACATCTAAAGGAGTCTAATCTTAGGATTTCCTAAGGAAGGTAGACTCGGTGTTTAGCTACATGTCCTAAATAAGCATGCTCTCCAAAATAAAAAAAATAGCTGTGACCACTTAAAATTGCTTTGCAGTTGTGTCACTAACTCTGCTTTTTCATGTTCTCTCCTCCCACTGCAAAGCACATTCCCTGGAAGATAAGAAAGACTAACTCTAATAACAAACTCTCAAGAGGAATTTCTCTGTGATCTTGTTCCAGACTGGGAATGCATCTTCCAAGAAGCGCGTTTGGGTGTATCTGTGCACGGCCCATGCCCTGTCGCTGGTGTGCGCTCCTCTGTGGAGCGTCCGTAGACAGCAGTACTGGGCTCAGCTCCAAGGAGACAATAGGGTCTTTGTGTGCGTTCTGTTGCTAAACTCACTGCTGCTGCTGTTTCTTTCCTTACTGTTCCCCTTGCTCTGATTTCATGTTTCAATTTATTCTTTTAAAGTCCATGAATTTTTATAAATCTCTTCTTGCAAAGGACAAAGACTTTGTGAATAACAATGGGAGGAAACCTAAATTCAGTGTCAGAATGAAGACAAAGGGACAAGCTGGGAGCAGCCTGGTCCCCTTCCGTATGGAGACGCTGTCACATGGCATGTCAGCCTTCATCAGCCACACCTGCCCCAACATTTCATCTTTGCTCCTGCAAAGGTAATGGCATCGATTCTGTGTCTGAACTTGTCAGGGATCCATGTGATCCATTCACAGGCTTTCTCTGGAGGCTGAGATAGCTCTGCTCTTTGTCATGGGGCGCACCTCATGATGGCTGCCCGGATCAATGATGGGGGCTCAGAGACCACGCCACCACAGACACTCCCCTCCTTCCAGCCATCCTGACCCCTCTTCCTCCTTGTCATAGTGCTAAGAGAGCACAGTCTTCTGCTGGATAGAAGAATTCTGAGTTTCAAAAAGTTTATACATAAAGTAACAAGGACTTGGGATAAACCCCTAACAGCTAGCTTTAATAAAAGAAAAGATTCCTCCCTCACCCACCCCGCCCCCCGGCCCCCGCTTTGGCCTGCTTCCTGAACTCTTTAATGGTCTTGGACACACGGACACAGACTTTTCCCCTAATTATGTCAGGTGCTATGTTTGAAAGCTCCAGTGCTCTTACTATTTCTGGAATTTAGACAGAGTTCGGCGGTCTGACAACCTGCTCTGACAGGTCCTAAGGAGCACAGATGGGAGCAGATGGGGTGTGCTGCTCAGAGGCGGGTGTTTTATATGGAAAATTGCAGACATATGTAGAAGCAGACAGAATTTTAAGCCCCTGTGTATTTATCAGCCAGCTCTCTGAATTTCCTGTTCACGGCTCACTTTGTTTCCTCTGTCCCCGCTCCGTCCTGAGCAAACCCCAGAGACGTGCCCTTTTGCCAGGAAGGCAAAGTGAAACGCCCACTGAACTAACCTGCGTGGTGCATTTAGACTGAATCCAGAACAACTCTGCCCAGCATCCCATACCCGGGTATGGTATGCACACAGCATAGCCCTGGTAACCGGAACTGCGGCCCTTGAGAAGACGGGAGATGGAAGCTCACACACGTCTGCCTGCAGAGCCAGACGCCCGGGGACGACGGGGACCGGGGGCGGGAGGAGCCGGTTGGTCTTGCCCACGGCTCTGCCCTGAATCGGTGCTGCACTGACCCTGAGTCACTGGGACGTCGCATTTCATCACCCAGAGTGCCCCCAACATTAGGCATCAACTTCAGAAACTGGGAACAGAACAAGATACCCCACCCCTCGCCTGGTCACAGTCACCTACTGGGTGTCAATAACTGAGATGGAGGCAGGAAAGTCAGAGGAGAAGGCAGCCCCAAGGCAGCCCCACCTACTGGCTGCCGCCCTCCAACGTCACAGGGATCTGGGCCCACAGAGGCCATTGACGCCGCAAGTGACCCCGGTCCCCCCAGAGGGACAAGAAGCCAGGAAATGAGGCCCTCTTTTTGTGCCGTATGTAAACAAGAGGGACAATGGCAGGGAGAATGGACTCCCAAAGGGGGCGGTAATGGCTGATCCCACCTCTGTGCTCAGACACACAGTCCACACAGAGGACAGTCCACACAGAGGAAGAAAGAGGGGCTTCCTGGGGCTCCTACACCGGCCCTCCACCTGAGTCCTGCGGAACCACAGCCAGCACCAGACGTCGAGGGAGAGGCTGTGGACTCGCAGTCGACACGGTGCCACTTACTCAGCTCTGAAGCAGGTCAGGTACTCTGGGTCACAAGAGTTGTCAAAGCGTGGGGTGTCAGCACAGGCATTCACAGTCATCAGAATGTAAGCTGGGTGAGCACATGCTCACTGGTTGCCCCCCAACCCATGTCCCCAGTGCCCTGGACCCCTGCAGGGGAGGAATCTCTCACATAAACTGGTGATTAGGACCCACCTAAAGGGAGACAAACTGGAGACTGGTGTCCCCTAGATGAAGAGCACAAGATGAGGAAACCCCGAGGGCTGACCCAGGGATGAGCGGGGGGAGCTGTAGAAGCCAGTCCGGGATCGTCCCTGTAAAACCCGACACCCCTGGCACAACAGGAAACAGCACCTGCTCCACCAGGAGGTCTGCTGGGCATCAACCCTGTGATACGGGGCCCGATGGGCCAGGGCCTTCCTAGACCAGGCCCATCAGCCTGTCATGTCCCGTCCTTCTGGGAAGGAGGCCCAGTGGGGAAGACAGGACCTCAGGGGAGACAGGGAGGCCCCCAAGGACACACGTCCTGTGTCCCTGATTCCTCACTCCGCTGGCCACGCTGCTGGATCATGCGTTAGGTTTAAAGGATGCCTTCTTTTGTGTCCCGTCATCCTTCAAGTCACAAGAAATGTCTGCTTCTGAGTGCCAGGACCCCAAACACACAACCAGAACAGTACATCTGGACAGTGCCGCTCCAGGCCTTCAGAGATGGGGGGAATTGCTGGGGAAACTTCAGCTGAAGACCTAGAAGACTGACTTCTGGAGGAGGGAGCCTCCTCCAACATGAGATGATGTTCTGACTGCTGGTCCTACAAAGGAGGTCTCTGAGAAAGTACTGTGACTGCCCTGACCACTGACTGATAGAGGACAGAAGATATCCAGGGAGAAGCCTCAAATATCACAACCAGGGCCCCAGGGTGTCTGCCTGGGCTCCATTCTCGCAGATGGTCAGGGAAGCACACCCAGGAGAGGGAAGAAGCTGTCTGCAGTCCACCCCACACCCCAGAACTAGAGGACAGCTTAGGGGTTTCCAGGGGTGGCTGGGTTTCCCCGCATCTGGATTCCTAACTAAGGTCTAACAGCAAAGCCTCTACATGAAAAGCTGAAAGGAAAGGATGATGACTGTTTTAAATGGAAGTCAGAATTCGAAGGGGCCTTTCAAGATTGAAAAGGCAACTACTTTAGGCCCTGCCCTGGCCTCCCAGACTCAGCTAAAACTGTGACCTTCACATTCATGAGAGAAGGCAATCATCCTTGAGTGTTGGGTCAAACACTGGGGCCCCGACTCAGGTGGTTGGTTATTTCTATAAGCAATCAGATCAAACCACTAGAGGTGGCCACCTTACCTATGGGCAGCAGCACCTGTGACAGCTCGCTAAGGAGGCTGGAGAGTGGACGTGTGGTCAGTCAGTCACTACACGGACCCCACGCTGGGTCCAGGCTTTAAGGAGTCCTGAAAACAGGACAGCCATCCCCCCAGGTTGGTTCAGGTTCAGGGTGTGCTTTCAGACAAGCCAGTGGTGACCGCAAAGCCTGTCACACGCTAAATCCTGTCGTCCTGCTCCCCGCAGAAACAGGGCCCCTGGAGCATGACTGTACATGCACACAGACATGATCTATTCTAGCTGCTCCTACCTGGGAAGCCAGCGTCTCCCGAGGTAAGGAGGAGGGTCCACAGATAAACAGCTCTATTATGTGAGGGACTCCCAGACCCAAGTCCCAGACTGCCTCCCCCACCCCACCCGGGGCTTCAGCTTGCAGATGGAGCTGGGAGCCCTCACCCAAGCCTAGAGCTCAGAGGGAAGTTCTCACGTGTTTCAACAGAGTCCTGTACGCACACGGGGAACCTGGAAGGAAAGAGGCACCCTACTGTGGAGAATAAACAGGTGAAACAGGCTGGCAGCACAGTGAAACTCTGAAGCAGTAGGCCTTCCCAGAAAGGGAAGCATCTTGTCTCTGGGGACCTCCCTGGTCAGGCTGTGGGCTGACACTGCCATCTCCCCAGTTCGTGTCCAAAAGGTGTTTCCGTGTCCAGCTGTCGTGTATCCCTGCCCCTGGGCAGACGAGATGAAGCTACTGCCTGCTCTCCACCCTGGGCACACGGGACTTCGGGTGCTAAGCTGGCCTGAGTAGCTAGGCCCTTGGACCCGTGTTTCTGCACCAGTGGCTGTCCGCAGGGCTGGGTCTCCCTGGGAGCGACCTGCAGACAGGCAGCCTTGGTGTCTGTTCGCCCGGACCCCCAACTGTCTGAGAATCCTGCCGTCTCCTTGGGAGAGGGGCCGGGGTCCCCTCTCAGGAGCCCACCAGCATTTCAATGTTTTTGTTTTGTTTTGTTTTCTCTCAACTGATCTGTGTTCTCCATTTCCTCCCGTTTAGGAAAACAATTCTGGCCTAGAAGCAGGGGGAGAAAAGAGCTGGCTCTGAGATAAAAATACCCTTCCACACCTATTGTTCTCAGTCTCTACTTCCACTTTCCAAAGCCATGAGCTAGGAACGTGCCTGTTGCTGCTCCTGTGGCAGGTCTCCCCCCAGGAGGCTGAGACAACCCAGGGCCGTGTGAACGACAGAGGGGCATGAGCAGGAAAAGGCGGCAGACGTGGTCCATCCACCAAGACCCTGTCCCTCCACGACGCTTCTGCGAGCCCCAGAGTGTCCCACGCATGGCTCACAAAGGAGTGTGGAGCAGGGAGACATCACTAGTGTTTTCTAACAGGGCTTGGGGACCCCAAAGACGAGTCAGAGGGGTTTCCCGCTCAAGAACACAGCCTGGGAGAGGCTTTACGGAGGGCAGAGTAGATCCCTGCACCCTGCAGACAGGCGTGTTCCTCTCTTCGTGGCAGAGGTGAGGCAGCTCTCGTGCGAGGGTCACTGGTGAATTGCTTCAGGGGAGGCCAGAGAGCACCACCCCCCACACCTGCTGTTGCTCAGACTTCTTCACTTGGAAATACTCCACAGGCCCAGGTGTCGTATTCTGGGGAGGCATGTCCCAGACCTCGTCATGGCGATGGACAAGCCTGGCTTAGCACCTGAACTTCAGCTTTGCTCCTCTGCCCCTGCAGACAGGGGACCTGGCTGGGCTCAGGTCGGAACAGCTGCACTAGCTGCCTACGGCAGGTGGGTGCAGGAGCCCCAAGAAGGATCCCAGGTGTTGCAGCTCAAATCTGCACGGGACAGGCCAGGGTCCGGGTGTCGAGGCCTGTGACCCCCACGCCCCGCTGGCTCCTGCATATTGAAGCCAAGCGAGGCCTTCAGTTTTCCTTGCATCGCCCCTCCCTTTTCTCCCACACATCTGCTCCCAGGGGCCAAAAGTCCCTGGGTTTTCTAAGGGCTATGTTGACAAGTGTCTCTTTTTCACCATTTTAAGTTTATAAATACATGTGAATCATCATCCGTGCCGAGGCATGAAGGCAGCCGTTTTCTGTCAACATCTAAATAAATCCAACTAACTTCAATTCTTCTTCCATATGACAGAAATGCATTGCAAATCTTTATGTTACGGTATTTTGCAATTCATATATTCCATAGCAATAACAATTTTCCTTCGTGAAGGCAGAAAGGATTTGTATTTCTCTATCACAATTTCAGCGCTTTGCTAGGAAGGACCTTAATAGCCATAATGATAAAACAGCCCATGGAAGAATCCTCCTGGAGGGAGTTTGTGAGCCTCTGTGATCAATAGTGTGGGAGGAGGGGCTCTTTATTCTATAAAATCATAGCTTTTGTGAAACAGAATATCAGCTGTATTTCACCGAGTTCAGACGCCCTGGGGTGCGGGTGTTACCGTCTTGGTGGGGAAGATCCACTGAGTTCTTGGTGAGAGCTGGCCTGGGGTCAGGCCTGCAACACCTGTCCACAGGGTCTGGCTGCCTGCCCTCCTCCCAGGGTCTCTGCACAGGTTGGTGGCCTGTTACCCGGCAGCTGAGATGAGAGCGTTGCCATCATACTCCGTCTCTGTGTTTGCCCTGGGACGTCTGGGATGCTAACTCTAGAGAGGGACACAGGGGACGATGGACCAGGTGGGGTGAAGGGCCCAGAACAGCACCTGGCAAACAACGCAGATGAATCTGAACCACAAACTCCTGACCAAGTCTGGAGCGAACACAACTGAGTACAGGTTAAGATCTGCATGTAATATCTTTCCCAAAAGCATGTCACTTAAAACTTGCTTTATTATTCCAATATTTCCATAGATGAGACACCAGTTGTTGACCTCATGTGACCCAGAGCCTAGGGAGCGGGTTCCCACCAGACGCTGCAAGCTGGTGCCTGATTCGGACCCCTGCCTGAAGGACCCCAGGAAACCACCTGCTGTCTTGTAGCCTGAAGCACTCCTTTCCTGGGGTGGGGTGTGGCCAGTGAGGGACCAGTGAACCACCTGGGTGTGACATTTAAGGAGGCACCGAACAGAGAAGAAAGACACAGCCACTCTCAGGAATAGAAATAAATACTATCTTAATGCAACATGTCAAAACATCAAAATTAATCCAGAAAAATCATGATGAACAAAAAACAAAATCTCACATAAAGACAGCTTTGTGATGAGCCATATTGAAGCCTGAGGCAAGAAAAAATCAGGAATAGTAATCCTGTCTTTATTTAATATGCTGGGTTTTTTTTGGTCTTGTTTTGTCATGGGGTTTGCATTAATTTTGACTTTTTTAACATTCTGCATTAAAATGGCAGGGATCAAGAGGACAGGGGCTCTGGGCCCAGGCTGGGCCCTCCATTGCCTTGCTCTCATCTTGACAGGCCCCGTGGGAAAAGGTCGGGGGTCACCTTCAGAGAAGCCATGCTGTCCCCTCCTTCATCTCTTTAGGCCCAAGGGGGTGGAGCCAGGGGATGGGGAGATAGGAGGTGAGTCAGGACTCACTTGTTCTACTTCATTTACTTGTTCACCGGTTTGCTCATTTCTTCCTTCATTCATTTGTTGATTGATTCCATTGCTCATTCACTTGTTCGCTCACCTGCTCACTTTGTTGCCCAATCCCTCATCACTTTTCTCATTTGTCCCCTCACTCTTTCACTTATTTATTCGTTACACAATTGTCTCCTGGCACAAGGTCAGCACCTGGTTCCAGGACTGCAGGAGGTCCCATCTCCCTGTGCCTTCTGTGACTTTAGCCTTCCCGAAAGGCCTTCTTGCGTGGCGTGGCCCCCCGCCCCAACTCCCTCGTCCACAATAGGATGTACTTCTGCTAGTGAAGCTTCATCCTTCCTGCCCTCCAGGTCTCAGGGAACAAGGTTGGAGGGACCACATTGGGCCGCCCTGCAGGGTCTGGTGGGGTGCGTCCTGGATGGCTGGGAACACCAGGTCAGGGTGAAAAGGGCACCAGCTGGAGTTGGGGGGAGTCGCTGGTGAACCACTGCCCTCCGGGGACATGGTGCCCTCCCCTGGCCTCAGGGCAGGCCCTCAGGAGACACATCTCCGGGGCAGAGGCTCCAGGCTGGGCCGTCTTCCCTCTGAGACACGAGAGCAAATGGGGAGAAGGGCTGAGCCCAGGGTGGGTGACCCATGAGACACTGGGATTTTCAAAAGGGGGATAGATGAGAAGGAGGTTCTTCCCTCTTGAGTTGGGGACCCACATTCTTTGATGCCAGGCCCCCTGGAGGTTGGGGGCAGTTATTTATAGCATGGAAGCCTTTTGTACAAAATGAGGGCCACCCAGGCTGCAGGCTGCACCTCACTTCAGGTGCGTGTTCTGCTCCTGACTGGGATCCTACTGATGTTTGCAAACACACACAACGTGAGGATAACAACGACTAGGTATAACTTGTGTTTCTGCCACATCTTGCAGTGGAGCAGGTTCCAAGAGCAAGCTCCACAGGGAGTGGGCTGACAGGGGAGAACCTGACCGGACAGCCACTGGGGTCTATCTTAAACCAGCAGGAAGAAAGCTCAGTCTTCATGCCCTTGCCATCGAGTCTGGTGATGGGAAGGGCCACGCAGGCTCCTTCTGCTTCGCTGGGAACTCTCTTGATTGTCCCCAGGCTTCCTGGCCGCTGCACTGGGTCCAGGACACAGCGGGTGGGGTTGGGGCCCCCAGGGGCTGACCACTCCCAGGACCCAGGGTCCTGCCCCACACACCTGCCAGCTGTGGAGGGATGTTTCCAGAGGCCTGGGGTGTTTCCCCTGTGATGCACCTTCGCTTCAAGATGTTAACCTGCCAGCACTAAGCGCCCCTCAGGGGCTCCCTGATGGCCCAGCACCCATCCCTGCTCCAGCCAGCATCCGGACAGGCAGGTGTAGCGCTTCCCCAAAGGCCCAGGAGGTGGCACCCTCGCCCTCAGAATGAGCCCACTGCCCCCAGGGACACGGCTGGAGTCCAGCCTGCTGCTCCTTAGTGGGCAGGCGGCCTCAAGTTACTCCACTGTTCAGTGAGACCTCGCTCCTCACCTGCACAAAAGGCCCCTTCAAAGCTCACTCCGCGAGTCTGTGGAAGCTGGGCTCCTCTCTCCTGCTGTGGCTGTGGCCACCCTAGCTCTAGCTCTGACATCCTGGGCCCTGGCTCACGTGGGGGGTGGGAGGTAAGCTGTGTCCCCCACGCACCGGAGGGCAGCTTGGGGAGGGTTCCCGAGGCTAGAACGCGGCCGGATCCTGACAGTGGGAGGCCGCCTGCTGTTCTAGGGTCCCGGGAGCTCCCAGACAACCCACCAAATCTAGGTCAGTGTGGGGGTCAGACCCGGGCCCCTCGCTGCCCCTGGTGCCCCCGCCCCCGTCCTGCAGGTGACTGAGGAGAGGCCCCGTGGGCAGGTGGAGAAGATGCTCTGGGTGGTTGGTCTGCTGCGTTGAGGGTGGGGCCGCGCCGAGCCCGATGGTCTCTGAAGCCCCCGTGCGTGCGGTGGAAACCACGGCCGGCTCGCAGGGTGATGGGGTGCTTTCCGCGGTTGGATTCAGCACTTTGGCGCTTGCTCCAGGGGGCTCCCTTATTTCTAAGAACCCTGGCCCAGTATCGTTAAAGGAGGCATTATTTTGTGTTTAGCGGAGCACCAAATTGGTGAAATACAGCTGCGAACCCGGAGATGAGTACCCCTGTTGCCATGGCGACCGCACCACCCTGTGTTTACCTGGAGACCCTCACGCGCTGAGAGCAACAGGTCCCCGAGGGCCCCAAACCACGGCCTTGCTCGGACAGTGCTTCATTTCATTGCGCCCTCAGGGAGCACCCACGTTCTCAGTAAAACAGCAGACGGCTAGTGAGCACCTAGCCGAAGTGGCCCTGCACTGCTGTGCTCGCCCACTGCCCACTGCAGGCCAGCCCGGGCTCAGGGACACACGTCTGCTCCCGCATGTGATTACGCGCGAATGGGCATGCTCACACACACACAGACTTGGGAGAGAAAGAGTCACATTTGTGGGGAACAGGGCACCCTAGGGCCAGTTTCTCCGAGCAGAGGAGGCCGGGAGGAGGCCCGAGTTCTGACGTGCTGTGGTGAGGCCTGGCGGATACCGAGTCTGCAGTGGCAGGGACGATTGCTCAGCTCTGGGGGGCCTCTGTGCCCCCACCTCCTGGGGACTCAATACACGCCTTCACCTGCCAGGTAAGCTGATCCTCATCACCAACTGTGCATCAGGGACTTGTGACCGCGATGGCCACTGGAGACGCAAACCCACAGCACCGGTGTCCATGTCCTCCAGCCGCACCCCCAGGCCCCCACAGTGTCACTCACCCGCTCCGACCCTGGTCAGGCCACATCATCAAGACGCCCATGACTGAAGCTGCTACAGGTGGCTCTGATGCACCGAGAGGGACATCTCACAGGGTTAATAAACCACACAAATAGTAGTTAGTAAACTGAGAGGGAATGCTTGAGAGGGAGGGTTAACGAAACTAATCAGTGGCTTGGATGGCTCAGGACAGCTGTGTCTACCAGGAATATTTTCAGCGAAAACAGAAAAAGCACATTTCCAGAATTGGTGTTTTGTCAACATTACAGAAAAACCTCAATACTTAAAATCGTATAAACTGAGTCAGGAAGCCAGCTATAGTGGGACCAACTAATGAGTGCTTCCCTGACACAGCAGAGCCTGGATCCCGAGGGTGGATGGACAGTGTGACCCCTGCCACTGGCCATGCGGCTCCCACCTGTCCTCCCGGGACCCTGTTTGGGGTGTGGTTAGAGGGGGCTCTGGTCCCTGCAGATGTCAGACATCCTTCATCACAGCAGAAGCTGCTCAGGCATGAGGCCCTGAGGAGTTTGCCCCAGCTCCCCGCTCCTTCCTGCCTGGTGGTGCTCAAGGGAGCCCCCAGCTTCACCTGGACTTGATAAAAGCCTTTTCAAGTGACACCCACAGACAGCACTCCAGGACTCCC
Source organism: Bos javanicus (assembly GCF_032452875.1). NCBI lineage: Eukaryota > Metazoa > Chordata > Mammalia > Artiodactyla > Bovidae > Bos > Bos javanicus. The sequence continues at coordinate 45,074,185 of NC_083880.1, read as the reverse complement.
CAGCTTGCTCTAAGGAGGTTTCACGTTCCTGCCTCCGTGTTATGACTTGTGTTACTGTCTGTGAACGAAGGCCGTCTCTACCTGGCTGGCCGTTCCCTTCGGGCATCTGCCATGATCGTGGTGGCTGGCTTCTTCTTCTTCAGTTGACTGGCTTGGTGATTATGCACAATATCAGCCTTCCTGCCCAGCGAAAGCACCTTGTTTATTTTAGCAAATGTTCTTAATAGCCTTAATCTTCTGTCCAGTCAATAAGGTGCTCATCGACTTTCATGATAAATGAAGTGTTTTCCTGCAAAAATCCAGATGAAGTGCTGGTCTCCCAGGACATAAAAGGGACACACTGTTTTCTTAACCTTTTAATCCTGGGTATTGGGACAGCTAGAATGAGGTCATTCTCAACCACTCTGTTCATGAGCTTTCACAGTAGCTGACCTAATTCTTACACCCTTTCAGAGAAGTGGGAGCTTAGCTGCAGAATATCAGACTCTACGGGTCACCTTGGAGATACCAAGAGCCCCAGGCAGCCAGCTTTGATGGGTCTGAGAACCTAAATGCTAACGTTTTCCAAGTGTCCCCTCTAGTGTGCTCCTTTGAACCCAAACACTAAGCCTTTAGAAAGCACTGTCTCTGGTACAAATTGCTTTCAATGTAATAGCAGCTTCTGGGTGATGGAATGAGGCCCTTGGTCTTACCCAGGGGCTGGATGAGGGCCTGGACACAGGGGTGCGGAGGCTGGAGGCCCGGCAGCCATGGAGCTCCACGCCACGTGGCCTTGGAGGTCCTGCCTTCAAGTGCGCTGGGAGGTTATGTGGGGCTAGGTCAGGGAGCCAGGAGGCCAGGGATCCTGAGGCAGTTATCCAAGCAGAGGGAAAGTTGGGACTAAAATTCCCAGCGCTGGTGATGGCCTCCTGCAGGGGCCTGCCCGGCCTTGATTTGTGAGTGGACACGGTATACCGTGTGCATGCACCTCCTGTGACCCTGGGAGGTCAGAGTGGGGAGTAGAGGCCTGGGTCAGAGCCTCTGGTGGGGGTTAAGGCTGACCCAGGGGCTTCATCACTTCTGGAAGGCCTGTCTTGCCATCAGTCAGTATAGTCTGACATGGCCAGTTGCCTGCAGTGGTGACTGCCCATGGTGAGTGGGTGGTGAGGAAGCTTGAGCGGTAGGAGAAGGCCAGGCGACCACAGTGCAGCCCCCCATGCTGGACAGGGCTGAGACTGGGCTTCACGCGGCTGCTGGGTTGACGGGTGCTCTGACACTGTCCTTGCTCAATGATCGTCCAGAGGATAGACATCAGTCAGGACCTCAGCCTCCACTGGCATTCCTGCTTCGAGCTCACAGAGACTGTGATCTGTGCTGGGGTTTGGTCTCGACCGTTCATTAATGAAAGCCACTGTCCCCTGGGAAGCAAGAAGCACTCTGAACATCCCCCGAACGTCCACGTCTGTTGTATTATGGATTTCTACCAGATATCAGATGAAGAGACTTAAGAAAGGTTTTGTGAGAGTTGGGAGAGTGCAGCCACTTGCTTTTTCAACAGGAGGCTTCATGCAGTGTCCTAAGCACACACTGGGCCCCAGGGTCATGTGAGCACTGCTGAGGGTGAGGGTAAGAGCTCCTCCTTCTCTGCAGGAGGAGCAGGAGCAGAGCCAGGGAGATGTGGACAGAGACAGGCGCTTACCCAGGCGAGCCTGCCGGCTGCCCACTGTCCACCTGCCAGAGCCCTGGGAGGCCGGGTTGTTCAGTCCTAAGGCCTGAGGTCCAGAGCGCTGATGTCCGAGGGTGGGAGAAGATGGACTTCTCTGTACTGTTCAGCTTGGATGGTGCCCCCCACGTTGGAGAGGGTGGCCTTTGTCACTCAGTCCACAGATTCCAATGCTGCTTGCTTCCAGAAACACCCCCACAGATGCACCCTGGACATCCCATTTCACCAGCTGTCTGAGCTTCCGTCAGCCCTGTCAAGTCGACACATTAACAGTTCATTTAAACTGTCATGGGAAGTTAAAATCCTAATACAAGAGAGATTAGCATAGGCAATATAATACAGATGGTACAATGAGAATATGGTATAGATACATATTAGTTGTTTTATTTTTAGAGAATTCGTTAATTTAACAGACATATGAAGGCCCCTGTGTTACAAGCCTTGTCTCAATTCACAAAGAGAAAAACAGCAAAATACCACGAGTAAGTTCCGAGCCGTTTGGGGGACATTCTTACATGTTTCTGTAACTGGTTTGGTCTTCATTTGACCTTTCAAATGTAAAAGGGAGTTTTATTGTTCGTCTGAATGTCCAGTAAACTCAGTAAAGTTCAGCAGTCCAATGACCGTGGTCAAGAGCAGACAGAGGTCCCCCAGCGAGGGTGGCCACTCAGAATTGCTGGGCCAGCCTTCCTCTGACTTTAGGTTTTTACCCAGAAGATGGAATGGACAGGATGTAGCTGAGTGAGGCACGTAGGCAGTTTGGGAAAGTAACCATGGCTGGTCTCAGAGGCTGCAGTGGACAGCACTGTGTTGTGAAGGGCACCTTGTGTTACTTTTCTGGTCATTGTCACTCTGATTAACGCTGAACTTCAGCTCCCGAGTGAGGGCTATGGAAACCTGGTCATGTGCTCAGTGAATTCGGTGTCAAGTGTTTTAAAGTGTCATCTCCATGTCATTTGCACAGAAACACAAAATACAAAACATACCAAGTTGTTTTCCTTCTGACCATTTGAGTCACAAGTAAGAATGTAGAAATAAATGTTTTTTCCCCAGATTTACTGAGGTATATTTGACAAAAATGCATAAATTTAAAGTGTACAATGTGATGATTTGACATATGCATACATTGCAAATGATCACCACAATTCAATGAACACATCTGTCACTTCAAGTTGTAGTTCAGTCGCTAAGTCATGTCCAACTCTTTGCAACCCATGGACTGCAGCACACCAGGTTTCTCTGTCCTTTACCATCTTTCTGGAGCTTGCTCAAACTCATGTCCATTGAGTCGGTGATGCCATCCAACCACCTCATCCTCTGTCGTCCCCTTCTCCTTTCACCTTCAATCTTTCCCAGAATCAGGGTCTTTTCTAATGCATCGGCTCTTTGCATTAAGTGGCCAAAGTATTGGAGCTTCAGCATCAGTTTTTGTACTTGTGAGAATATTCACGATTTACTCTCTTAGCAAATTTCAAGTACACAGCACAGTATTGTTCACTGCAGTCACACGCTGTACATTCGGTCCCCAGACTTATTCATGGGATAAGAGAAGTGGGTGGGCCTGTGCTAGCCCGGGGTCAAGCCCCTTGTCACTGGGATTCCTGGTTTTTGTAGGTCAGGCACCTGGTGCTCAGGCACCAACTCATTCCTTGGGGTCTGCCTTTGTGCGACGTTCCTGCTGGCTGGTGATGCACCTGGCCCCCTCAGCACAGAAGGGACGCAGCTCCAGGCCCTGAAGCAGAGCGCATCACTAACCTCTGGGGGTCCTGTAAACACGGCGAGAACTAACTGAGCACAGTTGCCCCAAAGGCGGCAGAGACAGGCCAGAGGAAGGCAGCAGGGATGCTGGCTGTCCCGGGATGCATCTTGCCTGAATCCCAGAGCCAAGTTAGTTTCAGCCTGGTTTGTGCTGTTCTGCACCTACCCTGAGCCCTTCCAGTCACCCCAGGAGCCCTCCCCCAACCCCTCACATGAACTGCGCTGTCTGGTCCACTCAGGAGCTTCCCAGAGCCTTGGAGCCAGATCAGAGGAGACCTGTGCCTCCCCCGGCACACATGCCACCACCGGCCATGACGGGGAGTAATCTCATGTGAGCCAGCTTCAGCTCAGTGTCCCACCTGGAGAGGCGTTTTTGCAAACCATGGGTCCTGACCCACTAGGCTCACGAAATCAATTTAGTACGAAAGGAAGGAGAGGTGGAGACACAAAGAAAACAGAATAGAACAGAATTAAGTGCACTGCATGTGATAAAGTATCATGTCACAGTGTTAAATGGTTGTGTGTGTGTGCATGTGTGTGCCTGCACATGTGCACTGGATCGTGATATAAAACCTAATTAAAAGAGTTTGCGGTCACTGAGATAATGTGATACAGTTCAAGTAACATATACATAGGGCTCTTACATCTGAATTTTTTTCCTAAAAATAAGAAGGAATTGTCCTATATACTATAAACACATTTATTTGAATTGCATTTAAAAACACCGAGCAGGATTTTTTCCATCAACTTCCTTCTTTTTCTATCTTCTATCTTCTTTTGTGACAATACCATCTAATATAAATAGTTTTGGTTTTTTTTTTTTTTTTTTAATTTGGCTGCATCAGGGCTCAGTTGCAGCATGCGGGATCTTCTTTAGGGCGCACAAACTCTTTAGTTGTGGTGTGAGAGGAGAAGGGGTGGACGAGAGGGTTGGATGGCATCACCGACTTGATGGACATAAGTCTGAGTAAACTCCAGGAGTTGATGATGGACGGGGAGGCCTGGCACGCTGCAGTCCATGGGGTCACAAAGAGTTGGACATGACTGAGCAACTGAACTGAACTGAGCATTCAGTAGTTGTGGTGTGGGGACTCAGTTGCTCTGGGGCATGTGGGATCTTAGTTCCCTGACCAGGGATCAAACCTGTGCCCCCTGCATTGCAAGGCAGATTCTTAACCTCAGGGCTGCCAGGGAAGTCCCGTTGTAATGAGCAGACACACAGTGGGTGTGAGTCCTCACGCGGTCAGCAGCTTTCAGTGAAGATTCACATGGTCGGGCACAGACATGAGTCCGTGTAAGATGAGGGGACAACAGACCAGACGGGGAGAGAGAGGGCCAGGTGTGGTGTGTGTGCATGTGTGGGTCCTCTCAGCTCGATTTCCTCCAGGACTTTTCATGGGTCTGAGCTGCCGCATCAGGGTGGCTACATGAACGGCTGTTTTACTCTTCACTGCCCCCCCACCCCCTTACTTGGTTGAACTGCCTTGTTTTAAGTCTACTCCTCCTGGTGACGTGCCGTAAATCAGTTCTTCCTTTAAGGAAGAGCCCTTTCGTGATACACTCACATTACACAAGCCTGTGATTAGAGCTGTTCGGGAAGGTTCATTCTCCCTAGTTTTCTCCTCTTCTCTGGAGAGTGAGCAGCGGTCTGGAGTGGAGCGGAGGCAGCTCTGACTCAGCTCATCTTCTGTGTGGTTTGTGCTCCGCAATTGGCTGCGGCGGCTGGCTGTTTGCATAGAAACTAAGGCCCTGGAGAAAGTGTTGGGTGGGCGTGGAGCCCCGACCCTACTCGTGGTTCAGGATTATTCCTCCTTGATGGCTGCATGAAAAACAGTTTTTGTTTCCCAAAGATTCAGTGTTTATTTCAAAAATTAAGATCCAGCGGGAGGAATAAACATTTTCTTGTACTATTTCTTAATTCATGGTTTCTCCTCTTTGCATAGGAGAGCCCCAGGGCAAAATACTTTACCAAAAAAGGGAAAAATCAAGTTTGCGGTTGCAGTGACGAGATTTGTAAAAGACACGGTTTCCTAGTGGATAAGAAGGGAATGACGAAGTCGATGAATATTTAGTTGAGTGATCTACGCAAGTTCCCTGAAATAGCAGACCTGGCTCAGTTGAGTAAAGTCGGATATTTAGGGCCTGAAACCTCTCAGAAATACAAATATTCTGTGAGGTGAGGTCCAGCCTAAGAGATCTGTCTTTCATGGCTTGTATTCATGTGAAAAATAGAATGTCTTCTGACATACAAGAATCAAGTGATTTAGGATTAAATCCAAGCAATAAAAATGACAAAACCAGAGGCAGTGCTGAGGGGTGTAACTGATGTTAGGTTGGTCAGCCACCTGCACTTACGGGCTGGACTTAATTTTCTAAAGTGACAAGGTGATGCTTAATCATTGGTCACACGTTTCCAAGAGAAATTTAGTTAGAAAGGGCAACTGTGTTCTTCCTGTTTGCTGCTACTTTCTGTCACCCTCGTCCAGGAGCCAGTCTGCATCAGGGGTGACCATTAGGATGTGTGCGGCCCGCGATCAGCAGCAGGTGGACAACGGGCTGAGCTTCTGAAATGGCTGGAGGAGCCACTTCAGCCCCGCGGGTCTATGCGTCCCGTCACCGGAGCCCACAGTCTCAGCAGTTGGAGCTGGGGAGCTCGTGGGCGTTGTTCTGTGTTCCCCGCACTGAGGCATGCCATGTCTCTGCATTTGAGGCAGAGGACTGGGTTCTCGCGTTGAGGCCAAGGTCAGACTGTGCTCTGCGGTCAGGAGGCTTAGTTGTTATTTTGTCACTTTTTCCGGGAGCCTGGGGTCCCCCGAGGTGATGAGCTTGTCAGCAAGGCTGTGGTCCTACTATTTCCTGCTCAAGGCCGGGGAAGGGCTGAACCCTCACACAGCGCTGCAGGGGCAACAGACAGGGCAATAGACAGTGTCAAGCAGACTCTGATGGTGTCTCCACCCAAGAGGCAGCGTCAGGGGCTCAGGTCTTTCCTCGGGGCAGCATTCACGGAGTGTCCGGGCCTAGTTTGATCCTCACCAGGACCCCATGAGAAAGGCAAGTGGCCACCCTTATCTCATTCCCCAGGGACTGATGCCCAGAGGGTGCATGTCTTTGCCAAAACCTTAGAGACGGGGGTTAAGTTCACTCTAACAGGACCTGCGGTGTTCCCCCATTGTCGGGTATGACTCAGTTGGGCAACTGTGCCCTGCAAGGCTGAGCAGCAGAAGGGCACACCCAGAGGGCACACCTGGAGGGCAAGGCGACAGCTGCTTCCACTGAGGTGCCCTGGCTCTGGTGCCTGGGACTGAGTGTCACCAGTGGGAACGTGCAAAGGAAAGGAAGGAGCATAATATTCCGCCCATACTTCTCCACCCTAACCACCAGCGCACTCACTCTTACAGGCTGCTGAAAGCTCCGGCCACCACCTGAGCTGATGTGCACCCCCGTCTCTTCATGGGCAACATCCCAGACCCTCTCTCCCCTCCAGATTGTCTTGGGGCTGCTGAGGTCCCCATGGCTTCCTCTGCTCTCGATTCTGACTCTCAAACCACAATGGGCGTGGCGACACCACCGTGGATGCTTCCACCGGGTGGAAGGCTTGGAAGCCATCGGCCATCTCCCAATCCTGCCAGACCCAAGGCAGGCGTGGTTGGCAGGGCCAGGATGATCTCAGGCTGTTCCTGCAGGAAGCAGAACCACCTGAGAGAAGACGCCACCAACTGTGACAGCTTCTGAAGCGTGGGGTGGAAACTTTTCCCCTCCTTCTGTAGATTTTTATGTAATTCGGTCTCTGATTTTTACATAAATCTGCCATTCAAATCCCATTTCCGAAGGCCTGAGGCACCTGTCTACACAGCAGCATGAATCCCACTTCCCCAGGGCTCTGTTTGCACAGCAGTGTAAACACGGTCACTGCATTGGGAGCCCACACGTTGAGAAGGCCCGTGTGTCCCTGTCTCACACAAGGTGCTACCAACACCATCTGGATCACCCATGGTTTGATTATTTTTCTTACTTGTACTTGATGACATCTTTAACATCATGGTTTCATTCTTGCTTTGCTCCACTTCAAGTTTTCATGAACTCTGAAGTTGTATTTTTCATAGATATTTACAGAAGCCTACAACATATGTCAATTTAGATCTCCAAATAGGAGATGTGCCATATATTCAAAGGAAAGATATGCAAAATAGGAAGTAAAATTTAGACTCACTATGGTCAGTGGAGGAAATGTAAAGAAGGGCTCCACAGGGCATCTCCAGTCACACTTGTACATCGGGTACCTCAGCGTCCACAGCCCAGCGACGGCTGCTCCAGGGTCAGGTGGCCTTCACTGTCGCAAGACAGTTGTCCGCAAAGTCATGACATCATGTTGATAGAAAATGCACGCTTTCCGTTGTCCTTTCTGGGTGTTCACTTCAGTTTTCTTTATGCTAAACAAACTGAGACACTTTGACTCTGCAAATACTGTTGTTGGATTTCAATCTCTCAGAAACAATTTGCTGTTGCATTTCTGCTGAAAGTATCCTCCACTTTCTCAGGCTGAGCATAGTCACGCCCCACGTGGGAACTTTGGAGGATCGATCAGGGGAGACTCAACCGGAAAGTGAACACAACAGAAAAAAGAGTTCCCTGTCTGCAAGAAGGTTTACGGGCCCTTCACTGAAAGCAGCAGATCCAAAGTAGTGAGAACAAAGCACGTGCAGTGACCCTTCTGACAAAAAACAAAACAACAAACAACTTTGGCCATCAGTGATAACTTGGTTAAAAATGTGTGTAGTGTTCTATTTTTAAGTTATTTACACTGGTCAGAATGGCCATTATTAAAAATCTACAAATAACAAATGCTGGGCAGGGTGTGGAGGGAATGAAACCCTCAGTTGGTGGGGATGTAGATTGGTACAGCCACTGTGGAGAACAGTATGGAGTTTCCTTAACTGGGCGCACACCCAGAAAAGAGGAAAACTCTAATTTGAAAAGATACTCGCACTCAGTGTTTACAGCAGCATTACTTACAATAGCCAGGACATGGAAGCAACCTAAGTGTCCATTGACAGATGAGTGGAATAAGAGGATGTCGTATGTATATACAATGGAATATTATGCAGCCATAAAGAAGAATGCCATTTACAGCAAGAAGGATAGACCTCGAGATTATCATATTAAGTGAATCAAGTCAGACAGAAATATCATATATCACTTATATGTAGAAACTAAAAAATTGATACAAATGAATTTATTCACAAAACAGAAATAGACTCACAGACATAGAAAACAAATTTATAGTTACCAAAGGGGAAATGTAGTGGGGAGGGATAAATTAGGAGCCTGGGATTAACAGATACACACTACTATATATAAAATAGGTAAATAACAAGGACCTACTATATAGCAGAGGAACCTATATTTAATATCTTGAAATAACCTATAATGGAAAAAAATATGAAAAAGAACACAGGGACTTCCCTAGCAGTCAGTGGTTAAGATTCCATGCTCCCAATGCAGGGGGTCCAGGTTCAATCCCTGGTCAGGGAACTAGATCCTATATGCCACAACTAAGATCCAGTGAAGTCAAATAAAGAAATAAATATTTTAAAAAGGAAAAAGAACATATATGCATTTGTAATACTGAACCACTGTGCTGTATACCTGAAGCTAATGTAAAATTGTATATCAACTATACTTTAACTTAAAAAATTAACAGTTAAAAGCTACTTTAAAGAGAATTATTGGTCTGTTTTCTTTTTCATATCAGTTTATAATTAGGAATAAGAGCTCTCACATCTGTGATTAATATGATATTGAGGACTTGTGACTTCTCATCTGAACAGTTGCTGACATCTTTCCTTATGAATATCTATGGTCATGCCACAGAGCAGAAACAAAAGTCAGTGCTCAGGTAATAGACCTGTCTGTCTGTCTGTCTACCTATCTGATCATCTATTGGGCTTCCCTGGTGGCTCAGTGATAAAGAATCTGCCTGCAATGCAGGAGCACAGGAGACATGGGTTCAGTCCCTGGGTTGGGAAGAGCCCTTGGAGGAGGGGCATGGCAACCCACTCCAGTAATCTTGCTGGAGAATCCCATGGACAGAGGAGCCTGGTGGGCTATGGTCCATGGGGTTGCAAAGAGTCAGACATGACTGAAGCAACTTAGCAGGCACTCAGTCATCTATTATCTCTCTGTTGATTGGCAGTCTATTTTCTGTCTCATCTATGTGTCTATCGTGTCTGCCATCTGTTGTCTAGTACCTTGTAACTGTCATCTATCATTGTCACCTATTATCTATCATCTATTTGTCATCTCTCTATATAATCTATCAATCTATCATCTACCTATTATCCCTGTGCCCATCACCTATCTCTATTGTCTATCTACAGACCATCTTTCCTATTTCTCAATCTTTCCATGAACCGAGCTCTTCAACTTTTTATGCTGCAGAGAACTTGGTTCCTTCACCGCTTTGATTATAAGGAGGAAGCAGGTGTGAGAGAAGTTGGTAGGTAGACAAGAGCTGAAGGCTGCACAGCTAGGATTGAAGTCAAGGTCTCCAGGCTCAATCATGCCACTTTTCATCAAGTCAAACAAAATAACATGAGTACTTCTGTTTTTCTGAGACTTGGATTTTCAGTAAACTACATGCAGATAATGAAGGCCCGTAATCCTCTTTCCATATTAAAGACTGTGATTTGGAACGGGGAAGCAATGGTCAACTCTTAGCTGTTCACATCCAGAAATTTTTCAAAAAACGCCAGAAGAACAGTATCCTTTGCTGTTCCAAGCATGTACTTTCATCATCAAATAGCCTGCCTATGTGCTGCTGGTTACACAGAACAATCTCTCTCGCCTCTTTTATTATCTTGAGCTGCTTCTATTATTTTTTAAAGAGGTCAAATGTTATTTAGCAATTTATTCTCTAGGAGACAGTTTCACTATTCTCTTCTTACTGAGTTTTAAAATAATTTTGAAACATTTCTTGTTGCCTATGGATTGAGAGCAACACGCACACCATCTGCTTGGTGACAATGATGGAAACTTTGCACCATTGACCAAAGGACAAAAACGTTTACTCAAGGGACCTGATCGTGTAGATGGGAACAGGTGGCACCCCCTCCAGGCAGTTCCTGTGGCCTCAGACTCTACTGCTGAGACACCCTGACCACTACTTCCTCTGGCCATTCACGGTGGACAGGCCAAAGCTGAGCTCATTCTTGTGGCCAAAAACCCCTGAAATGTGGTGCATGGCCTCTGAGTGTGCGGCCCTCTCACTCACAATCTAACCCAGCGGACAGATGCCAAAGGGAGGACGGGCCCGGATCCTGGGCCAGGGGAGTGAGGCAGGCCTGTCCCCTGAGTTCCGGGCTGGGGATCCATCCCTCTGTCCCAGGGCACTTTTCCTGTCCTCGATCTGTGCTCTCGGCATCATCAGCATCACAGATACAACAAGCAAACTCTCTTCTCTTCCAGTTCAGAGGCTGTTTCGGAGGTGAGTGAGGCCGAGCAGCTTGTGAGTAAGAATCGGCTCTGGGTCTGAGCCCACGCCCTGGGGTGTGCACAGCCTCCTTCCCACCATGGACGTCAAGGGAGGCCCTGAGGAACTGGAGGTTCCCGGAGCAAGCGGCCTCGCAGAGGTCACTGGTCCTCTCTTTTCTCCTAATAACCCGTCCCTTGCCCCACATGGCTGCAGAGTTATCGCACACCTGCCTCCTTTCTTGTTCAATAGAGTAAGTAGGGACTTCACAGGACTCTGGGCTTCCAGCAGGCAGGGCTCACAGATGGGGTGCCTCCCCCAAGTAGAGGGGCTCCAGGGAAGGAACAGAGAAGAACCAGCAGGGCTGGTCTGAGCGTCCACCGCACATAGCAGCACCCCTCCCCCCCTGAGCACCCCCCGCTGCCTGGGAGCAGGGCAGGAGCTGGGAAAATGGGTGGAGGGCACCAGGCTCCAGGCAGAATAAAGCTTGCCTTCCTTCCCCTCCTCCAGGATTCTCCTTCTGCTTTCATGGTAATTTCTGAGAGCTCTCAGTCCCACTCAGTAGTTTGAGGTGACACACCCTAGACCTTGGGTCACAGGGGTCGTCCTAGAAAAGACACGGCGCGGACCTGCTCTCCATCACAATGGGAGGTACCCTGGGATCTCAGGGATTCTGGGGAGCCCCTACTCTACTGGGTGTGTGTGTTGCCTGTGTTCTCCACCAGGCCGGGCCGGAATGCCAAGCACAGAGCTGTGTCAGGCTGGTGTCAGGCGGCCCTGTCCCTCCCAGCACCCACAGGGCTCAGCCAGGCTTCCCTCCCCTCCCCACTGCCCCCTCTCCGAGGAGGCCTCGCCTTCCATCTCTGCACCATGTCTCCCAGGGGATGGAAGAAGGAGAAGCCATCGCTGGTTCCCCATCCTTAACGCTTCACACCTGTTTCCGTATTCCACCCTCAGTGTGACACAAAGCTGGTTCTACAGACAACAGCGTAAGGCTCGTGCCAACCAAGCAGGTCCTGGAAGACTGGCTGACTTTGAGTCCACGGGCGGAGCTGCCTGACAGAAGGCATGGTCCCCAGCCCCTTGCCCCAGGAGGTCCAGGCCTCACTGCTCTTGGTTCTCTCAGGTGTGCGTTCTGCGCTCAGGCAGGCATTTCATTTCCGCCTCCCCGGAAGCTGCTGGCCACGGCCCAGAGATGGGGCAGGGGTGGGGGCCCGCAGGTCGCCTGGACGGGCTGGGCCAGGCCCTCCACCCAGGGATTTCTCTCACGGTCCTTGGGGACATCTAGAAAACACACAGTTATGAGGAAGGTAGCACATGGCACTCACCACCCACCAGCAACCTCTGATCCATGACGCAGGGGCTTTTCCTTTCCAGGTTATGGTCGCTTGTGTACACTGCATATCTAACGTGATCTGGTTCATACCACACTGTGAGGACTATCCTGTTTTTCATTTGAGGGGAGGAAAAAGTGCCTTTTCCTACTAGTCTCCTGGGTTCCGTGAACTGAACTGGCACAAGACAGACTGGCAGGAGAAAACCACATTCATTTAGTGTAAGTTTTATTGATATAAGTGTTTTTTGGCATGCATGGGCGGGGGAGCTTCACGGGAAAGAAATAAAAACCCAAAGAAGTGGTTGGTCTCAGAGACTTCTATACTCTTAACAAAGGGCAATAAGTGGTGGGAAGTGGGGTGGGCTTCCAGGGGCAGGACATTGTGAGCAGGTAAACATAGGGGGAAATGCAGACAGTGTGAGCCAGTGTAGTAAGTCTTGTTTGTGAGGATGCGTCTCAGTGCCAACTTTGTCTTCTTCTCAGTCAGCCCACCCCCCACCAAGAGCAGGAACCTATGGCATCTCATGTTCAGAAACTCTGCCTTGAGTCAGAGGATGGAGGCTCTTGGAAAGCTGTCTTCTGCACCCACTGACTCACAACCACCTTCAGCTCACAACGGCACACGTGCCAGAGCAGCATGTCCCAGGGCCATCTCCACACTCCCTTCACATCCCAGACGTGGGCGGGTCCACATGGAGAACCCAGACTGAGACGAACGATGTGTGCCGTTGAGGGCAAGCATAACCTTTCTGGTCTCAGTTCACTTGATCCTGGAATCAAGGCAGAAGCTGTAATAATACAGTTGACCCTGGAACAACGTAGATGTGAACCATGGGGTCCACTTACACAGGGCCTTTTTCAATAAAAAAGCACTAAGACCACACGACCCAAGGTTGGTTGAATCCAGGGATTGGAACCAAGGATTCAGTGGTCTGACTATAAGGAGAGGTGGGCTTCCATGGCTCAGGGTCCGTGTTCTTCCAGGGTCACTGGCAGGGCTCCAGCCTTCCTGGCCCCATAGGAACCACTCTATCTCCTCAGCCTCCTTAGGGGGTGAGAGTCCTGTCTGTATGCCAGGTGACACATGGGTGCCTTTCAGGCTACAAGGTAATCTGGGAGAGCAGCCTGTCCCTTTGTCTAGTTTGCCATCCAAATCTGAACAATCAGACAGGAGTCTCTCATGAAGGCAGAGAATAAACTCAGAAAGGCAAAACCATGGGTTCAAAATGCACTATTTTTAAACAAAGGATAAACTCACAGGGCCCACAGGAAAGGTCAGATCTACTGAGCCAGCCCAGTATCTGTTCAACTGCACTGAATGAAAGATGATTTGGCCAAGGGACCGGGGAGAGACCTTTTATTTGATCTGATTTTGTACAAACATTTCTGCACTTGGAGCGAGAGGGATGGTTTCAGAGCCATATCACAACCATCATGCGCGTCTGCTCCAAATGTCGTACTTGGACCCTGACTTACGTTCACAGCGATAACCAGGACTTAGTCTGTATTGGAGGCACACAGCTGTGGGCACATGTCTGAAGGTCTGCTTAGGTGGCAGTTTTGACTGTTCCCACCAAGGTTTGCAAATAGAGAAGACGTGGATCAAGGCTCTGCAGTGGAGCGTTATTAGAACCTGCTGGGACAGTTGGTGGTTTTTTTTTTTAAAATAAAGACTTCTATTCTTTATTTTTTATTTTTTTTTAAAGAATCAAGTATTTATTATGTATTTTAATTGAAATTATTTACAATATATTTTCCTTTTAATAGAAATTAAATACAAGAAAATGCATAAAGGACAGAGATTGAGAAGAAGACACTTGAAACAAATATGACAGTGAGGGATTTCTTTTTTTTTTTTTAATTTAATTTAATTTTTTAACTTTACAATATTGTATTGGTTTTGCCATATATCAAAATGAATCCGCCACAGGTATACATGTGTTCCCCATCCTGAACCCACCTCCCACCTGCCTCCCCATACCATCCCTCTGGGTCGTCCCAGTGCACCAGCCCCAAGCATCCAGTATCGTGCATCGAACCTGGACTGGCGACTCGTTTCATATATGGTATTATACATGTTTCAATGCCATTGTCCCAAATCATCCCACCCTCTCCCTCTCCCACAGAGTCCGATAACCCTGTATACGAGACAGCAAAAGAGACACTGATGTATAGAACAGTCTTTTGGACTCAGTTGGTGGTTTTAAACAGACATCATCTTCAGAAGGAAGGCTGGTACATCAGCAAGGCAGCCAGAGGCTTGCAGAGAGCCTCAGGGTGCACAGAGAGCCCAAGACGAAGCCCAAGCAGCCTGGTCTCCACTGAGCTGCCATCCCTGCACCCAGGTGTCCTCAGCTGTGGTTCAGGGTCAGCATCGTGATGGGGGCTTTGGTTCTTCTCACCCACAAGCAGTGGGCTCTCAGGTTCAGCCGGGAGTGGAAAACTGGCCTCTGGAGATCCTCAGGCCAGCACAGCTGGGTAAGACGATTAGCCTTTCAACAGCAGGACACAGAATACTGCACTCATCGTAGGATGGTTTTTATTTATCTGGCATTTCAGGGGCCTATTCACTAGGAGACACTGGGTGTGCTTTCAGCAAAGACAGCTACATAGGACACTGAAATAGACGCAGGCACTGAGCAATGTTCTCTTAGAGGTTGCCTACTTGCCAGTTACAAAAATAATTTTGACAAGTTTAAAATGGGCCTTATTCCCAGAATCCCAGCTTTTTCTATTTACAGCAGTTAATACTTGACCTGGATTCCCAATGAGGGTTAATATTCACAACTTCATTATTTGGCAAAATGCTATTAGGCTGCCATTGCATGTTCACACGACAGGAGAGTTTGATGAGGTGGCTCCTTTCTGGATGAGGAAGTGCGTTCTTATTTTCTGATTAGAACGTGGAAAATTCTAAACGTCTCTCATTCAAAGACCACTTCCTCCCTGAGATTTTAAGTCACTGGGATTTAACTGTCAAGGTCTGGCTGCAGCCTGACACTGGATTTGTTCTCAAAACCATTTCTTATGTGGCCACTTGGTGCAGCCTGGTTAAGAAATTTAAACACTACTCACTGAGCGAGCCTCTGGAGAGAAATGTCTCATTTTAATGAGCCCCTCGGGAGATGAGAGCCGCTTGCTGCCTGACGGGGATTTTGTGTTATGCTTCGTGCTAAAAATAGCACACAGCACACTGGCTACCATCAATGTTAGTGCAATCACGGTGATCACAGTGTGATCCCTTGAAAATGGCAAAGTTTCATTAGGTGAAAGTAAAACTCATATTTCCTTTAAACATTCCCTTCTGTGCACACAGGAGCAAGAATAACCCTGCTGACTAGGAGTCAGAGCTCCTCTGGCTGGCTCGTGCCGTGGCTTCTTCCTTGTTACCTCCGGCAGTTCCATTTACTAAGTGCAACCTGGGAGAGAAAGGGGCTGGTCGAAAGTGAAAGTCGCTCAGTCGTGTCCGACTCTTTGTGACCCCATAGACTGTACAGTCCATGGAATTCTCCAGACCAGAATACTGGAATGGGTAGCTTTTCCCTTCTCCAGGGGATCTTCCCAACCCAGGGATCGAACCCAGGTCTCCCACATTGCAGGCAGATTCTTTACTAGCTGAGCCACAAGGGAAACCCAAGAACACTGGAGTGGGTAGCCTATCCTTCTCCAGCGGATCTTCATGACCCAGGAATTGAATCGGGGTCTCTTGTATTGCAGGCAGATTTTTTACCAACTGAGCTATCAGGGAAGCCTAGCCTGGAGAAGCAAGTGACTGAGCAACTGAACTGAACTGAACTGATGGGTGACATGGAGTGTCTTATTTGCATAAAAGCAGAGACTTTTCAAGGGGTGCGCTGTGAAATGTTGCCATTCCATCCATGAGGATTGACATGCCAAGCCCCCATGGGCCATGGTGAACGATAAGCAAACCCATCTGTAAACCCATCAGATTGCACTCAAAGAGTGAAGGAACAGGATGCACCAGGCTACAGCCCAAGGTCTGAGGTGGTCGGGGGGCTGTCATTTACACAAGCAGAGCAGATTTTTTCATGTGGCAGTGCTTCTACGTGCTAGTGACCCTTCATACTGCTGAAACAGAGCAGGACTCTACGGTGTTTGCCTGCCCACCCCTCTGTGACCTCACCCTGCCTTTGTCTGTGGACAAACTTTAGCCAAAGAATAAGTTTAATCAGAGAAGTGACAAGATGCAGAAAGAAAGGAAAACAGTCAAAGGAGACTGAATAATAATTAAGCACAATAAAGGACCTTTAGTTTCTATTCAAGGGCTATAGATAATAGTCTTGAGCCACATTCTGTGAGCTGTCTTATAGCCACTGAAACCCCCACCAGGCAGAAGGAGTTAACTACACAGTGACTGGACTGCAATCACAATACGAGCTGCCACAGTTCCGAGAATTTGCCTCAAAGAAATGGAAACAAACTGATCCTGGAACTGAAGACTGACTGTACATAGAGCAATCACGATGACACTGGTCAGACCACTGATGACCAACTTCAAATTGACTGTCTGAGCAGACTGTGCTGTTTCTGTATGGAGCCCCCTCCCTCTGTCTAAAAGCTCTTGCTCATTGACTGTTGGTCGGGTGGGTAGAGGGTGTCAGCCTTTGGACAGGCAGGTTGCCGGCATTCAAAATAGAGTGAACTTTCCAATCCACCAACCTGGCCTCTTACCGGCCTTTGAATGGCAAGCAGCCCCTTTGGGTGACAACCACTAATGATTTTGCAGCATAAGAAGAGATACAGAGCCTTCCTGGCATGTGAACTATCCTGTAAATCAGACGATTCCTTGTCGCGGTTCTTTGTTGCCACGTATCACACAAGTTTCATTGATGACTGGAAGAAGCAGAAGTGCTTCTGGCACTTGTGGGTGAATCAGGGCCGGCTGTGGCACCCTTTGCAATGTTTCCGAGAAGGCTTCTTGGCTATCTTGCAGGCGCAACTGTTTGCGAGCATCTGGGGACAGGCTGCAGAAAGGAAGGGAGAAAGAAAGCACATGCTAGAAAGGACCACTTTGTGCAAAAGTGAACACTTGGTAAGAGGCCAAAATTAGTCAGAGGGCTTACTCTCCTATGACTGGCATCTCCTGCTTGACTGCTCATGACTTTCGTAAAAGGGTTGAGAGCCTGTATCCTTCCATTGTTTTAATATTGTAACGGAAGAATGCCATTTGCACTTCTCCTCTCTTCACATTAACATCTTAAGTATTAGACAATAGGATGAAAGGGAATGAAAGACTTTTGAATTATTAATGGATGCTTTTAGCTTAATGTGTATATGATATCTGAAGAATAGTTATGAGGATAGTATTTGCTTGTAATAAATTCCCACTTAAAAGAATTATTGTTAAAACAGGCATGAGATACAACTCAAATAATATTATTGTAAAAAACTTATAAAATAAAACATTCCTTAAGTCTCAACTCTGTTACATGTCGATCACCCAACCCACCCTCCTTCTTCTCTCCTCTCTTGTACAAGGAAGAAAAACCCCAGGGTTGGAGACGAATCTGATCGTTATGGCAAGTTAAATTCAAGCTATCTAAAGCTGATAAAAGCTTTTCTTTGATATAAAGCTTCTATAAAGTCTTTTGCTTCTAGTTGGCCTTGGGGGGTGATCTCAGTGTGGTAAGATTCTTTGGCGCTTCACTGATTAAATCTCTTTTGTCAGGGTCCTTCAACCTAAACAAAATTTTGCCTCACACCGTCTTTCTGCAGTGTCTGTGTTTATCTGCAGTGTTTCTCAGGCACACCTGCGTTATCTCCCTCCATTTGCAGACACCTGAAGGCTCTTCATTTTTACTAATGCATAAAGAAGATGCGACTCTCCACAGATAAGTACACAAAGAAATACATTCTTTTGCATCCTTCACACTCTTATTTTTAAGAATGTATTTTCTCGGTTCTCTTTGGAATTGGCCTTTTACTAAAACATTTAGGAGAACACTTTTGCATCAACTCTCCCATGAAAACACTTGGTTTTACAGCAGGCCTTTTATTTCCAATGAATACAAAGGACAAAACTGCCCTAGTGAATAAATTACATGGGTGAGTCAATGATTGCTGCAAAATCTGTCACATTGCTTCACTTGCTCTATGAATTCTCTAAGGGCTTCCCTAGTGGCTTAAAGGTAAAGAATCTGCCTGCTAATGCTGGAAATGCAGGTTCAATTCCTGGGTTGGGAAGATGCCCTGGAGAAGGAAATGGCAACCCACTCCAGTATTCTTGCCTGGTAAATCCCATTGACAGAGAAGCCTGGTGGGCGATAGTCCATGGAGTCTCCAAAGACTTAGACATGGCTTAGCAACCAAACAACTACGGTGAACCTCTAAACACAAAGCTATACCAGGGAAGACAGTATTAATAATATGCACAGTATTCTATCTCTGTACAGTGCCTGATCTTTGCAGTTCTCCTTTTGTTTGTTCTTAGTTCAGTTTGGTTTTACAACCAGTTAACATGGTTTAGGGCTTTGTTAATCCTGATTCACAGGAGAGGGAAGTGAAGTCCAAGGAGAAGCTACCCAAGGTCACAGCCTGAGTCCACAGTGGGGCCAGGCTGGACAGTGGCTGGTGGGGCATCCTCACTTTGTCTTCTTAGAGTGATGCCGAAAACTCAGCCTCTTTGCAGCGTGCTGAATCAAAGGTCGGAGACAGAGGTGGGTGAAGTAGAAAAGAAAGCTTTAATGCTTTGCCAGGCAAAGGGGGCCACAGCGAGTTCCTGCCCCCCAAAACTATGCGTCCCCACGCAGGAGGATATGGTGAGAAATTTTATAGCCAGGGTTCAAGTGGAGGGGGTGGCTGACAAGATCAGGGGGTGTGCAGGGCCTGCGTTCCTCTCATCTAGTCTCAGGTCACCTTCTTCACGAGCTTCTCTAGTTCTTTTAATTTTGCCTTAGGTGTTTTCTTGGCTGTTGTTCAGTCGCGAAGTCATGTCCGACTCTTTGTTTCCTGTTCTTCATTATCTCCCAGAGCTTGCTCAAACTCACATCCTTTGAGTCAGTGATGCCATCCAACCATCTCATCCTCAGTCTCCCCTTTCTCTTCTTGCCCTCGATCTTTCTCAGCATCATGGTCTTTTCCAATGAGTTGGCTCTTTGCATCAGATAGCCAGAATATTGGAGCTTCAGCAGTGAATTTTCAGGGTTGATGTTTCTTGAACCCCATGAACAGTATGAAAAAGCAGTGGTTTTCTAGACTGCTCCTCTTTTGATTAGCAACTGTTGGAATCAGCCTTTTGGAACTTGGGAAAGGTCACAGAGGCTGGAGCCTGTGCCCTACGAACAAGAAATGGGGGGCAGAAATGCTTCCACATCCAGGAGCCCCACAGGACCCTGCTTGGTTCCAAGGAGACAGTTTTGTTTTTTCTTTCCCAATCCTCATGCTTGTTAGTCTTAGACCTTCCTCGGCAGGCGGATACCTCTGAGATACTGGGGAGATGAGTGGAGAGCATTGTTCTTGTCTGGCTCCTGATCTGGAAGGGGCAGATTTCAACATTTAACAACATGTAGGATTTTGTTCTTTGTTCTGTCTCACTTCGTTTTGTTCTGCCTCCCGTCAAATTTAGGACATTCCCTTTTCCTCCAGGTACACGAGTTGATTCTGTGTGTCAGGTGGGGTTTGTCTCAGATTCACTCTTCTGAGACAGCGGACTCTTCTGATACCAGCACCTTGTGGTCATGTCTGTCCTGTTGAAGCCCCCTACTTTGTAAGTCTCCAAACTTTAAGAGCCCATGGAGTTTTATTTCTGCTTGGCTGAGCTGGTGCCTGCAGGGCAAGAGCAGTCAGTGCCTGGCTAGACCCTCCGGTTACAGGCTTATTGTCCATCCTGATAATTACTTACCCTGTCAGTTGGTCAATAAGCTTCTTTAGAGTTGAATCGTTATTTTCTCACTTGCAAAAGGGAAGATGATCTAAATATGCTGAAGGGTCTTATTTCTGGAAACAGAAATTTCTCTGCTTAGCTTCCAACATGTAGCTTTTCTTTCCTATCCTCTCTAAAAGAAAATTTGTGAGTTTATATCTTTCAAAGAATCTTTTTTTCCCATATTTTATAGTGGGAGTTCAAAAAAGGGCCAAAATGAATGTGTGTTATCCACTCCCTTTCTAGAAAAGTCCTGCCCACATTTTTCCGCTGTACCACAGTGTTCTTCCCTGGCCAAGGAAAACCTATGGGACTCCAAAAATAATATGGGGGTGGGGGTGGGGGAAGTCCACTGAACTGAAATCTGGAAAGAAACATTTTTTGGTAAGAAGAAATTAGCCGGGGAAATTTCCCCAGGTATGTTTAACTACATGTTACCACTTTTCAAGAAAAACAAAATAAAGCAATGTTTATGGATTTTAAAGAAACATACTCAGAGGTGTAACTGAAAAGTGGTTGCTTCCCTCAGGATAATCCCTTAGGAAAGAGGCATATTTCCCAAATGAGGCAGCCTGGGTTACACAACGTATTTTTGGACTTACTTTTTTTCTTTCCTTCTTCCTTCTTCTCTTTTCTTCCCCTTTCTTTGTCTCTCTCTCTTTCTCTTAGAGTTTAATTTAAAAAAAATTAACCTTAGCAGTACATCCTATGAAAGTGACATTGATTTTCACAACACAGCCAAAAGTTAGATTCAGTCAGGTACAGGGAATAAGAAATATCCAGTTGGCATGTCAACGTTTTGGATAATGGCGTGTATATGCCTGTGCGAATGCAGGGACTTGACTCTAAAGGATGGAAATTATTAGGAAATGCTTTCTTACATGACTGAAGGCAATTCTGAGAGGAGGCTCCCGCAGACACCCGGAAGACATCTGGGAACCCAGTGGAGACAAGGGCTTCGTCCTCAGAGGTGACTGTCGCTGCCCTCAGGGCTTGGCCAGGCTCCCTCAGGGAGAAAGGTCCCTGGGACATGTGGCCCTGTGCCCACCCTGCTGCTCTGAGCACTCTCAACTCAGCTCTAATGGCTTCCTGGATGTCCTGGCAGCTTCCTATCCCTTCAGAGGGCTTCTTTTTCTTCTGTGCTGCTCTGTCTCACACACAGCTGTCTGATAATGAAAACAAACACGATGGTCTGGATGCATGGACGCCTGCTCTGCTGAGGGCACCAGCCTCCTGGGGGCATCAGGTCATTGTCTGGAGATGGACCTCAGTCATTAGCACATCGCCAGATCCATGTGTGTTTCTAAAGCTACGTTGGCCGGTCAATAAAAGTTAAAAATAATCAAAATCTTTTCACCTTGCTTATAGTTTCCTTCATTGTACAAAAGCTTTTAAGTTTAATTAGGTCCCATTTGTTTATTTTTGCTTTTTTTCCATTACTCTGGGAGGTGGGTCATAGAGGATCCTGTTGTGATTT
The DNA here is from genome assembly GCF_032452875.1 of Bos javanicus. NCBI lineage: Eukaryota > Metazoa > Chordata > Mammalia > Artiodactyla > Bovidae > Bos > Bos javanicus. The sequence continues at coordinate 45,052,562 of NC_083880.1, read as the reverse complement.
ATGTCAGAGTGTTTTGCCTATGCTTTCCTCTAGGAGTTTTATAGTTTCTGGTCTTACATTTAGATCTTTAATCCATTTTGAGTTTATTTTTGTGTATGGTGTTAGACAGTGTTCTAGTTTCATTCTTTTACAAGTGGTTGACCAGTTTTCCCAGCACCACTTGTTAAAGAGATTGTCTTTTCTCTATTGTATATTCTTGCCTCCTTTGTCAAAGATAAGGTGTCCATAGGTGCGTGGATTTATCTCTGGGCTTTATACTTTGTTCCATTGACCTATATTTTTGTCTTTGTGCCAGGACCATACTGTCTTAATGACTGTAGCTTTGTAGTATAGTCAACCAAAAAATGGGCCAAAGAACTAAACAGACATTTCTCCAAAGAAGACACACAGATGGCTAACAAACACATGGAAAGGTTCTCAACATTACCATTATCAGAGAAATGCAAATTAAAACCACAATGAGGTACCATTTCACACCAGTCAGAATGGCTGCTATCAAAAAGTCTACAAACAATAAATGCTGGAGAGGGTGTGGAGAAAAGAGAACCCTCTTACACTGTTGGTGGGAATGCAGAAACCAACACAGTACAGCTACCATGGAGAACAGTGTGGAGAGTCCTTAAAAAACTGGAAATAGAACTTCCATACAACCCAGCAATCCCACTGCTGGGCATACACACTGAGGAAACCAGAATTGAAAGAGACACGTGCACCCCAAAGTTCATCACGGCACTGTTTACAATAGCTAGGACATGGAAGCAACCTAGATGTCCATCAGCAGATGAATGGATAAGAAAGCTGTAGTACATATACACAATGGAATATTACTCAGCTATTAAAAAGAATGCATTTGAATCAGTTCTAATGAGGTGGATAAAACTGGAGCCTATTGTATAAAGTGAAGTAAGTCAGAAAGAAAAACACCAATATAGTATATTAATGCATATATATGGAATTTAGAAAGATAGTAACAATGACCCTATATAAAAGACAGCAAGAGACACAGATGTAAAGAACAGACTTTTGGACTTTGTGGGAGAAGGCTAGAGTGGGATGATTTGAGAGAATAGCATTAAAATATGTATATTACCATATGTAAAACAGATCACCAGTCCAGGTTCAGTGCATGAGACAGGTGCACTGGGATGATCCTGAGGGATGGGATGGGGAGGGAGGGAGGTTCAGGATGGGGGGACACATGTATACCCATGACTAATTTATGTCAATGTGTGGCAAAAACCACCACAATATTGTAAAGCCTCCAATTAAAATAAATAAATTAAAAAAAAGTAGCCTCATAGTGGCCCCCACACACACAAAAATAAATAAATAATAAAAATAATCAGAATCTCCACACAGATGCTTATTTCTTGGACACTAATTTTCACTAGCTCCTATATTTAATGTCATAGGAGATATTATACATCTCTCAAAGATGAGAAAAAATGAGGAATAACTGGAAAAAGAGATGTACTTTAATTTTAGAGCAAAAGGATATAAATAAAGCCATGGAAAAATTACTTGTAGGAAAAAAAGTTTCAGTATCACACCTTTTACAAAAACTGAGTGAAAATATATCATAGATTTAAATGTAAAACGTAAGACTACATAATGTTTAGAAACCAACACAGGAACAAATCTTCAGGACCTAGGATTTGGTGAAGAGTTCTGAGATATCACACCAATAACACAACCCATAAAAGAAAAACTTGATAAATTGGACATCAAGTGAAAAACTTTCACTCCATGAAAAGCCTAAAGACTCTGTTCAGAGAAAGATCCAGTTAACAAGCTACAGATGGGAGAAAATATCTGCAAACCATATATCTGATCAAAGACTAGTATCTAAATTATGTATCTAGTATCTAGATTATTAAAAATTCTTAAACTCAACATTAAAAAAAGCTCAATTAGAAAATGGGCATGGATGCTTGGGGCTGGTGCACTGGGACGACCCAGAGGGATGGTATGGGGAGTGAGGAGGGAGGAGGGTTCAGGATGGGGAACACAGGTATACCTGTGGCAGATTCATTTTGATATATGGCAAAACCAATACAATATTGTAAAGTTAAAAAATAAAATTAAAAAAATTTAAAAAAAATAGTAAATTAAACTCCAGCCATAACACATCAGAAAAAAAAAAAAAAGAAAATGGGCAAAAGACAGTAAGGGGCATTTCACTGAAAAGGGTATGCGATGGCAAAAAAGCACATGGAAAAATGTTCAACATCACCAGCTATTAGGGAGATGCTGGTTTAGGAACCATACGGGTGGACTTCCTTCGTGGTCCAGTGGTTGAGAATCTGCCTGCCAATGTGCAGGACATTGGTTCCATTGCTGACCCAGGAGAACTCCACATGCCATGGGGCAGCTAAGCCAAGGGCCACAAGTACTGACCCACGCACCCTAGAATCTGTGCTCCCCAAGAGAAGCCACCACAAGGAGAAGGCTGCACACTGCAACTAGAAAAAGCCTGCGCAGCCAAAAATAAATAAATAGATGATTAACTAGGGGAAAAAAAATAGGTTGCATTACACACCTATTATATCAGCTAAATAGCATCAACATGAAATGTAGCAACTTGACTTCTAACAGAATGTCCCTCAGCAGACGGATTGTTCAACAGACTGTGGCATGTCCATACCATGGACTATTACTCAGCTAAAAAGCAAACTGTGGATAGCCGCAACAGGGATGCATCTCAGGGTCACTGTGTTGAGTACAAGAAGCCGATCTTAACAGGTCACTGATCTGCACTGCCACTAATATAACATCACGAAAATGACCAAATGAGAGAAATGCAAGCAGATGTTGGTTGTGGGGGGCTCGGGGTGGTGGGATGGACAAGGGACTGACACGTTTGACTATGAAGAGGTGTGCGCTACTTTTCTAGGGAGTTGATAACAAATGATCACAAACTAAGTGGCTTAATAGAAACTTGTTCTTTTGCAGTTCTGGAGTCTAGGAGTCCAACACAGTGGGAGAATTTGGCTCCTTCTCTGTCTCTTCTAGCTCCTGGAGCTGCTGCTGATGGCTGTCTTTCCTTGGTTCGTGGTGCCTCATTCCATCTTCATGCAGTCTTCTCAGCGGTGTGTGTAAGTCTTCCTGTTCTCTTCTTATAAGGATGCCAGTCATGGGGTTTGGGGCTAATTCAGAATACTTCATCTCCTCTTGATTACATCTGCAAAGACCCTGTTATCAAATAAGGTCATGTTCACAGGTACTGGGGGGCAGACTTGAACACCTCATTTTGGAGGACATGAATCAACAGGGCAGCACCACTGAAGTGGTGGTGGAATACCCTGTGTATCCATTACCGCCGTGGTTACACTAATATGCACAAATGACTAAGTGACACAAAGTTAGGCACGGGCATTGTATCTGCATCAGTTTCCTGGCTTTGAACTTGTACATAATTATGTAAGGGGCAACCCTGAGAGGAAATTAGGTGGAGGATCCAGAGGACCTTCCTGCTTATCTTTGCAACTTCCTATGAATCTACAACTTTTCAAAATAAGAATTTAAACAAGTCAACATGACAAAACTACACATGTATGCTTATAGCAGCTTTATTTGTAATTGCCCCAAACCTGGAGGCAGCCAAGACATCCTTCAGTAGGCGGGTGGATAAATACTGTGGTATATCCAGATGTTAGAATACTATTCAGCACTAAAAAGACATGAGCAATCCGCTGTGAAAAGACATAGAGGAAACATAAGTACCTATTACTAAGTGAAAGAAGCCAATTTGTAAAGATTATATCCTGTATATTTCCAGCTCTATGACTTTCTGGAAAAGGCAAAACTGTGGAGACAGTAAAAAGCTCAAAGTTTGCCAGGGGCTTGGGGAAGACATAGGGATGAAGAGGCAGAGGGGTCAGTGAGCATATTCTGTACCATACTGTGTTGATGGATGCAGCAGTTATCTATTTGTCCAAACCCACAGAACGTACAACATCAAGGGTAACCCCACTGTAAACCACAGACTTCATGACGATGATGCGCCAGTGCAGGTTCGTCAGTTGTAACAAAGGCAGCATCGGCTGGGCGATGTTGATGGTGGGGAGGTTGTGGGCATGTGCGGTGAGGGTGTACGTGGGAAATCTCAGAACACCCCTTTCGAGTTTGCTGTCAGTATAAAACTGCCTTAAAAATAAAGTATTCGGTTTTTAAAAAGTAAACAAAAACCATCTCTCTTCTACCTCTCCTCTCTTCCTGCACCCACTGGCTGAATTAGGTTTACATAGCCTTTGCTGTGTGGGAGACACACTCATGCACACACACCCCATGTACAAACTCAACACCCCACGTCTGTGTTATCTGAGGGCTGACTTGAGTTCTGGGTATCTGGGTTTCTCTGTAGAAGATGACAGCTCCTTCGGTTGGAAAAACACACAGCAGGTGAGGAAATGGTGAACACTGGCTGGAGGAAAATTCCAAACTGCTTCACAAAAGTAGAGCATTTTCATGGTTTTCCACTTGCCTATCATGTACTTGATTTCTTTCAACATCTGGCCAGTGGGTGGACCTAGCAAGAACAGAACACTGAGATGTGCCCTTGACTGAGAACCACTAGGATTCTCCTGGCTCTGTCAGAGGGAAAAATCTAAGGTTCCTGCTATTTTTGGTGACCCTGAAAGTCATTCTTAAAATCCGGTTTCCCTCTAAAGCCACTAGCTATTTGGATCTGAAAAAAAGGCAGGTCAGTGTGCTCACAATATGTTATTGGGTTGGTTTATTTCCAGCAGTTACATTCTTTTGGAATGAACTGGAGCCACTGATTCAATCTAGAAGGAAAATGACAACCAGCAGACTTATATTCCAACTTTTTCCCTCATGTGACGAGGCAGTCACTTTCAATGTGAACCTAATGAAGACTCTTTCGAAGCCTCATCACGTGGAAATTGAAGACATGGTTTCAGCCATAAATGTATAATAGCTTTACTGAGAGAGACGCTGAAATTTCTGGCTGCCTCTTCCCTGGTTTTGGATGGCACGGAAGGCCATGTGCTTATTTCCTGTCTCATTACCGATCAATAAGCAATATGGCAAATACCTTATTCTTTATTAGTGTCATACAAATAAAGGGTTGGAGCCTCAATGGGCGTTTTTCCTGAGCTCTGATGATCTGATAGTGCAGCCAGACTCACCATGTGGAAAATGGGACAGTTTATGAAGTTCATACATTTTCAAAACTGCTCCCACAATGCCGCTTTCATTTTGTACTAGGACTGAAATGATGGCTTCTTTCTATTCCAGAAAACTTCAGCATTGCCTCAAGTGAACAGGAAACGCTTACATTTCAAGGCCACTGACTGCAGCCCATCTACACGTCATGAGGGAACACGCGCCAGCTCCCTTTTCGGTCAAGGAAACAGTGATGGAGCAGCATCTCCTCACCCTGTCTCTCTGTCAGTCTTCCTGTTCTACAGATCAGCTGGCCTGGCTTCTGCAGCAGGATGAAAAGGTGCCCTGGGAGATGTCCCAGGGAGCTAGTGAATACCAATATTCTTTCCCTCTCTGTATGTAAAATCCCCTTTTTAGTGGACAGACCTATTAGTTGATGGAAGTATTGACATTTTTATGGGATTGCTTTTGGAAAAGGCTAACACGTAATTCTAAATTCAACATATGGTCGTGGTCAAACTGTGCTCCTACTGTGTAACATGCTTGAACAGTAACCCGTGCATTCTTTTGGCCAGCACAGACAGAAGCTCGATTAATTTCACCAGTGCCCTTAATCTCCTTCCCTGGCTCCTAGCCCATGCTGCAAGGGCTGATAAATCTCACATGCCCTGAAGATTATTACAGTTCCTAATAGTCTCATGACATTGGAAAGAAGTGAGGCTCAATGGCACAAAATGCATCCAACAAATGAAATCACATAAATAATTTAGGTTTCACAATCTAATTTTTATAGGGCACTTTTTTTTTGTTGCTATTGTTTATGGAGCATAATAAGGATAGTTGGCTTAGCCTGCAGTAAAGGAAAAGGCAACATTCTACAGAAAAACTTCATTGCTGTTGCTGTCTTTCACTGTTGGCAATTCTCAACCACCCAATTCCAGCCTAAGGTCACACACATGTTCATAAGTAATACCATCAGAGAGGCAAACACTCACACACACACACACACACACACACTCAGATACACAAACACAGACACACACATCTGCTCTCCATTTATTGCAAGAGGAGCGAATTTGCTCCTTTTTCTTTTTAGAAATATTTTCCTTTCATGCTGCTGTTGCTGCTAAGTCACTTTAGTCGTGTCCAACTCTTGTGTGACCCCATAGATGGCAGCCAGTGTAGGGCAAATCTTATGCACCTTTGTCTGTTTTGAAATAACTTGTGCTGACTTGTGATCATCAGGAAACATTTTTTAAGACTCCTCTGGCTCTTAACACGTGGACTGAGCTGCTTCTACGTGCCAAGGCTTCTGCTATGTGTTACAATGGGTGTTGAGAAATCACGATGCTCGTCCTGGTCCTCAAGGAGTCAGCCCTTCATGAACATGAGAGCATTTAGGTGGAAAACACAAAAGCTTCCAAATAACACCAGAGCTGATGCAAGAAAGCACAGGATTGACAAAGTGATACAGAAGAGTCTATTTGACACCAGAGGGGTAGAGCTTGGGCTAGGGTTTTGCTTTAGAGTAGCTTTCAATTAGTTCAAATAAAAATATTTGTGGTGAGCAACATGTAAAATTTCACACTGCATTTAGAGTGCAATTAGTGGACACACTATACTTAAAGGTGTGTACACAAATCTGCTGTGTGGCCACTACTGCTCACATTTGAGCTGATTGGAGGCCAGTCTGAAAACTAAAGCAGATGTTGAGGCTTCGTCCTGTTCACAGAGAGCTCAAACATCTTCTGACGCCACGTGCAGCGCTGACACTGGGTACGATCGCGGGGAATCAGCACCCTCCCTCCCCGCAGGCCCAGTGAGCTCCAATCTGTTCTAAGGATGGGAGATGGGAGAGAAGGGACAGAAGGACACGTCCACTCACTGGACACCTGCTCTTGTCCACCAGGCCAAACACCTACAGACATGTGTCTCTCACACACACATAAGGACTGAGCAAGAGTGTCCCACCCTCATTGGCAAGTGGGGGTCCTGTGGGCATCACTCTCGAGTCTGTGTTTGGTGGACAGTGGGGGGCTGGGCTGGAAGGCCCAAGGAGGTCCCCTTTCTAGGCTGGGCTCGGGGCTCCTGGGTTCCCCCCAACTGGACTGCTGTCTCCAGGAGATCAGCAGGCTTCTTGCCACAGTGCACAGGGCTCCCAGAGAGTGAATATCAATCGCCTGGGAGCTTACCCCCCAAGTCATAGCATCACTTCCACCACATCATGTTGTCAAACCAAGTAGCAAGGTGATTTGGGGGGAAGGAAAACAGACCCTACCCTGGAGGGAGGCGGGGGTCTCTGCAGACATACGCACATCCACCTCCACGCACCACCCCCTCTTCCATCACAGGCCTTGTTCAGAGGAAGGAGCTTCATTATTATTTTTTATGTTGTTTTTTTTTTAGATGAGAAGACTGAAGGTTACAGATACAAAGAGATTATTTAACTTCTTGGAGTCCTCTAAACATTCTTGAGAGTTTTTGCTAAGAGTAAGGGGCTTAGCATGAGACACGCTGGCAATTAAATGCTTCTGTGATTTACTGTCTGGGAAACGAAGGGCGATTTATTTATGGTGCCTGTAGAATAGGAATAATAATACCTATCTCACACGGCTATTTTCAGAGCTGAATGAGGTGGCGCTCAGCGTAATTGCTTTGCATGGTGCCCAGCAAGTAATCAGCACTCAGGGTGTATTACTAAGGATGTTATTTATGGATTAGAAGAGGAAATTTGAATCGTGTGGTCTTAAAGGAGGGAAAAAAAAATGTTAGCATTAAGAATTGTCAGCCGAGGTCTTTAGAGAGAGAAAGGCTTGTTGGTTAGGAAAACTTAGAACACTTGGCTACTTGGATTGTGGGAAATTGCCCTTGGGTCATTAACAGGAAGTCCAAACAGGCCGGGGGGCGGAGGGGGGGGCGGGCGGAGGGGGGCACCGCTCCTCTGAGGGTGGGCGGGGGTGGGGCGTTAGAGATGGGGGCGGGGAGGAGGGAGGGTTCAAGCATCGGTTGGGGGCCTGAGATGGGGAGGGGCCGGGGGAGGTCCCCAGTTCCTGGAGACCTAGAAACTGACCTTTAACCTGGAGCCTTTGCTATGCTCCCTCCAACCCAAACCCCCTTCATCATCCCACGCCTGGGAAGCTTGGGCTCTGGCTGTCAGTTGGACAGCCGTAAGTGAAACGACCTGCTTCGTGTGGTGGCAAGCAGCGTGACTTGGTGAAAAGAAAATAGGTTTGGTTCCCAGAGTTCTGAGTTCTAGTCCCAGGTCATCATTACTTGGCTCTCAGATTTTGAAGAAATTATGTGAAGTCTCTAAAATGAAATAACTTATATAATGAAGAGATCAGATGTCCTGTAAGTTTCCTCCCTTGGACTCTGGTCCTTCCTGACTTTATTTGGAAATTCCAAGACAGCCCAGGTGCCACGGCAGTCAAAGTTAGAGTGAGGGGATAGGGCAAGAATTAACACACAGCATGAAGGGCTATTGCCAAGCCAAGGGGAAGAACAGAACATTTCAACAGATATTGGAAAAAACTGTCAACAGTTACCATGAGAGTAAATTAGTGAAAGAACTGCAATGGCCAACCAACCGACGGAAACATGTTTAACCTCAATAATGATCAAAGATACTGAAATTTAAAGGAAGATAAGATGTCAATGTGCACTGATTAAGCTGGAAAATATGTTCTAAATGCTAACATTATGTGTTCTACCACACTGTTGGCCTTACAGCACCAATGGCTTTTGGGAGGTCACTTTGGCAATGTTTACCAAGAGCACGGAGAATTTATCTTGGACCCAATAATCTCACCTTTTAGAAACTGTTTGCATTTATTTAAGGATAGTTCATAATAATTCCAATCTGAAAGCTACTTAGACATTCATAGAAAGGGTAGATCTAAATACACTATGATACATATGCTGATCACCAATACAGCCATTAAAATATGTAATTTTAGAAGTATTTTCCACTATGGGAAAAAGTTTGCTGTGTAGTGTTGAATGCAAAGAAAGAAGACATCTGAATTGCAAACTCAGTGTCATCTTAACTATGGAAAAACACAAACAGGTACTCGTATGAAGATACTGAGAAAAATAGACACCTTGATTTTGAGAATGCGTGTCTGCATGCCAAATGACTCAGCTGTGTCCAACTCTTTGTGACCCCATGGACTGTAGCCCTCCAGGCTCCTTTGTCCATGGGATTCTCCAGGCAGGAATACTGGAGTGGGTTGCCATAATCTTGAGAGTACGTATTTCAAGAGTGATTGGATAGGGCTTCCCTGGTGGTCCAGTGGTTGAGAATCCACCTGCCAATGTAGGGGACATGGGTTTGATCCCTGTCCAGGAAGATTGCACGTGCCATAGAGCAACTAAGCCCGGGAGCTACAACTACTGAAGCCCACATGCCTAGAGTCCGTGTTTCACAACAAGAGAATCCACTGCAAAGAGAAGCCCGTGCACTGCTATTAGAGAGCAGCTCTCGCTTGCTTCAACTGGAGAAAGCTGTGCGAGCAGTGACCAAGACACCGGCACAGCCAAAGGAGAAAAGGTGATTGGATAGCTGGCACTTTTTATTTCATGCTTCCTTTCGTTCTGAGTGTTCAAAACTTTAGTAAACTCGAAAACACTGTGATTTTTAAAAAGCAGGAAAATGCAGCAACAACCATAGTGTCCCCTTCAGACACACTCCAGAACCCAGAGCTCACCGGGCACTCCAGTGAGCATCTTCTGCTTGGTCACTGGGCAGGGCTCCCGTCAGGTTGGGCCCTCTGCAGCTCAGAGGTCATGCTCAGAACCCAGTGGCCACAGATCTTTAAACCTGGGACTGTAGGTGGCTGCCTGAGGTAGTGGGCAGCCCCTCCACCCCTCCCCTGCCTTCTTCTCCCCCCGAGCCCCAGGGTGCTCTCCCCTGGGTCACAGGGCTGCACCAGCACCAAGTCTGGTGGAATTTCCTGTCCTGTCTCCTCTCCTCATGGTCCCTCTGCATGGTCCCTGCTCCTTCGCACCACCCACCCTCCGCATGGAGACTCGCCCCCTGGTTTCAATGGATTCTCCCTATGGGCTGGGCCGTCCAGGCTCTATTCTGAGACTCAGGTGGCCCTGGCCTGGCATCTGAGGGATGCCACCTAAAACTTCCGTTTGGCCGCTTCCTCGTTTACCCACAGCACACCCCTGCCCTGAACAGCACAGCACACTGTGCATCACCTGCCTGCTTGATGACTTTGGTTTTCTGTTTCAGACTCAGACAATCTCTCCTTCATCCAAGAGGGCTGGCCTCCGAACCCCCAACTCCACAGCTGCCAGCTGCTCGAGCCAGAAACCCTGGAGCAGAGGGAACACGAGGAGGGGTGGATCGCAGCCCCAGATGCATGTGCTGAAGCTTAAACCCTGAGCAGGAAATGAGAGTGCAAGTGTGCCCAGAGACAGGTAACTACGTGGGGGTTAAGGCAAGAGGTGGTCACTGCAGAGGGGGCCCTAACCCCGGAGGACTGGGGTCCTTACAAGAGGGGGCATCGACACCTGGAGGATGGCCACGTGAGGACCCAGGGAGAGGATGGTGTCTGTGCACCAGGAGAGGGGCCTTGATCACAGGCTTCCCACCTGCAGAGCTGAAGACAGGCAGCATCTGCTGTTCCAGGTCCCAGTCTGGGCGCTTTGTTACAGCAGCCTGAGCTGACTAATACAGCCTCATGTTTAAAAACAACTAAAGATTCCAAGATGACACAGTGGAGCCTGAAGCTAAGCACAGGCCCTTCTGCACACATGCTCCCTGCCCAGAAGGCCAGCCCCCTCCGGGGTCAGCTCAACTGTTTCCTTTCTCACCCATGTCCAGCCGCCCCCAACTCATCCCACAGTCTTCAGACTCACCATGGTTAGTGAGTGAGTCTCAAGGCCATGGCCGTTCCTGAGCATGAACACGTGTTCCTGGGGTCTTTGGGTTCCAGAGTTCCGAAGGCTTTCCTAGACCCCAGGATGGTCTTTCCCACAGCTGTGCAAGCCTCGCCTCCTGTTTCCACCCTCTGCCTCCTCCAAGAGCCAGAACTCCTGACTCAATGCCGATGGAGACAGTTCTGCTGCTGGGAGTCATCGTCTAGGCAGAAGACAGGGCAGCTGGTGCCCCTGGGGGCCCTGCATCTGAAGTCCTGATTCTCTGTCTTCTTCCCTTAGAGTAAAATGGCTCTTAAGTGACCACTTAGGTGGCCACTGGAACAGTCAGCAAACAAAGCACCAGAGACCATAGATTTAATCCCAGAGTTGTTATTGTGGGCAAATGACTTCATTTTTTAAAACAGTTTTTTCCTTTTCTAAAACAAGAACAGAGTAAAATCCCATTTTTCCTTTGATGAAATGTCACAAGGAATGAATGAATTCAAGTTATTACAAGGCAACTTGGAAGTTTCCATACCCAACAATGCAAACTATTCTGACTTTTCTTGATAATACAGAGAATGGCAGGTCTGTGCAGCATGTGGTGAGGAAGGCCGATCTGAGAGTCCAACCCCCACGGTCACATCCTGGCCTCTTCACTACCGGCGGTGCAGCCACAAACAAGCTGATTCCATTCCCCAAGGACCCCTGGCTCTAAGGGCCCGGTGCCCATCTCATGGGGCCATCGGGAGGGTAAGAGTCAGTGCGTGCTGTGCTCTGAACAGTGTCTGGGGAACAGGTGTGCTTCAGGGGTGGTGGCGAAGGGGCCCTGCCCTACCTCCAAGGAAAGACAAGGCCCTTGTCCTCCTCAGAGCTGCACCCTGACCCTCTGGAAAACCTGGGGGCCTGTCCTCCACCTTCCCCGGGTGGGTGTCTTTTCCTGAGTGCAGCATCCATTTTTAAGGGCCTTGTCTGAACCTGGGAGATGCGTGGGCCTCGCCTTCCACTCATGATGAGCTCATGTAAAGGAGAAGAGTACCCTGGACAGGGCTTCCTTGGTGGCTCAGCAGTAAAGAATTTGCCTGCAATGCAGAAGATGTGGGTTTAATCTCTGTGTTGGGAAGATCCCCTGGAGAAGGAAATGGCAACCCACTCCAGTATTCTTGCCTGGGAAAGCCCATGGAAAGAGGAGCCTGGCTGGCTTCAATCCATGGTGTCTCAAAGAGTCGGACATGATGGAAGTGACTAAGTAGCAGCAGAAGATCCTAGATGACAGTGGAGCCCGCCATCAGGATGCGGCTAACCCAGAAAGTCCCAGTCCCACAAACAGAACACAGATCGTTCTCACAGTTCTCACAGATCAGTGAGGTTTGTGTAACCTTAGCAACACATGGAAGTCTGTTCCTTTCATGGTGAGTTCCTCACTGAAGAATCTGAAAGAACTGACCGAGAAAATCCCTTCCTCATCCTCAGATGCCTTGGGGATGTGGGGACGTGTGACAGCTCCCTGGTGGGTGTGCAGGAAAGGACCCAGCTGAGAAAAGCAGAGCAAGAAAGGAAGTACACTCCCCCTTCCCCCAACCCGCATAGACTTGAGAATCAGAGAGGCCGGAGCTGAGCTGCCTCTGAGGCCCAAGTGCAGCTGAGACGTGGTCATTCATGCCCCAGGGGGAGGTGGGAGGCTGGAAAGTCCAGACCTATGTGGGGTTGGCTCCTGCCTCGAAAGCCCTCAGCCATTGTGGACAAGGGGCATGTATAAACTTCCGCCCTCCACCTCCAGCACAAACTCGCCCATGGTCTCCGAGCACGGAGCCGGAGCCCCCAACATTCTCGTTCATTTCAAATAAATCAAGTTGATGAAAACACAACTCAAATACCATGAAGTGCACTCATTGAAAGCACACAATCCAGTGGGTGCTGGTGAATTCAGAGGTGTGCGTTACACTCACTTCGAACAGAAATCCTGGATACTTTAACTACCAGCTCTCTCCTTACCTCCTCCTTCTGGGGACCATTTCACAACAGATCTGCATATCAAAACATCAAGTGGTTCACCTTAAAAATATGCAATTCCTCTGTCAGTTATATCCTGATATAGCTGATAAGAAAGGACAGATGTCAATGTTCTTCAGCCCCACCTTCTTCCAGCACGGAGGCAGCTCTGAGGCCAACTGCCAGGCTGGAACCCAAGTTCTGGATGTGGGGGTGCTCCAGTTGGACTTGTGAAGAAAACTGCTTACACAGTGACAATAACCTCCATTTCCATTACGCACTTGTCTTACGTGGATGTGAACGCCGTCCATGTGACTGAATGAAAGCTGAGGGCATTTAAAAGGGTGGCTTCACAAGCCAAAGTGAACCTGAAACCCGCAAGCCTGCTGCTGGTGACTAAGGAGAAGAACTCCAGCAGGAAGCAGAGTGGAGGGCACTGGGTTCTGGAGAGAGGATGGGAGGGAGGAGGGTAACTGTGTGCATTTCCCCTTCGTGGTAGGAAGGAAGGGAGGAGAGGCCAGAACGTGCTTCGCTCTAGACGCTCAGGCAGCCTGGCCAGGAAGGATGGTCCCTGGAGCTCAGCTCACCTTCCTGACCCAGAAAGGGGGACAGGACGAGGGCAGACAGGAAGCCCACGGTGGGGCAGGCAGGGAGAAACACGTTTCTGGGGCACCAATTGAACAAAGGCTCACAAGTCCACACACAGGGACGCCTCTGTCCTCATGCTAACCTGCTAAGTAAGCAGGTGAGGAGACTAAGGGCCGGAGGGGTTGACTGATCCACGAGACGCAGTGAAAGCCCTGCTGGGTCCGGGCTTCGGATGGGACATCAGTCCCACTGAAAGTGACTGCTAGTCACTCAGTCATGTCTGACTCTTTGCGGCCCCTTGGACTGTAGCCCACCAGGCTCTTCTGTCCATGGGATTCTCCGGGCAAAAACAGTGGAGTGGGTAGTCATGCTCTTTTCCAGGGGATCTTCTCGACCCACGGATTGAACCCTGGTCTCTTGCATTGCAGGTAGATTCTTGACTGCTGAGCTACCAGTCTCACCAGCTTGCCGCCAAGACAGACATTTCAACTATGATGCCATTTTTGCCTTTTTTCTCCAGGAAGCCCCTATTCAATGCAACTATATTCCTGATAAAGCATTAAACCATAATCTAAAAAAGAAAAGCAGAGCCTAAGGCTGGAAGTCACTTTAAACCCTACCCAACCATATTACATGGTAGCTTAGCTGGTAAAGAATCCACCTGCAGTCTGTGGGTTGGGAGGAGCCCCTGAAGGGAACAGCTACCTACTCCAGTATTCTGGCCTGGAGAATTCCATGGACTGTATAATCCATAGGGTTGCAGAGAGTCAGATGTGACTGAGCGACTTTCACTTTCAACCACATTATTACCCCCTGTTCTCAGCATATGAGTTCAGTCTTTAGGGTTCACCGTCTCCCTCTTCAGGAGGGAGAGGGTAAATGCTGTCTCTCACTGGTTGGGCCGTGTGCAGGGAGGGCTGGAGCTGAGTTTAATCCCCCAGAGGCATACCCTGCGTGAAGTGAGAGAATTACGTGATCACCACCATCATCAAACAGGACAAATATTGATTATTGTGATGATGATATATGTTGTTCAAAATGCTTTCTGTCTTTTTTTCCTCCATGGGTGGGAAAGAAGCAGGAAGAATTTTCACTATGTAAAGGCAAACAGAAAACACAGCGTTTTGACACAGAAACGGACTCTCAGTTCAGTTCAGCCGCTCAGTCATGTCCGACTCTTTGCGACCCCACGGACTGCTGCACGCCAGGCTTCCCTGTCTGTCACCAACTCCCAGAGCTTACTTAGACTCATGTCCATTGAGTCAGTGATGCCATCCAACCATCTCATCCTCTGTTGTCCCCTTCTCCTCCCACTTTCAATCTTTCCCAGCATCAGGGTCTAAACAGACTCTACAATATGCCAACAACACGGTGTAGCAATAATTAAAAGTTAGCACTTGATTAAAGTGCCTGACAGTAAACAGCCATCACACAAGCTCCAGGGTGGGAGCGGTCGCAGAAGGGGCGGCAGGCAGGGCCGCCATGCAGGGCCACACGGGGGAGCCCCGGGCTGGTCTGCAGGCAGAGGACGGGAGGAGGGGAGCTACAGCCGCAGGCTTTCCTGGGGTTTCTGGAAGGCAGGCAGGGAAACAGTGGAGGGCTGGCCAGCTTGGATAATCTGGGGTCTCTGGGCTACAGGCATGGTCCCTGGTTGCCGGGCCCCTGGCCAGGATGATGCAGGCAGAGGAAGGCTGTCCCCTTACCCCCAGGTACATGGGCAGGGAAAGGAAGTCTGGGTGCCTCATCGGCATTTCAGGCTTCTCCCGCTGGGCCCTGGGCATCTCTGAGAACTAAGTCATCCCAGGAGTGCTGTCTCCCAGCCAGGGAGCTTCTATAGGATATCAGAAGATCCCAGAACACAGAAAATGAAAAATACAGTCAATACATCCCCTCCTTGAAATCAGAATGCCACTCCCCCAGACAGCAGAAGTGAGGGCAGGACAGAAGTTTGTTGAGATGCCTTCCTCTAAAGAAGATCTGAGGGGCTCCAATGCTGTAACTATCAGACCGCAAGTAGAAAAAGGGCCCTCTTATTTCCTGGGTCCTGAGTGAGGCGCAGCTTCCCCCAGTTTAGGGAAACCTCAGGGCCTGTGTGTGCATCTGGGAACCGCTGAGTTCCAGGAGGAATCGGCCAAGCAGACCCACGTTTCCACCCCTCTGGCAGGAAAACGGGGTTCACTCTGTGAGCTCCACCTGCTCCCCATCACAGTTCTGGGATTAGGGGTGGTTCTGCTTCTTGCCATTGCCGCATGGAGACAGTGGAGGCAGAACAAAATTTGGAGGAAAGGAGCACTGAGGGCCTCTGGGCACTGATGCTGCTGACGTGCTGCCAGCCTGGTCCACAGAGGAGGAAGCCACGACCAAGGTATTCACTCCACCCACAGCAGAGGGGGCTTGGCTGTGGGGCGCTTCACCTCCCCACAATGTGCAGGGGACATGCGAGCTGGCTGCAGTGCGCTCAGCATAGGCCAGGTGCCCTGTGGGCGCCTTGTCATCAGCTCTCTCAGAGCACCCTGAGGCCAGCATCACCACATCCTCACTTCACAGAGGAGGGGGCTGGGCCAGGGGTCCAGACCTGCTCCAGGCTGCGGCAGATGTGGGGGTCCCAGCTGTGCGGCCAGTACAGCACAGGCCGATCTGTCACGAACTCTGAGCTGACCATCAGGGGTCTGAGTCCCACCTGCCCACTCTCCTCTCTCCCTCCGAGCATCTTCACTTGCAATTTCCATGACTTCTTGCCCCTGGAAGTTCGGGAACAGTAAGGCAGGTCTCCCTGGGCCACACTCGAGAGCTCAAGTGATCTTGTAAAGACAACTAGAAGTATTTTCACAATGAGAACAGGATCATGTAATTTGGATGCTATTAAATTAATAAAACTCTAGGAGCTGGCCAGTGACAATCTAATTAAACATGTAGCATGAACATAGTTCAATTATGTGACAAGGTGGGCTGACTTCAGACAAGATGAGTTTTGGACAGACATCAGCTGGCTGATCACCTGCCACCAGGTCACATCAGTTCAGTCGCTCAGTTGCGTCCGACTTTTTGCAACCCCATGGACTGCAGCATGCCAGGCCTCCCTGTCCATCACCAACTCCTGGAGCTTGCTCAAACTCATGTCCATCGTGTCAGGGATGTCATCCAACCATCTCATCCTCTGTTGTCCCCTTCTCCTCCTGCCTTCAATCTTTCATAGCATCAGGGTCTTTTCCAATGAGTCAAGTCTTCCCATCAGGTGGCCAAAGTATTGGAGCTTCAGCTTCAGTATCAGTCCTTCCAATGAATATTCAGGACTGATTTCCTTTAGGATTGACTGTGATCTGAATGGGGATTAAACATCTCATCACACAGGATCTGATCCTCTCCCAGCACCACAGCAAGATCTCTTGTGGGTGCAGGTCAGCGCACTCTGCTGCAGAAATTACTGATTAAGCTACGATCTGGAGTGCCTGCCTGTCTTGGACGCACCTAGTCAGGCTCCTGAGAGCATCCGGGAAGTCAGATCGCAGCTCCGGGAGGCAATCTGGAGATGCTGCACATGCTTGAAGGTGCTGGGCTTGCAGGAGTGCTCCCCAGAGAAGCGCTCACCCGCACACGCACACGATGTGTATGAGGACACCGGCTGCAGCCTTTCTTGTCCTGGAGAGAAGCTGGAATAACCTTAGGTGTCCATGGGCAAGAGGATGGATCCTCACAGTTTGGTGATTCACTCAGTGGAGTTTTCTCAGTTGTTAAAATGAGCCATTTAGAACTAAAACATCAAAATAGATACATCACAGAAAATACTGGATAAGAAATCTTCTTATACAATGTAGAATGACACAGTATCATGCCATATATATAAATTTTAATACGTTATTTGTGAATATGTACCCTCACCTAATGCAAAATCATCAAAACAGTGTTGGGGCTAATTAAACACCAAGACAGTGATAAGCATTATCTTTCAGAAAGGATCAGACAGAAAGAATTGGAAAAGCATATAAACTGTAATTATAGTGATCAATCTCTTTAAAATAATAAGAACTGAGGTAATGATGCAAAATACTGTTTTCAATGATGCGACGTTATGAGTCTTCATCTTATTGTTCTCTATATTTTTTGCGAGGCTTGAAACAGTTCATAACATAGAAGGAGCTTCCTGTGAGCTAAGCATTAGTAAGATGAAGAAGTGGCAGGCAGCCAACAAGAGGGGCTCACACAGCACCCGACCAGCCGTGGTCTCCCACAGCAAAGGTGGCCAGTGACTGAACAGGACTCATCTTTGATATAAGCAGACTTTATATGACAGCCCTTCTCCTGAGCAAAATCTATTCCCAAATAACTGACTTTCCCCAATTTCTCTCTTCATAAATATGACACACATGGCAACTAGCATCCCAAAGAAAGTTCTGGGGAGCAGCATAGAAGTACAAAATGAGAGTGGGCTGGAGGAATGTCTGCCAGGGGTGCCTGGGTGCAGACCTTGCATTTCGCTGCTCATTTAGAATCCGTGTGGCTGGCTGTACAAGAAAGGAGAAATCGCAGGTGGTTCTGGGTTCCTGCCAGGTTTCTGATGGACTGAAGTCTTGGTCTGAAGATGTCACCTTCCACAGCAGGTGGACAGGCAGTTCAGCTGCTTTGATGTTTCCTGCTCAGGTTATTTTTTTCCCCTGGCTATTTTAAAAATGCTTGGAAGTCAACTTTTTCGATCCCTTTGCACTGAGATAAATTTGGCAAAAGTCAGAGAAACAGTCAGTAGCCAAACAAATGGGAAGAGTTTGAGTCACCGACCCTAAGCACCCAGTGGGTAGGAGCGAGGCTGTCAGCTGTTCCTTCAAAAGTTCAGGAAACGGACTTTGATGCTAATTAGCACAACTCCCAGGCCCCCAGAGCTCCTGCAGGGACAGGTTTGTTCGTGGTAAAGAGAATCATTCAGATTACCTTCCTGATGCTCCCCAGTCCTGTCTAGGGTGTTCGGATACTCCTCTAACACAGAACACTCATTACGTGGGCAATGGACGTTATCGCTGATCTTTAGAGACAGACCTGCTCTCCAAAACAGATGGAGGTCCTGACTTTGTGAGGTCAACTGTACACAGAGGGCTACGGTGACACCAGCAGTTCTTCTTAGGTAACACTCTTTAACGAGTTATGTAGCAAACACGCCAGGTTCTCACATTGCATCTCGTTGGCCCGTCTGTGATTCTGAGTCCACTGTGGTACCCTGGTCAAACAAGCTCCCCTGCGGTGACAGTGTCCCACCTGAGCATGGGCTGCAGGCCTTTCCTCTTTGCTTCAGCATCTTCTCCAGCATCCTGGGGGCTCAGCAGTCCCATGCCATTGCAGACCAGACAGCAGAGGGACTCACTTCCTCACCTAGTGGTGGATAAATGCCTCTCATGTCGGGAAGGTTCTGGGAGCCGTGCTGCACTAAGGTGCGTTTTGTTTAGATTTTGCCTGGTTGAGTCCTGCCTAACTATGACTCTGTACCTTGATGCTTTTGTCAGTTTTGAAAAATTTTCAGAAAGTTTTCTCTCCCCTTCTCTTGTCTTTCTTACTGCAACTTGACTTGCACTCTTGCCTCTTTGCGCTGCACTCTGCATGTTTTTTTTCCTGATCTGTCTGCCAGCTCACTAATTTTCTTTCACCTCTCCTCAGAGGCTGTTAAACTCTCTAGTTCAGTTCTTAACTGTAGCTATTGTGCCCTGTTTTTGTTGTTCTAAATCTCCCTTTGGTTCTTTCTTGATACTTTCTGGTTCTTTTTTCTTATGGTTCCTTACACATATTAATCATATCTGATAATGCCTTCACCTGAAACCTCTTTTTCTTTTGCCCATTGTCTTAACATTGGCTTTTTGTTATGTGTCCTATTAATTTTAATTGAGTGCTAGAAATTGTATGTAAAAAATTAAATCTAATCTGATGCCCAAGATGATGCTTTATTTCTCTAAAAAGAACGGACCTCGCTGTTCCTCCTGGGGTCTCTCCTCAGTGTGCAAAGGGCCCCCTTCTCACTGTGTCGTCACATGGTTTTTTTTCCATGCATGTGCACTCCTGAGGTCTCTCTGTGTCCAAATTTCCATACTTCTAAAGACACCATGTTGGATTAGGACCGGTTTAACCTCCTCTTTCAAGACCCTGTCCCCAAATACAGTCACATCCTGAGGTCCAGGAAGTTATGGTTTCAACACAATTTTTCAATACATAATTTTGTTGGGAAGGGAGACACACAATTCAGTAAGGGAGAAGTTTCTTAGTTGAAATGCAAAGGAATTTTAATCTTATCACCCTTAAGTCATTCAATTACATTAATAAAACAACTTGTGTTTGTATGTACAGCATGTGTATGCAAAAGCCAAAAATACTGTTTAAAGGAAAAAATCATTATAATCTCTGTGTATATAAACTCTCAGATTTTCCGTATTCATACACATTCCATCTATGTAAAAACATATTTCAATTACATTTTTGGCAAGATTGACAAATTTGCATAGAGAAAATGAATTCCTTTGAGGCAGTCTAATTAATTTCTAAACATTGTATAGCATTAAATAAAAATGTTTGTTTTTCTATTTGCTAGTATCTTTTTTTCCATGTAAATGTTTATTAAAGTTTGATTCGTTGATCAATTTTTGTCCATATCAAGTTTTACTGATTAGAGCTTCTGTGTCTCCAATGTCTGTGTAAACATGATTTTTGAGGAGTTAGTTGTATTTTCCTTTAAGTAAACTACAGAATTTTAATTTTTTTGGAATTTCATCTGCCTGTTTTCAATTAACAAAAACCTTGGCACATACAATTCTTACTATTGCCATTTTTCTATGTGTTTATTTTATTCAACAACCATAAAGGGCTGAGAATAAATAAATGAGTGTTTTATTAATTTCTCAAATGATCCAGGAAAGTAGGAAAACCTGGTAAGCATCTTTCTCACTTTTCCAATGGTTAGTGAGTGACTTTGAAATGTGCAGAAACAACAGTATTTCCATGTTTTCCAAGGTCTCGTTGTCTCCATGTCCAATTTCACTGGCGCCTGGAACCACATTCTCACAGAGGAACTTGACACCCTCTGAAGTGAGCCCCATGCATTTCTGGCTGGTCAGACATGCACCCATCAGCAGTCCCGGCCAGCTGCTTCAGGGCACCTGCTGTTTCTTTACTGTTTATGGCAAGCTCTTTCACTAGGAAGTGCCCTGCCAGCACGACCAACTCACGCTGGGCATCTCTTCCCTGAAAGGCCGTAGACAAGTGGACACCTGCCTTCCTGACATGGTGGTGTCTCCCTTGCCCCGGGAGACCAAGGATTTCCAGCATGGACAGAAGGGAATGAAAGGGAAGCAGGCAGGTTTAGGTGAAGCACCCCACCTCGAGGTAACTTGAAGCGGTCTGGAAGCTTAGGTCAAGCCAGCAGAAGTCATGATTGTTACATCACCCTCACTAGCATCCAGAGGCTGAGGAGGCCTGGATAATCTGCAGGGTTGACCGTGCTTGTAGAAACAGCTTTCTGAGTCTCCGCATGGAGCCCCAACCCTCACAGGGTGGCAGTTGGCATGAATAGAGACCCAGCTGACATTGGCGAGGCCCTGCCTTACTGACGCAGGAGGTTTGGTTCCAGCATAGCTGCTCATTCCCTGGCTCCTTGTCTGTGGGGTGAGCTCCTCCTAGCAGCCCGCCGAGCCCTTCATGTTGCTGGGCTT
Organism: Bos javanicus; assembly: GCF_032452875.1. Lineage (NCBI taxonomy): Eukaryota > Metazoa > Chordata > Mammalia > Artiodactyla > Bovidae > Bos > Bos javanicus. Next base: position 45,031,308 of record NC_083880.1, on the reverse strand, counting down.
CTGGATGGCCTGGCCACCCAGCCTGCTAACGAACCCCCAGACTCATCTGAGTTTTAACCAAGGGTTAACTTCAACTCAAGCTTTGCTACCTGCTCAAGCAATGACCCCTGGAAAAGGAAATGGCAACCCACTCTAGCCTCTTGCCTGGAGAATTCCTCAGACAGGGGAGCCTGCCGGGCTGCAGTCCATGGGGTTGCAAAGAGTCTGACAGGACTGAAAACTGAAATTCCACTCTAGGTGTGAACACAAAAAAGAAGTTTGAGGTGTCAGAAGATATTCTGTGATTGTTCTGGCTTGTTTAGACATGGTTAAACCGCTAAATTGATAGATTCTCAACTTTACGACTAAGTGTCAAACCCAATCATGACAAATGTTGGCATCCTTGGTAAACAATTTTTCTTATTTTGACACCAGTTTTTATTTTAAGGAAAAGAAAGTCACTGCAGAATATGACAGTTTGATTATGGGTGACAAGAAGGAAAAAAGAGACCACAGAGAGATTGGATTGCAGAGTTTAGGTTGGCATAGGCGCAATTTTCAGTGGCAAATGTTGAAACTTCCTGTTTGTCCTGTTTTACGTTGAGGACTAGTATCAAATACTGGACTGGACTCGAACAACTCAGAACACACAAGGCTCATGGAGTCAGACGTTTATAAGGAGTGTTTTTCTACCCCTTTGAGAATGTGATACGTGACCAGGGCCTCCAAGGCTTCCATCTTTTTGCAGGAAGGGTGACAACCCCGATAGCCTGGTTCCTTAGAAATTGCTCTTTCAGAACCCCCATCACCTGCATCTTCCCCATTCACCTACCAGCATGCGGGGGCAGAAAGTACTTCAGGATAACTTGCCAGACCTAGCACAGTGTCTTACATGACCTGTGAACATGCTTCTGGTGGGCTGACTCACAGTCTTTCTTCATTTTCTAAGCAGAGGCTAACCTGTTCAGAGCTGGTCAGTGTCGGGTGAGTGACAGAAGGACGCAGGCATGAACAGAGGTAGGAGTGTCCACAAAGTTCATTTGGGTTTTTCCATAAGATAGTACAGAAAATCAAAATTAACTTCTTGGCCAACCCAATATCAACCTAACCTTTCTATGGGAAGACACTGGAAACTGCCCATTAAAGATACCCTGCTCTCAATACTCGCTCCTCTTCAAGGATGAGGGCATAGTCATGCCCTTCCTGGAGCCTTGCTCAGCCCCAGGCCCAGTGCTGGACGCTGGATCTGGGGAGGTAACTGAAGGGGCGGTGGCTCAGGGGTCTTGGTGTCAGCTTTGGGGGACCTGGGGGCAGGTGGGGTAGGATGATGGTCAGCTGCCACGTGCGGAAAGTAAGCAGAGGGTGAGGAAGCCAAGGAGCAAGTGCACGAGATGCTCTGAATGTATGTGGATGTAGGCAGGGCATGTGGGCAGGGGAGTGGCTGCAGAGATCAGATGCCGGGGGGAGGGGAGTGAATTTAAGTGCAGTAGGAAAGAGTCAGTAGCCCAGAGGAAGGTGAGGCCAGGAGGAGAAGCCAAGGTGGGGAGTGAGGAAAGGGTGCCCTTGATGGAGTTTGGGCTAGATGCTGTGGGGGGTGGGGAGCTGTTTCCCCACAGCATGAGGTCTGGGTCCCCCACAGCTGGAGGTCTGGGTCCCCCACAGGGGAAGGTCTGAGCCCCACACAGTGGGAGGTCTGGGACAAGGTGCAGACTGAGGGGTTCTGTGATGGCTTCTGTGATGAGCAGGAGGACAGAACAGAGCAACTGTGCCCACAAACACAGGCTGATGGGGTGTACAGTAGCCAGGGAAGGCGGGGTGCATGGTTTTCTCCTGAAGTAGCACCGGGTGGGGTGACACAGGCTGGAAGCCGTGCTGGGTCTGTGGTGGACAGTGAGGTGGGGTGGGGGGTCAGGAGGGGCTGGGAGACAGGAGACCATGCACCCTCCTCATCCAGCTGGGTGAGCACTTACCTCTACCACCTTCAGGTTGTGAGAGCTCATGAGTGAGCATGCCTGCTCTCCCCTGATGCAGGGCGGTGTCTGCACAGCGCTGCTGTAGCTCCAAATAGCTGGTAAAAATAGCGTCTGCTTCTAAGGAGGCCAGACCCTTAAAGGGAGAAGGGTCTGCGAGGAATGAATTGTGCAGTGCGGTACCTCTTAATAAGCCTGAGAAGAAGCCAGCTTGTGCCTCCAGAGAGGCGCGGACTGAGCCTGGAAATAGCCCAGCGCTGCGGTGTGGGCCCGACCCTGCAGGACCAGGGGCTGGGGCTGGGCTCCCAGACAGACCCAGTTCTGTCACTGTCTGCGGGGGAGTGGGTGAGGGGCACTAGCCCACTGCAATGGGGCCTGTCCCCAACCAGCCCACTGTCCCTGCTCCCTGCTTTCCGCCCTCATTTCGGGGAAACTAAAGCAGCCCCAGCCTCTCAGGTTGAGCCCAACGGGGACAGGAAGCCAGCAATTACAGCCACACAAACACCGCCCCCCCTGCCCCATCCACCTGCGGCATCCAGGGTGCTCAACACTCGTGATGGCGCCCCTCCGGGGGGCGGCTAATCCCCCCGGGGTTCACTGGGAAGAAGGCGCGCCAGCCGAGGAGGCTGCCTGAGCCCTCTGACCACTGGGCCTGGGGAGCTGCAGCAGGGGCTCTGCTCCATGGGCACCCCAGTGCCCACTGCGCCCCTGTGCCCATGGGCTCCTCCCACCAGGCCGTGGGCACCTGTGTAGCAGGAGGCCTCTCAGTAGGCACACAGCCTCGGGGTCTCCTCTGGACGCTCATTCAGTACCAGGGTTATCACCATGCGTCCCCACACCCTGCATGAATTTCCGAAAGCTCCCGGTCAGTGCAGGTGGCTCACCCAGACTCTAGTGAGGAGCTAGGCAGGAAATGGCACCTCACCCCTGCACCCGAGCCTGTCAGAGAGACCCAGGCTGAGAGGCACTCCACAGACCCCCTGGACAGGGCCCCCCACATTGTCACAGTCACCAAACACAAGGGAAGTCTGATGAGAAACTGTCATCGCAGATAGAGGACTTCCCTGGGAGTCCAGTGGCCACGACCCTGCACTCCCAATCCCTGGTCAGGGAATCAGATCCCACCTGCCACAGCTAAAAATGGTGCATGCCACAGTGAAGACCCAGTGCAGCCAAATAAATAAATATTTAAAAAGAAAGAAAGAGAGAAATCATCACAGACAGTAGGGCACACGTTACTGCTGAGTGTGTGGTACCTGGGCTGGTCTCTGGAGCGTCAAAGGGATAAAAATGGGAAAATGAGGAAGTCCCCAAATCTTCAGTTTAAGAAATGTTAATTTCTTAGCTTTGATAAATGGAATGTGGTTATGTAGATGCTAACATTGTGAGGAAATATAGCCTATCCATAAAATGGAATATTATTCAGCCTTAAAAAGGAAAGAAATGCTAGATGTAGAGAACAAATGAGTGGTTACGAGTGGGGAGAGGAAGAGCTGGGTGAGACAGGGTAGGGATTAGAGGGGCAAACTGCTAGGGACAAGATAAATTGACCGAGGGTGGATCGTACAACACAGGGAACACAGTATTTACAATAACTGCAAATGGGGTATAATCTTTAAAAATTGTAACTTGCTATATGTATACCTATAACTTGTAAAATATTGTACTTCAACTACATTTACCAAAGAAAAGGAAAGACGTTCTGACACAGGCTACAGCATGGAGGAGCCTTGAGGACATAAAGCTGAGTGAAATAAGCCAGACACAAAGAGAGAAATGCAGCATGATTCCACTTATGCAGGGTCCTAAAATAGTCAAGTTCATGGCAGCAACAGCAGTGTGGTGATTTCTGGGGGCTGGGGGAGGGGGTGGAGGATGGGAAGTTGCCTAGCAGCCTCAGAGTTTCAGGTTTTCAAGATGTAAAGGTTCTGAAGATCTGTACAACGCGTGCATTTAGGTGACATTGCCTCACTGCTCACTTAGAAAGATTAAGATGGTAGATTTTACATCATATGCTTTCTTCCACCAATTTTTTAAAAATAAAGTAGTCTCTCTTCCCAAGAGAAAAACAGAACTCAAGAGCAATAACTCAGGCCCTTTTGCATCTCATCCCAACCCTCAAGCTGCATACTGTGTATAAAAATCTCGGAAACAAACGTTTGCTCATAGCTAGTAGGAAGAACCGCCTGCCTCCCCACCTGGAATCCTCTGGAGTCCCCTGGATCCTGGGACAGCAAGGGCAGGAGGGCAGGACCCTAGTCCCACCTGCGGTTCTGCAGCTGCACATGCTGTGCCCCAAGCCCACCCCCGCCTGGCTGCCCCAGGCCCACCTGCCCTGCCTGCAGCCCCTGCCTCCTCCAGACGGTTCCTGTTTTCATCTCTGTGCCATTGTTCTTTATTTCACCCCTGTCAACACAGCTTCCCACCTGTAACCCCATTATTCCAGGGCTTCTAAACTCCACAGCGTTTTCCTTCTTTTCCAGGGAAGGTATGTAGCCCAAGTGCCAGCGGCTTTCATCTCTTCAAGGTACGAAACCATGGGAAAGCAGACACAACATAAAAATAGCCACACGATTCTTAAATGTCCAGACAGAATTAACACATCCAGGGGGCCAAGGTGTTTGTGGCTGGGATATCTAAATAAAGACACTTCCCCTTCCTGTTTTTTCCTGTACGTTTGAGCATCCAAACTGCCAGATGTTTGGTGTCGGGGGCCCTGACGCCCTTGGAATCAGCACTGATGCTGCCCAGGTGCTCAGACTGGGACTTGGGGCCCTCACGGCCTTCCCTCTAAGTCCTCGTCACTTCTCCACTGCTGCCACTGTGGCTGGTCACCAGCAGGATGAAGACCACAGCCCCCTACCTGCCCGGGTCCTGGGTCCTCATCAGCGCATCCAAACCCAAACCACTTTCCTCAGGGAGGCACGCAGTCTTCCTAAAATGGAAGGGGATCTGGTCAACCCGTTTCCTAGAACACTCTGATAAGTTCCCTTTATCATTTAGCAGGACCAGCCTGAGACATACAAGTGCCACATTTAAGCCCGTAACCTGGCAGCCCTCAAATCCACTTTCTTTAAGACTTGTTTTCAACATTTATTTAATGAGGGAGAAAGAAGCCCTGTTAACAAAGAGTTGACAAAGATTATCGCCTGCTCTGTAGACAATGAGGGTTTTACTAGATGCTCTAAATATTAACAAAATAATCATCTTATATAGAATGGTCTTTCGTTTTTGCAGTGTCCCTGTTTCAAACAAATCTTTTGTTATCTTCCTTTAGTGTCTTTTTCAAATTTTTATTTTTGGCATATCCTGCAGTTGTACTGAAAATCCAAAACCTGGATTCCAGAATCACAAAGATGCCTCCCAAGCCTTGGTCTGCCCTGGCTGAGCGGGGGTCAAGGACATTTGCTAAACCACATTTCCATCAAGGTCGCAGCTGCCTCATGAGCAGCAGCATCAACATGTGTAATGTGGGAAAAGAAAAGAAAGCGGGCCCAGCAGCGTCTCCCCAGCTTATTTCAGAGACTGTCCCTGAGCGACTGTCCCCGGGTCCACTCTTAATCCACCTTCAGGATAAGCTCCTGGCTCCTCAGCAGGGCACCCAGGATGCCCGCAAGTATGTCACCAGCTCCCTAGTCTTCTACTCCGTGTCCCAGGCGATTGAATCACTGGACGCCTCACCAGAGTCTGGGCACTCTCCGTCGAGCTCTGCCCACTGCCTGGCACCACATTTCTCACCTGCTCCTTCTCATCCACCTCTGGAAACCTGGACCCATCAGAGCTGCGTAACTAGGATGTTTAATGGAGGGGCCACATACCGAGGTGCCAGCAGGGGGCAAGCATTGGGGCCAGCACTGTGGGGAGGCAGGGACGTCAGTACCTCCCACCCCCACGTCTCCCGCTGTCGTCTCCCACCAGGGGCTCCTCCAGACCCAGGGAGGCTGTTATTGCGGCTTCCTGGGGCACCAAGAAGAAGGGAGAAGGATCTGGAGAAGGACTTCTGGTGGGCAGGCACCCCCAACCACGTTTCACATCAAGTATAGTTTCTATAAGGCTTCCCTGGTAGTTCAGAAGGAAAGAATCCATCTGCATTGCAAGAGATATGAGTTCAATCCCTGGGTTGGGAAGATCCCCTGGAGTAGGAAATGACAGCCCAGTCCACTATTCTTGCCCAGAAATCTCAAGGACAGAGGAGCCTGGGGAGCTATAGTTCATGGGGTCACAAGAGTCGGACGCAACTGAGCAACTGAACACACACACACACACACACACGCAAGCACACGTGCATACACATGCACACCGTCTCCATAAAGCCTGCCCTGCCGCACTTCCACAGGTGGCAAATGCTCTCCCCACACTTCTTCCATCACAACTTGCAAATGTATTGTGTGATTGCTTACTTGTGGGGCTCCTCCTGGGCTCAGGTTCCTCCAGGGGATGGGGGCTTCTGACAGATGGGGGCTCCTCTGATGGGGGCAGAGGCAGTGCCATCAGACTGACTGCGCCTGCAGAGCCAAGGGCTCAGGGCTGGGGAGCCCTGATATCTGAAGGGGGTGCTGATATCTCAGGAAGGGGGTGCTGGAAAGGATTATAGCACAGAGCCAAAGTCTGAACAGAGCCTGACAGGGAAGGAATGCTTTTCTCTTAAAGACTAAGTTGGAAAACAAGCTTTAAGAGTCCTTACAGAGAAGTATCAATAATGATATGTGCCTAGAATACCTTTTTTTCCGCTGAAATTACTTTAAAGGTCATTGTGTTGTACTCCTCTAGCCCTTCTCAGTGTCTAAGCTCCGCGTGGACACGCTCTCTTCTTGCTCTGTGCACAGCCGTGGATTCTGATAACTCCCTGTGCTCCTTCTCATGGAGTGCAGGCCACCGTGCCTCCTGTCTGCTTTATGGTGGATCCACGCTGTTTCATAGGATGAATTTCATTATGATTCATTAAACTCACTCATAAAAAGGGCTTGATATCCCCTGGGGCAAGTTCATTAAAAGAATCTCTTTGGTTCAATTATGAATCATTTTTCCCCCGTATCCAAAGCCAGCTCTTGAGATGCACGGTGGCAAGGAGACCTCACAAGGCAGATTCAGGAATCCGGCAGCCAAAAGCCAGGGACTGCGCTGTCACTTCTGAATAAAAATACCGCCGTGGGAGAGGGAGCGCCAGATGGCTGTCTGGGGGTGCTCCCTGCTCGGCGTCAACTGGATTCCCAGGGGCGCGCTCGCACAGACGGTGACGGTGCCCTGGCACGCTGTGCCTGCAGGCTTTGTGTGGGCCCGGCCGCGGCCCCCGCCGCTCAGAGCCCGTCTGCTTTATCACCCCACAAGGATCATAGAGGCTTACCTCCCCAAAACCAGCTTGGGAGACAAAAATTTAGACCTAAGACACTTCTCCTTGCATCCCTTTTCTTCCAAAAGAAAGGGAATCCTCCTCCACCAGACAGAGCTTTCCTTCCTGTTTCTATCCCTGGATCTCTCTTGGCAGAGTAACCCACGTGGTGACATTTCCCTGGTTACCTCTCAGACGAGTTTCATAGTGATAGCAAGAGCAGTGCATTTTTCAGAGCCATGTGCAGACGTAATAGCTGGTCTTCAGAAAGCATTTTCCAGGAAGTTCTCTGGGTGACATTTCTATGCCAATTTTCTGCAACTTGTCTCCACTCAAAAAATATCTGAGGCCCTGACAGTATTTCCACACTTAGTGAGACACGCACCGTCTGCCCCTCGCCAAGTGTGTCACATTCCTGAATCTGAAGGCTATTTATTCACCTGCTCAAATTGCCTGTGGCTGCCGGTACAACGTGGGATGCTGCCGGAGCCGAGGGAGGGCACGGGGACTGCTGAGGGGGTGGCCCTGGTGGCCCCTGGCCTGTCTGGTACCCTGGAGGAGCAGAGAGAGGAGGGGCTGGAAGGAGCGGCCCCCGGCAGAGGGAAAGGGGCACCTCTTCCGCTGCTCTGGGGTCCCCACTCAGTCTCGGGGCCCTGGGGACCATCCCTGGCCCACACTCAGCTGTCCTGTGGAGCATCCATTCCCCGGCCCCCCAGAGATGTCCCAGGTGGAGAATCTGGCTTTGAAAAGGACACGCCCGAGAGAGGCTCAGGACGTTAGCGGGGAGTTTAGTCTGCTCTTGAAGAAGCCTTAGCGTACAGCTGCTGCTGCTGCTGCTGTTGCTGCTAAGTCACTTCAGTCGTGTCCGACTCTATGCGACCCCATAGACAGCAGCGCACCAGGCTCCCCTGTCCCTGGGATTCTCCAGGCAAGAACACTGGAGTGGGGTGCCATTTCCTTCTCCAATGCATGAAAGTGAAAAGTGAAAGTGAAGTTGCTCAGTCGTGTCTGACTCTTCACGACCTCATAGTCTGCAGCCTACTAGGCTCCTCTGTCCATGGGATTTTCCAGGCAAGAGTACTGGAGTGGGGTGCCATTGCCTTCTCCGTTAGCGTACAGCAGAAAGTGGAAAATCAGAATCAATGACCAGAATGTTTCTTTCCAATGGGTCACTTTAAATATGTTAGTAGGAGCTGCCTGAAGCCAGGGCGCTGTACTTGGGGGCCACATCGGGGCTGTGGGTGGTGGAGCTGTGTGTGGACTGGTTTCCTCTCCTAAAAACAAAAGTTACCTGTGCAACTTCTGTGGTTTGTAAATAACGCTTTTAAATTATGTTATTTAACAGCTTTATTCAGATATCATTGACATATGAAAGTTGTACGTATTTACAGTGTAGAACAATTTTGATGCAGGTGTATATTGTGACGTGGTTGCCACGGTCACGGCAATCAACACAGCCGTCACCTCACAGAGCTGCTGTGTGTGTGTGTGTCCCATGTCATCTTCTCCCACCAACAATCTCTGTAACAAACACCACAATCACAGTCACAGGGCAGCCCCTCCAGTGGCCCCGTATACCTGCACCCTCACCCGCATCCCTGGCCTCTGGCAACCTCTGCCCTGCTCGCCATTTCTGAGGCCATTTCCGGAAGCTGTCAGGCTGCTCACCAAGCAGGATGCCCCTGGGGTCCATCCAGGGGGCCGCGTGTATCAGGTCTGCCCCTTTCACCGGCACGCTGCGTCTCATTCCACAGATGACCCCAGTGGATAACCCTCATCCACTGCAGGGAGCTCGGTTTGCTTCCACATTTTTGGCTCCTACAGAGAAACCAGCTGTGAACATTCACGTGTGGCATTTTTGAGCATGTCTGTTCTGACTTCTCTGGGATAAATGCCCAAGAGGACAACTGCTGGGTTTTAGGGAAAGCACAGGCTAGCATTCCAAGAGATGGCCAACCAGTTTTCCGAGGTAGCCATGCCACATCTATTCCCATCTGGGATGAATGGGAATTCAGTTTCTCTGCATCCTCACTGGCATCTGGCGCTATGACTCCATCAACCCAGGCATCCTACTGGGTGTAGTAACCTCACTCTGCTTTTTAACTCTCATGTCCCTGATGGCTGATGGTGCTGAATCTTCCACGCGCCTGTCTGTGTCCAGGTCTCTCCTTAAGCACACGTCTGTCCACATCTTTGCCCACGTCCCAAATGGGTGTTTTTTTTCCCTGAGACATGTTTTTCTCTGCCTGTCTTCCAGCTACAAGTCCTTTCAAAGACATTTTGCAGATAGTATCTCTCAGCCTGTGGTTCATCTTCTCATCCTCCTAACAGGGAGTGTCACGACATAAATGTTTTTAAGGTTGATGACATTCACTTTATTAGTTTTTTCTGTTTATGGCTCATGCCATTATAGGTCTCAGAAGTCTCTGCTTGGCCTTAGATCTTGACAATCGTCTTCTATTTTTTCTCCCTAAGTCTTATGCTTTTGTATTTTTATTTGAATCTTTGACTCATTTTGGGCTAAATCTTTGCATAATGTGAGATTCAGGCCGAGGTTTTGTTTTTTTCCCTATGTATATGTTCCAGTACAATTTTTAAAATTATGGTAAAAACCACATAACATAAAAGATGCTGTCTTAGCCATTTTTAAGCACACACGTCAGTGGCATTGAGTCCATTTGCACTGATGTGTGGCCATTACCGCCATAAAACCCTGGGACTTCTCATCTTCCTAAATGGAAACTCTGGGCCTGTGATACAAGGGCTCCGCATCTCCTCCACCTCCCTGCCCCTGGCAGTCACAATCCCATCTTCTGTCTCTAGGAGTCTGACAACTCTGGGACCTCATGTGCGTGGAGCCAGGGGAAGCTGGAGGGTCTGTGCTCGGGAGTGACAGTTCTGAGGGGTAATTCCCAGTGGGTCGGAAAGAAGCCAGTCTGTCCTGGACACTCTGCCTTCTCTTCTCTAAGGGGTTCAGTGACTCAGTTATAGTTTCAGGTTGTACCTATAACTGGAACAACTAGGTTATTAGCTGACAATCTCAGAGATAAAAATAAAAGACAGAAGCCCTTACTCTGGTCTGAAGGGAAAAAGTACACAGTGCACCTGCGGGTCTCAATGAGAGGGAGTTCCTGGTGGCCTGGTGGTTAGGGTTTGGCACTGTCCTTGCTGTTGCCTGGGTTTGATACTTGGTTGGGGCACTGAGACCCCACAAGGCCTGTGGTGAGGCAAGAAACTAAAACAAAACCCCCCAAAACTCAACGAGAAAGTCTTCATCAGACCTGCGGCCCTATTGCTGGAGTCACTGCCTTGCAACTCAGCACTGTGAGTCTCTGACTGGGAGGCAGGGGGTGGAAATGTGGTTAAGAGCAGGACATTATGACTTGGGTTAATGCATAAGGAAGAACAAGGATGTTGCATTGCTCTTTGGATGAAATATAGACGAGGGCTGTCCGCAGACATGGACCCAGTTTAAGGACATGGGTTGTCTGCACACAGAGGTGTGTAGTGGAGATGCCACTCCTAAACAAATAACGTTGTAAATAAATCTACCAGGTAAATAGATGGAGAAACAATGGAAACAGTGACAGACTTTGTTTTTTATTTTTTGACAGACTTTATTTTTGTTTCCTAAATCACTGCAGGTGGTGACTGCAGCCATGGATTACAAGATGCTTGCTCCTTGGAAGAAAAGCTATGACCAACCTAGATAGCATATTAAAAAGCAGAGACATTACATTGCCAACAAAGGTCCATCCAGTCAAAGCTATGGTTATTCCAGTAGTCATGTATGGATGTGAGAGTTGGACTAAGAGAAAGCTGAGCGCTGAAGAATTAATGCTTTTGAACTGTGGTGTTGGAGAAGACTCTTGAGAGTCCCTTGGACTGCAAGGAGATCCAACCAGTCCATTCTGAAGGAGATCAGTCCTGAATATTCATTGGAAGGACTGATGCTGAAGCTGAAATTCCAATACCTTGGCCACCTGATGACTCATTTGAGAGTCAGTCATCAGAACTGACTCATTTGAGAAGACCTTGGGAAAGATTAAAGGTGGGAGGAGAAGGGGATGACAGAGGATGAGATGGTTGGATGACAGAGGATGAGATGGTTGGATGGCATCACTGACTTGATGGACATGAGTTTGAATAAACCCCGGGAGTTGGTGATGGATAGGGAAGCCTGGCGTGCTGCAGTCCATGGGGTCGCAAAGAGTCAGACATGACTGAGCCACTGAACTGAACTGAACCGAACCAGGTAAACAGGCAGCTTAAATAAACCTAGTTATGGTTAATGATTTTCTTTTTCTAAAAGGCTGTTTAAAAAAATCAAAGGGGCCTTATCTTACTTTATTTGGCCACTTGAACAGGGAGATTTCTGTGCCCACAGAAGCACACAAGCCATAAGCCCCTGTGCAGAGAGCAGTTTCAGAAGCCCGGCTGAGTCCGGACTGGCTCCTCGAGTGACTGTCCTCGGGCCTCAGGAGCCCCACTCCCAGGAATCCAACTTCACAAACAGCTAAAATGCAGGAAGCAGGGAGGTGGAGAGAAGGATCAATGATTTGCTTCAGAGGAAAAAAAATAAGAATTCTTATATGTGCCACCATTTTTTTCATAAGAAAAAGCAATAAACATTAATGAATAATTAAAAGGATGGTTACCTGGGATCAACCCAGCTTAGAGAACGAAGGCGTTGTATATATAACAAAGTTTCCTGTTTTAATAAGAGCGGGAGAAGGAGGAACGGGGTACTCCCAGCTGGAAGGATGGCCCTGGGCTCCTCTGACTAGATTCTAGGAAACTGGCCTCAGGAGACCAGGGCCACCCCTGCCCCACCTCCATCCCCTGCAGATGAGGTGACCACGGCTGCTTCTGCATGCTTGCTTTCCTTACAAAAACATCTGACAAATGTCTCCAAGGTGAATCAATGTATTAAAAAAAAGCACTGGGCCAAGGAATTGGGGCTGGGCTGTGCCTGTGCTTTTCTTGAGGGCAGGGCAGGTGATGGTGAACAGAGCTGGGTGCAGAAGGAACCAGGCTCCAGTCCTGCCCTGTCGCTGCTAAACGTGAGCTGCTGATGGTGGGCCTGTGACTCAGGACTGCACTTCATATCTGCATGTGAGACCTGGAGGGGGGCGTTGAGTAGAAATTAAACACAGGGCAGGTAGAAAGCTCAGGTAGAAACTGTGGCTTGTTTGAGTTCAGTAACTGAAAGCTGTCTTCACTGTCCTAATTCCATGGCCCAGCAGATAGGTCACGGGGAATCACATGGGCAAAGATCCAGAGCCGAGGCAGAAACCCCAGCGCCAAAGATACAGGACGCTCAGAGACAATACCGCCCAGCCTGGGTGCAGCACTCTGCCCTCACGTCTGGAGGTTCTCAACGCTTTGTAAACAAAGGAGCCTCCATTTCCACTTTGCTCTGAGCCCCACAACTCTGGGGAGTTTTTCACGGCAAGAAAGAGAAGGTGCCAGCTTTGCACCCAGCCGTCTGGCCTCAAAGCCCAGCCTTCTCATCTCAGCGGCTCATGAGGACCTCTGCAAGATGGAGGAAACTGACCCCGGAGCAGACCCGGCCCCAGCCAGCTCAGTGTCAGTCCCGGTCTCTGCTGGACCGGCCTTCACGATCCAGAACGAGTTCAGGGCTAGATCAGAGCTTCCTGGCGTCGTGGCTGCAGCTGGCATGGTGAAAGGGCTGGTGCTTGGAAAGGAGACGAGTGCTTGAGCAGAGGGTGAGTCATTCTCCGTTTACTCAAGAGGAGCTTAGGTGGGGATTACTGAGGGCAGCAGGAGGTGCAGAAAACTCCTTCAAGTGCTTTCCAAATATTTTAGGCTCAGGAAAATCCAAAGCCTTTTGTGCCAATGGCTTTTTCACTTTTAGGCTGAAAGCCACGTTTATTTAAAGAGAAATGTAATGTAATCCACATATTCATCAGTATCGTTTGTCAGTTGCTGTTACTATAAATGTCCTAATGTTCTGAGCTTTTTTTTTTTTTTGCTGCAAATCACACATAAAATTCTCCTTAGATATTTTATGGTGCACAATATTTATGTTAATATCCTAAGGAAGTTAATACATCGCCTTTCCTTACATCTTTTGCTGAAGTTATGTGACATTTGGGCTCTGTAACCCATCGTTGGATAGAGCAGTCTCAGAGTTGCCTCCCCAAGATGGGCCTCATCCCCCTGCTTTCCAGATATACTCTCCAAATCCCCCCAATATCTGTATAATTGCACCCCCTGTCTCAAGGTTAGTGAAAGTATCAGGACTTGTGAGACCAATGGAACTACGGGTTTCTAACAATGACTCCTGGAATTCATTTGCAATTTTGTACATTTTTTTTCTGGTGTTTTAAGATGATTAAATGATAATTTTAAAGAACAGACCCATGGTTTTAGTTACATTTTAGTGAATTGGATAAGTTTGTTCTGAGTGTTTAAATGTGGGTGTACTATTTAAGGACCCTGGATTATTTAGTAGATTATAAGGTTCATAAGGTTAATTAACTGAATATGTAAAATGCATGGCCTGCCTCACTGGCGCAGCTCAGCCCTCAGCTGACAAGCATGTCGGGGATACGCAGCATCCTTGTAGATTTGTCAGAGGATGCAGAGTGGCAGGTAGCTGGGTCTCTGTGAGACTGACCCAAAGAGGAAAACGTTATTATGACTGGTTCCTGAAGCAGTTTACTGTGGAAAATCAGTGTTTCAAGGAAGATTTGTAAGTGTTCTACCAAGTGGAGCTTTGAGGTCAAGTTAGGGAAGGAAAGTGTGGGGCGACCTGTCTTCTAGGCACACGTGAGGCAGTTAGCACATCCCAGACACTGCCCAGAGACAACGGGGTTCACAAACACCATTCAGGATTTCCTTGAAATCACCTTGAAAAAAATAAAAAAGAGGAATGAGTAAAATGACTTTAATAACATGTTTAACCCAGAATCTTAACTCCTCAACATGTAATCAATATTATAAAACATTAATTTACACCATTTTCATACTAAGAAATGCGGTGTCCATCTTTGCTCCAGGCCCATCTCCATCTGGATTAGCCATGGTTCACATTGACCCTGTGGGGCATGGCGGCCCTTCATTGGGTAAACCTACTGTTTAATGCCCACTGCTTCACACATGTGATTGACTTGAGCAATCTCAGCCATTCCCGACACACTCATCCGCTTTGATTTGGAAAACTACCTGTGCTTCATGAGACCCTCCAGTGCACTGAGCTTGTCTCAAGGAAGCCATGCCACGCTGGAATTTATGAAGTCAGAACTCAGAATCCATCTGATCCCATCCTGCAGTTCCCTTTGCTCTTCAGGCATCAACCACTTTGCTGAGAAACCTGGCTTTCTGTGTTGCCCTCGGCAGCTGTGTGGTTCCCAAGGAGCGGTCCTTTCCATCAAACTTCCTTGCTCCCTGCAGGTCCCCACCGGGCCATCAGGAGCTGCAACAGGAGGCCCAGGCCCTTGCTCAGATGTTGAGTTCCCTTATAAGGATGCACCCGGCATGAAGTGCGGACACCGCACCATGGGCACCCAGTATGGAAGGACAGGGGCACTCCTCCTCCAGGCCTGAGGATGACCAGCTCCACCTGGGCCCAGCAGACAACGCACATCATGGAGGAAGGTTTATACTATGAGCATGACATCCCTATAGCTATGGGCTGCTTTCTAAGCAGATGAATCCAGCGTAATTAAAGAAAAAGTCATGGAGAGACTCACTTCACAGATCCAGAGATCTGAGTGTGACCAAGGTTTCCCCAGTAGGAGAAACCTCACAGGCCAGAACCCTCTGGAAACTTGAGAGTCTTTTCTTTTTTTTTTCTTGTTCTGTATCTGTTCTTTTTTTTTTTTTTCTAATTTTATTTTATTTTTAAACTTTACATAATTGTATTAGTTTTGCCAAATATCAAAATGAATCCGCCACAGGTATACATGTGTTCCCCATCCCAAACCCTCCTCCCTCCTCCCTCCCCATACCATCCCTCTGGGCCGTCCCAGTGCACCAGCCCCAAGCATCCAGCATCGTGCATCGAACCTGGACTGGCAACTCGTTTCCTACATGATATTTTACATGTTTCAATGCCATTCTCCCAAATCTTCCCACCCTCTCCCTCTCCCACAGAGTCCATAAGACTGTTCTATACATCAGTGTCTCTTTTGCTGTCTCGTACACCGGGTTATTGTTACCATCTTTCTAAATTCCACATATATGCGTTAGTATACTGTATTTATGTTTTTCCTTGTGGCTTACTTCACTCTGTATAATAGGCTCCAGTTTCATCCACCTCATTAGAACTGATTCAAATGTATTCTTTTTAATGGCTGAGTAATACTCCATTGTGTATATGTACCACAGCTTTCTTATCCATTCATATGCTGATGGACATCTAGGTTGCTTCCATGTCCTGGCTATTATAAACAGTGCTGCGATGAACACTGGGGTACACGTGTCTCTTTCCCTTCTGGTTTCCTCAGTGTGTATGCCCAGCAGTGGGATTGCTGGATCATAAGGCAGTTCTATTTCCAGTTTTTTTAAGGAATCTCCACACTGTTCTCCATAGTGGCTGTACTAGTTTGCATTCCCACCAACAGTGTAAGAGGGTTCCCTTTTCTCCACACCCTCTCCAGCATTTATTATTTGTAGACTTTTGGATCGCAGCCATTCTGACTGATGTGAAATGGTACCTCATAGTGGTTTTGATTTGCATTTCTCTGATAATGAGTGATGTTGAGCATCTTTTCATGTGTTTGTTAGCCATCTGTATGTCTTCTTTGGAGAAATGTCTATTTAGTTCTTTGGCCCATTTTTTGATTGGGTCGTTTATTTTTCTGGAGTTGAGCTGTAGGAGTTGCTTGTATATTTTTGAGATTAGTTGTTTGTCGGTTGCTTCATTTGCTATTATTTTCTCCCATTCTGAAGGCTGTCTTTTCACCTTGCTAATAGTTTCCTTTTCTAAAAGTACTCCTCGTGGGGGCTCCTCTGGTGGCTCAGTGGTAAGGAATCTGCCTGCCAATGCAGAAGACACAGATTCACCTCCTGGTCCAGGAAGATCCAACATGCTGTGGACCAACTGAACCCATTCATGCTCCAGAGCCCGTGGGCCTAGAGCCTGTGCCCCCTGATGAGAGAAGCCATTACCATGAGAAATTGATGTACCACAACCAAGAGTAGCCCCCACTCACTGCAATTAGAGAAAAGCCTGCCCAGTAACAAAGACCCAGCATGGCCATAAATAAGTACAATTATTTTTAAAAAGCTCTTTGTATATATGTATGTATATTACCGAACCACTTTGCTCTACACCTGAAACGCGGTGTTGTAAATCAATTGTACTTCAATAGCCAAAAATGCTCCTTGACCCAGAGGAAATACAATGAGGCTGCTAAACCAGTGGAAAAAGAAGAAACTGGTCTCATATGGTGGGAGGGGCGTGAGGGGAAGATTGAATAATAGGATGACTCAGTTGCTAATGATCCTGATTCAGTCATTTTCTGCTTAAAAGGGCACTTCGACCTTTTCAAGCCCAAATATATGTTTCTTGACAGAAGGCCGCTCTGTGCAGAAGCTGCAGAAGCTCAGATCTATCAAGAACTCTGATAGATGGATCCTAAACCCAGTGAGGGTGGGGGTTGGCACTGCGATTATTAATTGAGTCAATGATCTATTTTATCTGACACTACGTGTACCTGCACACAACGCATAAATTACACAAAACAATTCCAACATGGTTAATGAACTTGCCCTAAGGCTAATAAAGAAAAACGCTTAGCTAGGTCCTTCTATTTATTTTTTTCTGTATGCGTAACAGCATTTTATTTAATAGCATTAATGAAGTTGAAGGACCATCTGTATTAAAATATAAAGACTGTCTTTAGACTGTGTGTCAGCAGAAGTGACGGGCCCAGGTACCAGTCGGGTGAAGATGTCCTGAGATGACACATGTGGCTCCACAGGGTCTCTCTGACCCAGGTGCTCTAGGTAGGGAAGAGCAATCATGTGGCTGGGGAGTGGTGCTCTCCCCCAGTGGGCAGTGCTTGCAAGGCCTGTCATTACAGTGGACACAGCTTGTTTCCCCAAACGATCTTGGTGTCAGATGCCCAGAGTTTATTTCCAGCAGGGCTGGGAACTGGTCACTCGGGCTTAGAGAACTCACTTAGCTTGTGTCACCCTTGTCTATAGAATGGGGACACCAGCTCTTGCCACTCCCAGTCTGGGTGAGAATCAAATGAAGTGACAGACACAAAGCTCCAGGCACAAGACTGACAACTGGTCAACACATAAACCCGTGAGAGTAACAAACCATCCAGGGCGGTAATACAACAGCTAAGTTGTTTGATCAGTTTAGTCGCTCATCATATCTGGCTCTTTGTGACCCCGTGGACCGCAGCACACCAGGCCTCCCTGTCCATCACCAACACCCAGAGTTTACTCAGACTCATGTCCATTGAGTCGGTGATGCCATCCAAACATCTCATCTTCTGTCATCCCCTTCTCTTCCCACCTTCAATCTTTCCCAGCATCAGGGTCTTTTCCAACAAGATCTTCTCATCTTTGTGGCCAAAGTTTGGAGTTTGATGTTTGATGAAGAAGTTCAGACACCCGTGTGTAGGGCTGATTGCCATAAATGCCTTAGTGAAAAAATAAAGTATTACCAGCAGCCAATAAGCACATCTGGAGATGCTCACCATCATTAATCCTTGCTGCTGCTGCTGCTAAGTTGCTTCAGTTGTGTCCGACTCTGCGCGACCCCATAGATGGCAGCCCACCAGGCTCCCCTGTCCCTGGGATTCTCCAGGCAAGAACACTGGAGTGGGTTGCCATTTCCTTCTCCAATGCATGAAAGTGAAAAGTGAAAGTGAAGTTGCTCAGTCGTGTCTGACTCTTGGTGACCCCATGCACTGCAGCCCACCAGGCTCCTCTGTCCATGGGATTTTCCAGGCAAGAGTACTGGAGTGGGGTGCCATTGCCTTCTCTGCACTAACCGTTAGGGAAATGCAAATCAAAACCACAATGAGACAGCCATCCACACTCACCAGGAAGCTAACCATCAAAAGACCAGAAAGTACAAGTGTTGACAATGACATGGAGAAACTGGACTCCTGTGTGCTGTTGCTGGGATGTAAACTGGTGCACCCTCTGTGGATGCCAGCGTGAAGGTTCTCCACAGGATTATCTCATGATGGAGCAACTCCACTTGTGGGGTTTCAACCAAAAGAACTGAAAGCAGGGATTTGAACAGATTTCTGAACACCTATCTTCAAGGCAGTGTTATATACAATAGCCAAGAGGAGAACCCAGCTTCTCGCAACTGCCTGTCTCTTTTCATCATACTACCTTTTCCAGGGCAGCCAGACATGTATGTGACCAGTGATCCAATAAGTACTGACATCCCATGATCTCATATTTGTGTAGAGAGCACTGTCACACACTTTTCAAATTACAGCTGATCTCAGAGACTTCATATGAGGGGTCAGGTACATTTTCTTACTTTTCAGAGGACAAATGACTTAATTCCCATTAGGAGAGTCATGATCTGTGCTGTGCACATGAAGATCAGGTCCATTTACTTGACTGTGAATCTGTACGTTCACACCTTTAACAAGGAGTTGACGCTGTTAAACGTGGTGGGGACACAGCAAAGGATGTTATTTTGCCCCTAAGAACCCTACCATCTGATGAAAGCAAATTATACCTTTTTAACTGGTTACTGGAGATGAGCACAGGATGGGGAGGAGATGGCAAACCAGCTGCCCTCGGTAAAAGCAGAACAGATGTGACAAGAGAAAGCTTACCTATCTTTGTTTTTTTTTTTTTTTTTTTTTAAAAACTATTCGTCAGGGCTACCCTGAAGCTCAGGAACAGAAGCAAGATTTTGGAAGGTCTTCTAAGCTGACTCTTTTTCATCTCCATGGACTGCAGCCTGCCAGGCTCCTCTGTCCATTTAATTCTCTAGGCAAGAATATTGGAGTGGGTCCAGTTCAGTTCAATTCAGTCGCTCAGTCATGTCTGACTCTTTGCAACCCCATGGACTGCAGCACACTAGGCTTCCCTGTCCATCATCAACTCCTGGAGCTTACTCAAACTCATGTCCATCAAGTTGGTGATGCCATCCAACCATCTCACACTCTGCTGTCCCCTTCTCTCCCAATCATTCCCAGCATCAGGGTCTTTTCAAATGAGTCAGTTCTTCACATCAGGTGGCCAAAGTATTGGAGTTTTGGCTTCAGCTTCAGTCCTTCCAATGAATATTCAGTACTGATTTCCTTTAGGATGGACTGGCTGGATCTCCTTGTCATCTAAGGGATTCTCAAAAGTTTTCTCCAACATCACAGTTCAAAGACATCAGTTCTGTGGTGCTCAACCTTTTTTATTGTCCAACTCTCTCATCCGTGCATGACTACTGGAAAAACCATAGCTTTGTCTAGATGGAATTTTGTCGCCAAAGTAATGTCTCTGTTTTTTGATATACTGTCTAGGTTTGTCATAGCTTTTCTTCCAAGGAGCAAGTGTCTTTTACTTTCATGGCTACAGTCAACATCTGCAGTGATTTTGGAGCCTAAGAAAATAAAATGTGTTACTGTTTCCATTGTTTCCCCATCTACTTGTCATGAAGTAGATTGACATTTCCTTCTCCAGAGGATCTTCCCAACCCAGGGATTGAAACTGTATCTCCTGCTTGGCAAGCAAATTCTTTACCATCTGAGCCACCAGGGATACCCTCAAAGACTTACTTTAAGAAAAATTATATTTAAGAGAAAATTTGTTTAATATTATGAGTGAAAAACCTTGGTAAAAACTGAAAAGAATATACACTGGATTTTATTTATTTTTAAACATTAACAGAAAGCATTCTAAATATTTTGCTTTATGTAGTCTTTAACTTTTATATAAAAAAGGAATATTTTATTTCCATGTTGTCAGTCAAGAGTTGTCCCCTGGAGAGCTGCAGTGATGTATGTGGCCGACAAAGGGTAGTAAGTTAGAATGTACTGGACTGACCTGACGACAATGTCCAGAATGTAAGCCATTTTGTTTAATCAATAAGCCATTTCTAAGTCTTGCTTGTCATCAGTATTGCCTGGGAGAACTTCTCATTTTGTTTTGTGTTTTTCATCTACAGATTCTACCTCTCGTGTCCCATATCTTCTGAATCAGAATCTGGGGGTGGTGCACGCTGTGGGGACCTGGGAATATGTGTTTCTTAAGAGAAAGGAATGGAATGAAAGAAAAAGCACTTCTCCAGAGATTCTGATGGAAATCCAGCCTCAGAAACTATCCGTTCAGATGACAAGACTACTGTCAAGCCTGCTATCCATGTCCTCGCTGAAGACAGAGCGGGAGGGCACACATCTCTGAGCTGCACACCTGGGCAGAGCAGTGCACACAGGAGAAGAGCAGTGTTCTCGCTGTGGCTCACGTTTCAGCAAGTGGCCTCTTTCTCCACTTACACTGGGGGAAGGATCATTCAGATGGTGGGACAGGTCAGTCTGAATTTTACCATGCTACAATTTCCCAGGGTGGTGAACAGAAACATCTGGAAAGAAAACAGCTGTTTTGGGCAATTTTCCCCCCAAATCAAATCTTCACAGACGGAGAACATGACCACCTTGTGCTGCCATATTCCTGAACTTTAAGGACTGTCTGTTCTGTTACTTTTGTTTGAAACTGTAAGGAAATAAAGTTAAGAACAGTGATGCTATACATACTGACAGTCTGTCTCCCTGACTGAACCTGAGTTGGACTCCTCTGAGACCTCTTCTGGACCAGGCCCAGATGCCACTCTGACCCTGGGCTGCTCAGATCAGTTTCGGGAAGAGTCCTGATGGGTCAGTTTAGTGAAAATGTCCCACCATCGACATGTGATTGAATTCCTCATCCTCCACCCTGGATGTGTTACCGCCCTCGTTACCAACCACTGCCGGCCTTGTGCAAGATTCCTGTTGAGTTGTTCTAGCAAGAACCTCCGGCCCAGAACTCCCTATGTGCCTCTTTTACTGGAGGTGGGCCCAACTTCTCTAATGGAGAACCTCACGTCAGTGGTCTTCTTTACCACATTCAGCAAGTGTCAGAGAGCAAGTTTCTGGATGATACTCAAGTAGAACCTCACACTGGGTCCTAACATGTTGCCTGGAAATGTTCAGCTCTTCTGCAGGCTTCCTTTTGTACCCAGAGATCTATGTGAGCCAGGAGCTGCAGGAAGGAGAGAAGATACTGAGGGAAAACCATGATGATTTAGCTTGGGACACACTGAATCTGGACTTTGAGCAAGGAGGTATCTGGGGATATTTAACAGGCATCTGAAGCCCAAGTACAAGCCAACAAAGAGGCCGAGATGAGAAACGGACCCCCAAGAGCTGTCCCCTGGAGAGCTGCAGTGATGCACGTGGCCAACTGTGTCTGTGGAGGAGGGTGGTGCCCACACCTCCCAGATGAACATCACCAGGACACCCTGTGGCCTCTGGGGGTGGGGGTATCTGAGCAAGAGGGTATCAGAAGGACTCCTGGGACTGGGCTTGTGGTAGGTGATTTTGGGGATGGTTGAAGGATGTGACGTCCATTCTGGACTGGGTGCCGTCATGGGGCAGGGATCATTTTATGCCTGGGGTTTCACAAATCTTACCTGGAAGCAGAGCAGACGATAGCAGGACTAAAGCTGTAACCAATAAAGAAGAAGTAGTCTTTCCTATTCTCCAGGAAAATGGCATAGTTGGTTCTTTTTGTGTCTGATACGAAGCTTGCATTTTCCAGTGTTTGGAACTAACCACGTGGAGGTCTTGGTTTCGTCCTGCTGCATCCTGGTCTTGAGGTGGCCTGGATTGATGGGGACACTCAGTGTAGCTGCCATACTCACGGGGAGACCAGTAACACCCATGACAAGTCCCAGAGCTGGTCCAGACTGGCAGGAGGAGGCAGATGGAAGGTTCAAAACAGTATCTTGGTCCCTCTCCCTACCCTTTACTTTAAAGACAATATGAGGCTTTCCTGGTGGCTCAGTGGTAAAGAATTTGCCTGCCAGTTCAGGACATGTAGGTTTGATCCCCGATCTGGGAAGATCCCCATGGAGAAGGAAATGGCAACCCACTCCAGTATTCCTACGGGAAATCCCATGGACCGGAGGCACCTGGAGGGTCCGTGGGGCTGCAAAGAGTCGGACATGATTGAGTGACGAAACAACAAAGACGGTGAAAACAAAATGAGACAAACCCAAGAAGGCAACATGAGCTGTCCCCACTTCACATTTTGAGATACTGTACCACTATGCAGGGAAACAACAAACAAGACCACAGCAAAGCGGGGCTACTTGGAATTGCCACCTAGTGAGGTGGAGGTCATCTGCTTCTTGTGGCTTATGCAGAAGACTGTTGAATCCACTTGATTTAACCAAGTGCGGTTGGTTTATTGTCTAGCAGAGCCTACCTAAGAAACCCAGAAGCTTGTTAATGGGTTGGTCTGTCATCAAGACTCAAATCATGTGTAAGAAATTGCAGCAAAGTGATAAAACCATGTCTTTTTAAAAAGTGATTTTCCATGAGTCCGTAAGTGATGGATTTTTCTTGGTCCATTGTGACCTGAATGGCTCTTGTTAAAAGTGGATTTTAACACTCGTGCCTCTTGCTCAGACCCCTGAGGGGTTCTGTGAGACCGTCCGCCTGGCTAAATGGACCACTGTGTTTTCGAGAACACTTTCCAGATGTGGTTTTCTCAGACCAGATTTTTAAGGTTCCTATCAGTGCCATGGTTATGGCTCCATTCTTCCGTAGCTGATTCTAGCACTTGCACCGGGGTGGGGGTCTGGTGCTCAGACAGAATGGTGTGCTGGTGCCTCAGCTGCAATCGAGCATCTTTTCACCTGGTCCCACACCCATCCTGTTGGGTCTGCTGCATCCTCGCCCCTCGCCTGGGTACCACAGGCATGTGAATGTCTCCTGCTTGCTCCTGGAGGACACAGAGCCCAGGCGCCCCCATCACATGCTCACTGGCATTCGTGAGAAGCCTTGACACCCCAGCCTCCCTCGATCTCCCTGGGAATCCCCGTGACTCTGCAGGATGAACGCAGAGAGGGCAGCCTGGCACAGAGCAGGCGGCAGCCTCTGGCTGCCTCCCATCCGCCTTCCAGGCCCTTTCCCCTGGGAAAGCCCGGCTGGGGACTGTGCGATCTATGGGTGTTTTCAAACCCAGACTTTGAGCCGGTCTCTTTGATGGCTCCATTCGTTATGCTCCCGTCGATCTAGCATGTGAAGTGTGAGGACGTAAGCACGGATGCCATAATAGAGCCATTGTCGCCACATTGCTTGAGACCAAGAAAGAGGCCTATGGACCGCTGGTCGGATGCCAGCCACAGCCCCACAAGGCCTTGCCCTCATCTGGTCTCTAAGACATGAAAGTGTAGCGCCCAGAGGGGCCTGGAGCCACCCTCAACCCAGTAGGAAGGTTTCTTTGCAGCTTAGGAATCAAATCCGGGCAGCCTGGGAGCCCAGCGGATATTCATGGGTTCCAGTGTTATTTAAATCAGGTCCTTTCTGCGGCGCCCATTGACCCAGCCCTGGAAGGCCGCGCTTCCCCTCCCCCTGCCCCAGGGCAGTCCTGCAGCACATGCTGGGCTTCCTGCCACACCAGAATCACATTTGATTTGTCAACAGCTGACACCGCGAGTAACAGCTTTACACATATCATGTACAATGTCCATACGCTGCTTAAATTCAAGACAATTGGTTAAATTTAACGTTGCTGCAATATATTTTGGAATGCTCCTTTGAGCTTTTCTGGAGTAAATTGGCCCTTAAATGAAAACATACAGACAGGAGAAATCCCAGGTGCTTTAGATCAACAGAGACTTGGGTAATCCCATGGATTTGGGTATATCTGACATAAACAACATTCATTAAACCTGGGGCCAACCTTGTAGCTGCTGTCAGCAGGCTAACTGGAATACACACCAACAGTCCTCACGTGTTTCTATGACGGGTGCTCCACTGCGCTATTTTGATTTGTTCTCCTTTCCTAAAATGCCTCGAATATTATGGGCTCCCAGTTTTTCAGCCAAGAAGTTTTTCAGTTGGGAGGTTCAAATTGAGATCCATAAACGGAAAAAAAGTGTCCATTTTATGTGTCAGGAATATATTTAAGTTCCTATGAATTCATATTAACAAAGACACACAATTTATTTTCCTATGGTTGGGTGTTTATTTTATGAGCATCATTCTTGGAGAGATGTAGTGAGTGTAGGTCTGTCACACATGCCCAGCATCGCCAAGTGGAAACCCTGCCATTACTGGAGAACTGGCGTTCAGACAGACGAAGCTCTGAGACAAGCAGTGAAAGCAGAGACCTGCAGAGTCCTCACAAACTCAAGGCTGATTTTTTCCCCTTGCTTCCTTTCACATATAATGGCTACGGTTAAATTTTATTGCTACAGCACCACTGTGTGAAAGCACCTCAAGGGATAACAAGGGTGAAGGAAGTCACTTGATATTTGAAAGCGGGGAACTAGATTCATATGGCATCGAAAAGTCTACTCCTAGTATCTGAATCCTATGAAATTCAAACATAATCCCATTAACAGTTCAGAATGCAGGAAGTGTTTCTTAAAATAGAAATATACTCTGTAATGTAGTAGTCTAGTCTTTTACTGGTAGGCTCTGCTTTAGTAATACAAATTTTAAAGTAGGATTAAGGTGAAAAGTCTCAGTGAATGTAACTATGCACTATTACATTTTTTTTTCTTAAGCAATATGAAATGCTTTCTCAAGACAGTGCCAGGCAAAGAAAAACAGAAACACAGAACAACAGGGCAGGATAGGAAACCAAAAGATAAACCCATGCACCTATGGTCACCTGCTGCTGCTGCTGCTAAGTCGCTTCAGTCGTGTCCGACTCTGTGCGACCCCATAGACGGCAGCCTACCAGGCTCCCCCATCCCTGGGATTCTCCAGGCAAGAACACTGGAGTGGGTTGCCATTTCCTTCTCCAATGCATGAAAGTGAAAAGTGAAAATTGAAAGTGAAGTCGCTCAGTTGTGTCCGACTCTTAGCGACCCCATGGACTGCAGCCTACCAGGCTCGTCCGCCCATGGGATTTTCCAGGCAAGAGTACTGGAGTGGGGTGCCATTGCCTTCTCTGTATGGTCGCCTAATCTATGACAAAGGAAACAAAAATATGCAACAGAGAAAAGACATTCTCTTCAGTAAGTGGTGCTGGGAAAACTGAATAGCTACATGTAAAAGAATGAAATCAGAATACTCCCTACACCCGACACAAAAATTAACTCAAAATAAATTCAACACCTAACTGTAAGGCAGGAAACTATAAAAGTCTTAGAGGAAGATGTAGGCAAAACACTCTGAGACATACATTACAGCAAGCTTTGGCACAGCAAAGGAAACCATAAAATGAAAAGACAGGCCTCAGAAGAGAAGAAAATATTTGCAAATGAAGCAACTGACAAAGGATTAATCTCCAAAATATACAAATTGCTCATGTAGCTCAATATCAAAAACGTAAACAACCCAATCAAAAATGGGTGGAAAACAGACACGTCTCCAAAGAAGACATAAAGATGGCCAACAAACACATGAAAAGATGTTCAGCATCACTGATTATTAGAGAAATGTAAATTGAAACCACAATGAGGTGTCACCTCACACCAGTCAGAATGGCCATCACCAAAAACCGACAAACAATAAATCCTGGAGAGGGTGTGCAGAAAAGGGAACCCTCTTGCACTGTTGGTTGGGATGTAAATTGGTGTAGACACCATGGAGAACAGTATGGATTCCTTAAAAAACTAAAAATAGGGCTACCATATGACCCAGCAATCCCACTTCTGGGCATACACCGGGAGAAAACCGCAATTCACAAAGATACAGGCACTTCAATGTGCATAGCAGCACTATTTACAGTAGCCAAGACAGGGAAGCAAGCTAAATAGCCATCAACAGAGGAACTGATAAGTAAGCTGTGGTACCTATATACAATGGAATATTACCCAGCCATAAAAATAAATTGTGCCATTTGCAGAGGTGCATATGGACCTAGAAAACAGTCATACAGATTAAGGTGAGTGAGAAAAAAAAAACAAGTATTGTATATGTATACATACATATAGTAACATATGTATGTGGAGTCTAGAAAAATGGAACAGATTAACTTATCTGCAGAGATGGTGACACACATGTAGAGAACAAATGTATGCACACCAAGAAGCGATGGTGGTGGGATGAACTGGGAGACTGGGATTGACATATACATACTATTGATACTATGTATCAATAAAGCAGATAACTAATGAGAACCTACTGTATAGCACAGGGATTCACTCAGTGCCCTCTGGTGACCTAAATGGGAAGAAAACCCAAGCATGAGGGGATATATGCGTATGTGCGGTTGATTCACTTTGTTGTACAGCAGAAACTAACACAAAGCAGCTATACGCCAATAAAAAAAAAGTCAGTGACAGGCAAGAAAATCATCAAAGTACATCTAAGCAAAAGTTATCTAATGAATATATGTATATTCTTTATAGACTTGGCAAAATAATCACAAATATGTTACAAAAAGTCTGTACAGCAAGTTTTGGAAATGTTATTTTTTTAAAATGATGAAAACAACTGTTGCACATTATCCAAACATCAATAGATTTCCAAATCACCACCTACACAAAGATTCTGACAACATTTTTTCAATCAAGGAAATTGTAACTTACTTTAAAAATACCTATGTTATACTATAAGGCACGGACACTGTAAACCTTACATCTTGTAACTTCATTTCTCTTTAGGGCCGAATCTCAGCACTTCCACTGTAAGTAAACGCTTTGGAACAAAAAGAAAACACAGCTCCCTGAATCCCATTCTTTTATTATTTCAAATAATTTGAGAAAACCCCCAAATCTTCCCTTCTCCTAACCCTGGGGACCATAACTCTTTTCTGTTTCCAATTCTTACACCGATCTCCTTTTCTCACTGGTGTTTTGGAAAGGCAGGTGAGGAAGAGAGGAAGAAGGAACTCCGTATCCGCAGGGGTTTGGAGAGCACCCTTTCCGTCACCTTTAATGGGTTCAAACAAACTGTGTCTGCAGAGGGGAAGTGGGCTTTGGGTAGCAACAGTGAGAGGGAGCGCGCTGGGGGTGGTTCCGGCCAGCGGGAGTCACCCCCACCACACCCCTGTGGGCGTGAGGTGCATGAGCTGCCAGTCTGCCATGTAAGTTGGGCTCATGGCTTCATCTGCCTACTAGCTTCCCCACCTGTGTGATGAGCATAACACGGCCAGCTCAGAGTCTTCTTGAGGTGTCTACTGGTGGCACGCAGATTTCTAAGGACCCCATGGACTGTAACCCACCAGGCTTTTCTGCCCATGGAATTTTCCACCCAAGAATCCTGGAATGGGTTGCCATTTCCTTCTCCAGGGGATCGTCCTGACCCAAGGATGGAACCCACATCTCCTCCATTGGCAGGTGGATTCTTCACCACTGAGCCACCAGGGAAGCCCCCCAAATAAGAGATTTCTAGGGAGGGAAAACCTGAAGATAGATTTGTGTGAGCTTAGGAAAGAGGGAATGAACACAAAACCACTATAAACTGAAAATATCCTTCTCCTACCTCTCTGATCCTTCACTCCTCCACCCCTACCCCTAAAACACACACCCACCATGAGACATATTGAAATTAGGAGGGTGCTGAGGCAGTAAGGAGTCAGTGGGATCAACCAGTCACTCCAGGAACTTGCAGAGGCCTGCAAGGAGGCTCAGACATGAGAAGAGCCCAGGGGAGACAGGGATTCTTCTGGGGCCAGGGTGAACTTCCCAGGATGGAGACTAAATAGAGTCAATGCCTGATTTCCCATTTTTAGAGACTCAACACCTTAGCTTAGGGTTTGATCTTTGACATAAATTGTAGCAATATTTTTTGGCTCAGTCTCCTAAAGCAAAAGAAATAAAAGCAAAAATGAACAAATAGAACTTAATTAAGCTTAAAACCTTTTGCACAGCAAAGAAAACTATTGACAAAATGAAAAGATAACCCATGGAATGAGAGTAAATATTTGCAAATGATGAGACCAAGAAGGGGTTATATCCAAAATACATAAACAGCTCATGCAAACTAGTATCAAAACCCCAAACAATCCAATCAAAAGCTGCCTGAAGACTTCAACAGACATTTCTCCAAAGAGGGCATGCAGATGTCCAGCTAGCACATTAAAAGGTGATCAATATCACTAATTATTAGAGAAATGCAAATCAGAACCACAGTGAGGTATCACTGCACACCTGCCTGAATGGCCAGCATCAAAAAGTCTACAGATATCAGGTGTTCGTGGGGATGTGGAGAAAAGGGAAACCTCCTACACTGTTGGTGGGAATATCAACTGGGGCAGTCACTATGGAGAACAGTATGGAAGTTCCCTAAAAAACTAAAAGTAGAACTATCATATGATCCAGCAATACCACTCCTGGGTTTACATCCAGAGAAAACGAAAGCACTAATTCAAAAAGATACATGAATCCTAACCCCAGTGTTTGTTGTAGCACTACTCACAATAGCCAAGACATGAAAGCAAACCAAGTGTCCATCAATAGCCAACTGGATTAAGAAGATGTGATATATATACACACACACACAATGAAATAGTACTCAGCCATAAGAAGAATGAAATAATGCCATTTGTAGCAACATGGATAGATCTTGAGAACACTATGTTTAGTGAAATAAGTCAGATGACAAAGGCAAATATTTTTTGTATCACTTATATGTGGAATCTAAAAATAACACAAATGGATATATATGCAAAACAGACTCACAGATACAGAAGAAAAAAAAAACTTACAGTTAACAAAAGGAAGAGGGATGGGGAAGGGACGAATTAGGGGCATGGGATTAACAGATACAAATGACTATACATAACATAGATAAGGATATATCATATAGCACAGGGAATTATACTCAATATCTTCTAATAGCCTCTGTGTGTGTGTGTGTGTGTTAGTTGCTGAGTCATGTCTGATTTTTGGCAACCTCTGTCCATGGGATTCTCCAGGCAAGAATACTGGAGTGGGTAGCCATTCCCTTCTCCAGGGGATCTTCCCAACCCAGGGACTGAACCTGGGTCTTTTGTATCACAGGCAGATTCTTTACTCTCTTAGACACTGGGGAAGCCCCTAATAGCCTATAATAACCTACAATGAAATATAATCTACAAAAGTTCTGAATCACTAACTGAATACTGATAGTGACATAATACTGTGAATCACCTATACTTACATTAAAAAAAAAATAAAAAAGAGTCTTGTCTTTCAAAGTCTTAAAGTCTGGCTCTTATCCCCTTGTGCTAACTTTGTGTGTTTGCCCCACAGGCCTCTCCTGTCTTCTGGTTTCCTCCTTCTTGCTGAGCACGTCTGAGGGCTTGGGGCTTTCAATCTCCTCATTCTCCCTTTGAATGACTTCTTCAGGCTTACTCATCATTCAAGGATCAGTCCACACTCCAGGCAAACATTCTACCTTCTTGGGATCTTCAGCAACTCCAGTTCAAACCTCTCCCTCATCTCTTACATGCTGCCAGTACTTATTTTATGCATAATTCAGCATCATAGGTAGAAATATGAGAGGATCGACAACTCTAAAATAAAAATGAGACTCTCTCATCCACTCCTCCAGGTCCAGCTATGGGTCTGTGAATTGAGGAAATCACATGCTGAAGTTGAAAAAGCAATTAGGTGTTTTGTTTTGGGTTTTTTTCTTAAGTTCAATTCAGTTCAGTCACTCATTCATGTCTGACTCTTTGCGATCCCATGGACTACAGCACACCAGCCTTCCCTGTCCATCACCAACGCCTGGAGCTTGCTCAAACTCACATTCATCGAGCTGGTGATGCCATCCAACCATCTCATCCTCTGTCGTCCCCTTCTCCTCCTGTCTTCAATCTTTCCCAGCATCAGGGTCTTTTCCAATGAGTCAGTTCTTTGCATCAGGTGGCCAAAGCTGAGTTTCAGCTTCAGCATCAGTCCTTCTAATGAATATTCAGGACTGATTTCCTTTAGGATGGACTGGTTGGATATCCTTACAGTCCTCTGGGATTCTCAAGAGTCTTCTCAGATACCACAGTTCAAAAGCATCAATTCTTCATTGCTCAACTTTCTTTATGGTCCAACTCTCACATCCATTCATGACTACTGGAAAAACCATAGCTTTGACTAGATGGACCTTTGTTGGCAAAGTAATGTCTCTGCTTTTTAATATGCTGTCTAGGTTGGTCATAGCTCTTCTTCCAAGGAGCAAGCATCTTTTAATTTCATGTTTGCAGTCACCATCTGCAGTGATTTTGGAGCCCCCCCAAATAAAGTCTGTCACTGTTTCCATTGTTTCCCCATCTATTTGCCATGAAGTGATGGGACTGGATGCCATGATCTTCGTTTTCTGAATGTTGAGTTTATGTCAACTTTTTCACTCTCCTCTTTCACTTTCATCAAGAGGCTCTTTAGTCCTTCTTCACTTTCTGCCATAAGGGTGGCGTCATCTGTGTATCTGAGGTTATTGATATTTCTCCCGGCAATCGGGATTCCAGCCTATGCTTCATCCAGCCTGGCACTTCGCATGATGTACTCTGCATGTAAGTTAAATAAACAAGGTGACAATATACAGCCTTGATGTACTACTTTCCCAATTTGGAACCAGTCTGTTGTTGCATGTCCAGTTCTAACTGTTGCTTCTTGACCTAGGATACAGATTTCTCAGGAGGCAGGTAAGGTGATCTGGTATTCCCATCTCTTTAAGAATTTTCCACATGTCTTTAGGAATTTTCTGTTTCTTAAGCACATAAAAAATGGTAGACTCTTAGTAAATGTTTCATTAGAAAAGAAAAAAATCCAGTGGATGGGTAAGTGAATGAATGTGAGGCCCATGGCTAGGTACTTTGACTAATTAATTAAATCCAGCTCTCATCTCTAGAAATTTGTGTTACGAAAAGGAAGGTAAACTTTTTGCAATTTTCTTTCATACAAAACAGAATGGCCACAGTATCCTGGGAGATGACAGGAGAGAGGGACTAATTATGACTGCCTCAGAAAAGGCCTCATAAACAAGACAGGATTTGAGTTCATGTGGAAAGGAACTACAAGGTGGAGCCAGTGCTGAAGAGCTTTCAGAAGGCCATTCTGGGAGGATATGAGTAACAGGCTGGAGCAAAGACATGGAGCGGGGCGGGTTCCTTAAAACTTGAGCCTGTGTCTGGCTCCTGTGTCCTCGCCCTCATCGCAGTGGCTGGGGCTCGAGCTGCTGCGCCAGTGTTTGGCTCTGCTTCTTGGCTGTGCTCTTAAAGGCAGGGATTTGGCTGTTAGAGCATTTTGGGAGCTGGGTGGGTCTCAGCAGCAGGCTGAAGACAGAAGGTCTGGGATGCTCATCTCGGGAAGACAAGACATGGTACGATGGGAAGGGCACTGACTTCCTCCGCTCAGGCTGCTGTGATGGAATGCCAGAGATGGGCAGAGACCCGGGAGAGACCAGGCAGAGACCCTGGTGTAGCTCCCAGGGGCCTCAGAGTGCAAGTAGGGATGTGATGCAGCACCCAGGGTACCAAGCCTGCTCTCTGGGCAGGTTTCTGCTTAAGTGTATTTTGGAAGAGGAATGTCTGAGGCCCATGCAACTGGAAGTTTAGGAGGTGTGGCCAGCATGTATGGTGCAAACCAGATTCCAGGCCATCTGGTCCAGGGTGACTGCCCTGCATCGGCTGTGCCCCTCAGTGTCAGGAACTGTTCTTTATCGGGTGACTCCTCCTCAGAGGGTGCAAGGTGATGCTGCTTTTTGCATAAAAGTGCCAGTCCTTCCAACTTATGGTGAACGCTGCTAAAAGCAGAGGTTCTATTTTTGTTCCTCATACTCTGGCCATCATGGTGTCCTCTGTACTGCCGAAACCTGGAGATGGCGCCACGTCGTGCAGACACCCACCCCAGCGGGAGGGTCCCAGTGCCCTCCTCGAGCGTTTTCTCTGTTGCTTTCAGGTTTTCCTTCTCCACAGAGGGGGTATATGTCTAACTGCACACATACTTGTAGCAGGGGAAGGAAAACCCTAAGTAGACATGAACTTCAAGGTACCCTGGGGTGAGACAAGAGAGACCCCTGGGCATCCCCCTGGAGTGAGTTCTGAATGGACCAGTGGGAGAGCAAGGAGGGTGGTGAAGCAGCACGGGGTCAGGACTCGGATGCTCTGTGGACTCAGGATGGCCCAGTGACAAGGTTCTCCTGCGGGCACAGGAGCAGCTTACATACCCCCAGGTGCTTGTGGATGTTATGAGGGTGTTCTAAGATACGATGAGGGTGATTCGAGGCATTTCTGGCCCATGAAACCAGGACAGTGGTGATGGTCTAGGCAAGGCCAGGGCTAGCATCCTACCCCCAGTCGTGACTGCCATGGATGGAAGTAACATCTGCGAAGAAAGTTTAAAAGTCCTTTAATCCCACCCAGGCCTCTGAGAGATGGAAATACCACATTCTGACAGACAAGAAGGGCGTTGTTACTTGCAGGATCAAAGGGCTTTCTAAAGGCAGGGCTCCTGTCAAAACCCAGGCTGACTCAGCCACTGTCTTCCCCAGTGCTGCCACCCAGTGACCCCACTGGTAGGGTAACAGGGCCTATCTCCTGCAATTGGTTAGCTCATGTCAGGTCCCCGCCACACAAGGCATATGAGAACCAGGCCCCATCGGCTCCGGGGAATTGAATTTAGCACCACCAGTGCCTGGCCATCATTCACAGACATCACCGTTCAGACTGTGGGGTTCTCTCAGTGCCCATGAATATATCTCACTGCAGATTATGTCGGGTGATAATCATCTCTGTGCACATTCAATGGTTCCTCCCAGATTTGCTTTACAATCTGGTGGATGCTAAGTTGTTACTATGGCAGGGCTTCCTCCACTTCATTTTATATTACTGCCATGCTTATGGGCTCAGTGTTGTAGTTATATTTAATTTCACTCACAATTAGGGGTTATTTTGGTCATTTGTTGGCTTCTTCCAGCTTTGCAAATCGACTTCTTTACACGGGGCCAAATGAGGGCAGGGCAGTATGCAACAGCAGACTTTGTGCCATCTTTCCAGAGGCGGCTCTGCTAGTTTAATATTGCCCTGATACCCAGACCTGAGAGTTGGACGGTAAAGAAGGCTGAGTGCCAGAGAATTGATGCTTTCTAACTGTGGTGCTAGAGAAGACTCTCGAGAGTCCCTTGGACTGTAAGGAGATCAAACAGTCAATCCTAAAGGAAATCAACCCTGAATATTCATTGGAAGGACTGATGCTGAAGCTGAAGCTCCAATACTTGGGCCACATGGTATGAAGAACTGACTCATTGGAAAAGACTCTGATGCTGAGTGAGATTGAAGGCAGGAGGAGAAAGAAGGTGGCAACAGAGGATGAGATAGTTGGACGGCATCATCAACTCAATGGACATGAGTTTGAGCGAACTCTGGGAGACAGGGAAGGACAGGGAAGCCTGGTGTGCTACAGTCCATGGGGTCACAGAGTCAGACATGACTGAACGATTGAACAACAGTTACATTCATACAATCATCTTTCCTTGTTCCTTTCTGCATGTTCACTGACAGACAAGTATCAATGCCATTGTGTTGACTGTGTTTCTAGCATTTATAAACTTGATGCTTTGCATCTTGCTCTTTAAAAGTTTGATACTGAAAAATTACTAGAGATTAGGAGAGGGTACTATGTTGACTAATCACACAGCAATGCGTGCAATGCATGAGTTCGCCGTGAGAGGCACCCTCCCAGTGCAGTGTGGAAAGCTCTGCATTGTAACACAACATCCATAGTGGACTCACTCATGACCCAGGCATGTTCTGATGGACGTCTCATCCCAGTAGAATGCACACTCGGTCTAGGAAACTTGAGTCAGTGAAGCAGAAAGCTAACTCCAAGGATATCAGCTTTTCTAAATACAGGGTTTGCTTAAAACAGCTTCTTTTAGAAGCACACGAAAGGAATATTTACAACTGGAGCATAGCAAATGCAGTCTTTCCATCTTGTCTCCTGAGGTCCCCTGCACAGGAGACATATCCGCAAGGACAGAGCCTTCCACACGAGGTGACCCCAGTGGCTCTGGTGGCAGCTCCCTCCACTGCATTTGCTTGAGAGGCTGCCCAGGGTCATCGTGTCTTGTGGGTCAGCGGACTAACTCGCTGGACCAGCTCCTCCCAAACCCTAACTCGAGAGACCGAGCTGACCCAGGAGATCCTGCCAACATGGACATGAGGACACGGCAGGTCACAGGGAGCAACGTGAGCCCAGCCTCCCTCCTCCAGCACTCACAGTGTCCTCTCCTCACTGCGAAAACCCTCCTTTCCTCCACCAACACAGCACCGCCTGGAGTTATATACCTTGCCTGGGTCATCCGACCACCTCGAAAGGGCCTGCCTCATGGCTCCATGTGCAGGCTGTCAGAGGACACAGCCTCTGGATTGTTCCTCCATCCGTCCTGCAAAGCCTCTGGGGTGCTCCTCCATCCATCCTGCACAGCCTCTGGGGTGCTCCTCTGTCCATCCTGCACAGCCTCTGGGGTGCTCTTCCGTCCGTCCTGCACAGCCTCTGGGGTGCTCCTCCATCCATCATGCACAGCCTCTGGGGTGCTCCTCCATCCATCCTGCACAGCCTCTGGGGTGCTCCTCCATCCATCCACAAGATGACGAGAGGGAGAAGGCACAGTAGTGCTGAGCTAATCACACAAGCAGTTTCAGCCTGACAGGCCCCCTGAATGTGTCCAAGGGGTCCCCCGCTGCTCCAGTGCCACCTCTAAGCTGGCCCGCTCCCCCTCTATTACTCTGGGAGAGAGACCATGAAAGACACTAGGCAACTTCGACTGATTCTTCCAACTCATGAAGAGCTGGATGTGGAAGACAGAACCTCGGAGTTTCAGTCCTACCTCCTGGAGTTACAGGTAGAGTCTGTATACTGTAGGCAGACAAAGTGCTGTGACATAGCTGCTAAGTGCTACAATTGACAGTGCCTCAGAGATTCCTACTGGCCCGTCAGTTTAAAACAGATTCCACCAGGAAGAGTGCACCAGAGGGGAAGGCGCAGCCTCTCAAGAACTCTGCAGGGAAGGGCCGTGTTTTAAACTCACTGGCAGCACACGGGACCCTGGGTGAGAGCCCAGAGCAGGGAGGACCCATGCCTGAGCCCAAGCCAGCCCTGCAGGGGGACACGGCCACGGCCTGGCAACTGCAGGCGGCAGAGCCCACGGGGCAGAAAGCCAACTCCGGACGTGGAAACAGAAAGCATGATGTCTTGGTTTTAGGAAAAGTGGGGAAAGTGGGACTTTGTTGGTCTGAGGCAAGATTATTCAGTTTATAGGGCTTCCCTGATAGCTCAGTTGGTGAACAATCTCCCTGCAATGCAGGAGACCCCAGTTCGATTCCTGGGTTGGGAAGACCCACTAGAGAAGGGAAAGGCTACCCACTCCAGTATTCTGGCCTGAAGAATTCCATGGACTGTATTAGTCCATGCAGTCACAAAGAGTCGGACACGACTGAGCAACTTTCAATTATTCCGTTTATGGTTCCACAGCCCACTCTGGACACTCTGGGTCTCCCAGACCCCTGTCAGGAGGACTGGTGGCCAGGGCGCGGTCTCTGCTTTCCCAGGGGTCCCAGGCATGGGCCTCTGAAGAATCAGGCGCTGACGCAGCACCAGCGCAGCTCGGCCGTGGCCCACTGGCGGGCCCACCTGTCCTTGGGTTGCAGTTCACAGTCTTTGACCCTTTGCTACAACTGTCTCTGGCCGCAGGGCTGGCTTCCTCCCCTGTCTGGCCATCAGTCCGCTTTGCTGAAGGGTGATGACTAGCCTGCCCTGTCCTTTGATGCATGGACAGTCCCACTGACAGGAGAGAGTGAGGAGGGTCTTGGTTCCATCAAGCTAAAGGGGAGGCACTGAATGGTGCTTAAGCTGTCAGATCCCGTGCTGGGTTGTGTGCTGAACCCCCAACAGAAGATTTCACCTCAAAGCTTCATGCCCAGAACATGTTGAAATGACTATTATGTTTCCAGGGCAACTAACATTCAGGTTTAACTACTAGTAGATATGTAAACACGTGATGTCACCGGTGATTCTGCCAGCTCTTGTTTGTGGTGTTTTAACAGTTCACCTTTCATTGGCACATAAGGCCTATATCACAAGGTCTCCTGAAAAGTGGGACAGCTGTTTGAGTCATAAAAGATAAATATATCCTGGAACAACCATTGTTTCCATCCCCTGGATCATTTCAGAGGACATTTCCAGGGCAAACAGATGATGTAAGCTTCAGAAACACACCTGCAAGTCGTGTGACTTCCCGGGATCGTGTGAAGTCTGCAAACAATATTGAGATCCAAACAGCCCATGTCCTATGAGAAGAATGTTCACCTGTGTTTTCAGGTAGGGCGATGTTCATTTTCTTAAGGGAATACACCTCATTTTATCTCACTAAAGCCTTTATCAAAAACTTCCGGCACATAAAACACACTAGTGAAAAAAAAATCTTTGGCTATACCAGCAGTCTGCATTACACAAAACCGATAAAAAGCAGATTAAAAATTAAACATTTATGACCCAAGGAACTGCTGAACAACTCAGCAGAGAAGAACATCTGTAACCCTAAAGCCCAAACTCTCGAGATCTGAATTTTCCTGTTGTGCTTACTTAATTACTGTGCATAGTTACTTGTTGGGTCCTGACAGGGTGATGACTGGGCTGCAGAAATTATTGCTCCCTCAGGGAGTTCCTGAGGAAATTCTAGCGGGGAAAACTCTTTCTCCAGCACCCAGGTGTGACTGCCATTGTGTTGGAGAGTCCTATGCATGGTGCACAAATCCTGGAGCAGAGAGAGACAGCATGATGGATAGCACTCACTTCTGTATCATGTCAGGAGTGGTCTTTAACTTCTAATTCCTTAACCTGGGGAAAAAGGACAAAACTTGTTTTTACTCAATTAAGTGAATAACCCACTTTGTAAGCACTTTCATTAGTAGGAATGTAAATTTACGACTTAATGGTAAGCCAGGGCTTCTTTTGGAGAAGGCAATGGCACCCCACTCCAGTACTCCTGCCTGGAAAATCCCATGGATGGAGGAGCCTGGAAGGTTGCAGTCTATGGGGTTGCTGAGGGTCGGACACGACTGAGCAACTTCCCTTTCACTTTTCACTTTCATGCATTGGAGAAAGAAATGGCAACCGACTCCAGTGTTCTTGCCTGGAGAATCCCAGGGACGGGGGAGCCTGGTGGGCTGCCGTCTATGGGGTTGCACAGAGTCGGACGCGACTGAAGTGACTTAGCAGTAGCGGCAGTAGGGCTTCTTTTGCCCCAAACCCATCCCATGCACCCAGACTGCCAGTGTCCAGCAACTAGAAACCACGCTTTGGTCATTTTTGTGGCCCCCACGTGCTTGGCATAGTACAGAGCAGATTCGCAATACATGCTCACTAAAATGAGCTGTGAAGCATGGAAAGAAGCTCAGTATCACTTATCATTAGGGAAATGCAAATCAAAACTACAAAGAGGTATCACCTCATACCAGCCAGAGTGACCATCATTAGAAAACTACAAATAATGCATACTGGAGAAGATATGGAGAGAATGGAACCTTCCTACACTGTTGGTGGGAATGGAAATTAGTACAGCCAATATAGAGAACAGTATGGAGGTTCCATAAAAATGTAAATATGGACCTACCATATGACACTGCAATTCCACTCCTGGGCATATCCAGTGAGAAACATGGCTTGAATAGATACATGCATCCCGATGTTCACTGTAGCATTGTTTATGATAGCCAAAACAAGGAAGCAACCTAAATGTCTATAGACAGAGGACTGGATAAAGAAGGTGTACATACATACAAGGGAATATTACTCAGCAGATGAATTAATGCCATCTTCAGCAACACGGATGGCCTTAGAGAGTGTCACATTGAGTGAAGTAAGTCAGACAGAGAAGGAGAAACATTGGATGGCATACCTTATTTGTGGAATCTAAAAAGAAATGATACAAATGAACTTATCTACAAAGCACAGACTCAAAGACTTGGAGAAGGAATTTATGGTTATCAAGGGGGAAGGTTGGGGAGAAGGCATAGTTAGGGAGCTTGTGATGGACATGTACACATTGCTATGTTTAAAATGGATAATCAATAAGGACCTACTGTATAGCACAGGGAACTCTGCTCAAGGTTATCTGGCAGCCAGGATCGGAGCGGGGGTTGGGAGAGAAGGGATACATGTGTATGCATGGCTGAGTCTCTTTGTTGTTCACCTGAAACTGTCGCAACATTGTTAATTGGTTATACTCCAACACAACATAAAGAGTTAAATAAAGTGAGCTGTGAAAGATTATACAGCTTTGGTTTGATTCTGTTAGTATATTTATGATTTTACTTCTGAGTGGCAAATTCAAAATATCTAAGATTTGAGATGGCCAAGTTTACTGACATTCTTAATTAGAGACGATGTAAGTCTTCGACAGGTTGAGTGTCCAGAGGACTGTGTTTAGCTGGTCTCTGAGCTCAGTGGGAGAAAAAAGCTGTGACCCTCCTGCCAGAAAAATAAGGAACAATGAGCCAGAGAAGCCGGTTTTACTCTCAGTTCTGGCACCAAATATCTGCATTATCTCAAGTTCTCCGCTGCAGTTCATTTCAGCTATTTTGGGATGAAAATACTCATCTCACAGGGCGTCGTGAAGATGAAACAGGACAATAGGTATGAAACTGCTTTCAAAAGTTGAGTGTAGCCGGCACGCATTTGTAACATCTTTATTATTTGTATAAAGAAGCATTTTCATGCTGCTGAATTATGCATAAATTATAGAAAACACATCTGACATAACAAATCTGATCCAGAGGTTGGAAATGACAGTCAAATCGTTCTCCTAGATTTGTTTCCAGAAACAAACAGAACTTTGCAAATAATATTAATACTCTAAATAATAAGCTGCCACATCAGTACAGTAACACAGGAGCGGTAAAGTGAATCAACCCAGCACGAAGATAATGGAGACCGTCATAAAACGATATAGAGTAAGTTATGGGACTCGGGATGCAGATGAATGTGGAACATTAGTAAATGCCTTCACAGTTATTTTCTCACTCCATCATGGGAACCACACAGGATGGTATAAGCTGTTATTTGGAGTTATACTGCTTTGCCCTTTCTCATTCATCAAAACTGACATCTGAGTAACAGCACTTGATAGAGTGATTCTTGATTAAGCAGAGAGTGCTTAGCTGATGTGGCTTCCCAGGTGGCTCTGCAGTAAAGAATTCGCCTGCCCATGCAGGAGACTCAGGAGATCCAGTTTTGATCCCTGGGTCAGAAAGATCCTTTGGAGTAGGAAATGGCTACTGCTGCTGCTGCTGCTAAGTCGCTTCAGTCATGTCCAACTCTGTGCGACCCCAGAGATGGCAGCCCACCAGGCTCCCCTGTCCCTGGGATTCTCCAGGCAAGAACACTGGAGTCGGTTGCAATTTCCTTCTCCAATGCATGAAAGTGAAAGTGAAGTTGCTCAGTCGTGTCCGACTCTTTGCGACCCCATGGACTGCAGCCTTCCAGGCTCCTCCGTCCATGGGATTTTCCAGGCAAGAGTACTGGAGTGGGGCCCACTCCAGTACCCTTGCCTGAAGAATACTTGGACAGAGGAGACTGGCGGGCTATAGTCCATGGGGTTGCAAAGAGTCAGACACAACTTGATGCACAGACCTAGCTGCTATTATTGGCTTATTTATCCACCCTGCTCCATAACTGAGAGGAGCTTTTCAGAAGAGTTTCAGATGTGCCACAGGCTGAAATGATTCAGAATCAACTCCAGGTAATCTGAATTTGGGCCACAGTCACACATTCATGAAACCTGAAAATTCCAGGAAAGCAGGGAAACCATGTGAGCAGTGCAGCTGCCTAGAAAGACGGCACCCCACACCAGTGCTCTCACCTGGAGAATCCATGGACGGAGGAGCCTGGTGGGCTGCAGTCCATGGGGTCGCTAAGAGTCGGACATGAGTGAAGGGACTAAGCAGTAGCAGAGGTCATCTCACCTTTGGTCATTAGTGAGAGAAAGACAATATAGAGATCACCACCAGCCATGCAGAGATCATTATTCTTAGTCACATTTATGCTCAAACTGGCTTTCCTTGGGCACAGGGTGCTACTTTGGACTCTTTCCCTTACAGCCACCAATTGGTTCAACCAAGGGGAAACCAGCGTGTTCTCTGTGACCAGGGCTACTTTCAGAACAACATCAGCACCATAGGCGGCTTGCTAGAAATGCAGATGCTGGCTCAACCCAGATCCATTGAGCCAGGACTGTTCCAAATCTCTCCAGTGAGGCTGGTCCAGGCAGCACCCTCTGAGAACCAAAGTGTCTGGGAGGACTAGGAAATTTCCAACTCAGTTCTTCTTAACTTCAGGGCCAGGGAACACACTTTAATCAACAAACATAAAACATGCTAAATACTCCTATCAGGTGGGGAGAAAGGGCTGGTGGACAAAGGAGCAGAAATCTGAGAGGTGGGAGATGTAAGTAAACAGAACCCCTGGAGAAGGGAGCGTGTGGAGAGAGAGAGAGAGCGCAGACAAGGAGAGCTTTTCCTGAAGAACCCTGGAGGTGCTGGGGAAGCAGGGGTCTGGAGTCAGAGTGGGCGGAGGTGTTAAGAATGTTCTTCAGGGGGTGTCACCCTTTGAAATGCTGATGGGGACTGGGCACTGAAGGTTTGTGTCCCCCCCAAACCCACGTGTTGAAGCCCTGCCCCCCAGTGGGATGACAATTGGAGGTGGGGTCTCAGGAGGTGATGAGGGTTAGATGAGGTCACAGGGAGGAAGCCAACCGGATGGGAATGATGCTCTTATAAGGAGAGGGGTATCAGAGCTCCCTATCGGTCTGCCAGGCGAGGAGACAGGGGAGACGCTGTCCGTGGGCCAGGAGGGGTCTCACCAGACACTGGCAGTGCCGCATTGCAGACCGCAGCCTCAGGAGAATGTCTGCTACTTAAGCCGTTATCCGTGGCGTTTGCTGTAGCAGCACGAATGGACTAAGATAACTGGTGTATTAACCGTTACTCACAGGTCAACCTACTAATTCTTAGTCTGTCTTTATAAGTTGAGAATAAAATTTTTGCCTAATCTTCCAGTTTAAAAAATAAATGTTTGGATAGTGCCGGAGTGCACATAAAAATGAATATTTCATACGCACTTTTTTTTCCCATAAACCCTCCATACTCAAAGTGATTTAGGTCATTTGAACTGTTCCTAAATGATTTGTTTTCTATCAAGTCCTTTTTGTTACTGTTGTTTAGTCGTTCAGTTGTGTCCGACTCTTTGTGACCCCATGGACTGTAGCTCGCCAGGCTCCGTTGTCCATGGGATTCTCTAGACAAGAATACTGGGGTGGGTAGCCATTTCCTCCTCCAGGGACCTTTCTGAACCAGGGATTGAACCCATGCCTCCTGCATTGGCAGGCAGATTCTTTACCACTGAGCCACCTGGGAAGCTGGTCGAGTCCTTAAATTCACATGGATTTCTATTCATCAGAAGGCAGAAGTGACCACATTTTCTAGTGAAGTCCATTCTCTGAATCCTGGGACGCCCCATACCTTTGGAAGTCACACACACATTTGTGGGTCTGGGCCACGTCACCTGAGTCAGCAGGACAGCAGCAGGCACAGAGCTGTGGACAGATGGAACCTGGGTCTGAGGTCTCTGTCTGGCTGTGGGACCCCATGCCTGGCACCGAGGGTGACCTTGGTAGGGAGCCACAGCACGTGTCAGGCTTCGACCCTGGGTCCTGCATTTGAGCCTCAGCTCTGCAGCTTAGGAGGCTCATGATCTTGGGAAGTTTGTAGGGAAGGAAAGCCTTCCCTCTACCCTCCTGTGGGTCTTATGGAATAAACTGGCTACACACTAACTGACTGGAGAAATGTTACATGCCCTTGGTTTAGTATTATACGCTTGGGTGTATTACAGAGAAGAACAAGTGAATACCCAAATGGTGGGAAACTATGAGAGCTCGCACACCATCCTTACAGGGGTGGGGGCGGGCCCCTCTGAGAGCACAGAGTCTCCAGGGAAGGTGAGGGGCCCTTGGAGGATGGAGGGAGGGTGGCAGCTGGTGGCAGGGTCTGTCTGGGTGTGGGGCCACTTCTAGGATCCTCCTGAGACAAGAGGCATTCTTTCCGATGGTGAAGCTCCCAGGAAGGGACCTGTGACCCCGAGTTCCTGTGAAGGCTCCCTATTCTGGCAGATGAGGGGGTTCAGGGGAAGCCCCCCTGCATCTGTGCCCTTAAGGTGCCTCCAGCTCAAGATAGTCAGTACACCTGAAACGGAGCAGGACCCTATGGTCCTTGTAGGGCTCCCCCCCGACCCCCTAGCCATGTCCTCCACCTGCCTTTTGTCTTCAGAAAAACTTTAACCAAAGAATATGTTTTATCAGAGAGGTAAGAACACGCAGAAGCAAAGGGAAGCTAGTCAAACAGGAGAAAACTTAGTCAGTGAACAAAGTCAAGGACCTTTAGTTCCTCCTCAAGGGCTGTCGATAATACTCGGAGCCACATTCTATGAGTGGTCTTACTGATACTGAAATGCCCACCAGATGGAGAAGTTAAATACAGGATGACCAGACTGTAGCCATGACATAAGCTGCCATAATTCTGAGAATTTGCCTCAAGAAATGGAAACAAACTGACCCTGGAACTGAAGGCTAACTGTGCTTAAAATAATCAAGATGATGCTGGTCAGACCACTGATTACCAACTTCAAGTTGACTGTCAGAACACACTGCTGTTTCTTCATGAAGCCCCCTCTCTCTGCATATATAAAAGCCTCCTGGTTGTCAGTGGCGAGGAGCTGGCCTTTGGACAGGAGTCCACCCCTCCCCTGTTGCTGGCATCTGAAAGAAAGCAAACTGTCCTTTCTGCCAACCTTGCCTCTTTACAGGCTTTTGAGCAGCAAGTAGCTCGACCTCACCTTCAGTTACACACAAAGTGGCCCGTTTTGGGGTGACAGGTCCTGAACCCCTTCAACTACTTATCTCCTGCTTACTTCCCTCATTTCACAAATGACTACTGGATTTAATGACCTGAAAATCCCTTCCAGCTCTAAACTAAATGTTTAAAGACACCATTCAACCAAATAATGAAAGTTCAGAGCCTTTTAACTTCACATACACACAAATGGGAGCAGGTAATGAAAGGAAAAACTCTAATAACTGCATAGCCATCCAATATAAAAAAATCTTTCCAGTATCTAATTATTGTAGAAGCAATATAAGCCCCACCCCCCACAAAAGAGTAGCACAATTCTCTTCCATATTTTTTCTATGAAATAGATGGCAAGTGTAAATAAAAGTGTTCTACTTATTTTAAAAATAAATGGGGAAAACTCATCATAAAAAGAGTAACCACTCTTAGGCTGAGGTTTGTTTATTCCAACGTTGTCCTCAGCTGGTTCAAATCTGCTTTGCAGCTGATCATTTATAAGGTGTGTGTGATGGGGGTGCTGAAAGCTGCATAAATGCTGAGATCCTGGCTGGCACTGCTGAAATAACGGAGCCTGCGTAGAGGTACAAAGTGAGGCTCTGCCGGTTTTGGGGACAGGAAGAAGACACAGAAAATCCCTGGAGGAGAAACAAACATTTTGGGGATATCAGGGCAGGATTTCACCTGCCTTCATCCAGGCACCTTCTTCCAGTGCAGCCGTGTCCACAAAAACAAGAAGTCTGCCTTGCGTGTGATAAATGGAGAGTCATTCCCCACAGGTACACCTATGCTAGAGCAAGTATTCCGTGATGCATTAGCCCACGCTTGTTAAAGTTAAGATAACATTTTGTTATTTCATATGGGTTTTCCTAATTGCAAAACACCT
Organism: Bos javanicus; assembly: GCF_032452875.1. Classification (NCBI taxonomy): domain Eukaryota; kingdom Metazoa; phylum Chordata; class Mammalia; order Artiodactyla; family Bovidae; genus Bos; species Bos javanicus. Next base: position 44,987,159 of record NC_083880.1, on the reverse strand, counting down.
TATGATTTATATGCACTCTGTAATTAGACGAGGGTGAACCAATCGATAGTCTATTAATTACTAGTCGCTATTTTATATGCACTCTAAAAATATCTGAATTCAGAAAGCTAAGTTATCTCAGCCAGTGGCCAAAATTATACGCATTTTTCATAAGTACAAAAGGCCCATTTCATCTAAAGAGGAAGCCATTATGCCAAGAAAAATTGAATGCTGTTTACACGAGAGCGAACAGATTACTCTGTGTTAAAGAGAAATCACTCACTTTGCTGATCACATCCTGTTCCTGAGGGGCTTGGACAAACACTGTTTGTGAGACCAGCACTTGGTCCCAGATTAGATCATATTTCACAGAAACGAGCAAGGCCCACTCTCCCTGAAGATGTTATTATTCAACTGAACACTGACGTCGTCCAGCTGATAAAACCAACACCGGTAGATCCCCAAGAACTGGGTGTTCGTGTTCAGGTGGTCATATTAAATTATGCCCTTGCCAGACAGGAGCCACTTGAGTCTTAGGAATTCTAAAATAGATTGATTTTAAGACAAATTATCCCCCGTAATGAGGCCAACTAGAGTGGTGGGGACTGAGGTTTTGGTAGCTGAGAAATAACACTTGCATTCAATTAAGCTAAGCATCCGTCTAGACAAACAAGGATGTGAGCTGCAGTGTGTCTCTGGGAGCTAATCTGCCACCTGAAAATGTGTCTCTTTGGCACATTCATTATTTTAAGCTGGTTATTTTCTAAGAAATAGTATATGTGGGGAAAACTCTGAAAATGAAGTAGGATCACTCTTGTGAGAAACACTGGCATTTAGGAGGGAAAGCTCCATTTGTAAAGATGTCTTCCTCCCTGCAGCAGGAAGAAGGGACACTCTCATCAATGGAGAAGGCAGAACGCCCCTGGGTGTCCACCAGAACTGACCCTCCCCATGCTCAGCACCCTCTTCTGTCTTCAGCTGAAGGTGGGAGGTAAGGTGAGAGTGTCAGGCATTTGTGTGAGTTACTCAGTTCTCCTGGATCTCTCCCATGAACACTTATTTGTGACAACACAAAAGCCTTTCCATATCCCTTGTTTCTTGTTTGCAGGCCTTTCCTGGGTTCCAAAGGTTACTTATTAGGGAAGTAAGTGGATGCAGAAATGAAGAAAAAGCAGTCAAGAAACACCAACTTGACAACAGAGCAGAGTCCCAGAGCCTCCCCACTGGACTTATGTGGAATCTGTTATGCATCCTTGAGTTCTTCTGCTGGAACTAATTAAGGCCCCAACTGGTGGAGGATGGTAATGTCAGGCTGAGCATAAGATTCCTGAACCATCAACCTGTTCCCTCACCACCTGTCAATCAGAAGAAAACCATGCATCTAGTAGCCCTCTCCCTAACATTTACACTCAAAACGCTTCCCTGAAAGCATCAGGCAGTTTGGGTCCTTAACAGCATGAGCCACCGATACTCCTTGCTTGGGCCTGCAATAAACCTTTCTCTGCTCCAAATTCAATGTTTTCGTGTATTTGTCCTCACTGTGTGTGGGGACAAGAACTTGGGTTTGACAACAGTTGCCATTCTTGAGCCTTTACGATCATAGAACAGTTCCACAGGTAGAGGCATAAAGGTATCAAATGTCTCACAATGGTGAGGCATCCTGTTTCCCCAACCCAGGACACAATTCCAACCCCATGGCCTCAGGCCGGGTGTCTCGGGAGATGGCCCATGTTAACCCAGTGCTGTCCTGCTGTTGCTGTCCTGAGATTCTTACTGAATTCTGGACAAAGGGCCCTCCATTTTAATTCTGCGCTTAGGCCCACAAGATCCATAACTGGTCCTGGGTAGAGTTAATGGGCTCACCAGCTAAAGGAAGCCCCAAGATGGCAGACTGTGATGCTGAGAATATGAAAACAGAGGTCTCATCCAGTGACTCCCTACCTCCAGCCGTGGGGCCTGGACCGGCCTGGGCAGAAGGGCCTGAGATCAGAGTCCAGGAAGGGACTTCCCACCCCTTCAGACCCTGGTGCCCGTGGTATCTCCTGAGAGACTGAGCAGTGACACCTCAGACTTACAGTTATAGTTTTCAAATTACCATAAATCATACCTGTTTCTTAAAAAAAAAAAAAACAGAAACATTTCAGGAGGAAAAAGATAAACTTGATTATATATTTTTTAAAACCAAATTTGAGGATAAAGATCAAGAAATGGGACATTCAATGATTTATTATAATTATTGAGATTTAAGTAGTCTTGCCTAGAGAATCCTATAGACAGAGAAGCCTGGCAGGCTACAGTCAATGGGATTGCAAGAGTCCAACATGACTTAGCGACTAAACCACCACCACCACCAAGTAACCGCAGTTTTGTTTTTGCATGGGACTCTTCTTTTTAGTTTAATCACTTTGCTCTAAAATAGTTTTTTTTTTTAAGTTTAAATTCTCTTAGGGAAAAAAAAAAAACCTCTCAAACCTTTAAATTATGTTTGCCTAACAGATTGGATTATGGTTGTGGGTGCCAAACAGAACCATCATTTTCTAAGAGAAAAATTTTCTTTTTAGAGAATATTCTAGGCATTGCCATTCTCCAACTCCTTGTCCTCAGAACCTTGATATCATCGTTTAAATAAAGCACTAACTAAGGGTGCCAATTTTAAGCTTAGAAAGATTATGGTAAATGTGTCTTTTTTTCTCAGAAGTTATGCAGTCTTGCTGGTGAGTTTGACAACTGTTACTCTCCCGGGGGAAAGTCCTGAAGTTTTGCTGGGAGATAAATGCCAGATAAAAAGCAGAATTCTGTTAGGAAAGTTCCTAAAAGCCAAGAGGTATTACAAGGTTCCCCGGTCACAGGAATCGATCATGCTCTGGAACCTGGGGTGAAGGCAAGTCTCTACTTGTGAGTCTCATGGTGCCGAGCTGCCCTGAGCCCATCCCACGGGGGAATGACCTGAGATGTGACCACAGCAAGAAACCTGGAAGGAGGTAGCCCCAGCCCTCTGGGCGATGGGGAGGGAGGCTGGAGCAGCTCTTAAAATCAAATGAGCACCAGCAGTCAACAGACGGAGGATGCCGGAAGAAACATGGGAGCTGCATGTGAGGAGGGCTGGGAGGGACCACATGTGATGGGACAGCTGCTGGACAGGCCACTGGAGTCCCCAGTTTCCAAAGGATCCTGGAGATAGTCTGAGGTGAGTTTAGCTGTGGTCTCAGAATTGCGTATTTCCCTGCAGTATTGTCTCAGGGGAGGGCACGGTGAAGACACTGTTAGACCAAAAGAGAAAAAAGGAAAGGAGGACGCAGTAAGAAGGAAGGAAAGACAGATGGAAGTGGTTCTGCAACTCATAGATCTTTGATGAAAGAATCACCAAAGGGAGAGAAATTGCTTCCAGGAGAAAGGATAGAAATGAAAGACAAAAAGTGGTGATCAAGACATTGCAATTGTGTGAGGAGAATTGAAATATACCCTGACTCCTGCCAAAACAGTAAGTTCTGATTCTGGGGGTTCAGAAATCAAGGCAGAAGCAACATGTGAGCCAAGCATGATAAGTAAGAAAGGAGGAGAGGCCTTCTGAAGTCGGTCTACTGTAAGGTTCTCGTATTGCTCCCTAGAAATGCAGATAAACGGATCAGGTTAAGACATTATTAAGACAAGTGTGCATGGAGAAATTTTAAGGCTACAGAAGATCAAAGCACTCATACATGTTTGGTGGAATATAAAATGGTGGAGGTGCTTTGGAAGAAAACACTTTTAATTTCCCCAAAGTCTTACAGAGTTATGCTGAGTCAGCAATAACACTGATCAGTGTTTACCCAAGAGAGTATCAAATACATATCCGCAGAAAAACTGGTAGACAAATGCTTTATCTGAATTACTCTCCAAAGTGGAAACAGTCCAAATGCCTATCCATCAGTCAGTGAACGGATAGGTAAAATATGGTATATCCATACAGTGGAATGTAATCTGTCAATAAAAAGGAGTGAAGTACCAATGCACACACACTATGACACAAACAGACTCTAACATGTGATGTGTAAAAAGTCAGACACTAAAGACCATGTGTCAAGTGAGCCCATGTATGTGAAATGTCCAGGACGGGCAAACTTATAATAGAGACAGAAGCAAGGTAAGTGGGGACCTAGGGGTGTAGGACGTGGAATGGGGAGTTGACCCCCTCATAGGAACAGGCTTTCTTTTGGGAGGAATACAAACATTCTAAATTTTGATCGTGGTAACGGTTGCTCAACCCTGTGAATAGATGCTTGAAAACATTAGGCAGCGCTAATGGGGGAAGTGAACAGTGTGTGAAGCACATTTTGATAAAGCTCGGAAAGTCTTTGTTATCTCAGCATATTCTTTCAGTCCTCTCACTGTAAACTTCTCCTGTCGCCCGCGTGGTGGGCGGTGTGGCTGTGGGTGCCCAGGCGTCGTCTCCTCTCTGCTCGGAGGGGTGGCTCACAGTCCCCCCTCCACGTCTGCCTCCCTACAGGGCAGGCGCACCAGGGCAGGTCCACTCTGGGTGGAGGGGTGGCCTGGGTGGAGGAACCCCCGCAACCATGCCAAACTCTCCCCAAACTGTGGTCTGAAGGCACCCCTCAGACCTCCTTCCTGCACCCACCCCTGCCCCACCTGGGCTCACACCTGCCCCCAGGGCAGCGTCGCCCAGCCTGTCCCTCCTGCCCCTTCGAAGGTGTGCCCTGATAACTCTGTGGGGCCAACCCTGTCTCACCATCTTTTTGTTGGAGGTAAGTCCCAAACAAGACCTGTACAGAGGCTGACTGTTGTACTGCAACCTGAGAATCAAAGTGTCCCACTTAGTGTCACTCTACAGCTGTGTTCATATCTAACATCTTTTTGGGGTTGCTATGGATGTGAGAGTTGGACTGTAAAGAAAGCTGAGCACCAAAGAATTGATGCTTTTGAACTGTGGTGTTGGAGAAGACTTTTGAGAGTCCCTTGGACTGCAAGGAGATCCAACCAGTCCATTCTGAAGGAGATCAGTCCTGAGTGTTCTTTGAAAGGACTGATGATAAAGCTGAAACTGCAGTACTTTGGCCACCTCATGCGAAGAGTTGACTCATTGGAAAAGACCCTGATGCTTGGAGGGATTGGGGGCAGGAGGAGAAGGGGACAACAGAGGATGAGATCGCTGGATGGCAACACCGACTTGATGGACATGAGTTTGGGTGAACTCCGGGACTTGGTGATGGACACGGAGGCCTGGCGTGCTGTGATTCATGGGGTTGCAAAGAGTCAGACATGACTGAGCAACTGAACTGAACTGAACTGAACCTATCATTTACAAGTCTCCATTCATGAGGATTTTCCTTTCTTTTTTCTGTTTTTCTGCCTTTTTTTGGATTGATGAAATATTCTTCATTTCCCTTTTTAACCCACACTTATTTGGGAGTTGTACAATCTAATTATTTGCTTTTTCTTTTTGGCCAGGAGCAACTGGACCTAGTTAGTGAGAAGTGGCAACTGGTCTAGACTTTGTGATGAGACATTTGCATATTAGAGGATGGGAAATAAATCCAACAAACACCCGGCAGCCTTAACTTGAGAACAATTTCCAGAGCTTCAGGGATGTGGGGCATGTGAGATATTCCTTCTACAGTGACCGGGCAGCTGCTGCTGTCAATCAGGCATCAGCAGTTGAATGCTTTGTGCAGACATGGTACCCGCGGGTAGGTGATGACTACCATTTGGGCAGTGTTCATTATTCAAGCAGGCTTGGACCGAAATAAGGTATGGCACAGGAACCGAGAAGATGAGAGATAACACACGTGCTTCCAGGATCTGCTAGGTTTCTCTCCAGACTCCTTAAGAATTAATTCCTTGGTACAAGGCCGTAGGTGGTGAGGGTTAAAGGGAAATAGCCCAGTCGGGTGAACTCAGCACCATGCTCCAGTGAACTAGCTGTCTGTACCCTGGGCCTCTGCTCTTGCTGGGTCACAAGCCCGTGGCTCCCTCCTACTGCAGCTGTCTGTTTCTAGTGCCACATTTTCCCTCCAGCTCTTTCCGGCTTCCAGGACACGACCCAGGTTCTCCTGGGCTCTCTGTGCTTACTCTCGGTATCAACAGCCTGTACCTATCTGTTTCCAGTGAGAAGGCAGGAGCCACCCGCGGCAGACCTGATGCCCGAGCAAGGACTGTGTCTGCGTCTGGGCCCTGAGGATCTTAGAAATGAAGCCTTGGCTGGCTCTCCTCCTTTCAGGGCTGGTGTTCTGTTCCTGGAAGTCTGGGTTATAAAAGCAACAGTTCTTGCTTGATGTTCTTTTAAATGAAGTGGAGAAAACAGATGAATGAATTATAAGATATTGCCTGAGGTATTCTACCAACCTATGGCTATCCGCCTCTTCTCCTCCATTCTCCATTCTGACACACTCACACTTGCATCCACCATACAGACTCACACACACCCTCACACACACACATGCACCCACCCTATACACACACATGCTTTCATAATTCAGAGGAAGTTTTCTTTGCAAACGAACTCTTAAATCATTAAAATAACAAGTCAGCTTGCTCCTCCATTCTTTTTACAACTTGAAAGGGTCTTCTTTAAAAGAAGATAAAATGGCAAATAAATATTAAGTATACACATTAATGTAATAAATTAAAAATGAACATGAATATATACCTGTAATAAATAAATTAAAAATAATATATAAATATAATTAACAATTTCTTAGTAATAGAAAAAACAGTTAAAAATGGTCAAAAGACTATAGACATATTACAACAGAAAATCTGTGAATGGCTCACAAATACATGGAAGATGCTTGGCATTACTGGTTGTCAGAGAAATGCAAAGGAAACATGGAAGGAAATATAGCTGTTCCCACGGAAATGGCTAAACAGGGAAGACTAGCAAACCCAGGTGCTGGTGAAGATGGGAAGTAAATGGAATACCCACTCGGCGATGGCAGAAACGCAAAACGGTACCACTCCTTGGAAAGAGGTGAGGCAGAATGATGTAAACACAAATGCGCACTTACGACCCAGCAATCTCACTTCCAAGTCTCTCCCCAAGAGAAAGAGAACAAATGTCAACACAAGCATCACTCCAACAGCCGGACACTGGGAGGGACCCAAGTGCTGGCTAAGTACTCGGTGATATCCAGCCTACGACAGGATGCCACTTGGTTGAAGGAAGGAGCAGTGCAGTAATGCACAACACGGGCGAAAAGTCAAACGTAAAACACTAGACAGTGTTTTGTTTCATTCACGCGAAACTCCAGAAAGAGCAAAGCAATAGTGACAGGAAGCAGCTCGGGGCGGGCTGGGGTGGGGATGGGGGAGGGAATAGACAGCAAAGGGGAAACAGGAAACATTTGGGACAATGTTTCAGGATCTTGACTGTGGTGGTGGTTACACACCTGTATTCAATCACCCAAGTATATCCAATCACACACTTAAAAGGTACAGTTGCAGGACTTCCCTGGAGGTCCAGTGGTTAAGAATTTGTCTTCCAGTCCAGGGGACGGGGTTGGATCCCTGGTTGGGAACTAAGATCACGTGGGATCACATGCCAGGGGTAACTACTGAACCCATGTGCTCTGGAGCCCGCTAACTGCAACTAGAGAAGCCCTGGTAGCACAGTGAAGGTCCCATGTACCTCAATGAAGACCCAATTCAGCTAAATAAATAAATAAATATTTTTTAAAACGCAGAGTTGAGATTAAAACATTCAAAGGTGTTGTTGTTCAGTGACTAAGTTGTGTCCGACTCTGCAATGCTGTGGACTGCAGCAGGCCAGGCCTCTGTTTAAAGGTATGACAACAGAAATCAGAAAATATGCATTAGGGTTAGGGTTAGTCTTTGAAAACTAGTGGTTTCCTGAGCAATATTTTCTATCTGTAGGTCAGTCCAATGCTTAATAATAACATTCATGTTGCATTTTGGTTTGGAGAAAACATTGACTTTTGACAGGAGTTATAAATGCACCAGGTATTAAATCATAAACCACCAAGGAAGACTATGAGCTATAGATACTTGTCATATTGAAGAGTAGTATGGGAAATAGATGGGGAAACAGTGTCAGACTTTATTTTTTTGGGCTCCAAAATCACTGCAGATGGTGATTGCAGCCATGAAATTAAAAGATGCTTACTCCTTGGAAGGAAAGTTATGACCAACCTAGATAGCACATTGAAAAGCAGAGACATTACTTTGCCAACAAAGGTCCGTCTAGTCCAGGCTATGGTTTTTCCAGTGGTCATGTACGGATGTGAGAGTTGGACTGTGAAGAAAGCTGAGCAAGAAGAATTGATGCTTTTGAACTGTGGTGTTGGAGAAGACTTTTGAGAGTCCCTTGGACTGCAAGGAGATCCAACCAGTCCATCCTAAAGGAGATTAGTCCTGGGTGTTCATTGGAAGGACTGATGCTGAGGCTGAAACTCCAAAACTTTGGCTACTTCGTGCGAAGAGTTGACTCATTGGAAAAGACCCTGATGCTGGGAGAGATTGGGGGCAGGAGGAGAAGGGGATGACAGAGGATGAGATGGCTGGATGGCATCACTGACTCGATGGATGTGAGTTTGGGTGAACTCCAGGAGTTGGTGATGGACAGGGAAGCCTGGCGTGCTGCAATTCATGGGGTTGCAAAAAGTCGGACATGACTGAGCAACTGAACTGAACTGAATACTTATCTTAAATAATTAGTCAAAATAACATGCAGCCCAATGTTCACTACAGAACCGTTTACAATAGCTAGGACATTGAGGCGACCTAGATGTCTATCAACAGATGAATGGATAAAGAAGCTGTGGTACTTATATACAACAGAATATTACTCAGCCATAAAAAGGAATACATTCGAGTCAGTGTTAATAAGGGGGATGAACCTAGAGTCTATTATACAGAGTGAAGTAAATCAGAAAAAGAAAAATAAATATCATATTTAATGCATATATATGGATCTAGAAAGATCGTAGTGATTAATCTATTTGCAGGGCAGCAATGGAGTTGCAGACAGAGAGAATGGGGAGAGGAGAGGGTGGGATAAACGGAGAGTGAATGGAAACATACACTACCACATGTGAAATAGATGGTCAGTAGGAATTTGCTGTATGACTCAGGGAACTCAAACTGGGGCTCTGTGATAATCTAGACGGGTGGGAAAGGATGGGAGGTGGGAGGGAGGTCCAAGAGAGATGGGACACATGTACACCTGTGGTTAATTCATGTTGGTGTATGGCAGAAAGCAACACAGTATTATGAAACAATTATCCTTCAATTAAAAATAAATTTTAAAAATTTGTCAAAATATTTTGGATCTATTTCTTGAAACTGCTTTTAGGACTCTGAATACATTCTTCTCTTTCTTCTCAAGAATAGGAAGCCCGTTTTGGAAATTGAGTCCAGATTTTGCAGAGTGAAAAGTCATTTGGAGCACAGTCTCTTGAATGAAGGGGTAACCGGCTGTTTTAATGGGCTGTGCTCATCGGCACCCTTGAACTTCGCGGTTCCTCCTCTTCTCCGTGAGCTCCAGGTGCTCTCCAGATGCAGGCAGAGCCAGCACGGCGTGCCCGTGCCTGTCACTGATGTCTGCCTGTCTGCGTTTGTGGCACACATTTTCTCAGCCTGTATAAGGGACGGGCTGTTAGAGCACCGGTGAGTAACTGGACCTGGAAAGAAAATGTCACTTAGAGGTTCTGAGGCTTCTGAAGATGGCGCCATAGATAAGCACTGGAACTTTAGGGTGAGACCCGGTTTCTGGAGATTAACCTTGAGTTTGGCTGTAGTCACTGTAGGTTCACTGGGAGAGTCAGAAAGGTGGCTAGAACCTGGACATGACCTGGAATGAATTCAGTTCTGAAAACAGACACTTGCATGCAGAGGTAAGAGCAGAGTACATCTTCACGGGGAAAGGCCACGCCAGAGAAGGAGGGCACACTCCAGACGTGAGGGAGACCCCACGCTGCCAGCCATCCTCTCGCCTGCCCCCTACCCCAGCCCGAAAGTAGTAGCTGGAACTTGAAATAAAAACACGCTGATTTTATTTACATAGTTTCAGGGAGAAAGGGTGATGTTCATCTACCCAGTGACCATGTGAACGTACAGTGAGAAACAGATCCCCTTCCTGGGGTAACTGCCATATACCCCATGCTGGCGGCAGGTCACTACATCAGGGGCAACGCTGTCTGTGGACAGGACCACCCAACAGAGCCCTTACCATGGAGAAGCCTGTGTCTGCAGTCAGACACCTGACTCACAGTTGGACCGAGTGAGGTACAGACAGGAACCCCAGGGGTGCAATGAGCCAAGCCCGGAGTGTGGGAAATTCCACAGGACAAATGGACCAGTTTCTTCAACTGACCCGGCAAACAGATGCCAGGGAAACAAGCTAGGGAGGGGCACGGGGGTGTCACAGACTAAAAGAGATTAAGGAAACCCACCGACCCAATGCGCAGTGTGGTCCGTCCTTGGATTATGTTATAAACAAGCCAGCGATAAAAGGACACTCACTTGAGGCAATCAGTGAGAAGTGAATCCAGAATGGGAATTATATATTAATAAGAAATTATGACCCATTTCATTGAGAATGATAATGGAATTGTGGTTAAATACAAAAAAAAAATAAATGGATGAAATGGTGTGCTGAGATTTGCTTTAAAATTTTCTAGTTAAAAATGGTAGAGATTGAGGAAATGAGAAAATTATTTTTCTTATCATAATAAGTGAATTAAGAGTATGTGGAAATTTATTGCATTATTTTCTCTAGTATATGTATGTTTAAAAAGGTTTATAACAATGTATTCTTTAAAATGGCAAATAAATTACCACAGTTGCCCTTACTGGACGGGATGTGGCATGAGTTGCTGCTCTGGGAGAGAGAGGACCCTGGCCAGACCCCGTCATCTGACTGACAGGACGTCTAATCTCGGCTCCTCCGAGATGAACTGTGGAGCCTAATCGCATTTCCTAACATCTCTGAACATTTCCCAGCCCTGCAAACCACACCCTGAACATGGCAGGCAGTCTGTATTTGCTGAATGAATGGTGAAGGAGTGAACACATGAAGGGATGCCTGAAGTGAGAGAAGAGGCTTTCAGCAAAATACTGGCCACAGCAGTGTTCTGTGAATGTTCACTCAGAGCAAGCGAATGATGACAAAGGCATGGAGCTGGGCCGGCCTCCGCACTCGGGCTCGCCCTCACAGACAGCCTCCCTGTGAAAGTGGGATCTGGGGTCTGGGGTAGGGCTTACCCCCGCCTCCGGGGCCTCCATGTGCTAACGGCTGCTTACACAGGGGAAACCAGGCCATATTTACACTAAGTGCACATTCTGAGAGTAAGGAAGGGTCTTCCCACTGGAGACTGACAGCAGGCATCAGCCAGTCTCTGCTGCAATCTGTGGTATTTAGCTCAGTGCCCAGCATTCAGTTGTCACAGAATATTGAACTGAACTTCTCCCTCTGATTGGAGGTCACTGGATTGAAGTTGGTCTCAAAGAAAGGTTCTCAAGGGGAGCCAGAGCTATAAATCACTTGGGGACTTTTCAAAAGGCACCCCATCATGATACACACACACGTGTGCACACATGGACACACGTGGCTGATCTGGAGAATCCCTGTTGCTGGGAGGTGGGGCTCTGCCCTTTGGAGCATCAGTCTGCGAGGAGGGCTGGAAGGGTGGCTGCGGGGATTCTGGCTGAGGACTGCCTACTTCTGTGTCACAAACACTGCACCACTTCCTTCCAGCCTTGTGGTGCAAGAGAAAATCACTGCACTCACTTCTGAAGGCTGACTGGATGTGATGACCATCTCTACTCCAGTCCTTAACAAACACTGCTACTCTCCTGGCCTGAACTTCCCGATGAGCTGGGGTGTAGGCATGCTGGCTTCAGGAACCTCACGATGCCCACCCTGCCGGGTGCCTTGGCCTCCTGCTTCAGGTGTTGCAGAGAGCACCCACGCAGTGTTTATATGAGGCCCAGGAGCACCCTAACCTGCCACCAGGAGGCGCAGGGCACAGTTCTACCCTTGGGATGGGAGTGATAACTGGGAGGTAGGCTGGGATGTGTGTCAGGATTCTAGAAGCTGTTGGCATTGGAGCAAAGCTCCCCGCCTTTTGTCCTTCTCTCTGTGCACGTCCTTAATATCTCTGGGCAGTGGCTTCTGTCCCCATGAACGTCTACCTCAGCACCAGCACCAGACCCTCTGAGACTCCCCCTGTCACTCCCTCCCTGGCTCAGCCTGGCTGCCCCCGGTCCCCTGCTTCCTCTGCATCCCTCTCAAGAAGTGCCCTATTCTCTTCCTTCCTCAGCCTCAACAGTGTAAATAGAACTCAGAGCTTTGTACAGCTCAGAACTAAAAGAACAGTCCCACCAAAAAATGGGCAGAAGAGTTGAACATTCTTCCAAAGAAGACATACAGACATACAGGCTAACATGCACATCAAAAGATGTTCAACATCACTAATTATTCAGTTCAGTCATTCAGTCGTGTCCGACTCTTTGCGACCCCAAGGACAGCAGCATGCCAGGCCTCCCTGTCCATCACCAACTGAAATGCAAATAAAAACCACAATGAGGTATCACTTCACACCTGTGAGAAGAACTATCAACAAAAAGTCTACCAAAGCTCCTGCAAATGTTGGACAGGATGTAGGCAAAATGAAACTTTCCTATGCTGTTGGTGGGACTATAAACTGGTGCAGCCACTATGGAAAACTGTATGGAGGTTCCTTAAAAAGATAAAAACAGAGTTATCATATGATCCAATCTTATTCCTGGGTTTACATGGGGCAAAGAACAAAACTAACTTGAAAAGATACATGTACTCCAATGTTCATAACAGCACTATTTATAATAGCCAAGACATGGCAGCAGCCTAAGTGTCCATCAACAGAGGAATGGGTAAAGAAGATATGGTGTATATACAGTGGAATATTACTTGGCCATCAGAAGGAATGAAACAATGCTATTTGCAGCATTATGGATGGACCTATAGATGATCATACTAGCCAAGTCCAGAGAAAGACAAATATGATATCATGTGTGGAGCTAAAAATAACACAGATGAATATACATTCATATGCAAAACAGAAGCAGACTCACAGATAACCACAAACTTATGGTTACCAAAGGGAGAGGCAGAGGATGAATGAATTAGGAGTCTGGGATTAACAGACACAAATTGTTATATATAAAATAGAGAAGCAACAAAGATTTACTATATAGCACAGGGAAGTAAAACCAGTATCTTCTAATAACCTATAATGGAATATATTCTGCAAGAAAAAAATAAAAACAAAACGGGCTCACCATGCTACACACCTGAAATGAACACACACTGTAAAGCAACTACACTTCAATAGAAAAAAAATAAGAGGTTAGACTTCCCATCACCAAGAGGAAAGTGTTGCCTTTTCCCAAAGGGCAGGCAGTCTGACCCCCTGAATATTAGAACAGGGAGGAAGAGCTGGGAGCTGTGGATGATGGGATGTGGGGATGGGGTGGGCGTTCCTTCTCAAATAGGTTAACAACTTCCTCAAGGAATGGGAAGAAAGAGGCATCTCCCTGGTGCACTGTTGTGAGTACAGCACCCTGAACCAAACTTTCAGCATCAACCTTCCCCACTTTGTGGAAAGGCAGCTGTATGCGTAGAAAGCTCTGGCCCCCAGGAGAGCGAGAGGGGCAGGGGAGGCAGCCAAAAGTGTCCAGGGTGAGAATACAACTGATAAGGAGACAGGCCTTCAGTCAGTGCCACCCCAATACTTCCAATGAGAATGCCTCCCGCACCCCAAAGACGCCGGACCTCATCCTAAAGAGCAGCCTTAAAGGGACTAACAGTGTGCTCTGCAGGGTCAGAGTCCTCAATTAAAAACTGGCTTCATTACCTTTGGACTTCCCCAGTGATTCAGACGGTAAAGCGTCTGCCTACAATGCAGGAGACCCGGGTTCAATCCCTGGGTCGGGAAGATCTCCTGGAGAAGGAAATGGTTACCCACTCCAGTATTCTTGCCTGGAAAATCCCATGGATGGAGGAGCCTGGTAGGCTACAGTCTATGGGGTTGTAGAGAGTTGGACACAATTAAACGACTTCACTTCATTACCTTTTACATGTGCAACAACAGGGAGGTTATCTAACTACCCCAAACCTCACCTTCCTCATTGTACAAACGGCATAAGCAATGGCATTTACTTTGTTCACAGTAACTGCTCCATATATGTTAAAGGACTGGTGAGATGGGTTGGGAGATGGAAGGGAGGTTCAAGAGGGAGGGGACATACATACACCCATGGCTGATTCATGTTGATGTATGGCAGAAACCAACACAATATTGTAAAGCAATTATTACTTCAATGTTAATTAGGCTAAAACAATTAAATTTTGACAAATAATACCTTAAAAAAGGACGGAAGGGAGGGAGGAAGGGAAGCAGGAGGGAAAAAGAAAAGGGAAGCAAAGCAAAGCCCACTGCAGGCCTCCACACGGGCCACACTCATCATCGCCTGGTGAAACGCAGTGTGAAGAAGACACGATCTCTCCAGCCTGCCATCAGAGAACATTCTGCGAGCACTCAGAGGGAAAGGCGGGTGCAATGGTGCTCCCACTCTGTAGATCAACAGTGGAAACTGATGCTTCAGAGGGAAAGGCAGAAACAGTGATGCTCCCACTCTGCGGATCAACAGTGGAAACTGATGCTTCAGAGAGAAAGGCGGGTGCAATGGTGCTCCCACTCTGCAGAGCAACTGTGGAAACTGATGCTTCAGAGGGAAAGGCAGAGGCAGTGATGCTCCCACTCTGTGGATCAACAGTGGAAACTCAGGCTTCAGAGGGAAATGTGGGAGCAATGGTGCTCCCACTCTGTGGAGCAACACTGGAAACCGATGCTTAGGAAGTGGGGAGAATAGAGAGAGAGGGATATGAACCAATGAATGCTTCAGAGAGGCTGCTCAGGGGCTCTCATTCACCTGCCAGATGATGTGAGAACAGAAGGCAGCCGATTAGATGAGAAGGCATCCCATGTCAGATAGATAAAGGGAACACTTTACGGCTTACTCCCCACGTAATTATCTTGTACAAGTCTTCACTACAGGACATTATTGTGACAGACAGTTTCAACTAGGGATTAGGCATTTACAACAAGGAGAACATGCCTCTTCGCCATGTTCGAAGGGAACTGTGACCCTGGCCAAGCTGTGGGCTGCTGTATAGAGGATGCGAAGGAGACTTGAAAAAGTAGGGAAGGCTTCCCAGACAATTCAGAACCTGAGAACCCGCCACGCTCCATCCCCCAAATAGTCTGAGCTTAACTTCCAATGCACAAGAAAAGTGTTTTGCTTGTGCTTTTTCTTTTTTTCCCTGTCCTGGATTATTTTCATTATTTTTTTCCATTATGTGAAATCATAGGATGACATTCAGATGAAATCTCTCCCTAAAATTTTTTGACTAAATGAGTTAATTCCTGGGAGCATTGACAACAGATAGCACAGCAGGCATTAAAGACGATCAAGCACTGCTGTATAGGTCACAAAACTGGATAATTTACAGCCCTAGGTACTTTGATGTGGTAGGGTGTTTCAAATTGACTGTCTGTATTGACAAAATAACTCTGATTATTGCTAAACTGCCATTTCTCCATTTCTCATGTGGTGTAGCCAATAGAAATGGCATGCTTTTCTCTAAAACATCTGGCCATAAGTTTCATTAGGAACATGATGAACCATTAGCCTGTTTTGGCTGACAGTTGGCATAGACATTTTCCCCTGTAGCTTGGCTATAAGCAATGCCAAGGCAGTGAGCATTTTAGTCAGACCAGTTGCTTGACATTATAAAAACCATAGCAGTAACAGGCAAAATCCCAAGTATTTGTTTTTGTAGAACTCAAGTCTGTTATACTCAATTAATTAAGCTAAAGCCCTCTGTAAATGTAGCTATAACTTCACCCAGCCTGGTATTTCTAAACCTTTGCATAAGTGCCTTATGCCAGGCAATAAAGTACCTTATTCAGAAAGAGCGTATGTACTTGTGAATGGGAAATTTAAATGTACCACATAAATGCATTTATTACAAGTATGAATTTGCATGGTTCTTCCAAATCCAGTTTTAATGTTAATCAAATAAAAATAACATCTTTTTATCAGAAAGTTTACAATACCTTGCATTGCTAATGAACATTGTTTTCCCGTTAAGTTGCATATAAGCTAATTTCAAACAGTCTGTAGAATAAACTGATTTTTAAAATAGTTTAACACACATTTTAGGTTGGCTCTATATCTTTAGGAATTGGGTTGGCTCTATGAGTGGTTTGTCATGGATATAAATATTCTGTTTTCACAGATTTCAGAGAAGGAAAAGAGAGAGCAAGGATGGTATTTCTATACTGGTTCAGAGAATACTTCTGAGTGGATTTAAAGCACTGTGTTCCACCAGCTTTTCTGGGGAACCACGAAGGTAACAAACACACACGTAACTCTAGGCCCAGCACATTGCTCTCTGCGGTCAACAGGGGAACATTCCTGGAGGTGAGAGCCTCCCTCCCTCTTTACCGTCTCTCCAGGCACTTTCTGTTGTGCTTCAAACTCATCACTTTATCCTTAGGCTAATGCTTATCTTATTTGGCAACTAATGTTGACTCAACTTTCAACCTCGAATCTTCTCCAGTTTTGCTTTCAAACAAATGCAAATCCTATTAGATGAGGGACCCAGAGAGGAACCTGTGAACAGGCCTTGCTGAGTGCCCCCAGTTCACCACCCTGAGCTCATGCTCTCTGCCCATCACATCTTTCCAGTACTCTCCACACTCATCACACCCACTATAAAAACTCCCAGGTTTACTCATTTCTTCAGGTCATTTCCTTATGAGTCACAACTTTAGGTAAACGTGTGTACGCCTCTTTTGTTAATCTGTCTTTAACAAGGGGTCCCAGTTGAGAACTCAGAAGATATTTCTCCTTCCCTACAATGACTTACCTGGTTAAGACAGAGTGAGTGGTTTCCACTCTCAGGGTTATCGTGAGCTCCAAGGTGAAACAGTCCATGTGATGCAGTCTCAGGCCAGACGAGCGGGTTCTGGAATCAGTCTCTCCCATGAGGTCTCAGCAGCTGCCTTGTAGACGCAGGCACCACTTCAAAGGAGTGAATGAGCCCAAGACCACTGGTTCCTACTGGGAAGACAGCCTCCTGTACCACCCTGGGAAGATGAGTGGGGGCTGCTAGTTCATGGACAACAGAGTCAGAAGAGAATGCAGGCTTTATTGGTGGGGGGTTGTGTAAGTGGGTCCCTGGCAGTGAGACCAAGGTCATACACCCACTTAAAGAAAGGGGGGTCAGGGTTCAGTGGGGAGCATGGAAGGTTCTGTCGGGCCACTGAACTCTCACCTCCAGGCGCTAAACAAGCTCTGCTCCTACAGAACATGCCCTTGGAGGATGGAGAGAAGCGTGTTTGCTGAGGATATGCTTAAACTCACAGAGCATCTCTTCCTGTGGCTGCTGATTGTTCAGAGGTTTCCAGTTTAAAGTCATTTTAGCCCCTTCATCCTTAACCACGAGCAGGCATCAGAGTCCCCGGAGGCCCAGACGGAGTGCAGGGTTTCTGATGACAAAGCGGCACGTCCACACGTGGAGAATCCCTGACCGACGGCTGCCTCTGCCTGCTGCACAGACATGGCCTCAGAGATGAACACTGACTCTCACCGTGTCTCTGGGGGAGCCGCTGTCAGGAAGCATCCACTGCTGGATGCGTTGGAAAGAGCCAAGCACCCTGGGCTCCTGGTGCTGGTGTGGACTGACCCGGGTGCTCTTGTGTGCGTGTGTGTGCACATGTGTGCTTGCGGCTGGGGACCTGAGGGCCGTACATGCTCCATCAACTGTGTGCTCCCAGGACTGCGATCATGGGGCCCGTGCTGCACCCAGGCCGCCCACTGTCTGCTGCTCAGCCCAGAGGACCGACAGTTCTGCTGACCCATGGAGCCTGCCCAGCCCAGGTCAACGGCTGTCCTGCTGTGGAGGACACCGACTTGACAAACAAATGGGCGAAACAGTGGAAAGGATGCTCTTCATTAGAATTAAGTGTAAGAGACGACTTCTAGAGGGCTGTCCGCGTGAGTCTGTGCTGATCTGAGATTCACGAAGGGGCCTGATGAGGACCCCACACTGGACTTGTGGCACAGACCACCAACCTAGCACCCAAGTGCACCACGGACTCCCGGGCAGACTGCTGGCCATCAGGACTCATAACCATCCAGCAAATTTAGAAACGCCACAGGGAAGGAGCAGGACAGCAGAGGGACGTGCCCAGGGTTCTCCGATGAAGACGAGGCTGCGGCTGCGAACAGGGCCCCCACCCCAGCACACAGCCAGATTCGGGCCACATCACCCGGGCAGGGATGCCCGTAACTGGGGAAAGGGCTCTGAAGTCGTGTTCAGAGGAAGGAGAGCTCATCTTTGAAAAGAGGTTCTTTCTTTCCATTTAAAAAGTTCACACCAGTGGAAAGAGTTTATTCAAACACATTTCATTACATCACCTCCAAAGCATGTGTGAGCAGAGGCCGTTCAGGGCTGGAAACAAAGCGATTTCCTGTCGGTGCGGTTCAGAGCTGCCGTGACCCAGACCCCCATGGCCAGGCCCACCCAGCAAGGGGATGGGGGAAGCAGGGGAGGGGGAGGCACAGGCTGCTCTGGGGTGCGCCTCCCTTCCTCCAGTTTTTGTTTGTTGGGCTCAGATATATGCGGCAAACAGACCGTTCTCACCCAGAACGCCCAGGTGCACCCTGAGGGCACTAAACTCCATTCACAGTGGACACCAGGAAGCAGGCCACTGTCCTGGGGACCAGGCTCACTGACCCCCGGATCCCAGGCCTGCCCTCCCCACAGGCTCCACACCTCTCAGGAAGAGAGCCGACGGGGCGGATGTCCTTGGGGTCACTTGAGTGGACAGTTACATCTCAGATGATTCAGTAACATCTCCTTCCAAACCCCAACCAAATAAGTCACATTCACAACAAAAACTGTAAGAAACTGGACTCTGGTATCCATTAAGAGTCTACATTTGTCCTTCAAAAATAACACCTAAGAAATACCTTTTGTGAAAGTAATTCTACACTGTCTCTTGGAGAAAAGTTTAGATAACACATGAAAATCCAGCTCTCATCCTTTGTTTAGTTGAGCATACCTGTTTGGGGGGTGGGGGTGGCCTGGCCCCCTTGGGCTGTAATCTCAGGCTCCCCCAGTGATGCAGACTCCTCCTCAGCCTTCACAACATCTGGACCCCTAGCCTCTTCCTCCTCTTTGCCTCACAAATCTTGTCCCAAGCTCCACTGGGGTGTCCTAGCCCAGGGAGGCTGACGAGAAAATTATCATCTGTCATCCAAATAGAAACCATCTCATGTGAGCACACAGACCCTGAGCTAGCCTCCTCGAGGACACTGGATCACACAGAAGAGTGGCCTCTGAGCATGGGCTGAGTGGGGGCCCTGGAACGAAACTCCAGAGACTGCCAGTCTCTGAGAGAGGACCCAGGGGAGGGGTGACTCTGCAGAGTGAGAGAGCCCTTCACTGATCCTGGGAAGAAGCAGGGGGACAGAGTGCGCTGTGCTCCAAGGGGATATGCTTGGTTTGATCCTTGATGGCACGGTGCGGTGACAGTGGGGTGATGCCGACGGGGGTCAAGACACCTCTGGGTGATAAAAGTACTCGAATGAGCTGAACCTGCGGCAGGTCTCCAGGAGCAGAATAAGCTGTCCTTCGGGATCCATCCTGACCACTGCCCTGGGGTAAGTCATGCAGCTTGTCAAGGCCTCCGGTCAGCATGTGAACAAACTCACCTCCAGAGTTATGATAAAGCTAAATAATCTAGCTTCCATAAAGCCCTCGGAGATGAAAGACACCAGAGAAATACAAATTATTATTTGTACCAGGAGATGGCCTCAATAGAAGAGAAAGTAAAATTCTCCCTTTGATAGAAGTCCACTTCAGCCAATGGAAAGCTCTGTGCTCCTAACCAGGGACCAGGACACCCAGCTGACCAGATAAGCACCTCCTCCCTCCCCACACTGTTCCCTTGTTCATCTGTTCTACCTGGGAACAATTGCTGGTTGTTTCTCTGCGGGGTGAGGCCTCCTTTCCATCTGACATTCCTCAGCAAACTGAACAAAATGAGTGATAACCCCCCAAAGAGGAGCGATGTATCTTCATTATAGCAATTATGCTTTACAAACAGGCTTTTTTATAAAAAGAAACAGGCATCAAGATTTTAAGTTCAAAAGTCAGTGAATGTGCTTATGGCAGTAACTTTAGCTGGCACCCAGCCTTTAAAGCAGGGAACCTGTCTTTTACCTAGGATGTTTCAGTGGGCTGCCTTCCCTGGTAAAAACGGTGGTCCCGTTTCACTCCAATAAACAAGATCAGAAACTCACACTGCAGTTCCCACAACCAGCAAGCAGGTCCTTCAAACTGGCCGCAGGTCTGCAGGCTCTGGTCAGTGAGTGACCAAATGAGGGAGAAAATCTAAGTGCCTGTCCCCCTTAGAGTGCGACCAAGTGGGAAGGAGCCCCCAGCTCCTGCAGCTCCTGATTCTCATGTCTGTCAGTGACCACACTTGCTTTAAATCTGCATCATGGCTCCACAAAGAATCTTCATGATAATTGCTGTAGTCTGGGGGGAAACACATTTATTTTTAAAAATTGGATTTTCTGAGTTATTTTTATTTATTTGGACAATAGAACAAATGTTTGGTTAAGGATTATTTAGAAAAAAATATATGTGACCCCGTGTGTGTGTGTGTGTATATATATATATTTACATATGTATATAAATACATATACATAAATATGTATATTACAGAATCCCAGGGATAAAAAAGATGAAGGCAACCTTGACAAGCATACTGAATGATACAAACTGTCTTAGTCTATTAGGGTTGCTACAAAACAGGACCACAGACTGGCTTACAAACAACAGGGTTTCTGTCTCACAACGCTGCAGGAGCAAGTCTGTGATCCAGGGGTCACATGGTCAGCTGTTGGGGGAGCCCTTCTCTGGCTGTGGATGGTCACTTGTCCTGTGTCTCCCGTGTCTTCACACGCTGAAGAGCTCTTTGGGATCTCTTTTATAAGGACACTAATGCCACCATGGAGGCTCCACCCTCATGACCTCGTCACCTCCCAACAACCTCACGCTGGGGCTAGCTTTCCCTGTGCAAATTCTGGACATAGACGTTCAATCCACTGCACAAATGCTGTGACCCTGTATAAAGACATGCTATTTTAAGAATCTGCTTGTCCCAGACTTGGGAGGCAGAGTGGGCTGTGAAGGAATGGACATTGGGCTTAGAATCTGGGCTGCCACTGTCGTGAGACAGGCTGGGCTGACAGAGACAGCCCAGCATCACTTTCCTCACTGCCCAGACCCATACTGCCTCCAGTATAAAATGCACAGTGAGGTATGTGGTGCCAAGCAGACAGCGGACAGATGCTACCGCCCCTCGATTTTCTACCAGGATGAGAGAAGGAGAACTGCAGATACTGTTGAATACCTGTGAACTATTTTATGAGAATGTCTCATATTTGTCAGAGCCTGTATTGGTCTGTGGCACCCGAAGATGTTTCTTCCAGGCATTCCTGAAGGTGGGAGTTTAGGACTGATCTGAGGAATGTTAAGGTAATTACCAGGCACGGTATTTCATTAGGAAAGCTAGTTATTAAGCATATACTGTTTATAATATGGATGATAAAAGTCAGAGCGCTAAGGAGTTAAGAGTTCCCCTCTTTGCTTGTAATATTAAATTTTATTTTACCTGGGTACCTTATACCTAAAGGGCACAAATATGCCTAGAACCACCTTATGTCTGTATAGTTCTTACCATACAGTTTCTCAAGGCTTATAATTTAATCTTACCCTAAGAGCATCACTGTGATTTGAAGGGAGAGTTTTAGGATGAGGAAACATAGATTCAGTTCAGTTCAGTTCTGTTCAGTCACTCAGTTGTGTCTGACTCTTTGCGACCCCATGAATCGCAGCACGCCAGGCCTCCCTGTCCATCACCAACTCCCGGAGTTCACTCAAACTCACATCCATCGAGTGAGTGATGCCATCCAGACATCTCATCCTCTGTTGTCCCTTTCTTCTCCTGCCCCCAATCCCTCCCAGCATCAGAGTCTTTTCCAATGAATCAACTCTTCGCATGAGGTGGCCAAAGTATTGGAGTTTCAGCTTTAGCATCATTCCTTCCAAAGAACACCCAGGATTGATCTCCTTTAGAATGGACTGGTTGGATCTCCTTGTAGTCCAAGGGACTCTCAAAACTCTTCTCCAACACCACAGTTCAAAAGCATCAATTCTTTGGCTCTCAGCCTTCTTCACAGTCCAACTCTCACATCCATACATGACCACTGGAAAAACCATAGCCTTGACTAGATGGACCTTTGTTGGCAAAGTAACGTCTCTGCTTTTGAATATGCTATCTAGGTTGGTCATAACGTTTCTTCCAAGGAGTAAGCGTCTTTTAATTTCATGGCTGCAATCACCAACTGCAGTGATTTTGGAGCCCCCAAAAATAAAGTCTGACACTGTTTCCACTGTTTCCCCATCTATTTCCCATGAAGTGATGGGACCAGATGCCATGATCTTAGTTTTCTGAATGTTGAGCTTTATGCCAACTTTTTCACTCTCCTGAGTTTCATCAAGAGGCTTTTTAGTTCCTCTTCACTTTCTGCCATAAGGGTGGTATCATCTGCATATCTGACGTTATTGATATTTCTTCTAGCAATCTTGATTCCAGCTTGTGCTTCTTCCAGCCCAGCATTTCTCATGATGTACTCTGCATATAAGTTAAAGAAGCAGGGTGACAATATACAGCCTTGACATACTCCCTTTCCTATTTGGAACCAGTCTGTTGTTCCATGTCCAGTTCTAACTATTGCTTCCTGACCTGCATATAGGTTTCTCAAGAGGCAGGTCAGGTGGTCTGGTATTCCCATCTGTTTCAGAATTTTCCACAGTTTATTGTGATCCACACAGTCAAAGGCTTTGGCATAGTCAATAAAGCAGAAATAGATGTTTTTCTGGAACTCTCTTGCTTTTTCAATGATCCAGCAGATGTTGGCAATTTGATCTCTGGTTCTTCTGCCTTTTCTAAAACCAGCTTGAACATCAGGAAGTTCACGGTTCACATATTGCTGAAGCCTGGCTTGGAGAATTTTGAGCATTACTTTACTAGCGTGTGAGATGAGTGCAATTGTGTGGTACTTTGAGCATTCTTTGGCATTGCCTTTCTCTGGGATTGGAATGAAAACTGACCTTTTCCAGTACTGTGGCCACTGCTGAGTTTTCCAAATTTGCTGGCATATTGAGTGCAGCACTTTCACAGCATCATCTTTCAGGATTTGAAATAGCTCAATTGGAATTCCATCACCTCCACTAGCTTTGTTTGTAGTGATGCTTTCTAAGGCCCACTTGACTTCACATCCCAGGATGTCTGGCTCTAGGTGAGTGATCACACCACAGTGAGTATCTTGGTCATGAAGATCTTTTTGTACAGTTCTTCTGTGTATTCTTGCCACCTCTTCTTAATATCTTCTGCTTCTGTTAGGTCCATACCATTTATGTCCTTTATCAACCCCATCTTTGCATGAAATGTTCCCTTGGTATCTCTAATTTTCTTGAAGAGATCTCTAGTCTTTCCCATTCTGTTGTTTTCCTCTATTTCTTTGCATTGATCGCTGAGGAAGGCTTTCTTATCTCTTCTTGCTATTCTTTGGAACTCTGCATTCAGGTGCTTATATCTTTCCTTTTCTCCTTTGCTTTTCGCTTCTCTTCTTTTCACAGCTATTTGTAAGGCCTCCTCAGACAGCCATTTTGCTTTTTTGCATTTCTTTTCCATGGGGATGGTCTTGATTCCTGTCTCTTGTACAATGTCACGAACCTCAGTCCATAGTTCATCAGGCACTCTATCTATCAGATCTAGTCCCTTAAATCTATTTCTCACTTCCGCTGTATAATCATAAGGGATTTGATTTAGGTCATACCTGAATGGTCTAGTGGTTTTCCCTACTTTCTTCAATTTTAGTCTGAATTTGGCAATAAGGAGTTCATGATCCGAGCTGTAGTAGATTCAGGAAGGTTAAATGATTTTGAAGAACTGATGGGCAAGTTGGGGGCACTGCTGGCCCCAACAGTGGGAAACTATGAGAGCTTGCACACCATCTTTCTGGGGGTGGAGGGTGCAGGTCCGGCTGAGAGCACAGCATCTCCAGGGAAGGTGAGGGGTCCTTAGAGGACCAATGGAGGATGGCAGTTGGTTACAGGGTCTGTCTGGGCGTGGCCCCCTGATGGGCTCCTCTCTGCTGACAAGAGTCAGTCTTCCTGGTAATGAACGACCCGGGAGGGGACCTGTGACTCCGAGTTCCTGCAGGGGCTCTGTGCTCAGGCAGATGTGGGGGTTCAGAGGGAGAACCCCCCTTATTTGCTGTTTTTCACATGCCTTTGGATGAGTACAGAGAGCATAACTGCAGGGGCACAGAGTAGGTTTTGTAGTTTGTGGTTCGGTTGGAGACCACCAAACTGTTTCCCAAAGTGGCTGTATGGTTTCACATCGCACCAGCAATGAGTGAAGTTTCAACCGTCCTAAAAATCCTCTGTGCTCTGTCTATTCATCCTGCCCTCCCTTCTAACCCTTGGCAACCACGCATCTTTTTACTGCCTTCTTAGCTTTCATTTTCCCAGAAATGTCATAGAGTTGGAATAATGTACACATGCGTGTCTGTGATTGTGCGTGCATCGATGCATGTGTGAGTATGTGCCTGTGTAGCTTCATTTATTTATTGCAGTCACTGAGGATGCAGGAGGCGTGGGTTGGTCATGGAACTCGCCACAGGCTGCAGCACTGGCAGAACCAAGATGTGAAGCCAGCTCGTCGCCCAAACTCCTACTGGACAGAATGCCCAGACACCTCCCATGTTTTTCCAGGGAGAGGAGGGCCCAGGGTGAGGGACCGTGTGGATTGTGTGTCCTGATCTTGCTCCGGGTTCTGGCCTGGCCAGTTGTGCTTGGTTTTTCATACAATATTGAAGGAGATGGTCACTTACAAGCAAACCTGCTTTCAGTTGCCTATGTGGGGGTGGAAGTGCTCCGGGGGCAGAGAGTGGTGTGCCTGTGAAGTGCCCCCGCCTGGACTCGCCTGCAGCAACCCCACCGTCTCCCCCAGCCCTGTCTACTCATTACTGCCCATTATCAGATGGAAGCAGTCCAGCCCCCACTGAGCAGCGAGCACCCTACCGTCCACATGGGCACAGGATGGCTGAGCACAAGCCGGCAAGTGTGTTTTCCTCTCCATCCCCCTGTGACTGGAATGACTAGTAAGAGCAACATGAAAGTAAAATGGTCTCAAGCCTGAAACACTTGCGGAAGGAACACTTCAAGTCCGCCTTTCATCACTGAACTTAGACTAAATTATGCCATCAAAACGCCATATTATTGCAAATTAGCCAAATTAATTAATCTAAGTCAGTCCTTGGCTGTATTAATCATATGTTTGACAATTTCATGAGAGAAAGAACGTGACTTTTTTCAGCTTACTGTGCGCAGACGAGCCTCCCTGACAGTCGGCCTCTCTTCTGCTCCAGGCTGGTGTTTTACAAACTCTGCAGACACAGAGAGAGTCTTATGGACTCATGGACCCAGGGGTGCAGGGGTTGGGGGGGAAGGAGAGAGAAGCATGGAAACATATACATTGCCACAGGTAAAATAGATAGCCAGTGGGAGTCTGCTGCATGACTCAGGGAACTCCACCCAGGGCTCTGTAACAACCTAGAGGGGTGGGATGGGGAGGGAGATGGGAAGGAGGCTCAAAAGGAAGGGGACATATGTACACCTATGGCTGATTCATGTTGATGTATGGCAGAAACCAACACAATTCTGTAAAGCAATCATCCTTCAGTTAAAAAAATAAATAAATTGAAAATAAAAACAAAAGCTCTGCAGAAGTAGAATTCCTTCAAATACATTAATACTGAGTTTCACAGTTTCTCCTGTCACTTTGTATTTGAAAATAACTACCTTCGTGCTCTTAAGATTGCAAGAACTTAAGTGGTGTTTGTTTTTTTTTTTAAGCACTCAAACCTGTTAAAAAAAAAGACTGCCTTGTGCACATTCTATTTTCATAATTCTCTTTTAAATACCAGAAACCCACAAGTATACACTCGAGAAGAGATTTCTGTTGGAGTTGTGTATGGACCTTAGAATTCTGAGTGCTCCTGAGGGCGCCCCACGCCTGATGAAAGCGATGTGACTCACACCAACGCCTCCTCCCGAGTCGGCACTCACTGTCATGAACGAACCAGAAGGGGCTCTTCCTGCTCACTTCGGGTCAGGCACACTGCCCCTACGTCGTCAGTCTGTCCCTCACGGTTCATCAGAAAGTGCGATCTCTGGAAAAACACTGGTGACGTGTAACGGTTCAATAGTGGTGGTGCCTTGAGCAGGCGCCTGCGTGACTGGGGCTCCATGACCACCACCATCCTACAGACTGGAATGCCGAGGCTACATGCCCAGGCTCACAGCATTTCCACCATGGCTGAATGACGCGATAATTAGGGAAAGACAGAAGTGCTCCAATATCTGCTGCTGCTCTGAAAGTGAATTTCTAAGTCATCAGGTAAAACTGTTTCCCCTCCAGCAGGCTTGGTCCTTCGCAGAGCGCAGAACCAGGGCCCATGCGGGCCCGCAAGGCCTGGCGGGGCGGGGCGTGAGGAGGCGGCGGCGGAAGCAGCCCTAGGGCCGCACAGGCGTCCTCATGGCTCTGGGGTCCGAGCCAGGACCCCGGGCCTCTTTCTGACACAGCTGCCGTCTCGGGCTCACGTCTCCAGACCTCAGTTAACTCAGCACACAAGGTGTTGACTTAGAAACCTGCCGAGTGTGGTTCCAGTTAGGTGGGGCCTGAGGAGAGGGGATGGGTCCGTGTTCTCTGCTGTCACTTTGCCCAGATGTTCTCACTCACGTGACATGAGGGATAAACGACAGCTGTGATGGCTGGTGAGGCCTGTGAGAACAGCGCGAATTTCCCTGACGTGTTTCCTAGAAGTGGCCCATTCTCACTGTTCTCGCTGGCCTCTGCACCTCCATGTTCAGGCTAACACCAAGCCCTAAGTGGAAAAACACTGTGCTAAAGGGGCCCTTGTGGTCTTTTGGGCCCAACTGGATACAGGAAGTACAGAATGGCAGCAAAAACATGTTTACACAGTTTTCTGGGCAGGTATCTGTGTCTCCCTGAAAGTGGGAGGGTTATGTTTACTGAAAGCTTTGAAATTAGCCTCAAAGGACTGACCCACACCAGGTTTCTCAAAATTGGTTTGGCTACCACCCAAGCAGTTCCTGTCTTACTCTGGAAGCCAGAAAAGGTGATCTGGGCCCCCATCTCCAGAGGCCCTGGCAGGCATTTCTGGGAGGCAGTGGGAAGGGAACCCACGGAAGTCTTTGTTGAGAAGCAAATCTGGCGGTCCCCCCACCCCTGTGGTCAATATTCCTCTGGGCAATGACTGGATTATGAAATCTGTAAATATCAATAAGTATTCTGGGATTCTGCTTGGCTTCTGTCAGGAAGAGCATGAGAAGATGTCTTGGGAGGACCCCCAGGGAGGTGGGACTCAGAGTGGCCACAGACGGAGTCACCCTGACAGAGCTGCACTCCTCTGCCCTCAGCCCCCCTCACTCAGTAACCATCCTGTTTTATCACAATCAGCTCAGAACACCTACAAGTCTTCCTGGGGCGACCCCCACATCTCCTTGGTTACTTCTGGTATTTATTCTGATCTCAATATAGGAGTGACTTTCTACTCTGTGTTATCTTGTTCTTATTTGAGTCATGCTTCAAGTATATTTTTGATGAAAATACCAGCTGCAGATGTTGGTCTGGCATTAAGTCTCTGCTCTGTTAACTCTGCTTTATAACCCAAGGTGAGCATTCCAGAGTTGTACACAGAACACACACTTCCTGAAGAAATGATGAACCACATAATTTTTTGGCAAAATCATGCTTTCACTTGGTATTCATTGGAATCATAATGATACCAGTATTTTGAAAAAACATGTCAACAATTTGAGAACTCTTTAGAGAAGAGATTCATGTGGACCCCCAGCTGAAACTGAGATTGGCAGCGACAACAGACACACAAAGAGGAACTGAGTGTGCTTTTCTCTAAAGGTACCGGAACCACAGTAAATTCAGGCTACCTATAAAACAGGCACAAAAATAATGTGATATTTATGAACAACCCCTGAACCTGGCCCACACTTTTCACTCTCAAGTATCATTTCATTAGATGATACTGCTTTACCTATTTTGATAGCTATGTATTCAGTGGCTTCATAAGTCTTATTCCTGTTTATCTCACTGATTTTACCAACTATCTGTGAAAGGTACTTTAATGATGCCTGGGTTATAGGAAAAAGAGCTAGTATCCCCACCATGAAGAATTTTACATTAGGTCACTCTTCTTTCAGACAGCAGCATGTCTGAAAGCTAGGATGCTATCTGTGTTGTACACACACGCACTGTACACACACTGTCACACACTACATACACACAATACACATGCTGTCATGCATTATACACACACGCACTAAACACATGATGTCACACATTATACATACACACAACACACACACACTGTACATACGCTGTCACACGCTATACACTATACACACACATTGTACACATGCTGTCACACTATACACGTGCTGTCACACATTATACACATACTATACACACTATAGACACACACTAAACATGCACTGTACACACAGTCACACACTATACACACTGTACACAAGCTGTCACACATACACACACAAACACATACTGTTACATATAATACACACACACAATACACACAACTATACACACACTGTCACTATACACATGCTGTCACACACTATACACAGTCACACATTACACACACGCTGTCACACTATACACACACTATATGCATGCTGTCACACATTATACACACACTATACATACTATAGACACACACTAAACACACACTGTACACACACTGTCACACACTATACACAGTCACACATTACACACACACTGTCACACTATACACACACTATCACACCGTATACACATTCTGTCACACATTATACACAGTATCATACACTAAACACACACACACTATACACACACTGTCACACTATACAGATGCTGTCACACCTTATACACACACTACACACGCTGTCACACAATTAAATACACCTACACAATACCCATTCTGTCATACATTATACACACTATACAGTGCTGTCACACACTATACACATGCTGACACATGCACACTATACACATGCTGTCACACATTATACACACTATGCCTGCTGTCACATAGTATACACATACTGTCTACTATGCACACACACTACACACGGTAACACACTATACACATGCTGTCACACATTATACACACACTGTCACATTATACACATTCACACATTATACATACACTATACACACAGTCACACACTATACACACACATTATACACATGCTGTCACACACTATAAACACTATACACACACTGTCACACACTATACACACACACTGTGCACATGCTGTCAGACATTATACACAAGCTGTCACACATACACATGCTGTCACACATACTATACACACGCTGTCACACACTATACACACACACGACACACACACACTGTACACACTGTGTACAACCCCTTTCCAAGGCTGAGGAATTCTCCACCCTGTGAGTTTCATAGACAGGTAAAGCCAACCTTCCACTAAAGAAGACCCAAAGTCTGCATCCACCCTTTCTCCACATCACCCTCCCTCCAAACCAGGAACAGATGAGGCATTATACAACCCGTTTGACACTTTGCATATGGAGCTAGTGTTATGGGTTAAACTGTGTCTCCTGCCCAATCCATAGGCTTACATCTTAGGTTCAGTATCTTAGATGGACTTTATTTGGAGGTAAGATCACTACAGAAGTAATTAATGAAAACAAGGCTGTTATGATGGGCCTCAGTTCAATATGACTGATGTCCGTATAAAAATGGGCAATCTGGACATAAACAGGCACAGAGGGAAGAGCTGTCTACAGTGTCCACAAGCCAAGGAGCCAGGCCTTGACAGATTCTCTCTCAGCCTCAGAAAATGGACCAGCTCTGAGGCTCTGGCTGCTCTTGCCTACTTTCTAGCCAACCAGTGGCCCTTCAAAATTTTATTATCTACTTAAACCATTCAGAGTCTGCTGGTTGAAATTAACCACCTTGACGGATATGGAAACTGGTACCAAGGATGGTTATTCAGCCTGGAGGCTGCAGGGAAATTTGGCAGAAAGCATAAAAATGCAACTGGTATCAAGGGATTTTTAAAGCAGAGAACTCTAGTTCCCTTTCCTCACAGAAGACTTCTGACACCAAATGTGTCTTTTTTTTTTCCCCTCACACCAGCTAGTTCACCAACTGTCCAGATACCAGCCAGGCATCTACTATTCAATTTGATTATAACACTGAGTACATGGATGCAGTAATGATCGAGCAGGTGAAGGGCCAGTTCTGCATAATCCCCCACTTCAGATGTCTTATCCACTACAAGGTTGTCCCCTGGGCTTCTGAGCGACTGGTTATAATCTGGATATTCCTACAACCCCCTTCTCAGGCTCTGGAATTTGTTCACGGAATTGAAGGAAACATATGTACCAGTTACTATAAAGGATGTGATAAGGGTCTAGATGAAGGGCCAGATTAACAGATACATAGGGCAAGGTCCAGAGGGTCCCAAGTGCAAGGTTTTCTGTCTCCAAGGAGTTGGAATAGGTCACCCTTCCAGGGTGGATGTGTTCACCAACCCAGAAGTTCTTTGGGCCCCTTTCTTGAAGGTTTCTGTGGAGGTTCCATTATGTATGTATGACTGGATGGATTGTTGGCCACTGGTGGTTCACTTACCCTCCAGCCCTCTTTCCCTCCCCCAAGGCTGGGAGCGGGGAGAGCTCCAGTCCTCTAATCACAGGCTGCTTCCCCCTGGAGACTGTCCCCAACCTTCATAGCTCCCAGAAGTCACCTCAGCACAAACACAGGGGCTTCTTACAGAGAACAAGATGCTTCTCTCACCTTCACCACTACCGAGCCATTTCAGCACCTGAGCACAAAAAGCACAAAAGCAAATGTAACCAAAGATGCTCTCACGGCTCTTCCCACTGAGGCAATCACAGGGGTTTGCGGAGCTCTGGGACAGAATACGTTTGTCTTCTTGTGTCACAGCATCGTAGGTATGAACTCGGTAACTCTTGATGTGCAGAGACAGAACAGCTCAGAAAATGGTGCCTGGGTTTTGCCCAGAATGGAGTGTCCCTTGATGGCCTGACTTTGGGACCCTCAGCTGCTGCTACTATAGAACTGATTAGGGTATGAGGAATTCAAGGACACTGGGATAGATGGCTGACTGCGTGCACTTGGAGACTGATGGAAACAAGCCCAAATCTTTGCATCTTTACTTGAGGAAACTTCTGAGATTCTAGTGTCTGTGCTTAAAGAGCATCTTTTCTCTTGTAGTTGCACAGCTGTGATGACTCAAAAGCAAAAGCAGACTTTCACTTGGCTGATATTACATTATAGTGCTTGATAAATGCACAATTGACCTATGTACTCTTTTGTATAGGAGCTGAGGTGGAGTATGCCTGGGTATTTAAGTGTCCCATGTCCTCAGGCTCCACTGAGCCTGCTTCACCACCACACCAGTCTTCTTCCCTTCTCTGATAAGACTTATAACCATACGTACATCAGCTTGTGACTGGATAAACGAAATGAGCAAATATTCATATAATGAAACATTTTGTTGTTGTGTTGTTGCTAAGTTGCATCAGATTATTTTGCCACCCTGTGGACTGTAGCCCTCCAGGCTCCTCTGTTCATGGGATTGCCCAGGCAAGAATACTGGAGTGGGTTGCCATTTCTTTCTCTAAGGGATCTTCCTGACCCAGGGATCAAACCCACATCTCCTGCATTGACAGGTGGATTCTTTACCACTGAGTCACCAGGGAAGTCCAGTGAAATGCAATTCAGCAATAAAAAATGAAATACATATACATGTTACAACTTGGATGAACCTTAAAAACATTATGTGAGGAAAAGAATCCAGACACAAAAGACCACATAGTATATAATTCTCTTTATATGAAATATCCAAGAAAGAGAAAATCAATAGAGACAGTAGATTCCCAAAAACAAAGCTGGAAGTATTATACTTACTGATTTCAAGCTATACTACAAAGCTACCTTAATAAAAAAATATGGTACTGGCACAAAAACAGGCATACAGAACAATGGATCAGCATTGAGAGTCTGAAAATAAATCCACACGTATTTAGACAATTAACTTAAAGGAGCAAAGAACATACTGTGAAGAAAAGACAATCTTGTCAATAAACAGTGTTGGGAAAAGTAAAAAGCCACCTGTAAAAGAATGCAACTAGATCACTACCATACACCACACACAATTAACTCAAAATGGATTAAAGTTCTGAATATAAGACCTGAACTACAAAATTACCAGACAAAAACATGAGGGGTAACCACAATGACATTGGGTACAGCAATGTTTTTGAGGCTCTGACTCCACAGCAAAAATTAACAAATGGTACCACATCAAACTAAAAAAGCTTCTGCACATTGAAAAAAATAAAACCATCATCAAAACAAAAACTGCTTACTGAATGGGAGAAGATATTTGCAAATCATATAACCAATAAGGGAATAATATCTAAAATATATAAAGAACTCAAACAACTCAACAACAACAACAAAACAAACAACCTGATTTAAAAAATGGGCAGAGGACCTGACTAGACATTTTTCCAAAGAAGACATAAAGATGGCCAACAGGTACGTGAAAAAATGTTCAAAAACCCTAGTCATCTGTGAAATGCAAAGCAAAACAATATCACCTCATATCTGTTAGAATGGCAGTCATCGAAAAGCCCACAGATAATAGAGATTGGAGAAAAGGGAACCCTCATATACCATTGGTGGGAATGTAAATCAGTGCAGCCACTATGGGAAGCAGTAGGGAGATTTTTCAAAAAATTAAGAACTATTCAACTCTGAGCATTTATCTGAAGAACACAAAAACACCAATTTGAAAAGATACATGCACTCCAAGGCTCACTACAAAATTATTAACAATAGCTAAGACATTGAAACAATCTAAGTGTCTAAAAATAGATGAATGGATAAAGAAAATGTGAATGTATATATATGTATCACACTCCCGATTTCAAGCTATACTACAAAGCTACACTAATCAAAACAATATGGTACTGGCACAAAAACAGACATATATATATATATATATATATATATATATATATATATATAATGTAGTATAATATATATAATGGAATATTACTCAGCCATGAAAAGAATGAAATCTTTCCATTTGCAACAACATGGGTGAACCATGAGGGTATTATGCTTAGTGAAGTAAGTCATATGGAGAAAGACAAATAGCATATGATTTCACTCATATGTGGAATCTAAAAAATCCCAAAGCAAACAAAATAAAACAAACTCAAAGATACAGAGGACAGAAGAGTGATTACCAGAGGGGAAGGAGATTGGAGGATAAGTGAATGGGTGAAGGGTATGAACCACATGGGCTGGAGAGCAATAATAGCTGTGCTGCTGCTATACTCCTGTGTGCACAAATGTAGAACCAGAATACTGGACACCTGAAACTCATATAATAAAAAAAATAATGAGATGGTAAAGTTTATGTTATGTGTATCTTACCATGTTTAAAAATGTAAACATTTCTAAAAGGAAAATAGTTTCCTGGTGCATGGAGTTGGGGGTGGGAATGAGGAGTAGGGTACATGAGTGAGACTAAAACTGCACTGTGAGGACGGCTTCACAACCCTGTACATTCACTAAAAATCACCTAACAGTACAGTTAAAATGAGTGAGTTTTATGGTATGTAAATTTGACCCCCCATAAAACTGTTAAAAAAAATTGGACTTCCAAATCATACAACCTTTATCTATTGGAATAATAAATAAAACCTAAGTTGTTTTAAACAATGTACCACAAAGGGATAAAATACAGAATCTGTCTAATTCTAGTTTTATTATGTTTCAATAGGATAGCTGTTTGGGCTAATGTAACAAAATAAAAAGAACATCTTTATTCAAGCCATTGAAATAGAAATAAATTTTTAAAGAAAAATCACACTGTGATTTCTTTAAAACAACAGTGTTGTAGATATCTTAAATCCTTAACAATTAGGTTAGAAAAAATTGCTTTCACTTAGACTTCATTGGATCACATCTATTAGTTTGGTCACATAAATGTCAGTACATAGCAGTCTTTTACTAATTAATTATTCAGCCTAAAGTCTATTAGCAAATATTTACCACTTACAGCCTAATTAAAATTGAACCCAGGTTACTATTAAATAGAGGTCACTCTAAAGCTCTTCTCAAGAGAAATATAGGCTCATTTATAGGAGAATCACAAGGAAATCCCACTCAGAGGGTAGTTATTCAGAAGTCGATAAGAAATTCAAGGACACAGGGAGCATTCAACCCTCACAGGTCTATTGTTGTTCCTTTTAATCAAGTATCAGATTCATTGAAGCTGGGTGATGACATGTATCTGGCAAGAGGAAGGCAGGTTTTTAGGGAGTAATGAGTAAGTCAAAAACTAAGATCATGGCATCTGGTCCTATCACTTCATGGCAAACAGATGGGAAAAAGAAATGGAAAAAGTGGTAGATTTTATTTCTTGGGCTCCAGAATCACTGTGGATGGTGACCGTAGCCATGAAATTAAAAGACACTTACTCCTTGGTATAAAAGCTATGACAAACCTAGAGAGTGGATTAAAAAGCAGAGAAATCACTTTGCCGACAAACGTCTGTATAGTCAAAGCTATGGTTTTTCCAGTAGTCTTGTGTGGATGTGAGAGTAGGACCATAAGGAAGGCTGAATGCTGAAGAATTGATGCTTTGGAACTGTGGTGATGGAGAAGACTCTTAAGAGTCTCTTGGACAGCACGGAGATCAAGTCAGTCAGTCCTAAAGGGAGTCAACCCTGTATTGGAAGGACTGAAGCTTAAGTTCTAATACTTTGTCCACCTGATGCAAAGAGCTGACTCACTGGAAAAGACCCTGATGCTGGGAAAGATTGATGGCAGGAAGAGAAGGGGGCAGCAAAGAATGAGAATGGTTACATAGCTC
Source organism: Bos javanicus (assembly GCF_032452875.1). Lineage (NCBI taxonomy): Eukaryota > Metazoa > Chordata > Mammalia > Artiodactyla > Bovidae > Bos > Bos javanicus. Next base: position 44,951,983 of record NC_083880.1, on the reverse strand, counting down.
ATAGACAGACTCAGTGGACATGAATTTGTGCAAACTCCGGGAGATAGTGAAGGACAGAGGAGCCTGGTGTGCTACAGTTCATGGGGTCGCAAAGAGCCAGACACAACTTAGTGAATGAACAACAACAACGAGTAAGTCAACTCCTCACCACAGAGAAGCACGACTGAGTAAGTGTAAAGAGTGCCATAGTCTGTGGGGCGGGTGTCTCTCCCCGTTTAGCACAGCTCCTTGAGAAAGTCACAGACAGAGAAGAGGACAACTTTCTGGTTTTATAATGTGAGGTCGTCTGCCCCTTGGAACTGTAGCTGGACTCTGGACTGAACTGGGGGCTCTCTGAGGGAGACCGTCACAAGACCTGTCCTTTCATCACTCAGGGAGACAAGAGGAGCTTTAGTTGTTTTTTCTTCTACTTTACCATGTGAAGTGAAAGTCGCTCAGTTGTGTCCGACTCTTTGCTACCCAATGGACTATACAGTCCTTGGGATTCTCCAGGCCAGAATACTGGAGTGGGTAGCTGTTTCCTTCTTTAGGGGATCTTCCCAACTCAGGGATTGAACCCAGGTCTCCCACATTGCAGGCAGATTCTTTATCAGCTGAGCCACCAGAGAAGCCCACTTTACCATGTAAATGTCTGCAATTCTGTCCTGCAGGTCTGCGCTCTTCCTGGAGGGTCTGGAGGGGATCACATTTCCTCACACCTTCCGTTCATTTACAGTGGTGCTGCCAAGCTGCATCGATACAGGTTGTCCAGTATATATGTATGTGTGTATGTGTATATATTCACTACATGTACATGCCTCACTTCATGCTGGCCTGTGCACCTGTGAGTTTGCTAACTGTTCTATAATACATTACTCCTTGTCTCATCTATACTGGTACATAAAGGGCTTTCGTTGGTAGGATTATCTTATTTCCCCAACACTACATATTGATATTAGAGAAAAAATGTCAATGTTTCAACAAAAGTAGAGACTCTTAGTATTTCTTTTCTGGCAAGATACTGAACTTCCCTCTCAATTCACACTGTCAGTGCTCTTCGGGATGTGCCCTCTGACCCCCATCCCTGTGTCACCCGCTCGACCTCCCAGGGTCTCCCCACATGACCGCAGGTCATCTTTTTGGAGGAGACTGTATTCACATCTAAACAAAGGTCATAATGTCAACATGCTAAGGGAGGGGAGTGGAAGTTTCCCAACTATTAGCCAGTGATTATGTTTCTTCTTCCTTCCTGAAACTCAGTCTCATAAAAGGCAAAGTCTTATTTAAGTTCTGATTCTTGTCTTTGTACACTAGTCACTCATTGAAAAGGAGTCTCAATTAAAAATAACCTTAAAAATTCAAAATAAGCAGCACCAAAAACTTCTAAAAGCTCACAGACATGTCACTGTGGACACCCTGCATGGTGCAGAAAGACCACTAGGAAGGGGAGTATGAGACAGGAAGTGATCTGGAGAACTTAGAGAGGAAGAGACACTTTCAGTAACTTTACTGTGTAGTAAACAGTGATCAGGCTTCCCCAGTGGCTCAGCAGTAAAGAACCTGCCTGCCAATGCAGGAAACATGGGTTCGATCCCTGGGTTGGGAGGATCCCCTGGAGGAAGGCATGGCAACCCACTCCAGTATTCTTGCCCAGAGAATCCCCATGGACAGAGGAGCCTGGCAGGTTACAGTCCATGGTTTCACAGAGAGCTGGACATGACTGAGCAACTAAACAACAACAACCAGTGATCACGGGAAAAAACCAAGACAGTCAGTCTGTCAGTCAAGACAAAATGAACAGCCCATGTTTTGCCATCAAACCTCAACATGAAAAAACATACTTTGGGTGAGTGTATTAGTTTCCTATCGCTGCTGTAACAGATTACCACAAACTTATTGGCTGAAAACAGCACACGTTTACCGCTGTGTGATTCTGGATTTCAGAATGTGGCACAGGTCTCACTGGGCTGAAGCCAAGGCTCCTGCAGGTCTGCGCTCTTCCTGGAGGGTCTGGAGGGGATCACATTTCCTCACACCTTCCGTTCATTTACAGTGGTGCTGCCAAGCTGCATCGAGACAGGTTGTCCAGTATATATGTATGTGTGTGTGTGTATATATTCACTACATGTACAGCCAGCCACCCGCCAAGCATTCAACTCTGTGAACCCCTTGTTAACCTACTATATGTGCCTCCAAAGGGAAATAATTCAAGACAGACACCTCTGAGTGTGTGTGTGAAGTTTCTTCTTGTTTGGAGTTTGCTAGTTTGCATTTTCTGCTCTTTTCACGTTGAGTTTCATGTGAGGTGTGTGACCCTGCCTCATGGCACAGGCTCTGGGGTCAGAACTGCTGATGTGAAGCTCAGCTCTGCACCCACTAAGCGAACTTGGGGAAGTTAACCATCCGGTCTGGGCCTCAGCTTCCTCTCCTGCTAAACAGGGCAATAATGGCACAACCATCAAAACCCAGTGAAGCTGACCTCCACCCCGCACACTCTGGTTCAGCTGGTGGAGGCTGCTGGAAGGACATCAGGACTCCCTGATGCCCCCTCACCCCCCAGGACAGGTTTCCCCTCAGCTGAGTTTGGAGACTAGAGATGAGCCTCCTCCCCACTTGTGCCCATCACCCTCCCCCTGCTACATCTGGGTTTCTTTAAATAGCTTGTGTTTTTATCCAAGTGAGACACACACTGAATCAGAATTGGTGATTTTTATTGGTCTTTTCTTGCTAATTTTATAGAAAGAGGAAACAACCACTTAGGATAAAAGTTAAATACCAATACGTACTTCTGATGCAATCGCCTCCAATAAGACTGTCACTGTTAGGGAATGGCTCAACACCTGAAAACTGTGTCTTCTAATGGGCTCCTCAAGACAGATAAATCTGATTACTATATGCCTATTTTTTTGTTACAGGTACTTTGAAACTGCGTTGTTGCTCTTGACCTGACATTAAAGCCCATTCCAAGTAAGATTTTTAAGTGAATGAGCACAGAATACAATACTGAGATTGACTTCAGACATTTCTAATTGTTTTGAGTTTACTGGCTATTTCCCTTCATTCGAATGTACTAGAAAATTCTTTGTGTATTACTGTGTACATGGAGCATATACGCCTGGATGCCGAGCCCGTCCTGGGTATGATAGAACGTCCCTTTCTTGTGACAAGTCGTGATGAGGCTGCATAATCCTTACTGAGCAAAATGGACTAAAAGAAACTCAGCCACACACCATAAAACCATGGAATTGTGCCACTTTAGAGCTGGAAAATCCCTAAGAGATGATCTAGTCTAACTGCCTAATTATATGGATGAAGAATCCAGTAAAATACAGGGTCCATTTGTCAGAAAGCGCCTCTAACTAAGCAGAGCTGGCAGGCCAGAGCCTACCAGCTCAGCCCAGAGGGAGGGGGAGACATGTGTCACCGGGCCAGTGGCCGCCCTCATGTCTTGTGTGTGGGAGGCTGGGCTCTGGAGCTCTCCCGTTAGTCCCGGGCAGACCGGGACGCCTCGAGGGACAGGAGGCATGGTGGCCGGGCCACAGCAGAATGTGTCGGTCACACAATTTCAGTGAGACCCAACCAGGAAAAAGGGGTCTGACAAAACAGACGTGAAGTTAGAGTTTTATGAATATGGTCCAGTCTGCCTTCCTGTAGTCATGCCTGACAGCCTGAAATGTTATAAGTGATTCCCTTTCCATTTCTGTCCTGGATGGTCTTCCCAGGATGATTCACGACTCTCCTCTAACCATTAGGAACCGAGTCTTCTCACAGAGGCTGGGTCCGTGGTGGGGCCTTAGGGAGGGGTTGTCAGGGAAGAAGGTGGTGGGTGCCCAGGGTCTCCCAGGAGAAGAAAGTCGCAGTGGGAGGTTGGGAGGACCGCTGAGGGTCTTTGTTGGGGTCCCAGGGGCTTATCCAAGGCCAGCCCACTGACCCATCAGCTCACCTGAGGTGCTCTGAGTCCGTGTTGGCCAGACCAGCTGCTAACCAGGTGCCTCTCCACATGCCCACCTGGCGGGCCCGACTCTAGTCCCAGTCGGCGCCAGTCGGCGCAGTAGGACAAGAATCCTCCTCAACCCCTGCTGAGGTTGACGAGTCTGCCCTGGAAGAAAGACGTCTTCAAACACATCGGGCGTCTGATCCTGACTGCGAAAGAACAGCCCCCAGGGTGGAACGACTGAAGTGGCAGTGCTCCAGGGGTTCTCTGGGCACTGGGCTTTGCCAGCCTCACCCAGAGGTGGCTGTTCCCATCTCACCTGTAGAGTTTCCAGGTAGGGCTGGAGGAGAGGCAGGCATACAGGTCCCTCTGAGGAGGAGGAAGGCTGGGCGAATGAGAATGTTGAGACTTCTGGGAGAAAGGGCCATAAGTTCAGGACAGAAGTTTCCCTCTGCCCTCACAGGCCGTCACCTGGGCCTGAGAATTAAAGTGATGTAGGAAAGATCAAGAGGGAACAAGCCTACAGGCTCATTTACTGGAGGTTTAGGAGCCTTCACAAGGAGCAAAGATGCAAAGAAGCCATGACCTTAAATGCTTTTATATTGGGCTGGACAGAGAGGAAACTGCGGAAAAGTAACTACCATACACGGGGAGGCCGGGAAAGGCAGGAGTCACGTTAACAGGGCCCGTCTGCGCAGAGCGCTCTCGGCCTGACTCCCCACCGGGCAGGATGAGGATGTTACTCCCTCCAGGCTCTAGGGGCCATCTTCCATGGTGGCGGGGTGGGGGTCTTCTCTGCCGCGTCCAGGAAGGGTACGCTTCTTGCGCCTGGTGTTATTTTAAGTGCATTTCCCTTGAAACAGCCTTTATGCACAGAGGGCATGTTGTGGGCCGCATGTCTGGCTGCCCTACGGAAGCCTGGAAACCCTTGACACCGGGTAAGGGCTCTGCTCTTGCTTCTCGCAACTGTCCTCCAGGCTGCCCAGGAAGTGCTTGCTATTTCCATTCTCCAGCTCAGAAAATGAGACTTGCTGAGGTCAGAACGTGGAGCTAGAGGAGAACCTAGTGCTGTCCCTACAGCGAAAATTAAAAACATTCCTTTTAAATATGCTGCAATAGAGCATAAAACAATAACCCCAGAGGTGTCTGTCATGACTCGGTGAATGGCACGGGGGCTGACTCGAGCTGGATGAGTAGACAGAGGTGGAGGGAGTCTGGTCTCCTGAGCCCTGAGTGTGGACGAGCTAATGCAGTGCCAGGGTCCCCAGGGGAGGCAACTATGGTCCCAGGACCACCCTCACCAGTGGACAGACGAGCAAACCAAGGTGCCCGCTGCCTCTGTCCCAGACGCCTGAGGATGCCTGGTTTCAAAGGCTACTCATTATTCACACAGGACTGTCCGACTGTCTATTCTTGAAGCCCACCAGCCCTGGTTTCCTTGGGATCGTCTTACCCTCATCCAGTAAGTTCTAGCCCTCGCCGGCTTTTAATGAGAGGAAGTGGCCGCTTGGCTATAAAGGGTGAAAGGAGTGATGACTCAAGGATTGAGAATGCCATCTCCAGGAAGCGGTGGGATGACTTTCACATCAGACTTTCTCACCACCTCCCTGACCCTTGGAAGAGAAGCAGTCATTCTTTTCAAGTGGCCAAAATATGGGGCACTGTTTTTGTTCTAACAATAGACAAACAGGACGCTCCCCAAAACAAGGCACCCCGCGATTAAGCTTGCACTCCTGGAGGGGTGGGCACAGAACCTGGGGAAGACGTTAAGAGCGCATTCCCATGGGATCCACGAGAAGAGGGCCTGAGGTTTACTGAAGGGAGTTTACGGGAGGGACCCCCATTAACTTCTGGTGTCCATAGGACTCCCAGTGGCTCAGGATGGGTGCATTATTAGAAGACTGTGGACATATCACAGACTGTAAACAGCCTCTGTATAACTGACTGCTCTTCATGGTGGCATTATTAAAATGGAAAAAAATTGACTTGGATGAAAGAGGCTAACAGATGGCATTTGGTGGAGAATGTTCACTTGTAGGCTTGTGCTTCAGGCTCTGAAATTGGAAATTTCAGGCAAGAGCTGCAATGGAGCCCATGATGGGCTTCAAGTTCTAGGACTCCATGTGACATCTGGATTGAAGCATCTTTGGGGTGCATTGCTGAGAAATGGTGTAACCTCCCGGCTAAATGACATCTCTGTTTGAAAGGAAGAAACAAGCTAATTACCCTTGACCCTAGAAGACAAAGTTACCCCCATTCAATGACAGGGTCAGTAACCAACACCTAAGGTTTCTTTCTGTGCATAAGCTTCGAGTCATCCATTTCCTTGCAATACAGATGGCATCTCTTGTTGGACTGTGCAGAACACTTCTCATTGTAAGGCTTAAACTGAAACAGCAGGAGGGTGAGAAGCAGCAGCAGAGGACTTGCTCAGAAGGACTGATCCTGCATCTGCACAGAGATCCCTGATAGGCGATGGTCAGGTCAGGACACACGGAACGCACCAAACCTCCTGGACAACTAGGAGATGTTTGAAACCGTCAGGCCGTCATATCCGGTGATTAAAAACCACAGTAATGATGATGGGGAAGGAATAAAGAAAACAAATCTAGGCTCTGTTATTCTAGGAAAGCTTTATGGTGGGAATCTAAATCTTATCATTGTCATTTAACATATATGAAGCCCTCACTGAATCACTGTCTGGCGCCAAGTTCCAGGGAGACATCCTAATCTCAGAACTCCATTTTAGTTGATAACATAAAATTTCGCCTTATCACCTCTTGGCTGGAGCTGGGAAGTGCAGCATATCTGAGTGGTTTAATGTATCTTCCTCTTCAAGGTTGAGCTTATATCTGCCTTGGGTTGCGGGATGCTAAAAAGAAGTCTTCTTCAATCAAGATGCTTTCTACAACTACCTGTCTCTCTGGTTCTGTTAAAAGTTCACCTGTGGACACTGGGTTTTTTTTTTTTTTAGTTGCTGCAAGAGTGTACTGTTCAAAAATTATTCATTTGGAAAGCATGCATTGTGAGATATTACTCATTTCAGTTCAGTCACTCAGTTGTGTCCTACTCTTTGCGACCCCATGAATCGCAGCACGCCAGGCCTCCTTGTCTATCACCAACTCCCAGGCTTTACTCAAACTCATGTCCATCGAGTCAGTGATGCCATCCAGCCATCTCATCCTCTGTCATCCCCTTTTCCTCCTGCCCCCAATCCTTCCCAGCATCAAGGTCTTTCCCAATGAGTCAACTCTTCGCATGAGGTGGCCAAAGTAGTGGAGCTTCAGCTTTAGCATCACTCCCTCCAAAGAACCCCCAGGGCTGATCTCCTTCAGAATGGACTGGTTGGATCTCCTTGCAGTCCAAGGGACTCTCAGGAGTCTTCTCCAACACCACAGTTCAATATAATATTTATCATTTTTGCTAATGTGAACAGAAACCATGGTTAAGATTGTCATGTGCCAGTCAAGAGGCTAGAATTACATATGTTGAATATCATATCATACAGATCATAACTCACCATATATTGTATCATATATCATGTTAGGCTTGGCATGCTGCAGTCCACGGGGTCGCAAAGAGTCAGACACGACTTAGCGACTGAACAGAAATAATCATATTATGGGATCATACATCATATTACATATATAAGCAAATGAAGACACTGCTACAGTTTTAATTTCACCAATGAAGAGACTAAGACTAGAGAGAGAAGCTGTATAATTTGGTCAAATAGGTAGGAATTGGTAGAGCTGCCTCCTACCTGCGGCCCCCTGCCCCGCACCCCCCAGCTTCTTACACACTCTCCTTCTCTCTCTGCCTCTCTTCTTTTCTCCTCCCTCCTTTCTCTGGCCCCACAGCAGGCCCTCAGGCTAACAGAGCCTAGGCACAGGTTCTGGAAGTGACGGAGAAGCACAGCGGAAGGCCACCTGACATAGAGCCGGGACTTCGAGTCAGGTCGCGCACTGGCTCCACAGGATGTAACGGAACCATGAAACAAGTGTGAAGAACACAAAGACTTCCCAAACCTCTACATCGGGTTTTTTCTTTCACTTTCCACTTGTGTCTCAAGCTCTTTGACCCTGAAGACAGATGACTCAATGAATCTTACTTTTCTTAACCTTGTTAATAGAACACAGTTGTAAAAACTGGATTCAATTATGACTCCTTTTTCCAGTTCACTGTTGTCCCCAGACCAGTTGGGAACATGGATCGTCACTAGCCCCAAGGGTAAAGCCTTGGGGTGCAGAGGGCTGAGGCTGGTGCCATCCTGCACAGGCGCAGGGGCTGGAGCTACCAACCCTGGAGATGCCTGGGCTTCCTCAGTGAGGGCCGCTGCAGAGGGCGTGCATCCTAAGCACAATTTTCTCAGAGGGGCACAGACTCCTGACCTGAGTCACGTCTGCTTGGAGAACGGGATTAGCCTTTCAGAGCTGGACGGGTGACTCACTGCGTCATCACACAGGGAACAAAGAGCCGCCTATGGACAGGTTCCAGCAGGGGCTCAGAACCACTCCTCCCACACCTCCTGGAGGAGACCCGCTGGGCCTGGAATATCACTGGGTGCCACTGCGAGGATCCCTGGGTGGCACCGGCCTGGCGTCCTTCGAGGGCACGGTCAGGGAGCTGCAGCCAAGGGCACTCCCAATACGAGGAGGTCACCTCTGTGTCTGCCTCCTGCTCCCCGTTCCCAGGAGCCAACTCTAGTGCAGAACTCCCTCCCCCAAAGCCCAGGAGAACAGGGTGGTCTGCCATCCCAGCGAAGAGGCCACACCATGAAAAGCACAGTAAAAGCTGGGCCTGTGCTGCCGCGGGCTGTTCCCTGGTGGTGCGCTCTCATATAGGGTCTGGGGGGTGCCAGTTAGGGTTCGAGCCCTCCAGCAGGCAGGCTGGCTGCACCATAGGGCAGCACCTCCTTCTGCTTCACACCAAGTCCTCTCCAAGCTCCCTGGGGAAGCCCCCGATAGTGTATGTCACCCCTTCATCCCGCCCTTCTGTAGACGCAGGAACCCCAGGGGATGAGCCGTGGCTTCCCACTTATCAGCGAGGATGCTTAGCATACTTGACTTACAACATCACCCTGGAATGGGAGCTTCTGCTTGGAGGCTAAGCCCGCCCACTCTGAGAGGAGATCAAAGGGTTGGAGCTTTCCAAAGTTAAATCTAATGTTCCCAGAGTGGGGAGGGCAGACTAAGATAGGATTTTGCAATAACGTTCGGGGGCTGTTTCCCATTGCTGACAGTGGACTCAGCCAGGAAGCCTCTTTGCAGGGAGCTTCCTTGGCTGCTGGCTCTGAGGATCAGCTCAACAATCAGCCACACAATTCCTCTGTGATGCAGAGGCCGTGGGGCCTGTTCCCTCCCTCAGGAAGGGCTCCCTGCCTGCCGCGCAGATCAGAGCTTTCTTCTCTGCAGCAACAACAGTGCAGGACACAACAACACCCACTTTGGGAAAGGGATTTACTAACAAGTGTAACAGGAATGTATGAAAATGGGCCAAGGGAACCACGTTATTCAACACTGGCTCTGGGACATTTGTGTCACCTTAGCAACTCCAGTGGGGACCTCTGCTTTCTCCATCGTCATTATTTTACTACTATTATCACTGTGAATTTGCCATCTGTCACTGTAAGGCCAGAAACAGTGACTTCCTAAGAACCCAGGGAGGGAAGTGGCCCCAAGGCCATTGCGTCCTGCCCTCATGGGCAGTACCACTCAGCAAAGAGGTGCAGGGCCTCCTTCCCAAAGGCCTAGCCAGGCCCATCATATCTCAGCTGAATTCCTCTTTATTTCACATAATCCGGCATAAATTACCACAGTTGTGGATACAAACAAGAAATACACAAGTGCTGCTTCAGAGAGCTCCAGCTCCAGGAGGAGAACATCCTCCAGGGAGCTGGGTGTTGCCCTCTGGCCGGTAGCAACAGGACACTTACCTCTTCTAGCCAGAGGGTGGGACCTTGGTTACACACCGGGGCATGTCTGACCTCTTCGAACCTGGGTTCAACATCTTGAAGAGATACTGATCAATAATGCTCATTTGCCTGTGTTGTTGTTTAGTCGCTTAGTTGTGTCGGACTCTTTGCAACTCCATGGACTGCAGCACACCAGGCTTCCCTGTCTTTCACTATCTCCCGGAGTTTGCTCAAACTCATGTCCATTGAGTTGATGATGCCATCCAACCATCTCATCCTCTGTTGTCCCATTCTCCTCCTGCCCTCAGTCTTTCCCAGCATCAGGGTCTTCCAATGAGTTGGCTTTATGCATCAGGTGGCCAAAGTATTGGAGCTTCAGCTTCAGCATCAGTCCTTCCAAGAATATTCAGGACTGATTTCCTTTAGGATTGACTGATTTGATCTCCTTGCAGTCCAAGGGACTCTCAAGAGTCTTCTCCAGCACCATGATTTGAAAGCATCAAGTCTTTAGCACTCAGCCTTCTTTATGGTCCAACTTTCACATCCATACATGACTACTGGAAAAACCATAGCTTTGACTATATGTATCTTTGTCAGCAAAGTCAGGTCTCTGCTTCTTAATATGCTGTCTGGGTTTGTCACAGCTTTTCTTTCAAGGAGCAAGAGTCTTTTAATTAGATGGCTGAAGTCACTGTCTGCAGTGATTTTGGTGCCCAAGAAAATAAAGTGTCACTGTTTCCATTGTTTCCCCATCTATTTGCCATGATCTTAATTGTTTGAATGCTGAGTTTTAAGCCAGCCTTTTCACTCTCCTCTTCAACCTTCATCAAGAGGCTCTTTATCCTCTTCACTTTCTACCATTAAGATGGTATCATCTGCATATCTGAAGTTGTTGATATGTCTACTGGTAATCTTGATTCCAGCATGTAACTCATCCAGTCCGGCATTTTGCATGATGTACTCTGCATATAAGTTAAATAAGCAGGGTGACAATATACAGCTTTGATGTACTCCTTTCCCAATTTTGAACCAGTTCATTGTTCCATGTCCAGTTACAACTGTTGCTTCTTGACCTGCATACAGATTTCTCAGGAGGCAGGTAAGGTGGTCTGGTATTCCCATCTCTTGAAGAATTTTCCACAGTTTGTTGTGATCTACATAGTCAAAGGTTTTAGCATAGTCAGTGAAGCAGAAGTAGATGTTTTTCTGGAATTCTTTGCTTTCTCTATGATTCAATGGATGTTGGTAATTTGATCTCTGCCTTTTCTAAAACAAGCTTGAACATTTGTAAATTCTCAGTTCATATGCTATTAAAGCCTTGCTTGAAAGATTTTGAGCATTACTTGCTAGCATGTAAAATAAGCACAAATGTGTGGTAGTTTGAACATTCTTTGTCATTTCCCTCCTTTGGGATTGGAATGAAAACTGATGTTTTCTAGTCTTGTGGCCACTGCTGAGTTTTCCAAATTTGCTGGCATTTTGAGTGCAGCACTTCAACAGCATCATCTTTTGGGATATGAAATAGCTCAGGTGGAATTTCCATCACCTTCACTAGCTTTGTTCCTAGTAATGCTTCCTAAGGCCCACTTGACTTCACACTCCAGGATGTCTGGGCTGTAGGTGAGTGACCATATATCGTGGTTATCCGGGTCATTAAGACCTTCTTTGTACAGTCTTCTGTGCATTCTAGCACCTCTTCTTAATCTCTTCTGCTCCTGTTATGTTCTTAATATATGTAAACAGCTCATACAACTCAGTATCAATTTTAAATGGGCAGAAGATTGGAATAGACATTATTGCAAAGAAGACATACAGGTGGCCAACAGGCACCAGAAAAGATGCTCAACATCACTAGTTACTAGAGAAATGCAAACCAAAGCCACAATGAGGACTTCCCTGATGGTCCAGTAGTTAAGAATCCACTTGCCAAAGCAGGGGACATGAGTTCAATCCCTGGTCTGGGAAGATTCCACATGCCTTGGGGCAACCAAGCCTGTGCACCGCGACTACTAACACCTGGGCACCCTAGAGCCCGTGCTCTAGAGAACCACCACCATGAGAAGCTTGCACACCACGAGAGCAGCCCCTGCGAGAAGCCCCTGCTTGCCACAACTAGAGAAAGCCCTCTTGAGGCCACAAAACCCAACACAGTCAAAGGTAATTAAATACAATTTAAAAAACACAATGAGATATCACTTCACACTTGCCAGAATGGCTATCATTAAAAGTCTACAAATAACAAATGCTGGAGAGGGTGTGAGAAAAGGCACCCCTCCTACGCTGTTGGTGGGAATGTATACTGGTGCAGCTACTATGGAGAACAGCATGGAGATTCCTTGAAAAATTAAAAATAGAACTACCATACCATCCTGCAATTCCACTCATGGGTATATATCCAAAGTAAAGGGAAACATTAATTCAAACAGATATATGCACCCCAATGTTCATAGCAGCATTATTTATTAATGAAGCAGCCAAAATGCAGAAGCACTTTAAATGTCTATCAACAAACTAATGGATAAAGAATATGTAGTATATATACATGATGGAATACTACTCAACCATAAAAAAAGAATGAAAATTCTGCCATTTGCAACAATACAGATGAACTTGGAGGATATTATGCTAAGTGAAATAAGACAGAGAAAGATAAACACTGTATATCACTAATATGTGGAATTTAAAAATAAAAGAAACTAGTGAACATAATAAAAAAGAAAAAAAAACTCAGAGGCACAGAGAACAAACCAGTGGTCACCAGTGGGGCTAAGGGGGGAGGGGGCTTCCCCAGTGGCTCAGCAGTAAAGAACCTGCCTGTGATGTAAGAGCTGCAGGAGATGTGGGTTCAATCCTTGGGTCGGAAAGATCCCCTGGAGGAGGGAATGGCAACCCACTCCAGTATTCCTCCTTGGCGGATCCCATGGACAGAGGAGCCTGGCGGGCTACAGTCCATAGAGTTGCAAAGAGTCGGACACGATTGAAGCAACTTAGGAGGCATGCATGCATGAGGGAAGGGAAGGAGGAAAAATGGACAGGAGAATAAGAGACACAAGCTACTATCCATAAAATAAATAAGCTACAAGGATATATTGTACAGCACAGGGAATATAAGTAAGATTTGATAATAACTAGAAAAGGAATATAACCTTTAAAAGTTGTGAAACACTATGTTATATACCTAAAACATATAATATTGTATGTAAATCAACTATAATTCAAGCTTTTTAAAAAGGGGGGATAAGGACTGCATAGTTTTTATAAAGTTACAGTGTGTTAATTGCTTAGTCTTGTCTGACTCTTTGAGATCCCAAGGACTGTAGCCCACCAGGCTCCTCTGTCCATGGGATTCTCCAGGCAGGCATACTGGAGTGGGTTGCCTTTCCCTTCTCCAGGAGATCTTCCTGCCCCAGGGATTGAACCTGGGTCTCCTGCATTGCAGGAAAATTCTTTACTGTCTGAGCCACAAACGGCCACTTTTTTTTTTAATAAGAAGCCCATTCAATATCTTTCATAAATCTTTAGAGAAGTCAGAAATAGAAAGCTTCTGATTCCCAGGAACATGGAAAACTTGACCCAAAAAGGTAAAGTTACATCCTCAACTTGGAAAACAGGAAATTCTAGATGGTTTTTGGCAAAACACATGGCACCCCACCTCTCTCGTGTGCCCTGGTTTTCCAAGGCTGTGCATTCCTTCTAACTTGGGAATTCTCTAAGGGCTGAAACTCCTGTTCCCGAAGAGGAATAGTGACATCAAGAGCAGAAACAAAACAACATTCAAAAGAACAAGCAAAGAATGTTGTCATTGTGGTTCCTTCGCAGAATCACAGGTTTCACAAGCCATCTTGCAGGTCAGAACATCTCCCAGACACTGGGGAATCACCTCCCCAGTGGGGAGGAGGAACTGTGCAGAAAAGGAAGTAGTGTGTGTGAACGAGCGCATCTGTGTCTTGGGCGTGACGGCTGGATAAACCACACTACTGGGTTGGGCAGGGCTGTGTATCTTGGAAACCGGTGTGTCTTTTTTGTCAGGGCTCTTCAGGAGATAAGAGTGAGCATGGAGCGTCCCTCCTCTGCAGCCGGAGGAAAACACCCAACACGGGTGTCTCCATCACCCAGAGGGCCCGGTGAGTGGGTGTGCTGGAGATTCCATCTGCAGAACGTGTGCTGGGGAAAGCCTGGCTGGTGGAAACTAGACTCGGCACATATTGTTGAGCTCTGTGAGTAAGCCGGCGAGGAAACGTGGGTGTGTGCTGCCGGGAACAAGGCAGGCAGCGACAGAATGTGGGAATCATCTTTTAATTGTTAAGGAAAAAGTACATAAAATGCCGTTTGGCTCCTAAAATTAAAGCAAAATTAAAAAACAGAAAAAAACCCACAAGCACAAATCCCTCCAACCCCCAACGTGTTGAAAACTGAAGCTGGCCAGACAATGTGTCCAGGTACAGTCAGCTGAGGAGGCAGCTGAATAAGAAGCCATAGTGGAGTGGCCCTGATGGCTATTAAAAATGTAACCAACCCTCCCTCTGGCTTCCAACAAGCCCCTAAGAGGGCTGCGGTGAGCTGGGGTTTGAGGAAGTCAGAATTTAACCGATGGTCACCCCTGCCTTCTCCCTGCCACAGCAGGGCCTGCCTGGTGAATCAGTCTTTGTGGTTATGTTATTCAAACAGGCAGGCATTTGGTGGTTTGTCTTTTGTTTAATTTGTTACAAGATCACACAGATATTTCCAACAGAGTTTCAGAAAGCATCTTGGGAAATCCACAAAACCGAGCTGAATCATCGAACCCCAAACAGCCCGGACCGTGTCTGACTGGACTCTGCTCCTCCTTCTCAGGAGAAACTTCTCAGCCTCCGGCAGATGCAAGAGTGAACTGGCTCTTGCATCTGACTCAGGGTCACCTGGGAGAGCCCAAGGGGGACACACGCCCTGGGGATCCAAGGACGGTTCTCTGTGTGGGAAAAACACACGTGACACAACTCCCTCCACACGCTCTAGGAGCCATGGGTGGTTGTGGAAAAACTCAAACCCAAAGGGGGAAACTCTGATGGACAAGTACTGCTGCAGGTGTCAGGGGTCTGGGGCTAAAAGTCACAGTTCCTTCCCCTGCAGCCAGCACATCACAGGGTACAGACCCAGCCAGTTTTTTGTTTTTGTTTTTCCTTCTTTTTCTTTCTTTTTAAAAGCTCAGATTCAGCATATTTCTATCTAAATCTGCAAAGCAGGTTGTGTTTCTTTTGGCCTGGGACCTGATCCTTAGATTAGGGGAGGAGGTGGTTTGCTTGCCCACGGGCAAGCCCAAAGACAGCTTGGCCTCTTGCTTGACAACAAGGTTGGATTTCAGGCTTCAAACAGTTAAAACTAGTTTCCAAAAGAGACTCACTCAGGAAGAAAGGAACCCATGAGGGAGAAGTTGCTTGGTGTTTTGACACAGTCCCTTTTCATTTGAGAGTCACATTTCAAGTGGGTAGGTGTTCCCCCTTTTTAAAAAATGCTCGTGAAATGCATGACTCACCATGCTGCTGCAAATAGCCAAAAAAGCTCCGAGGAGTCTGGGCCTGGACAGACAGAGGATTTCTGATGGTGCTGAGCCAGCTCTCCCAGCGGGGCCAGGAGGCAGAGTGAGGGTTCTGCTTCAGCTCCCACAGGTGCTGGGCTGTCCCGTCTTGGACAGAGTTGGGTCTAGCAGGGTCTAGGCCCCAGCTGCTGGCGCCCACAACCACCTCTCAGGCTGGAAACCCTGGCCTTTGCCAAGGCTGCCAATGTCTTTCCCCTCTTGGAAGCATTTGGCTCAGAGCACAACGTGGGCAGAGAAGGGAGGCACACCACCACCTCCAGCACTGAGAGACAAAGACACACAAGCTTTCTGTAGTAGTGACCCCGACGTGAGGAAGTGCTCATCTCTAGTGCCCCAACCCCCCCCCCAAAAAAAAAAACCAAGAGGCAAAGTTGACCTTTCTTCCCCACCCTGGATACCACCTTGAAAAGTTGGTGTGGGTCGAATGCAATTCAGGTTTGGACAGGGACAACTGGCTGGCCCGCCCGTGTGGGTGGGGTTTCCATCTTTGCTGCTGTGTCAATAGGGACTTAAGGCCATGACCCCTCAGAATGACTGCTGCAGCTTCCAGGACAGGAGGAGGAGCTCAGAAGCCCACAGAGCAGACCTGCACGTGTGGAAAGGTGGAGGCCAGTCACAGGTGTGCGGTGAGGGCCTGGCAGTAGGCACGAGCCATAACAGCCCCCCACCCCTACCCTTGGGAGTTAGGTACCCCCTGTATACTGGACCCGTTCCAGCAGAGCTCACTCAGGGAGGCCGGAGGTAGGGCTTCCTGCCCCCTAGCCCCAGGACGCGGACCCTGGGACTCAAACAGGAAGAGGTCCTAGGAGGTATTAGTAGATGTTTTCCTGGTTCGAGGTAGAATCAAGTTTTAAAGGGAATCTTTTTTTCTTTTACTAAGCAACAAAAAATTGGGGGGCTCTGTGTGTGTGTGAAACAATTAACACCTGCATTTTAGAAATGCTGTATCTCAGAACCAAGGGACAACACAACGTGACCAGAGCCCAGGACAACTCACCACTAAATGCCACTGACCGGCAGCAGGGTCCCATCCATAGGAGGCCTTCCCGGGGGAGTCTGGGCCCCCATCCCTGTCACCTTTGTTCTCACTCTTTTCCATGCCGCATCACATGCCTCACATTGTGGCTTCCCTCCTTTCCAATGGATTCTCCACCAAGTCTCTTTTCTCATCAAAACATTTAAAATTATGTTCTTAGTCACTAAAGCAAAACTCCAAACATGCTTTGTTTACAGGCGTCCTGCAGTCCTTCCACAGCGGAAAGGGGGCACAGGATGCCGGGAGCCTGCCCGGGTGCGGTTTCTACACAAAATCTCTCCATGTGTCTCAGCACCACCGTGTCTCTGTCGAGGCACACGCCAACGTCCTTCTCAGCGAATGGTTTGCTGCACTTAATTTCCAGTCATGATTAAAAACAGCACTTTGCCTCTTGTACCCCTGGATCCTCACTTTCAGAAGGGCGTTTTTTTTTTCTGTCTCTTCAAATGGCTTCTCTTTGATATGGAAAGAATTAAGTTGCTTTCACTTGGTCTATTTCCGCTCTCCATCTGAAAGTGTTCAACCCTGAGATACAGGCAGCAAGGCCATGCCAGGACAGCAAGGTCACTAGGAGATGAAGCTGGCGTTTAGGTTTGTGAGGGACCATAAACTCCTAAATAGTAAAGAGTTGGACCCGAGTGAGAGACTGGACTGAACTGAACTGAGCCCACCATCAGGAAGGGAAGTCCTCAGCAGCAAACCTCTGCTGGGAGTGGGGTCTGATTGCAAGCTGTGTGCCCTCAGGCTGAGCTGACACTCCCTGCAGAGGGCCGCCAGGCCTGCTCTGGGAGTCAGAGCGGCGCTGCGTAAAACAGAGCTGGGGAGACAGGGATTTCCACTGTTACCAGGGACGGAAACACCGAGAGGTCAAGGAGGCTCGTCACACACCCAGAAAACACACCCAGCTTTCAGAAGCAGAGCACTGCCGCAGCGCTGACATTTGGGGCCCGCCCTCAGAACCTGCCCCCTCAACGGCTCCGTACTCCAGGGAAGGCCTCCTCAGCTTCAAGGCGCCAGGAGTCATAAATCCATATTTAATTAGCTCTGAATGAAACGCTGAAGGTGATAGGATCTTTGTGCTGAAAATGAAACCCGAATGGGTCTGGGTGATTTATGTCTAATTCAGACTTGTAATTTAATTAAAACGACATACTGAATTTAAAAAAAAGCCTCTCTGGCAGAGTCCTTCCCACCTGAAATTCAAATGCACCGTGTGCTCTGTCGTACCGTGAGGGACCTCGTGTTCTGTCTCATTGTAACGTTGCTTAATACGTGTATTCACCCGCTTCCAACAGCTTGCTCTCTTCACTGGACTGTTTCTCATTAGAGCACTGAATTTCTGTGTGACTCAGAGTGCATACAGACACATCCTTCTATCTCACCCGATGACTTCCGTGACAGCTCTTTGAAGATTAACTCTCTTCCCTACCAGCCTTTTATTTACGGGAGTTCAGGTTTGAGTTTAAGGACAGGATATTGAGACAAAGTTACAAATAACAGATAAATAAAAATGATGGACTTTTTTGTGTGTCAGAGGGTGAAATTGAGAAATTAATAGGAAAGTGAAATTTTACTAGTACACCTGGAAAATGATAACTTCTCATTTTTAAAAGAAAAAAAGAATTCTGGTAAATTAAAGCTTCCTTCTTCCACTCTCCCTGGAGGAGGGTATGGCAACTCACTCTAGTATTCCTGCCTGGAGAATCCCATGGGCAGAGGAAGCCTGGCGGGCTACAGTGCATGGGGTCCCAAAGAGTCAGACATGACTGAAGCGACGTAGCACCTCTTCCACTCTGCTGCTGCTGCTGCTAAGTCGCTTCAGTTGTGTCCGACTCTGTGCAACCCCATAGATGGCAGCTCACCAGGCTGTCCCGTCCCTGGGATTCTCTAGGCAAGAACACTGGAGTGGGTTGCCATTTCCTTCTCCAAGGCATGAAAGTGAAAAGTGAAAGTGAAGTCGCTCAGTCGTGTCCAACTCTTAGCGATCCCATGGACTGCAGCCTAGCAGGCTCCTCTGTCCATGGGATTTTCCAGGCAAGAGTACTGGAGTGGGGTGCCATCGCCTTCTCCACTCTAGTAAGAGAAATGTGGTAAGTAAAATTAAGCTACGAAATAATATATCATAAGCAGTTAATGGATTAATACTAAGTAACTTGAAAAACTTACTTGTACTTTTACAGATGTACCTTTACTTAAGGCTTCATTGTTACTGATGAGTAAGTTACGGCAGTGCCTTGCAGTGAAGGACCATGACTGCAATGCCGGGCAGCCATAGCTCCAGACAGCACATGGACAGTTCCCATTGCCTCGGCACGTTCTCCTGTGCCTCTCTGCAGGGAGACCCCAGACCATCACCTCTGGCATTCTTCCCATTGTTTTCTTTGGCAGGGAGGGTGTGGAGACCCCTGCTCCCTCTCCCTGAGGTGTGGGGTATGGGGCAGGGCCATGGCCAGGGGGCACAGCTGGGCTGAGTTCACCCAGCAGGCCAGTCTGCTTGGCCACCAAGGCCCTCCTGCAGTGCAGGGACATGCCACCCACTGGGGCACAGCTTCCCACTTTCTGGAATCTACTACATTCAGGGTCCTCCATGCTCTCAGCTCTCTGGATGGCCTTAAACCCTGCTACTCAGTGGAGGACCTAGCTCTCCCTCGTGGAGGGTGAGCAAGACCCTCTCTTGGGTCTCCCACAGCCTTCCCAAGCACTACTGATGCACCCCTCCTCCAGCAAGCCTGTGAGGCCATTTTCCCGACAGTCTTTGCTCGACCTGTGTCTCTGTCACGTTTCTGTAATCCTCACAACACTTCAAACATTTAAGTTGTTACTATATTAGTTACGGTGATCTGTGGTCAGTGATCTCTGACATCATTGCTATAATTTGCTGAAGGATCACGTGACAGCATCAAACTTTGATCAAATGTAAATCTTCTTATTAAGAATTAATAAGCAACTTGTAAGGAAAACCAGGAGAATTATGGTTTAAGACTGATTTCACAGAGAGGATAAAAGTAAAACGAATTAAAAGAAATGAGGACAATCTCAGAGACCTCCAGGACAATATTAAACGCTACAACATTCGAATCATAGGGGTTCCAGAAGAAGAAGACAAAAAGAAAGACCATGAGAAAATACTTGAGGAGATAATAGTTGAAAACTTCCCTAAAATGGGGAAGGAAATAATCACCCAAGTCCAAGAAACCCAGAGAGTCCCAAACAGGATAAACCCAAGGAGAAACACCCCAAGACACATATTAATCAAATTAACAAAGATCAAACACAAAGAACAAATATTAAAAGCAGCAAGGGAAAAACAACAAATAACACACAAGGGAATTCCCATAAGGATAACAGCTGATCTTTCAATAGAAACTCTTCAAGCCAGGAGGGAATGGCAAGACATACTTAAAATGATGAAAGAAAATAACCTACAGCCCAGATTATTGTACCCAGCAAGGATCTCATTCAAGTATGAAGGAGAAATCAAAAGCTTTTCAGACAAGCAAAAGCTGAGAGAATTCTGCACCACCAAACCAGCTCTCCAACAAATACTAAAGGATATTCTCTAGACAGGAAACACAAAAATGGTGTATAAACTCGAACCCAAAACAATAAAGTAAATGGCAACGGGATCATACTTATTAGTAATTACCTTAAACGTAAATGGGTTGAATGCCCCAACCAAAGGATAAAGACTGGCTGAATGGATACAAAAACAAGACCCCTACATATGTTGTCTACAAGAGACCCACCTCAAAACAGGGGACACATACAGACTGAAAGTGAAGGGCTGGAAAAAGATTTTCCATGCAAATTGGGACCAAAAGAAAGCAGGAGTCACAATACTCGTATCAGATAAATTAGACTTTAAAACAAAGGCTGTGAAAAGAGACAAAGAAGGTCACTACATAATGATCAAAGGATCAATCCAAGAAGAAGATATAACAATTATAAATATATATCCACCCAACATGGGAGCACCGCAGTATGTAAGACAAATCCTAACAAGTATGAAAGGAGAAATTAACAATAACACAATAATAGTGGGAGACTTTAATACCCCACTCACACTTATGGATAGATCAACTAAACAGAAAATTAACAAGGAAAAAAAAAAAAACAAAACATGTATCTATAAAGCTCACTAAAGCAAAGCACAGTAAAATGAGGTATGGCAATAAAAGGCGTTAAATTTATCAAAAAAAAAAATAATAAAGTGCTGAAAAATTAAAAAAAAAAAAAAAGACTGATTTCACAAAACTGTGATTTAAAATGTTTCCTCTCAAGTCAATTTTTTTGTTTTATTTCTGCTCCCAAAGAGATTTTCAGATTTGATTAGAGGCCATTTTTCCTTTACTCATAGCTGTAAGGAAAGGAAACACATTCCTAGAATTACAGAAGTTGAGACAGGAGTCTAAGAGGTCTAAGGTCACTGCCGGCCTATCCAGCATTTGGCTCTAGGATTTGGGTCTTTCTCCCTCAGGCGTCTTGTCCCGTGTTGGGTGACTCTGCTCTCCGTCCATGAATCACTACATCAGAAGGTTGTGCTCACACTCTGAGGTCTGAAATCTTCCCACCTGGGTCTGGCTAGACTGGACATAATTGCTTCAAGCATAAAATTTAAAGAAGTGGCAAGTAACTCAGTAGTCCAGGTAAATAACAGTTTAATGCAATTAAAAAGAATCAAAATTGTTGCAAAAACATTCATGATGAATAAAATGTCAAAATTTTAACTAAAGACAGGATCATCACCCTGTCCTAGTTATGTTTCCAAATTCTCTAGTTCCAATAAAAGTCAATATTTAAAATATTTTATCCTGTTTTCTTTTCTATACCATATATAGATTTTAATCTTATGTCCTCAATTTTGCTCTTCTGTGTGTGTGTGTGTGTGTGTGTGTGTGCACGCTCAGTGTCTTCCTTTTACTCTTTTATCTTTTACTACCAGCTGTAACCTTCAGCAAGTTCCACTGTCTTTCTGTTCCTCAATTTCTCCAAGTGTAAAATGGAGATGAGGCTATTTGTCATGTAAGGTTGTTGGGAAGAAGCACTGAATCTATATATTACTAAGAACCTAGAACTGCGCTTTGCAGAAGTCAGGGCTCTGTTGACGGTCACTGCTGCTGTCGTCTTTGTCATCAGTGAAAGTGGAACTCCTGTGTGTCCGGGCTCACCCACCTTCTCTCCCCTCCGGCCGGAACCCCAGCTGCGGTCCTGTGAGTGCATAGGATGCACCCTGACTGAGCATGGTCTCCGGGCTGTGGAGTGAGGGCAGAACACAACAGTTACCTCTAACTCGCGGCGACCGCAGCGCCCTCTCCTGCTTCCCAGCTGAAGCCCCTTAGAAGAACCAACTACACCAAAAATCCAGAGTTTGGAAAGAGGTGCTCCCTTAAAATTTAGCATTCCCTTTAGGCTAAACATTACATTTTCCACTCAATGCTCCTGTCAAATGCCCAAACCAATGAGAATTTTACTGTTGTAACCTTGGTGTGAAAATAATGTAACAGGCAGTGTGAGGCTGAGAGACTAACAGGGGGAAGAGAGACCTCGGAGCTCGAGAATGATTATCTAACTGTAGCATAAACATGAACCAGCACCCACCAAGTGCCCGGCACTGCCCCAGGCCTGAAGATGCAGAGAGACGGGCACTGGACTCTCCCTCTCACAGACTAGCGGGTGAGACACTGCAAGAACAGACTGGTTGTGGGCTGAGCCAGTACACAGGCATCCCTGTGCTCTGGGGTCCTGACAACAGTGCCCGGGGAACACCAGGTCCTCAGAAGCCTAAGCAGTATATCATCATTGTTGGGGGCAGAGGGGGGCTCCTACATGAGCAGGAAGCAGGGGGACTCTCATAGTTGATGGGCTTTGAAGAATGAGTAGGAGTTTGCTGGGTAAAGAGGAAGCAGGGGAGGGAAGAAAGGGCCGACAGAGGAGAGAAACAGCAGAACCCATGCCTTGAGTGGGCCAGGTCTAGGGAGCATGGAGGGAGGGAGCGAGAGCTGCACATAGAGGGCCGGCGGGCCTCAGCCCTGCACCGATGGAGCCAGTAGCCCTTCCCATCGGTGCTGCGAGTCCCACTGCCCCTCGCCGCAGCAGCCTCCCTTCCCCTCCCTCTGGCCCCTCCTTCACCCTCGCTCCTCTGGCTAACGGTAGGGAGTGATGCCACGCGGGCCCTGATACCCCAGAAGGCAGACCTGAGAAGGGAGCTGTGTGCTGCTCACAGCTGGTCCCCCCAACGTCTCCTGTGGAGCAGGCACAGGAACACTCACTTGCACAACACGCGCCTGTTGCTCACCCACTGGGAGTCCTCCACTGTTTCAGCTCTTCGGATGCATCATTATACTCAGGAGTCAAACAGCCCTGTTTTCCTGTAGCTTGTATTTTTCAGGTAGAGAGAGGAGGTGGGGATGATGGAAGTAGATGAACAAAAAACATGAGTAGGTCATATGGTTTATAGCATGAGAGAAACCCTATTCACATTGCCCAATGTAACTATTTCGTAAACAACGTTTCAAAGGCTTGGTACATGGGGAGGTATAAGGTTTAATCACAAGTTTTATGAGGGGGCCTAGGATTAAAGTCAACATAGGGGCAGGAGGAAAAGGGGACGACAGAGGATGAGATGGCTGGATGGCATCACCGACTCGATGGACGTGAGTTTGAGTGAACTCCGGGAGATGGTGATGGACAAGGAGGCCTGGCATGCTGCGATTCATGGGGTCTCGAAGAGTTGGACACAACTGAGCGACTGAACTGAACTGAACTGAACTGATATATATATGACCGTGTATCTGCTTGCCTTCAAATCAAATGATTCTCAAACTCTAAGCAGACATTTCACCGACAGTTCCCATACAGGCAGAGAGTCCAGGACTCAGCGAGTGAGCCTCCTGACTTAATACTCAGGAGCAGGAGACTAAGGACAGCGAATGCACTGTCCTGGGGAGGAGAGGAATGAACACCTGCCTCTGGCAGCCTGTGGTCTCACAAACTCCACTGCCGTCTGCGAGGTGACCTTTGTTAATCTGATCACCCTGGATGCCTTGTGCCTCCATGAAAGAAGGGCGCGTGGACAGCCCTCTGCCCCCTGCTTCATCTCAAGTCCCTGTGCTGCCTGGCTGTCAGCCTCTGCTTGCTTCCTCGGGAAACCTCCACAGGCAGCCGACAGATGTGTTTTGACTAAAACACGTCACATGTCTAATGGGCCAAGTACCTAAGCGGTGCCAGGCACGGTGAGAGAGGTGGAGATTCAGAGACCGATGCCCCTCGAACTTTCATTTCAGGATGGCTCCTGCTGTCCACTCAAGGCTTGGTGGTCTCCTCGGTCTACTGCCGCGTGCCCTGTCAGTTGACTGGACTGAGGATCGGCTGTGCGGCCTTTCGCATTGGCCTACCTAGCCTCCACACTGTGGTCTTCGTCCCTGTCCTGTCCTGGAAGCAGGGGGTGTGGGCTGAGCTCCGGCCAGGGCAGCCCTTCCCCACGGCCAAGCGGGGCTCACTGTCTCCCTTTGCCATCCCCTCTGGGGCTCTTCACTCTGCCCGCAGGTCTGCAGACAGCCTTCCGCTCAGGCTCTCTCTGACTCGAGTTGAATCCCAGCAGAAGCTCTGACATACGCTCCAGCTTTGTACCACGTGAAGTGTGGAGGGGTGAACGTGAGCACCAAGCATCAGAATGAAGTCCTGCCGAGGGTGTTGCTACAGACCATTCAATGACTGAACACGGGAACAAGAAGGTGCACGGGGGACCCGTTGTGGGCCTGGAAGGTGAGGGAGTGTGGGGCGGTCGGGGGGAGCCACATGTCTGTGTCAGGCTCAGTGTCCTTCCAAGTAGCCTGAGAGAGCTTCAACAGGCAAGTGGGCTTTGAAGGGTTACTTGGCTACATAAAGTCGAGGGCTCGATAAGCCAGTATTCCACTGAAGCGTTCAAAGTTCAGGGATAGAAAAGTGACATCAAGCTTAAAGCCACCTGACTCCCCAGACTCAAGATGAATGGATGACCTACAGATCACAACCAGGGAAGGCAGAGGCAGATGCGAGTTGTTGAGTATCTGGGACTTTATGGAAAGAGCCAGGGGGCCAGGAAAAGAGTGGAGCCCCACAATCCTGTGGGTCTCACAGATGCTGCTGGCTCGCTGAGCAAGCGGCTGGAAGGAAACAGGGGTGACTGCGGCCCGTGGGACACTCAGGCAAGGCCCTGAACACAGCCAGCACAGCTTACACAGGAAGGGCTTACCTGAGGTCAGTGGAGGAGAGGGGTGGCACGGGGACTGCAGAGCAGGGGACAGAATCACGTGGGCGAGAATCTGTGTGTCCTGTCGGGGAGGGGTTCCCCGTCACATGAGTGGGCTCTGAGGGTCAAGAAGCCTTGTGGGTAAGCTGTTAGGAGCCGCTGAAGACAAATGGTTTGAACATGACTTTGTTCCTTTGACTCCTCCAGAATCCACTGTGCTCACAAGGTCTTCCAATGGAAGAACAAGGCCTTGAGGTGATCTGAGCCCCACGACAAGGCAGCTCTGCAAAGCTGCTGGGCTTTGGGGCCTGAGGCGTGAAGCAGGGTGTCAAGGCAATGCCGCAGAACAAGTGCCATCTGTGAGCCTCTGGTGCAGAGCAGGTCCCCTGAGCGTCGGGCTCCCTCTGGAGACAAACTCCAACTGTGGAGTCTTCATGCACCCGTTCTGTTCTCGCTTCAACCCCCATGACCCCAGAGCCGTCCATACTGCAGGCTGTAAGGACATACTCACTGGATGAGATCTGATTTCAGCTCAGCAGCCCGGCATGCACCAAAGCCCAACTGTTGGATGAGATGGGAGACCTCGGTAGGCAGATGGCTTTATTCAAGGGGTAGTCCTGAGCTGAAGCTCGGCACCACAGCTGTGTTTCCCGTTTCCTGGGCTGGGTTCCAGCATCCGTTGCCCAGGCCTTTCCCAGACCAGTCCCCTCAGGGTGTTGGGCAGAGCCAGGCATCAGCACTGTGGCAGCACCACGGACTTCAGCCGGAAGCCTGGCTGAGAATCCGCTTTTGTCCCCAGGGCAGTCTCATCCCCAGGACAGTCGGGAGGAATGCAGGGACTGGGCTTTGTCAGAACACTGACTGGATGGACCCTGCTGCCTGCCGGGGGGCCCTGAGCACAGCCGGGGCTGTGCTGCCTAACCGGGGCAGACAGCAGACTGGGATCTCACTTTCAAGATCTCTCTCATGAACACTGTGAAATATAGAACAAATTCAGGGGAGCGGGTGTCAGTCCATCCCGGTGGCCACAGCAGACACCGCCAGCCGGGTGCTGACAAACAACACATGCCGATTTCCCCCAGTCTGGAGGCCAGAGCCTGGGGCCAAGGTTCTGGCAGGTTTCACGTCTGGTGTGGACCTGCTTCCTGGTTCACAGGAGGCTGCCTTCTGCTGTGTCGCCACCTGGGGATTGGGGGTGGGGAGGGAACTTCCGCTGTTTGATTCATCTCCACTCCACAACTCCTCACTATGTCTGGCATTCCTCTGCTGGGGCTGCCGAACAGACACTGCAGGCTGGGGGCTTGCAAACCACAGACACTCACTGTCCATGGTCCTGCTGGCTGGACGTCTGAGATCCAGGGGTCAGGGGCGATGTCTCTTGCGGCCACTCTCCTTGGCCTGTCCACATCACCTTCTCCCTGTGTCCTCACAAGGCCGTCGCTCTGTGGGTGTCTGCATCTTGGTCTCTTCTCACAAGGCACCAGTCGTACTGGATCTTGGCCCCACCGCCTGACCTCACTTTAGCTTAATCACTGCCTTAAAGGTCCTGTTCTGGAACAGAGGTACACTCTGAAGTACGAGGGTGAGGCCTTCACACATGAACTGCGGGAGGGAAGGGTGCAATTCAGCCAATAACAGCCAATCCAAACATAGAGGAAAGAAAGAATGAACAAGAATGTCTGTAATGATGGAACTGTATAAGAACGTGAACATTCATCTGAACAGCTGTGAGATTCCCAAGGGAGCAGGTTTGAGGCAAAAATGAGGGCAATTTCATGAAGTGTGGAACAAGTGCCTTTATTTTTCACCCCTCTGCTCCTGGGAGAAGATAATACATGTCAGCCCCTCCCTTGAGGAATCTGATGGGAGAGAAGGTCAAGGACAAATCTGTCAGCTCCCAAAGAGCAGAGGAGGAAAGTGACGGCCACTTGCCCCATGTACAGAAGCCTGCTCTCCTCACCCAGCAGCTCTGCCCAAGAGGAGAAGAGCCAGGGACTGTGTCCATCTACCCCTCAGAGTTCATGACAGCAGAACAATGGGGACGGAACGCCAGTGCATGCCCCAGTGGCACCAAGATGTGCTCATGGCCAGCTGCCTCCTAGGTATGTTCACACGATGTCAGAGAAGTGTGCCAAGGTCTTGTCTTTGAGAGCAATAACCTGCCACAACCCGCCTGTTCCTGCACCGAGTTGGTAAGACACCACTGTGCCCAGGAACCTGAAAAACCTGCCATGAATGATCAGGCAAGAATAGAACACTGATGTAAGAGGAATCTTACAAGATATTACAGTGCAGAATTTGCCCAGAAAATCCCATGGATGGAGGAGCCTGGCAGGCTGCAGTCCATGGGGTCACAAACAATTGGACACAACTGAGCAACTTACAGACTGAATGCCCCAGTCATGAGAGGGAAGGACACTGTCAGTGGGTTGCTGCTGATAAGTCACATCAGTCGTGTCCGACTTTGTGCAACCCCATAAATGGCAGCCCACCAGGCTCCCCTGTCCCTGGAATTCTCCAGGAAAGAACACTGGAGTGGGTTGCCATTTCCTTCTCCAATGCATGAAAGTGAAAAGTGAAAGTGAAGTCGCTCAGTCGTGTCCGACTCTTAGCGACCCCATGGACTGCAGCCTCCAGACTCCTCCATCCATGGGATTTTCCAGGCAAGAGTACTGGAATGGGGTGTCATTGCCTTCTCTGCTCAGTGGGTTATGCTTCCTTTAAGCTAAGTCCCTGAGCATTTTAGGGTCTCCTTTTAACAGAGTCACACATCATCAAGGAGGGCATGTATGGCTGCACTGCTGTTTTCCTGCTCTTGACTGATAGACACCTGAGTCAACACTTGCTCAGAAAACAACCTGTACTGTCCTTAGTCGTGGGGTATTTGTGCAATGAATTTACGGGCACGTAATCTGTTGCAGAGCCACTAAAGTCATCTAAAACTGCCCGGAGCCAAGCCATCAGAGGAGAAAGGTGAGGTGAATCTCGAGGCTCCAGAGGTTCTGTGGCTCATCTGTGATGGGCGAGCTGGGGGTTCCTTGCTTATAAGCCCTGAGTTTAGCAGTCAAATTGACTGTCAAGCAAACAATTCCTAACATAAGTCAAATTAATGTAAAGATTTATCGGTCTTTTTTCAGCATGGGGGAGGGGTTGGTTGAGATACAGGAAAAGGCAGTTTGAATGCTGTGTGTGTGTGGGTGGTGGGGGGCAGGATTTGCAACAGGGAGCTGTGACACTGGGCAGGCTGTCCCCATGCCACATGTGCCTCCTCAGGTAGAGAAGGAGAGCCCATGAGCGCTCAGGAGCACCTACAACCCTGGTGCCATCGAGCCCTGGGGGGGACTTTGCAGGGGGCTGACTGCCTTGCTAACAGCTCTGGAGGTGAAGGGGCGGTTCCCCACTGCCCCCCCCCCCCCGGCTCCAGCTCCTTTCTGAAAGCATCTTCTCCCCACTGGGCTGCTTTGCTGACACACAGACCCTCTTCCAGCCTGTAGCGTGAGCAACGTGGGAGAACGGAGTGAACAGTAAGGCAGTGTGTCCTGGGCAAACTGGGACCTAGTTCCACCTTCGCCGCTGGGGCTGCCCGTCCCTGCTCTGACTTTCCTCTCCAGCCCCTCCCCTGCACCCTGTACTGCAAAAGGTTCCAGCAGACCTGTCCTCTAGACCCAGAGTGCTGCCTGCAGAATCAGCCACTATTTCATGAGACCCTCACAACAGGCAGTGGGGACTCCAACTCTGGATTTTCTGACCCCCAACTCCAGCCTCTGGTTTCCTCCATCTTCTGGCTTCCAATAACATGAGTTCCCACGATCACCACAGTCAACGTCTGACTGAAGCCACTGGCTTAGAGTCCCTGGGCTGAGAGCCTCCACTGGTGCTCATGATTTGTTGTTGTTCAGTTTCGAAGTCATGTCCAACTCCTTGTGACCCCAGAAGACTGCAGCCCACCAGGTTTCCCTGTCTTTCACTATCTCATGGAATTTGCTCAAACTCATGTCCATTTAGTTGGTGATGCCATCCAACCATCTCATCCTCTGGTGCCTCTTCTCCTCCCACCTTCAATCTTTCCCAGCATCAGGGTCTTTTCCAATGAGTCAGTTCTTCACATCAGGTGGCTGAAGTATTGGAGCTTCAGCGTCAGTCCTCCCAGTGAATACTCAGGGTTGATTTCCTTTAGGATTGACTGGTTTGATCTCCTTGCTGTCCAAGGGACTCTCAAGAGTCTTCTCCAACACCACAGTTCAGAAGCATCAATTCTTTGGTGCTCAGCTTTCTTTATGGTCCAACTCTCACATCCATACATGACTACTGGAAAGACCATAGCTTTGACTATATAGACATTTGTCAGTCAAGTGATGTCTCTGCCTTTTAATGCGCTGTTCAGGTTTGTATTAGCTTTCCTTCCAAGGAATAAAGGTCTTTTAATTTTGTTCAGGGCCACTCAAGACGGACGGGTCATTGTGTAGAGTTCTAACAAAATGTGGTCCACTGGTGATGGGAATGGCAACCACTTTGGTGTTCTTGCCTCGAGAACCGCATGAAGGGTAAGAAAAGGCACTTGCGTTCATTTCAGATATTTGATGAGAACAGGGAAACAATACTACGTACTTGCTTCTGCCACTCAGAGGCTGGTGAGCAAGGACTTGTGCCAAAATCTTTTTTTTTTTTTTTCTCCAAAATCTTAACTAGGAAGCCTTTGACCCTCCTGCAGCAGGACAGGGAGGGTATAGTTGTTCTCAGGAACTGCCTCAGGCAATGAGTTTATGCAAATGATCCCCAGGAGGTGCCACAGCTCCGAGGACCCTGGTAATTACAGTTCCAACCCCAGCATTTTCAGCGATCAAGCCTTTGGAATGTAATCTCTGCACGGTCTCCTTCAAACTCCTGAGTAATAAACAATCATTTGTGATAATTGCAAATAGCAGCTTCTCTTCTATCCTGGAGAGGCTGTGTGGCATTAAATACAAGTTCTGAGTTTTTCCTCCAGGAAAAGGCTGGATTGACCGAACCCCTCACTGCCTTGGCCACCATTTCTGCGTCTGAGAAGAGACTCAGCTGTTGTCACCACCGCCCTGCGCAGCTCAAAAGCCACCTTCTGGGACGCATGGCAGAGCAGTGTCTATTTTTGTTTCCTTTCTGCCTCTCAACACCCCCTCAGTGTGATCCCACAATTCCGGCAAGCTATCTGCTGTGATTTAAAGAACTGAGCCCCAAAGACAGGCTCCAATCGTCCCACTATATGTGGAGTATTCTATCACAAATGTCAGGCTTTTATGCATGATGGAGGATCATGCAGTCTCCCCGGATTTATTTCAGGCACTATGAAGTCTCCGGCAATTAGCTTCTCACAAGTCTATTTGTGCTGAGGACTCTATTTCCTGTTCCTGTGGTTTCTCTGCTTCTACCTTTACCATGGCTGGCTTCACTCCCAGTCTGATCCAACCACTTTCAATTCAGCAGTTGCTATTTGCTTCTGCCTTTTGGGCTCTGCTCAGTCCTTTTAAACACTTTTTGGTAAGAAATCAAGTGCAAATTAGGAAGATGTTGTAAGTCAGTGAGCTGTAAACATGACTTGAATAGAAAAGTATTTCCACCTACAGGGCATGGGAGAACATGTGTATAAAGATAACAACATTGTAATTTCATATTTTAATATTGTCTGAAAAGTGTGCATTCTGTCAGGAGCCAACAATAGAAACAGACATAGGCAGTGTAGGACCTTCTAAGTAGATCCCTGTTAACAAAGGAAAAAACTGAATTATTTGCAGAGAAAGTGCCCAGTGGCAGGGCATTGCCTCCCTTACCATCCTTCTGAATCCCTTATTTTTACTCCATTCAACTTCTTTCAAAACCTTTTCAGACTGTTATTTGAGACATGAATCCCTTGTTAGTATCTCTTCTATTGCATTACATAGAGAACATAATATCCTGTCCCTCTCAAATCAGGAAGAATGGAAGGGTTTAAGGTAGAGGATCGGGTGGAATTTCTGTGGACTCGCTGGTAGGGCTGGTATGGGGCCGCCTGCTCATTTTCCTGAGATTCTGGACTCGTGCGCCCACACTGAACGCAGGGACAATTTCACACGTCCGAGTCCTCTGAGTTCCTCTTGTTCTCATCAGGCCCAATTCTCTGCGTCTGTACTCTTCATGCCTATTTCACTCTTCACATTTCCGTTACACGGAACATAGCATTTTGCGTCCTGCCCCACGCAGGGCAGAGACCAGGTGGGGAATCGCCTGTCTGCACGAGTCATGGACACTTCCCACAGGCGTGTCCCCATGGCCTGGTCTGAACTCAGCAGCAAAGCCCCCACAGCGCGAGCCTGCGCCCCTGTGACCCACAGATGGGAGGAGGGGCGCTGGTGATGGCTGTCCTCTCCATCTGCGATGCGGCTTGGGATACCAGGGCTCCCTTTCTCACTGGCACACCGGCTTGTGGCTGCCCTGGAGACACTGACAACATGGGTGTGCGTGTCCCAGTCAGGCTGTGGTGCAGCTAGAGATGCACCCTGAATTCCCACCCGGTGCCATCTGAACATAGCAGATAAAAAGCTGCTCTTTGGTTTCTTCATAAGCCAGAGCCCACGTGTTTCCCAATCTATGTGCATTTGTTCATCCCTGTTCTTTTCGCATGATGAGGACTCTCTCTGGCAATCATGCAGCCTTCAGGGGATGGTGGAACGGGGGGAGTCCAGTCTCACTTTTTCTGAGCTAAAGCGGAGCTGGGGCCCTGTAGTGGCAGGGTAAGTGAGGTTACCTTAAGGAAGTGAGGTTCTTACTGCAGGATTCGA
Source organism: Bos javanicus (assembly GCF_032452875.1). Lineage (NCBI taxonomy): Eukaryota > Metazoa > Chordata > Mammalia > Artiodactyla > Bovidae > Bos > Bos javanicus. The sequence continues at coordinate 44,920,524 of NC_083880.1, read as the reverse complement.
TTACAGTTCCTCATCAAGCTAACTTTGGATCACTGACCGAACAGGCCGCTGTCCCAACGAAGATAGGGGAAATTTCAGATTGGATTCTGAAAAATACATTGCTTTCCGCAAACTATTGTTTATCACGTTTCTTTTACCATAACATTTAGCTGAGTTGTCTGGTGAACACAAAGACACCTTACTATTTAAAAATGCCCTGTCTATACTGATATCAAATCTTTATTTGAGAATGTTGTAGACACAGACACCATAAACAATAGATTGGGCTCTTACTTGATTAAAGTGCAGGGTGGCCCCCATATCCACCACACCTCACAGGTTTATTTCCTGGAGAGATGCGCAGTGTTCTTCCTAAGAGAGAAGGATTTCTCACGGAGCAATGAGCTTGAGGTTTGGAAGTTCCCTGCATGAGTCTGGTGAAAATGAGTTCTGTTCAGGTATATTTTAAGAAAAGCAAGTGGACAGATGGTAAAAACCAACCAACCAACCAAGAACAACTATATGCGGAGCAACAGAAAGTCTTCTCCCTTGCCAGTGAGAATGTGAAAGGGTACAGCCTCTTTGCAAGACAGAGAAGCAGTTTCTTACAAAAGTAAACATACTCTTATCATACAATCCAGCAATCAAGCTCCTTGGTATTTATTCAAATATCACGACTATGTTCACATAAAAAACCTGCACTTGGATATTTACAGCAGTTTTATTCACAACTGTGAAAACCTGGACGCTTGGCCAAGACTTCCTTCATTAGGTGAATGGATACGTAAATTGTGGTCCATCAGAATGTAATATTATTCAGTGATAAAAAAATGAGCTACCAAATTATTTAAAGATATGGGGGAAACAAATGCACACTACTAAGTGAAAGAAGCTAATGTGAAAAGTCTACACACTTTATAATTCCAATGACAAGAGATTCTAGAAAAGGCAAAACTGTGGACAGAGTTAAAAGCTCAGTGGTTGCTGGGGGCTGGGGCTGCACAGGAGAACAGAGGTTTTCAGGGCAGTGAAGGGCCTTCCAGGTAGCTCAGTGGTAAAGGATCTGCCTGCCAATGCAGGAGACACAGGAGACATGGATTTGATCCTTGGGTCAGGAAGATTCCCTGGAGTAGGAAATGACAACCCACTCCAGTATCCCATCGACAGTTAAGCCTGGCGGATTACAGTCCATGGAGTCGCAGAGAGTCAGACATGACTGAGTACGCACACACGAAACAACTCTGTACCATACATGTCACTCTACGTTTGTCCAAACCCACAGAATGCACAACACTCAGGATGGACCCTAATGTCAACTGTGGACTCTGGGTGAGGGTGACGTGTCCGTGTAGCTCCGTCCATGGTAACAGGTGGACCGCTTGATAGGGGATGTTGATAGTGGGGGGCTATGCACGTGGGGGTCACAGGAAATCTCTGTACCTTTCCATCAACTCTGCTGTGAACTGTAAACTACTCTGAAAAATAGTCTTTATAAAAACAACTCTGACAAGTGGGGCATGAGAGCAGGGCACTTATTAGAGAGATGCGTTTGCTCATCTTCGAGCAGTGTGTCCCTGACTTCGCCTGCAGCTGAGGGAAGTTTCCCACACACCATCTAACTACGGCCCAGGGAGGTCCTTGGCACCTTTTATTTATTTTTACCATCAGATTAGCAGAAATAATTGATCGCAGACGTTTCTGTAACTGGGTCACCCTGGGAAGTGTCACGGCGTCAACGGCCTCAAAATCCCACCACCTGTGAGACAAGGGCTCAGCAGCTGAGAAGGCCACAGGGGGCCCCCTGTGAGCCATCCCGTTCACATGCTCATCGCCCACAGCTTTATAACCAGCTTTACAACCAGCTCAAGCTTGTATGGTCTGCCAGGTCAGGGACTTCGGCTGTATGCGTTTTTCAATAGGTATACAGTTGAACCAATTTCCCTGTAGTTTACAAAAAGAAAAAGAAAAAGTAAGCAAAGAGCAAAACCAAAGTCAACCTCTGCTGTCTGGCACCAAGATGGGGCCAGCCTGATGCCGTCATTTGAGGACCTTGTGGCCTGGAAAGGAGGAGGAGGAGGGCTGGTGGCAGCTCGGAGACACCAGGCTCCTGTCTCCATGGCAACGGTGGGGTTTCCCAGGCTGCTTCAGCGTCGCGTCAGATCTGGGAGGAGGGCTGTCGACTGGAGGTCAAGGATCGTTCCTTTTATCCCGCTCTGACTTTCAGGTGAGCCGAAGCCACTGCTCCCCAGGGCAGTACCCAGAGTTTCTTCTACATGACAACCACATTCCTGGGCTGACCCAGGTCATCCTCAGGCACAGAGAAAGGGGAAAGTCTATTTTTAAACTGGTACATTGCCAGGCAGGACGTGTGAGGCTTTTGAAGGGAGCCAGGAAGGGGGCTCTGCCCTTCCCAAACAATGCCTTTGCAGCGATGTGCCAGCGAGGACTGTCAGGAGGACACTGGTGGGAACACGCCCATGGACGCGAAACCCCTGGGGTGGGGGTGAGTGGGTGGGAGCTGCTTACAGCACGGCTCTGACAGACCTGGTCTGCTCCAGGACTGCCACCTCCCAAGACAGACCCTTCCATCCTCGAAGCTGCTGCATGTGGCAGAAAGAAGCATTGCCTGGCGAGAGGGACACACCAGCCTTGCTGCAAGGTGACCCATTTCTGAAGTACAGACATGACTGGAGAATCCTGGGCTCAAAGGGATACAGGCTTGTTCTGTGAAGGTGGCGACTTCATTCTGGCAGAACTCAGGGTGACAGGCTGACAGTTCCGACCTTAGGGAGCTGTCAGGAGCTCCAAGGCCAGGCAGTAAGCATGCACCCGGCAGGGGTAAGGCAGTTAGGATTGCTGTGGCCTGCGGCTAAGGGCACCTGCCCTGCTTCAATGATGACAACAGCTGACGTTTACTGAGTGCATAGTCTGCGGAAAGTTCTATTCACAGATTTTGGTTATCTCCTTACTTAATCCTCAGCATGAGTCTATGAGGCAGGCGTTCTTACTAAGCCCAATTTAAAGAGGAAGACTCAGGCATCGAGGAGTGAAGGGATTTTCAAGGTCACGTGGCTGAGCTGGGAGCCAGAGCCAGGAGGTCTCACCCCAGCACCCGCTGCCCGTGTCCATGGTGGAGGGGGGGGTGGCTATCACAAAGCAGCACGGACGGTGAGGCTCACAAACATTCGCTGCTCGAAGTCCTGGAGGCTGAATCCAAGACCAGAGCATCAGGAGGCCTGGCATCACATGAGACCCAACTTCCTGGTTCACAAACAGCGTCCTTACAGGAGGACGGGTGAGGAAGCCCCCTGGCACCCCTCATATACAGTAACTGATCCCATTGTGGGGGTTAGGTTCCCACGTATGAAATCGTGGGGGTAGGGGGAGGGACACAAACAGTCCACTGCTGACACTCCTCGGTCTGAGCTGTTGAGCTGAGACACAAGCATCATGGTCACGGGAGGTTTTGATGAGGACAGAGGAGGGGGTGTCTCCAGGGACTGGGATGGCTTCTTGAGGACACAAGGACTCAGAAAGGTGTGGTGATGATGACCACGGGGAAGGAGGAGAGCTGGCAGAGGCCAAGCAAAGTGGGGAGCAGGGCTGGAAGTGTAGACAGAGCCGGGGGCCGAGGCCCGTGGGTTAGGCCAGGAAGAGTGAGAAAGGGACACCCTCCACTTTCCCCCACTCTCCTCATCAAGGAGACGGAGCCTTCAGCCTGAAAAGGGGAAACTCACTCAGGAGTAGGAAACGGAAGACCACGATGGTGAGGACACAGACAGCATGGGGCCGGGTTTGAGTTACGCTCTCCCGGGGCTGAGAGACTGTGCACAGAGCCAGGGACTCCTCTCACAGTGGAGCTGGGCATTTGGAGAGAAAGGGCGAGACCCCGGCAGCTGCCGGCTACTTAAGCTTCTTGTGCCTTCCATAGCCAGAAGTCGGTGAATACCCCCAAGTCTAATTTTATTTAAAAATATGGAATAAAAGTACATGACAGACCTCATTTCTATAGCAAGAGCTTATAATATTTTAATTGGATATAAAAAGAGGTGCATTATTCTGGGATCAGAACTTGCATTAGGAGACAGAAATGTGTTGTTACTAATTGTCATGGTCTGGGCGATGGCCCTGTGCTTTGAGCATCATAACGATGAGTGACATGATTACTCAAGATGTGTAAGAAGAACCACGCAAGAGATCTCACAGGTGCTGAGAATAAAGGAAAGGCACGAATAAAGCACCAGGGTCATCGAATGTGGGATTTGCCTGACGATGCTTGGATTGAAATTACACATCCACAGTGACTGAAACCGCAGATGACCAGAATGTCCTCTGACAAAAGCAACTTTGCAATCGGAAGCCTGATACAAGCTACCCTCTATACCCCACTGAAACAACAGTTTATAAAAGAATCTTTAACAGTATAAGCTTTCCAGGAAACATGGTTATCATGTTACAGCCAAAGCAGACTCTGTTGTTCTGAAACCCAAATATTGTTTCTAGGAATATAACACAAACAAACTTTATATAAATAATTTTCAAGTAACTTCTACTGGGAATAGAATACAAACACCACATGAGTAGACTGCAAGTACTAATTCTTTCTTGATTGATTTCTTTTGGAAAAGTTATTTTCTGCACCAAACTCCATGAATGGAAATCACTGCAGTGGAATTAAACAGTTATCTTACAGTCAGTTGCGATTTAGAATTTTCAAAGTGCTTTCACATCAAACGTCTCATTTGGTCTTATAACAATGACCATGTCAGGACAGGTATCATTATCCTCATTTTCATGTGAGTAAATTAAACCTTGGAGAAGTGACTTGCCTCAGGTTACAGCATCTCCGGTGCCTCCACCCCTTAACACTTTTCTCACCGAGCCTGTCATTACAGCTTGTGCGTACACAGGGAGAGGCTAACCTTTCCGGTCAACCTGAATGTCCATGCTCTTGCTAGGGACTGGACTGCCCCGCGGAACATGTCCACCATGGAAGAGGCAGTAATCCAAGGCCACTTGGTGAGTCTTCTGCCTCTTGAAATAATTGACTTCAAAGCTCAGACTTTTCAAGACTCATGTTGCAAAGCTTGGATGCTAAAACAGTGGATAAGCATCAGTGCCCCCATTGCTGCTAACACTGGGAAGTGGACCACATGCTATGTGCAAGGAGTGACAGCAGGTGCTGGGCTCTGTCCTCTGTCACACAGACAGCAAATCACGTGGCTGGCTGGTCCTTTCCTCAGCACCACTCCGTCTAGACTTCCTCCAGTGACTGTGAGAACTGTCTTGTTTCCTGTCAGAAGTGCGTGAACATCAGAGAGAACTGGTGGATTTCAACTGGTACACATATGGCCAAACTGGATTGTTCTCTCTGGCCTTGATTGGATTATCACCATCTGGTTCTGTTTTGATAAGTAAAATACACATTCTAAGTATTAACTCTGGGATTTATCAGGGTATTGCCCTGTAACTGCACATTTTCAAGCCATAAGAAGGCTGTGGATGAAGCGATACCCGTGATTTTGAGCCATCTGGGTTTTCCAGGTTGAGGAAGCGATGAATGGACGGACTGCAGGAGGGGTGCTCTTAATGCAGCCTGGCAGAGTCCCCAACAGGCAACCAATGGAGCAGGGAAGATTTCCTGTCTTTGGGGGCAGCTGTGTTTCCTCTGCACAGGAGAGAGTGAACTGGCCTTATCTGCAGGGCAGTGCTGAAGCCAGGTGTGCTGGGCTCACAGGGGGTCATCACATTGGTTTGGTTTGTTTTTCTTTCTTTCCTCCTTTCTTTAGGAGCTGAAGCCTGAGGGAGAGGGTCGGGGATGGAGGGAGGTAGGAAGGAAGGAGGAGCAGCTGTGGGCTCGGGGGTCCAGGAGCTCACCTCTGGGGTCCCACTTTCTTTCTGTGAAATGAGACCATCCAACTGTTCACCCTGAGTCCGTGTGCAGTAACTCCTGGTGTTGGATGCTTGGGCTTCTGCAGCTTGGAGACATGCTTCACCCCGACGTGTGGGGAACTGCCGATTGCTCGGAAACAAACCTACAGTGCAGCTGAGACTCACATGAATCCACCGAACGAATGTGTTTGAACTGAAGACACACTCAGCCACACTTACTCTCTGCTATTTAGGACATCAGTGGGGAGTTTGCTGAAGAAAAAGCTTACATCCCACGGACAGAAACACAACTCCATTCAACCCCTTTACATCAGATACCCTTTACCTCATTAAGTCTCCTGTGACAGATGCTTAAAAAAAAAAAACAACCCACATCCCTTTCTGAAAATCAAGGAAAGACGAGAGAGAAAAAAAGGATCAAGTATTAGAAATGAAAATGCTGACTGAAACCCAAGATTAAAAGCCAGAAGTGCGGGTCCTCCCTTCACGTCGACCCTGTGCTGTCTGCGGGCTGATCCTCTGATGCTCTCACTAAGAACCTAGAGCCACGGGGACTCAACGTGGTGCTTGTGTGCGGGAGGAGGCAGGATGGCTGCGGCTCCCCAGTCAGGCACAGGTGAGCCCTCTGAGCACTGTCGCTCAGAATCGAGCTTCTCCTGACAACAGTCCACATCAGAAGTGCATCTTCTGTGTGTCTTTTTTATTGTTGGTTTTCTTTTCCTGATTATAAAGATAATATGTGATGAACTCAGGTACAGGTTTGCGTATGAAGTATAATGAGGAAATAAAAATGTCTTTATCCCATAACCCAGCAAAAAACACTCTTGTCTCTGAACATCCCTTCCAGGTGCCCTCACCCCATCCTACTCTGGGTGAGGACAAAGGGTGTGGCCCCTGCCTCCGCAGAGGTCTCACCCACAGAGGGCGCAGGACCCTGCAGGGACTGTCTGGGAGAAAGTGGCTTTGTCCCGAGGTGTACAAGGCAGGGCAGGGAGGATTCTGGAAACAAGGGCCAGGGAGGGCCTTTCTGGAAGATGCCGTCCATGTGGAGGATGAGAGGGGAGTCTCCAAGGCAGAGAGAGTGCACATCACAGCCCAAGGCTGGAGAGAGGAAGGGGGCCTCACCTGGGAGCAGAGTGGGCCCGTGAATCTGGAGCCAATCGCATAGACCCTGGGAGGCAGGACTTGGCCTGTGAATGGGAGTGGTAATGGCCAGGTCTCACAAGGTTCTGCAGACGTTGGCGAGAAGTTCTTTTCTTTGCTTTTTTCTTTTCCTTCTCAAGAAAGGAGAAAGTAAATCCAGATTTGGCTTAAGTAACTCAAGAGATGATGCTCCAATTCAGGGAGCTAAAAATGTGAAAGAAACAGAGATGGTAGACATGGGGCTGAGAGGCTGGTCTCCCTTTCTACCCAAGGCAGGCACTGATTTCAGGACATTTTAGGTTAATTGTTTGGAGGTGGTGTGTTGCGGGTAGGGGAATGTGAGAGTCTGGAGCTGAAGGAAGTGAACGGGACCAGACATGCATATTTACAAGTCACTAGCATGAGCAGGCATTGGAGAAGGAAATGGCAACCCACTCCAGTGTTCTTGCCTGGAGAATCCCAGGGACAGGGGAGCCTGGTGGGCTGCCGTCTATGGGGTCGCACAGAGTTGGACACGACTGAAGCGACTTAACAGCAGCAGCATGAGCAGGAAACTTAAGGTGATGGAGATGGATACACTCAGGGACAGAGTGGAGACAAAGAGAGAGAAGGTACAGAACCAACTTCTGAAAAGTCAACGACTGGAGGTCAAATTAAGAAGAAGCCGCTGGAAAGATAGAGAGGGACACGCCAGGGAAGAAGAGACTGAGAGAGCCGTCCTGTCACCCAGGAGAAGGTTCCAAGAGGAGCTCTGTCAAGGGTGTGTGGTGACCTGGAGGCAGGGGGAACACAAGGTGGGTGGACAGCTGACTCGGCCTCAGGTGGCCCCGGACTGGCCACGTGAGAGCACAGGTCCTCCCTCGACACCAACAGTGCAGCGGGCACCCGTCCCTCTTTGTCAAGCCCTCTGCTGTGTGCCAGGCCCCAGGCTGCTGAGAGTGGGCTCCTCGGCTGCTCCAGCCCCCCCAAGGCAGCCCCACCCTGTGCCAACAAGAGGGACATTCAAACGCATCTGCTGATGATGTCATCCACATGATGGAAACCTGCCAACCCCTCACCTACCCTTCCCTCTGTATCTCAGGACAGAAGTTAAGCTCTTTAATCTGCAAGGCCACTGGTCGGCATTCAGGTTCTCTCCTGTTTAAGGCTGCTGTGTACCAGGGGTACCAGGAGTTCTTACACTTTGAGGACTTTTCTGGGATGCTTCTTTGGATGTACAAATGGGCTGGAAATTAAAGATCGAAGTAAGCTACTTTATAAAACAGAAACACAAAACCCATCTAAGACAAGATAGAGGGAAGGAGTTACTAAAGATGAGAGAAGTTATCAAGGAAATAAAAAGGAGGTAGTAGAGGAAATCGGTAAATGTCAAACGTGGTTCTTTGAATTAACCGACAAGAGAGACAAAACTTGGAGGAGGCAATGGCAACCCACTCCAGTACTCTCGCCTGGAAAATCCCATGGACGGAGCAGCCTGGTAGGCTGCAGTCCATGGGGTCGCTAGGAGTCGGACATGACTGAGCGACTTCACTTTCACTTTTCACTTTCATGCATTGGAGAAGGAAATGGCAACCCACTCCAGTGTTCTTGCCTGGAGAATCCCAGGGATGGGGGAGCCTGGTGGGCTGCCGTCTATGGGGTCACACAGAGTCGGACACGACTAAAGCAACTTAGAAGTAGCAGCAGAGACAAAACTGCAAAACAGATTGAAAAAAAAGTGGAAAAAGTCTAAGTGCATAATATCAAGAGTGAAAAGATGGAGGCATCACTGCTGAACCTAAAGACATTCAAAATAAGGGCAGGTTGTATCATTTCCTGTTGCTGATGCAATGAGTTGCCACACACCAGGTGCTGAAAGCGTGGATTTGACGTCTGAAGGTACAGGGGGTCTTAAGGAGTAGAAGGAGTGGGGGGCTGCACGTGCTCCTCCTGGAGACTCTCGGGGTGTCTGTGTCCTGGCCTGTTCCAGCCCCTATAGGCACTGTGTCCCGCGGGTGTGTCCGCTTGGCTTCTCCTCTAACTCACACCCTCCTGCCTCCCTCTCTCACTTAAAAGGCTGCTGGGACAACGCTGGGCTCACCCACATGATCCAGAATAACCTCTCCGTCTCAAGGTTCTTAACATCATCGAGAAACATCGAGAAACTTCCTTTTCCCACGTAAGGTAACATAGTCACAGTTCTGGGGAAAGAGAAACACAGGTTATTATGAACCAGGCTTTGCAAATAATTTTGAAATTAAAGATGGCATGAAGACATTTAAAAAAAAACAATTTTCCAGAACAGAAACAAGAAGAAACAGCTATCTTTACAATTCTATTTCTCAGTGGAGTTGAATCTACAATTTAAAACATCCCCAGTAGAAAAATTCAAGTCTCAAAGAACTGCAGCATTAAATCACTAAAAATACTTAAGGAAGAACTCACACAAAGTCAACCAGAAAACAGTAAAATGTGAGCATTTCCAAACTCTTTCTTTGAGGCCAGCATAACTTTAAAGTCAACATGTAGCAAGGGCACTATAAGATAGGAAAATCAGAAGCAAATCACTCTCGTAAACAGAGGCACAAAGTAATAACAAACCAAACCAATGAAGTATGAAAAGGGTAATACACCACAACCACGCTGGCTTTATTCTAGGATGTATGTTCGATTTAAAACTGAAAATTAAAACAATGGCACTTACCATATCAAAGTAGAAAAGTCACAAGAGATTCTCAAAAGATGCAGAATAAGCCCTCTGTATTTTCAGTACACATTCATAACAAAACTCTCAGCACACTAGAAGGGCAGTCCCCTATATAATAAAGGATGTCTACCAAAACCCTCAGAAAACATTATACTTGAGTAAAAAAAAGAAGCATTTTGAGAACTTTATACTTTTGACTGAGAGTTCGGTTTAACACGTTCTATTCAGTAGTAAACTGGAGCTCTGGTCCGTGCAATACAAGCAAGTGAAATAAATAAAGATCATGAGGTTTGGAAAAGAAAGAAAACTGTCATTCTGCATAGACAGCATGACCGTGTGGGCAGATTCATTAGATTATGCAGATAAACTATGAGGCTAGGTAAGTGAGTTTAACAACGTTATCTAAGAGAAGAGTGCAGAAATCCACAAACAGGTATTTATGAGAATGTTTATAGTAGCTTTATTCACAGTAGCCCCCAAAAGGAAACAGCACCAATCCTTTAACAACATAATGATAAATAATTTGAGTTACATTGATACAATGAAATTCCTAAAGCTATGAAAAAGAACAAACTATGTATGCACACCCATCACAAGTATGTATGATTCGAATTAAATACAAAGCTGGTAAAATAAATTTGTAATGGCAGTCATGAGAACAGTGGTCACCTCAAGAAAGGCTATGATTTGAAAGTTCTGGATGTTGGTAAAGTTCTATAATTTGACCGGGGTGGTGGTTATCTGCATATGCTCATTTCTTAAAAAAATGTAACAAACCATACACTTATAATCTGTATACTTTACAATGTGAATGTTGTATGTAAGAAAAAAGCTAAAATATTTTAAGACTAAAATATACTAAATAAATACATTAGTAAAGGAAATGTACTAAATAAATACATCTGTAAACAATTACATGGTTACGTGGAAGTAGTGATTTGATGTACTGGCTGTAACTTTAATCACTATAATGCTGCTTAATTTTTTTCAACAGAGCTTGAGTTTTTCTGGAGTTTTTACTAAGGCTGTCTACACACGTAGACCAGGTACCTGAGCTGGTCCCAGGCAGGAGCTGGGGAAGCTGGGGGCTGTCTGGCTGCCTTTTCAGTCACTTTAAGATCCGTCATATGGGTGCCGAGATTTAAAATAAAATGACAGCAGAGTCTGAAATCTCCTGGAAACAGCTGTGACTTGGGATTGAGAAGATAAAAGCCATGATTCTAAACTCTGCTACTTGCTTTTGACTGGTGGTCCTTCTCAACCCAGGAAAGCTTCACTTCTGTTCTAGCCTGTGTCCCAAGGTTGCTGTAATAACATGGACTGAAAGAGCGGTTTGCTGGAAGGAGGACATGTAAAATATGAACGGAATTTTGCCGATAACATTTAATATGCTGGTTACCACAATCATTTACCAACAGGGAACCAAGCCTACTCTGAAGTCCTCAAATGGAAATGACCCTTTGTTCCCTCAGGGACACACAAAGCCACTGTTTCCATACCAACACTGTCATGTGACATCAGAAATCAGGGCTAGGCCTTGAATGATAAAACAAAAGAGAGTGTTGGCTAGCTGGCAAGGAAAACATGGGAAGACAGTGCCATGCCGCCATTAAAAGGAGGCAGTGTACGCATATGTATATACTGTGTAATATTTTTTATTCTTGAGAACTGCAGAAAATCTATTTGTTTTCAAAGAGTATTTTTTTAGAAGTACTTCATTTGATGTGACAGATCACTTAGAAAATAAGATTTTTCTTTGTCTTTCATTAACGTCAATTTTTCTCTTTCATGTAGTCAAGAAGATATTGAAGAAAAAAGAATTCATTTGCCCAGATCCTTGAGATGCTGTGACTCTGGCCCTTGGGGAACAAAGGAGAGGAGGACTGTTTGGCAGAGACCTAAATGGGGTGAATGTGCATAGATTTTTTATGGTATCTTCTTGAGAATTCAACATAAGCAAGATGTTATTAATACATATTATGGGTTTTTAAAATAGAAAACATTTTATGAAAATCCTAACTTAGTATACTGTCAGTGAGGTCTGACTTCTCTTTCCACACTGTCCAGGAAAAGTACCAAAAGGCCAAGGTTCCTCTGTGCCCTTTCCAGCTCCTCAGTAATTGAAAATTTTATACATGATACCATTAATCAGAGAAACTGGTTCTTTGTTCTACTTCTTAAAAACTGATTCTATGGAGAAAATGAAATATTGATTAAAGGGAATCCTTAACCCCAAAAGACTGAAATAGCTGTTGAATTTGGAGATTCTTCAGTTAAACTACTATGAATGACATGATTTTTAACCTACAAAAGATTTATATCATCAGTCCTATATTTGCTAAGATGATATCTTTTGATACTGTAGTTTTGTTGACATAATAGATTTATTTTTCAGAACACATGATGTTGGAGAATCAATGTATTTTGCTGAAATCTTTAAAATGACTAAATTCACATACAAATACATATATGTTGTTGTTGTTCAGTCGCTGAGCTGAACTCTTTGTGACCCCATGGACTGCAGCACGCCAGGCTTCTCTGTCCTTCACTGTCTCCTGGAGTTTGTTCAAACTCATGTTCACTGAGTCAGTGATGCCATCCTCTGCCACCCCCTTCTCCTCCTGTCCTCAATCCTTCCCAGCATCAGGGTCTTTGCCAATAAGTTGGCTCTTTGCATCAGGTGTCCAAAATATTGGAACTTCAGCTTCAGTATCACTCCTTCCAATGAATATTCCAAGTTGATTTCCTTTAGGATTGACTAGTTTGATCTCCTTGCAGTCCAAGATACTCTCAAGAGTCTTCTCTAGCACCACAATTCGAAAGCAACAGTTATTCGGCACTCAGTCTTCTTTATGGTCCAACTCTCACATCTATACATGACTGCTGGAAAAACCATAGCTGTGACTACATAGACCTTTGTTAGCAAAGTGATGTCTCTGCTTTTTAATACACTGTCTAGGTTTGTCACAGTCTTCCTTCCAAGGAGCAAGTGTCTTAATTTCATGGCTGCTGTGATTTCGGAGCCCAAGAAAATAAAATCTGTCAATGTTTCCATTTTTGTCCCTTCCATTCGCCATGAAGTGATGGGACTGGCTTTCTGTGATCTTAGTTTTCTGAATGTTGAGTTTCAAGCCAGCTTTTTCACTCTTCTCTTTTACCCTCATCAAAAGTCTCTTTTAATTTATTTTCACTTTGTGCCATTAGAGTGGTATCATCTGCATATCTGAGGTTGTTGGTATTTCTCCCAGCAATCTTGTTTCTAGCTTGTGATTCACCCAGCCTGGCATTTCACATGATGTACTCTGCATGTAAGTTAAATATGCAGGATGACAATATAAAGCCTTGTTGTATCCCTTTTCCAACTTTAAGCCAGTCAGGTTTTCCGTTTCTGGTTCTGACTGTTGCTTCTTGACCCGCATATAGGTTTCTTAGGAGACAAGTGAAATGGTCTGGTACTCCCATCTCTTTAAGAATTTTCAAGTTTGTTGTGATCCACATAGTCAAAGCCTTTCACATACTCAATGAGCAGAAGTAGATGTTTTTCTGGAACTCCTTTGCTTTCTCCATGATCTGGCAAATGTTGGCAGTTTAATCTCTGGTCCCTCTGCCTTTTCAAAACCCAGCTTATACCTCTGGAAGTTCTCAGTTCATGTACTGTTGAAGCCTAGCTTGAAGGATTTTGAGCATAATCTTGCTAGCATGTGAAATGAGCACAATCATAAGGTAGTTTAAACATTCTCTGACATTGCCGTTCTTTGGAACTGGAATGAAAACTGACCTTTTCCAGTCCTGGAGCCACTGCTGAAGTTTCCAAATTTGCTGGCATATTGAGTGCAGCACTTTAAGAGTATCATCTTTTAGGATTTTAAGCAGCTCAGCTGTCACCTCCACTAGCTTTATTCACAGTAATGCTTCCTAAGGGCCATACATATTATGTATATATGTATCAATGGTATAATCATATTCATTATTCTTGTGCTATATAAAACTTAGTAATAAATCTCAGTCCGCTTCAAAATCCATGAAACAATATCTGTTTCAAGCTATATGAGGCCAAGGGGAAATGGTTAAAATAATGCATCCATATTTTATATTTTAAAATGCCTTGCACCAACTGCTCACACTTAGGAAGGACGTTAACTTCCACAAACTCCTGAGATGATTAAGATAAGTCTGCAACAGTAAGAGGGACAGCCTTGCTCACTGGCTGCTCATACTGTCTCTGGAGCTGACTGACGCCTATGAATCTGGGATACCCAGCGGCTCTGAGAGTGAGTGTATCACTCACCCCCAACTTAGAGGGGCCGAGATGGGCTGTTTCCAGCTGAAACAGGCTGACCTCCCTGTCACACTCAGGTCCTGCTGATCCCAGAATCAAAACTTTTAAACATCTCTCCAAAGACTGCCTCTGGGATTAATGGCTGTCAGACACATCAGAGATCCATGGGAACATCCTCCGTGGGCAGCCTGATGCTTTAATGGTGACTAAGTGCATCTCATAGGGACAGCAGCCACTGCTTAGGTGCAAGCTCTCTGTGACTAGAAAGAGAAAACACGTGATATGTGTTTCTCCAGGTGAAATGTGATCATTCCCCTTTGTTTCCCAGGTGGCACAGCCTCCAAGCATAATAGTGAATTCCCTGCTAAGGGCCAAAAATCTCTTGGAAAATAGGACTGTGACCTTTCTTTTGCGGTTGCCATGGAACGCTGGCATCCTGACTGCTAGTAGAAGGTCAGTAATTGTATTTAAATGGAGCAAACTCTGAACATCTATAATGCATGCAGTCTACTATTATTTCTTTGTGGGAGGTTTATTATAGGGTTTGGTATGTAATCTTAATTAGATGTCTGAAGAAAAACAATGCTTTTAAATTTAGGAAATTCTAGAGAATTCTTTGAGTGAGATTCTCTTTTTAAGATTCCATGAATTTCCTTTGAAGTTTTTTTATCTGAAACTGTGTCTTATTTTCCCTGTTCTTTTAAGAAAACCTTTCCTTTCAACCGTCCACAACAAAATGATGTTCTTTTATGTTTTTGCAAAGTTGGATGCAATTATTTTATAATAAGTCCATCTCTGTAAACAACCCTATAATTTTAGACTTTTAAATGTCATTATCATAAACACAAATCTGCTTATTCTCTCCCTGGCTGGCTTTGAAATGGCATTTGGAATTCGCATGACTCTGTAACCTCTGTCACTCAGATCACCCGGGTGAGTAAATCCTGCTAGCAAGTTACTGCGGGTTCCACAGCACAGGTTTTCAAATTCTTGATAACTGCTGATATGTGCGAGCAGCCCACTGTGAAAACAGAATGTGCCATTTCATCCTGTAGCCATGGGTGGAAAGAGACACTCGTCTCAGGGTGGGCGTCTGTGCTGGGGGAGGGCGGCCTGCTGGAGGGCCCTGCCTTGTGTGGTGGCGGTCGCTGCCACTGTTCCCAGCAATCAGAGCTTGAACGATGAAGGCTTACTATCACTAGATGACGCTTTAGTCCAAGGTACCTGCAGATCATTTGGGCCCAGCTCCCTCTCTGGATCCCAGAGAGATCACGGGGTGATGGGCCAGCTGTTTAGCCTCTCTGGACGCACATTTCAGCCTGAGCCAACATGAGTTCAGGCACAGTCTTGACGACCATCTCTGATCTGCTGCTGTTATGCCAGTAGGAGGGGCATCGGAGGGTGTAGGTTAGATTAGCTTTGCTGACCCCTTCCTACGTGTTCTCTATTGGATTCTGGGTCCATCATTCCCCAGACAAGTCACTTCACCTCTGTAAGCCGAACAAGATCAAATCTTGGTGACACCTTGTTGACAGCTGTAAGGACTGGAAGAGGTAATGTTTATAAGGCAGTAGACACAATACACAAAATATGCCCCAAATAGAATGTGTGCGCAGTCCTGGTTCACGTGTAACCTGCTGCAGTCTGTCTGTGATGGAGTGTGTTGTGATGGAGGCGAAGGCTCAGCTGTCACAGAGCTGAAGTGTCATCTGGTGGGTATACCTATCAACCTATCTCTTGGCCCCAGGTGCACCCTTGCTGAAGGGTGGGTGGGGAGAACGCCTGAGAAGCCAGCCTGGGCTGCCCCAGGCTAACCGCGGAGTGTGTGTCTGCCCTACATGGAATTCCTGATTCCTGGACACACAAGGTGTGGGAATCATCGAGCAGTGTTGAGGTGTGTGTGTGTGTGTGTGTATTTAGGAGTTCCTGGAAAATATGACTCTTTTCCAGCCTCTCCAGCTTCGAAGACCTTCAGAAAATTCTCTCC
The DNA here is from genome assembly GCF_032452875.1 of Bos javanicus. Classification (NCBI taxonomy): domain Eukaryota; kingdom Metazoa; phylum Chordata; class Mammalia; order Artiodactyla; family Bovidae; genus Bos; species Bos javanicus. The sequence continues at coordinate 44,904,558 of NC_083880.1, read as the reverse complement.
ATATTCTTTCTATAAATCCATTAGAGAGACTCAAGAGACGTGAGTCTGATGCCTGAGTCAGGAAGATCCCCTGGAGGAGGCAATGGCAATCCACTCTAGTATTCTTGCCTGGAGAATCTGATGGTCAGAGGAGACTGTGGGCTACAGTCCATGCGGTCGCAAAGAGTTGGACATGACTGAGCATACACGCACACCATGGGGAAAACCCCACATGTACAGGAAGGTCCTAGGATTCCCCATTGTCCTTCATGCACAGAGGCAGAGAAATGATGCACTGAAGGAAAGCTGAGTCCTGGTCCTGGCCCTGCCACGAACAGCTGCCTATCCTCGGGCACATCTTCTTAATCTCACCAAGCCTCTGTTTTCTCTTCTGTGAAATTAGTGAATTAGACCACATAATCTTTACAATCCCATCGACTGATAATGTTTTGAGATTGCAAAAAAGTCTTGATACGTATTTGGGAGCTGAGAACGCTTGTCAGCATCTGTGGGGCCATGTTCGTGGCACTGCTCCTAACCTCTCATGAGCGCACCCTCTTGAGCTCAAATCCCAGCTCACACAGTCTCCGTTCTTATATACGGAAATCCTTCCCATGTTTTCAGGCTGCCTGGACATGAACAAAATTAACTTTCTAGTGATTAAGACAGATAAGATTATAAATTACATTTTGAATTTGGCTTTAATGCATACTCTTTTGTTTCTGCATCTGTGTCTCCAGGTCTAAACAGGAAGCTATACTCTTCTTATATGACTGACATGAGACCTGAAATTCAAAGCCAACATAACATGGGGGAACATGTTACGATCTGTTTGGCTAAACCATTAAATCAGATGAGCAGAGCAGATAGGAACTTAATTTTCTTTTAGACGAGCATCATGTGCTTTCTGATGTCTAGTAGACTTTTTCACTTTAAGAAAGTACTAAACTCGACAATACATTGTCACCTGATGTGAAGAACTGACTCATTGGAAAAGACCCTGATGCTGGGAAACATTGAAGGCAGGAAGAGAAGGGGACAACAGAGGATGAGATGGTTGGATGGCATCACCGACATGATGGACATGACTTTGAGTAAGCTCTGGGAGTTGGTGATGGACAGGGGAGCCTGGTGTGCTGCAGTCCATGGGGTCGCAAAGAGTCAGACATGACTGAGCGACTGAACTGAACTGAACTGAACTGAAACTTTACAGGAGTAACTTTTAGATAAGCGTTCTCTACAAACATGTGCCTGATTTTGTAGGAAATGTCGCCCAAGTTGTCTCCAGATCTTGAGGGGACAGAACTGGAACTAAAAGCAGAAACACTTTCCACCCTCAAAGACCTGCAGGAAATTCTCTCCACACTCTTTGTGGGTTTTGACCCACAGCTGATCTTCTGAGCGTTCTGGATCTAAACTGGGATAGCCCAGATGCGACCTAGTGAAGATGCAGGAGGGGGCGTTCTGGACGGGGTAAGAAACAGTGGACATGCTCACTCCTCCGTGGTCTCCATCCCTATTTTGGGGGAAGGTGTTTCTGAGGACTGGGTAGGCACAGTGGACATACACACTCCTCTGTGGTCTTGATCACTATTTCTGGGGAAGGTGTCTCTGAGGCGGAAGGCGTCTCTGAGGGGGGAAGATGTCTCTGAGGGGGAAGGTGTCTTTGAGGGGAAGGCATCTCTGAGGGGGAAGGCGTCTCTGAGGGGAGAAGGCATCCCTGAGTGGGGAAGGTGTTTCTGAGGGGAAGGTGTCTCTGAGGGGGAAGGTGTCTCTGAGCGGGGAAGGTGTCCCTGAAGGGGGAAGGAGTCCCTGAGGGGGGAAGGTGTTTCTGAGGGGAAGGCGTCTCTGAGGGGAAGGTGTCTCTGAAGGGGAAGGCATCTCTGAAGGGGAAGGAGTCTCTGAGGGGGGAAGGCATCTCTGAGGGGAAGGTGTCTCTGAAGGGGAAGGCATCTCTGAAGGGGAAGGAGTCTCTGAGGGGGGAAGGCATCTCTGAGGGGAAGGTGTCTCTGAGGGGGAAGGAGTCTCTGAAGGGGAAGGCATCTCTGAAGGGGAAGGTGTCTCTGAGGGCAGAGCTGAGGCACAGGAGGGGTAGAGCCTCAGAACACAGAGGGTGACTCTATTCATAACCCCAAGGAGGTCTGCCCATATTCAGGAATTACTTAGGTCTGATGGGAACTCCTTCTTTCCTTTCCTGTTTCCCTTTTTGAACATGTCTGTAACTGTTTTCTTGTGCCTGTCCCACCACTATATTTTGGGATCAGATAACTTGTTTCTTGAGTGTCACAAGCTCAGAGATGGAAGAGAATTTCAGCATAGGTTAGCGCATACCCTGAGTCTCACCCATACCTGACTCAGTTGATTTAGATGATGAGATCTGGGACTTTTGAAATGATGTGTGTGCTTAGTCATTCAGTCACGTCCGACTCTTTGTGACCCCATGGACTGTAGCCCTCCAGGCTCCTCTGTCCATGGAATTCTCCAGGCAAGAATACTGGAGTGGGTTGCCATGCCCTCCTCCAGGGGATGTTCTCAACCTAGAGATTGAACCCAGGTCTTCTGCATTGGCAGGCGGATTCTTTACCATCTGAACCACTGGGGATGCTGAACACTGTTCTTTGGACTTGAGTTTATGCTATAATGGATTGAGACTTTTAGGGACTTTGGGATGGGGTGAATATATTCTACATGAAAGGGACATGCATCTGAGACTAGAGGGTGGTCTGTGGTCTGCTGAGTAATGACCCACAGACATGTCCATCTCCTGATCTCCAGAACCTGTGAATGTTCTGTTTTACACAGCAGAAGGGACTTCAGAATGGTGATTAAATTCAGGATGTTATAATGGGGGACTACCCTGGCTTATCCCAGTGAGCCCGATGTAATCACAGGGTCCTTATATCTCGAAGAGGAGACAGAAGAGGAAGAAACAGAGAGAAGCCAGCATGAGGGGGACTCAGCCCAGCGCTGCTGGCTTCAAAGGTGGAGGAATAGGGCCAAGAGCCAAGAGAACACAGGGGGCTTCAAGAAGTTGGAAAAGGCAAGGAAGCAGACTCTCCCTTGGGGTCTCCAGAAAGGATCGAGCTCTGGTGATATCTTGATTTCAGCCGAGAGACCCAGTCCATACTCTGACCTCCAGAATGGCAGGATAATAATTTTGTGCTGCTTTAATCCACTGGGCTTGTTAGGCCAGCAACAGGAAAAAAAACACAGGGTTATTGAGGCAGGGTTGTCAACAATTCTTAACGTTGGTTGCTCAGACGGCTGTCCTAACTGCTCCCCTATTCTTCTGTAAAACAGAGCCACTGACTCTGCTGAGGATTATCAATAAGAAGCCATTCCTCTTCACAAGTGACTTTTTGGCCAACTAAAGGACTGGAAAGTAGCCTGAGCAGGCTGATGGCAGCCACGGCAGCAGCTCTTCCATGACACTGCCAGGGAGAGGAAACCACTTCTGGGTCAGCGCTGAGCTACCTTGGGTGCCCGCATATCCCTCAGCCCAGGCCTGAGGGCAGCCAGAGAACTAGAAGACAAAACGGGGAATGTAGCAGGGATCCATCACCGGACACTGAAAACGAATCAGCACAGGAAGCACACTCTGTGCCGGCGGGATCCTCTCACATAGTTAAGGGAGAAAATGATTCATTTTCCTGACATGAAGCACATACGCTACCTTATCTAAAATGCTTCCTATTTGCTCAAAGTTCTGTGTATGAGTGTGTATCTTTGTTCAGTCTGACACAGCATTAACAGCATGCACACTATATATATGCCTGTTTGTGAAAGGGCAGAATAAATCCGTAGGATTAAATTTGAAAAGGCAAGTAAGACAAATGACGTAGACAGCTCAGGACTGGCACCACTTTTACACGACACGTGGCTCAGGAGATGACGGCGACGCAGCTGTCGGGACGAGGCACTACGGAGAAGTGCAGCAGGGACAACGGCCATGGGGTTTGGTCTAATGATGGAGAGGTCACAAGTGTGAGACAGTTCCTTCCAAGAAAACTGCAGAGAAAGGAATCTACAAACCATCCGCTTGTGAAACGCTGTGGGCAGGGCTCTGGAAAACGGCCAGCATGTTCAGTGCCTCAAGGTTGCTCCTACAGCCCAGGTGTTGGCAGTGAGCCTGTAGGTGGCATGGGCTTCTGCCCTGGACCTTCACAGGAAGGCACACTGCGTTATCACATGGCAAAAGCCACACACAAAGAAACAATTAGGAAAACAGCATGGGGAACAGCACAGGCAGCTGTGGCTTTCTATTTAGCTTTCGTTTTTTCCCCCAAACTTAAGTTCCTATCAAGCAAGACAGCACCCATTCAATCATCCTCTGTTAACTGCTCAGAAAAAAACAAACAAAAAAACGACTGTAGACTGTGAGCTCCTAAAAGGCCCGAGGGAGTAGCCTCAGCTACTGTCTCTCCCTCTGGGGAAGCGAGGAGAAGCTGCTCGGGTAGCTCACACCAGGAGCTTGCAGCTGGCCCGACGCAGGTGCTGGCCTTCGTCTCCCAGACCAGTTACCCTCCACTGCACCGAGGACCCGGGACTCAGAGCCTGTGTTTACCCTGTGAGTAGTTTACATGTGGCTGAACTTGAAAACAACTTACAGTGAAACCAGTTACTGTTTCCTGCCGCTCTACCTCCCAAGGACATCCGGGGAGATGTAAAAGTGAGAGTGCAGGTGAACCCTGGGCTCTAAGCACCCACGACACGAGCGGATGCCCACATGGGATCCCAGCGCCACTGCAAGTGTGCTGTACTGACACCAGCACTCGTCACAGAACCATCGGGAAAGCTAGGGGCAGGCAGCTGTGTCCTCACAGGCTGTCTGCTTATTGGCTGTAGGATGCGCTCCTGTGGAAATGGAGGCCTCCACATGGCTTCCTCAACTCAGTCCACCTTCCTAACTGACGAGTTTCCTGTCTGCTCTGAAGCTGCTCACAGTGAGGAGGGGGAGATCTGGCACCCACCGTGGATGCAGCCTCCTGTGGTTACACTATTTCTCGACTTTGCTCTGGACCTGCCACCCTTGCGTCCACACCTACCCGACTGTGTCTTAACAACTACGTCAATGTTTATGTTGCATTCCACCTGATGCAACAACTGAATGTATTACTACTGTTATTACCACTTTAAAAAATCCCTTGGCAGTAAGAAATAATACAGCCAGGAGTTTGCAAACCAGGAGCTGGAGTCTCTATTCTGCCAAGAACAGAACTCATTTTCAGAAGAAAGGGGCCTGAAGAGGTGATTCACCCACAAATAAAACATGTTCATGACCTCCATCTTTCCTAAGAGCAGATCACTAATCAGGTTTCAGGAGGGAAGGAACACAGTGCTCTAGGAAGAGCGGGCGAGAAAGATCAAACGTGTTTGGACTGCTGACCACAGATGATAAAACCGGCTACGGGATTCAGGCGAAAGGAAGCACTGCAGACAGACACTGCCCTTGTTCACCGACCAGCAGCCACCGGCTGGTTCCCCTTCTCCATCCGTGCAGTTTATGCCACGGAGAGGCGTCCAATTATCAGTCTACCTTCTGCCCTCAGCCCTGGCCTTCTGAAAGGAGCCTTTGTTGTCTCTGCCTGGGCTACTGTGGTCGCTAATTGAGATGAAAGGATGAGGAGCTTCTTTAGGACCAAAGCCATTACATCTTACTGATGGGTCAAAGAGGAATGTCCTTGACTGATTTCCTTCCCTGAATATACATGTATATTGTTCAGGATCCCACTGGGAGCGATTATTTCTGGACGCGGCTACTTTTATCTGCTGGGGCACTTCCCAGGGATCTGCCATTATTATTCCTTTGCTTCAGGAGCACTCTGAAAACAGTTGTTTGTACATCATCTGATACTCTAGTAAGGGAGCAACAGATGTGGAATGCAGGATGGTGAGGCCACAGCTTTGTTGTTCTTTCTTCAATTATGGGAAACATCCACCTTGAAGTCATAAGTAGCAAAAGGGCTTCGAAGGCAAACAGAAAGGACAGAGGCATTAAAATGAAAGCATTATTAACAAATGATGAAGAAATTAGGAGCCTAACATTCACAGGGGTTTGTGGGGATATCTACCTGAACCCATGGTATAGGGCCAGGCCATCAAGGTCCAGGACTTGGGTCAGGGGATCTGGGCTTTGGTGGGAAATGCAATGACACCCCCGGGTTCCTGTTGCCTTGGTGGGATGGCATCAGGGTGAGGAGAATCTCATGTATGAGAGAGATTAGATGTGGACGAACCTGAAAGGTGGGGAGGCCAGCTGGGGGCCAAAGCCTGTGCTTGTTAGTGGACTCTGAGGAGTGATAAAGTGTCCTGAAGTAAAAAACAAGACAGGCATTGCACCAGCACACATCTGTGGAGTGCATGCCCATTTCCCACTGCCTTCTGCTCTGAGTAAGTTCTGTCAGAAGACTAAAGACGACCCTCTCTCAGGCGGTCACTCCATCCCTGATTCTGACTGGTCCCAACTACGTATCTTTACCGGGTGCTATTGTAACTTTGTGCACGTGGTGGGTGGCTGTGAAAGAGGCTCTAACTGTTACTGTCTCTCTCCTCCTTTTCCCTTCCCTTTGGTGTGGAGATCTAGCTTCACCAGTTTTCCATCTTCAGTGTTAGTCTGTGTGAGGGCCCCTGCAGAGATCACCTATGCAGAACCCTGTGTCACTGCCGGCTGCCAATCCATGTCTAGCAGCTGTAACTCCTAGTGCCTGATAAGTCTCCACATCACCTAACGGGGCTTCTCTTTCTGAGATGGATCCAGAGTTAGAAATCTTTACTATGTTGTAATGTCATCATTCTGGGTCAGTGTGGCTGAAAACCAAGCCTTGAATCACGGAAAATGTGCCCACGGCAGATCAACCTCTAACTCCGAGGAGGTCCCCTCTGCCGAAAGGCTCACCCTGCTCGTCTGTCTCCAGTACCACTGACGCTGTTCCCATCCAAGATCCTGCGACTACTGCTTTACCAACTAGTCAACCAACACTTGACTTCGACCAAACCTGGAGGCAGATATTACTTGGCAGGTGAGATGTCTGCTCTCTCAGAGCCTGCATTGGAAGACGGTGTGCAGAACAAGGAACCATGCCCAATGCCAGTAGCTGCACACGACGAAGGTGAGGAAGGCTAACACTGCAAAGGACTGACTGTCATCCCGAATGCTGAAGGACCTGTGCAGCACTCTCATTTTGTAAGAGGAGCGGACAGATGTTGTGGGACAGGACCAAGAGGGCTTTCTAAACCACCTAGGAGCTGAGGGGACCCAGTGGGGAGGCAGGGCTGCCTCGGGGGCCATGCAGCTGACACATCACACAGCTGGAGAGGGCGCCCCTGAATGGAGAAGACACAGTGTCTGAGTCACTGAAAACATACGAGACCACTGATTAAGTGATTGACTGACATGCAGAACAAAGCATGAAATGCATTCCATGATGAATTCTGTCACTTTTTGTTGGATCAGACACTTTTATTACACTAGGGGGCTCTGGCTCAACAAAGCGCTCTGTGAGTCTTAGGCATGCTCCATCTCCGAACTGGAGGAGGGCTCAGAGATGATCTACTTGAACTCTTTCATCTGATTGATGAGGAAACAGAGGCCCAAGGCCACACAGCCAGTAAACAACAGGGCCCAGACAAGAATAGAAGGATGAAGGCCCACAGCATGAAGGGGCACTGAGGCTGGACAAGAGCCTGACCCAGCTCTGAGCAGGTCTGTACATATGAGAAAACAACGGTCACTCTAGGATGATGGTGAAAGAGGGAGTTCGATCAACCAACTGCTTGCAAAATCTCCTTCCTTCCTGAAAATTCTGCTCCAGGTAGGAGACAAAGTCAAAAGTTTAGTCTCATTACAGATAGCAAAGTGATGGAGAAAACATTTAAATCAACTCAAAATGCACTTGCTTCTAATAATTCAACAGGTACACACAATATGGTTATTATTTCTGACACAAATTAATCCTTCATTTTCCCATGAAAAATGTCTCTGGAAGAGAAAAGATATTCTCATACTCTGTTAGGCACTTGGAGCTATTCTGGGCATAGCATTTATCTATGAAACCATATAAACAGAGAGAACATGGTGCCGCTTATGTAGCTGATCTTCTAAATAAACTGAAGCTCAGCATATGTGATCTTCTTTGTGACTGAGCTGTTTCTTTTCGTTGTGTGTTTGTGTTAGACACTCTGCATGCCCACGTGATGAGGTGTCCTGTAAACAGAGCTTTACTGCAGAGGACCCATGTCCACAAGCATAAACCTTGTGGACACTGTACTTACCCGGTGACTTCGGCACAGGCTGACCACTGCTGAAGCATCCTTCCTGAGAAATATCGTGCCATGAGACAACACTGCTCTGCAAAGAGTCATACTTCAGGGCTCCAGAGAGACAGCTGAAAAGGAGAGAGCTGCCCTACTGCCCATAAAGAAGCATCTTCCCTCTCTCCTATGACACTGTGCTCAATTATCTAAGATGGGAAGGAACCACATCAAATAACAGGAGAATTCCGTGTGGGTTATGAAAACCCACCCATATCCTCACTTTAGAAAACCCTCTCATGTACAAGAATCATGAGCTGTCACCTGGGGCTGCCCCTGAGTCACGTCCCTTTAGTGCTGGTTTCCACTCCCTGCGCCAGGTGGGGGAGACACACAGATGGCATTGTCGCCTCTCCTCCCACCTGGACAGCCTCCTGCTGCAGTGAAGCAGGGAGCACGTCCCCAGGTGGAGTTCTCGAGTCCTGTGTCATGCTGCAATGGGGGCCACGGGGGGAAGATGTATAGCCTCCTGCTGTTCAAGGGCAGAGCCAGACCATGGGATGCCAGGCACCCCAGTCTCCAGAAGTGGTTTCTTTAGAGCCGACCCCTGTCTTGGGGCCATGGCGTGCCCATTCGCTACAACACCCTAAAGGGGCCAAGAACTCAAGAAAAACCCACAACTCCAGCAAAATGCCTTCTAGACCTGTTTTGTAGTCTGCATGGGTTGTAGGGTGAAGACTGTCAAAAGTCAGGACACTTACATCTTGGTCTGGGGAAGGGCATGATTCCAGCATCACTGAAGCACTCTTTAGAATGTTTCACAACATGAATTATTAATAGAATGTGGGGATAATAAGTATCTTTGATCATGGATTTTGAACTTGGAGACAGTCATGGTCATCAGGAAAATGGGGAGCTCGCAGGGGAGGAAAACGTGATGCCTGCACTCAAGCTGGTCATTATCTTTAAAAGGGGCACAAGGTCTGGACCACAGGTAAAGTGGGAGATGGAAGGGTGAGGGTGGGCTCTGCTGGGAGTGGTGTGCTTGTCTGAAGATAGAATTCCAGCCCCTCAGGGTCCTCGTGATCACACAGGCACGTGTGCATTCAACACACATGAACGTGCACCCACTATGTGCCACCTCTGTTCCTGGCACTTGAGATACCCCAGCGAATGAAGGAGGATGATCTTCACACTGACGGGTGAGGCACTCCTCATACAGGCGTGCATACCTGTCAATCACACTGTCACAGGGAGGGTGTGGGAGGTGGGGAAGGAGATCAGGGCCATGCGGGAAGGACCAAGGGGCTAACATGGAGGGCTCAGGGTGAGATGGCATCTGGCCAGGATGCAGAGTGACCACAAACAGACAGAGTCAAAAGCCAAGAGGGAATATGTACCAGAGAACGCTGGGCGCTGTGGGCAGAACTTCACTTGACTCAGTGAAATGGGAGCTACTGAGCTACGTGGCGGAGAAGGCAACGGCACCCCACTCCAGTACTCTTGCCTGGAAAATCCCATGGACAGAGGAGCCTGGGTCGCTGCAGTCCATGGGGTTGCCAAGAGTCAGACACGACTGAGCGACTTCACTTTCACTTTTCACTTTCATGCACTGGAGAAGGAAATGGCAAGCCACTCCAGTGTTCTTGCCTGGAGAATCCCAGTGACAGGGGAGCCTGGTGGGCTGCTGTCTATGGGGTCGCATAGAGTCAGACACGACTGATGCTACTTAGCAGCAGCAGCAGCAGCAGCAGCAGCAGAGCTACATGGTGACTTGTATTTTCAACCTAAAGACTGTCTGATTGCCACGTCAAGAGCAGACTGTAACAGAGCGTGGGGGAGAGCATAGAGACCTGCCGGGAGACAACTGTGATAATCTGGATCAGAAACCTAAACTTCTCATGTCTGTGTTGTCAGGTGACAGTGAGAAGTGGTCGGATCCGGATATGTATCAGGGTTTGCTGGAGCATCGAATGTGTGACATGAGAAACGTGGTAAGGGGGCTCCAAGTTTCCGTCCTGAGTAACTGGAAGAAAGACTGCTACAGACAGACATGAGCGCTGAACCAAGAGGGGTTTAGCAGGAGAAAAGCATCAGTGAGTTTTAGACGTACTGGACCAGCTAAGTGGGACCGCTGAACAGGTGCTGTGCTGTGCCATCTGGAATACAGGACAGACCCGGCACCGACGCACCCACTGGGGGTTGTCCATATAGAGAGAGGCTTCAATGTGGAGACAGCACCCCATCGCCGAGTGGAGGAGCATGGGGAAAGAAGGGGAATGAGCCAAAGTCCTGGCTGCCACAGTCCCTACTTGAGGGGCACCTTACTCTCCCGCTGCACCTTGGGTTGATAAATACACTGTGACTGTCAACTTAAACACCACCTCTCAACACAGCAGACATTAGCAACCTGACTCCATGTTCCCCGGGGATTCAGCGTAAATTCTAGATGAGACCTTCTGGAGAACGAGTCTGGGCACCCCTGAGAACTCAGTGCCACAGACTGGATGCACGCTTCAAGCTGTTTGTGTACAGAGCTGAGCTCTCTGCACTGTAGTGGCGCTCCCCCCGGGGGCTGAGGAACCAGTGACTGGTGGGCTATAAATGAGGGTGTCCCCGCCCCGTAGGTGGATCAGGAAACAGCACAAGACAATGTTTTTCACTGAGAATGACTTTTTTTTTTCCTGAGTCAACATTCCAGAAACAAAACTGAAATATGTTGATCTAGTTTCTCAATTTCCAAAATCCTGAATTCTGAGGATAATTAGTAAAAACATATCCAATCCACCAACTGAGAGCCCAGAACCAGACAGATGAATGGGTGGCTGTCTCTCATCTCCACATTTAATCAGCACTCAGCCATGACTATCAGCTCCAGTTCCACATGGGACCTGGTCTGGGTGGGTAATGCTATAGGCCTCATGTTAAGAAATTTGGAATCTCACATTCTTTGTTTTATAGCTCTCATGACAAAACATCATGCTATGGACCTTCAGACATGCTTTACGAAGTCCTAATGAGCAAAACATTTATTTACCCCTTGGACAACTAAACAGATCCAAAATACAATAATATGCTCATTTCTCAGTTGTGTAGAAAATCACGTGAGGCAGCAATTCCACTCCTGGGTGTATATCCAAAGAAAAAAAAAACGCTGATTGGAAAAGATACATGCACCCCAATGTTCATCAGTTCAGTTCAGATCAATCACTCAGTCATGTCCAACTCTTTGAGACCCCATGAATCACAGCATACCAGGCCTCCCTGTCCATCACCAACTCCTGGAGTCCACCCAAATCCATGTCCATCGAGACGCTGATGCCATCCAGCCATCTCATCCTCTGTCATCCCTTTCTCTCCTGCCCCCAATCCCTCCCAGCATCAGGGTCTTTTCAAATGAGTCAGCTCTTTATATCAGGTGGCCAAAGTATTGGAGTTTCAGCTTCAACATCAGTCCTTCCAATGAACACCCAGGACTGATCTTTAGGATGGACTGGTTGGATCTCCTTGCAGTCCAAGGGACTCTCAAGAGTCTTCTCCAACACCACAGTTCAAAAGCATCAATTCTTTGGTGCTCGGCCTTCTTCACAGTCCAACTCTCACATCTATACATGACCATTGGAAAAACCATAGCCTTGACTAGATGGACCTTTGTTGGCAAAGTAATGTCTCTGCTTTTTAATATGCTATCTAGGTTGGTCATAACTTTCCTTCCAAGGAGTAAGCATCTTTTAACTTCATGGCTGCAATCACCATCTGCAGTGATTTTGGAGCCCAGAAAAATAAAGTCAACCACTGTTTCCACTGTTTCCCCATCTATCTGCCATGAAGTGATGGGACCAGATGCCATGATCTTAGTTTTCTGAATGTTGAGCTTTAAGCCAACTTTTTCACTCTCCTCTTTCACTTTCATCAATAGGCTTTTTAGTTCTTCTTCACTTTCTGCCACAAGCGTTGTGTCATCTGCATATCTGAGGTTATTGATATTTCTCCCAGCAATCTTGATTCCAGCTTGTGTTTCCTCCAGCCCAGCGTTTCTCATGATGTACTCTGCATATAAGTTAAATAAGCAGGGTGACAATATACAGCCTTGACGTACTCCTTTTCCTATTTGGAACCAGTCTGTTGTTCCATGTCCAGTTCTAACTGTTGCTTCCTGACCTGCATATAGGTTTCTCAAGAGGCAGGTCAGGGGGTCTGGTATTCCCATCTCTTTCACAATTTTCCACAGTGGACTGTGATCCACACAGTCAAAGGCTTTGGCATAGTCAATAAAGCAGAAACATATGTTTTTCTGGATCTCTCTTGCTTTTTCCACGATCCAGCAGATGTTGGCAATTTGATCTCTGGTTCCTCTGCCTTTTCTAAAACCAGCTTGAACATCTGGAAGTTCACAGTTCACATATTGCTGAAGCCTGGCTTGGAGAATTTTGAGCATTACTTTACTAACGTGTGAGATGAGTGCAATTGTGTGGTAGTTTGAGCATTCTTTGGCATTGCCTTTCTTTGGGATTGGAATGAAAACTGACCTTTTCCAGTCCTGTGGCCACCGTTCAGTTTTCCAAATTTGCTGGCATATTGAGTGCAGCACTTTCACAGCATCATCTTTCAGGATTTGAAATAGCTCAACTGGAGTTCCATCACCTCCACCAGCTTTGTTCGTAGTGATGCTTTCTAAGGCCCACTTGACTTCATATTCCAGGATGTCTGGCTCTAGGTGAATGATCACACCATTGTGATTATCTGGTTGTGAAGATCTTTTTTGTACAGTTCTTCTGTGTATTCTTGCCACCTCTTCTTAATATCTTCTGCTTCTGTTAGGTCCATACCTAACATTTCTGTCCTTTATGGAGCCCATTTTTGCATGAAATTTTCCCTTGGTATCTCTAATTTTCTTGAGGAGATCTCCAGTCTTTCCCATTCTGTTGTTTTCCTCTATTTCTTTGCATTGATCGCTGAGGAAGGCTTTCTTATCTCTTCTTGCTATTCTTTGGAACTCTGCATTCAGATGCTTATATCTTTCCTTTTCTCCTTTGCTTTTCACTTCCCTTCTTTTCATAGCTATTTGTAAGGCCTCCTCAGACAGCCATTTTGCTTTTTTGCATTTCTTTTTCTTAGGGATGGTCTTGATTCCTGTCTCCTGTACAATGTCAAGAACCTCCATCCATAGTTCATCAGGCACTCTGTCTATCAGATCAAGTCCCTTAAATCTATTTCTCACTTCCACTGTATAGTCATAAGGGATTTGATTTAGGTCATACTTGAATGGTTTAGTGGTTTTCTCCACTTTCTTCGATTTCAGTCTGAATTTGGCAATAAGGAGTTCAAACAGCAAAGGCATGGAAGCAACTTAGGTATCTATCAACAGATGAATGGATAAAGAAGTCGTGTGTGTGTGTGTGTGTGTGTGTGTGTGTGTGTATACATACACATGGAGTACTACTCAACCATAAAAAGAACAAAATTTTGCCATTTGCAACAATGTAAATGGAGCTAGAGTATTGTGCTTAGTGAAATAAATCTGATAAAGACAGAAACTTTGTCATTTATGTGTGGAATCTAAGAAATAAAACAAGCAGATGTATATAACAAGACAGAAGCCAATTCACAATTATAGAGAACAAACTAGTGGCTACCAGTGGGGAGAAGGAAGCGGGGGCAAGAAAGGGGTAGGAGGCTAAGAGAGAAAAACCATGTGTATAAAATAAGTAAGCAACAAGGATATATTCTACAACATAGGGACTACAGCCATTATGTTGCAATAACTTTAAATGGAGTATAATCTATAAAAATTTTGAATCACTATGTTGTACACCGGAAAATATTATAATACTGTAAATCAACTATACTTCAATTTTAAAAAGAATAAGACTCTCTTTTTAAAGAAGAGAAAGATGGATTTTGCATGTGGCTTTGCTTGGTGTCTTAATGCCTTTTGGTTGCTGTGCTAGACTCGGGAGGACACCGAGGGCCACATGTCATTTTGGGCCAGATGTGGTGTGTGATCACGAGTCAGATGGGAGAGAGGCAAGGAGCTGGGGTGGGGGATAGGAGAGGCCTGCTGAGGCCTGGCCACATATGGTTCTTCCACAGAAGGGAGACCCTCCTTCCATCCATTCCACAGAAGAGCTGAATCACTCAGAGAGGAGAGAGGTGGGGTGAGCAGGCCACGCCCTTCCCAGGAAGCCATGGCCAGCTTCAGCCCAACGCGAACTGCTCTTGTAAAGAGCAAGAGCTTTCCTTACCCTGGTGGTGCTCCACCTTACTCCATCTGATGGAATGAGAGGCCCTAGGGGACGTGGGGGGACATGGGGAACACGGTGAATCCAGGTGTGGGCCCACTGCCACTCCAGGCTGACCAGGGCAGGCTCACTGGACTCCAGACCTCCCCTCCACTGGTTCACTGGGGACTGGAACACGTGAGGACAGACACAGAAGTCCTTCCCAGCTCGAAAGTCCAACATGCTATTCTCCAGGGAACCACGTGTTCCTGGAGAACGACGTGTTCCTGGGTTGGGAGTGGGCTGCCACGGGAGAATTTCCACCCTGGGCCAGAGCCTCCTGGGGTGGCGGAGCCACACCCCAGGCCCACCCCGAGGAGAGCAGGACAGGAGCTCAAGCCTGCAGTCCAGAACGGTCACTTCTACACACCCCTAAAAATGTCATCTGCTGAAGACATTCGTCAAGGCTGTATATTGTCACCCTGCTTATTTAACTTATATGCAGAGTACATCATGAGAAACACTGGGCTGGAAGAAGCACAAGATGGAATCAAGATTGCTGGGAGAAATATCAATAACCTCAGATATGCAGATGACACCACCCTTATGGCAGAAAGTGAAGAGGAACTAAAAAGCCTATTGAGGAAAGTGAAAGAGGAGAGTGAAAAAGTTGGCTTAAAGCTCAACATTCAGAAAACTAAGATCATGGCATCCAGTCCCATCTCTTCATGGCAAATAGATGGGGAAACAGTGGAAACAGTGGTTGACTTTATTTTTCTGGGCTCCAAAATCACTGCAGATGGTGACTGCAGCCATGAAATTAAAAGACGCTTACTCCTTGGAAGGAAAGTTATGACCAACCTAGATAGCATATTCAAAAGCAGAGACATTACTTTGCCAACAAAGGTCCATCTAGTTAAGGCTATGGTTTTTCCAGTGGTCAATGTATGGATGTGAGAGTTGGACTGTGAAGAAAGCTGAGAGCTGAAGAATTGACGCTTTTGAACTGTGGTGTTGGAGAGGACTGGACTGCAAGGAAATCCAACCAGTCCATCCTAAAGGAGATCAGTCCTGGGTGTTCATTGGAAGGACTGATGCTGAAGCGGAAACTCCAATACTTTGGCCACCTTATGCGAAGAGTTGACTCATTGGAAAAGACTCTGATGCTGGGAGGGATTGGGGGCAGGAGAGAAGGGGACGGCAGAGGATGAGATGGCTGTATGGCATCACCGACTCGGTGGACATGAGTTTGGGTAAACTCTGGGAGCTGGTGATGGACAGGGAGGCCTGGCGTGCTGCAATTCATGGGGTTGCAAAGAGTCGGACAGGGCTGAGAAACTGAACTGAACTGAAATGAAGACATTCCACTGAACTGAAGACATTCCATGAAAACTCCATGAACTTTAGTATTTCTAAAAATATCGTGCCAGTGTCACAGCCAAACAGAACACCCCTTCCAAGGATGAGTCAAACGCGCTGTGCATCAGTGGCTCCACTGCTTGAGGAATCAAGCAGTTTCTCCAGTGGACTTATTTGTGGTGAAGATATTTTTCCATATTGTTGCTCCAGTGAAGTTCATTTCTAAGAAATTTCTAATTTCCCTGGAATAAAATGAATGTTTCAAAGTCAAAAAAGAAGCATTTTTTAACTCCATCGTGACTTCTAATGCCTCAAAGCCGGCTTTTTGCTTTTGAGATCAAACTGCCTTATCCAGTCTCAAATATCTTTCCTTCCTTCTGTCTCTACCCAGTTCTTGTTAACTGATGCAAACTGAGTATTGTGCAAACCACAAGCCCCATTTTTTCCCTTAAAACACTTCTGACATTTCTATTTATCTCCCCTAACCATAGCTTTTCTCAAAATGAGCCTGTCCTCCAACAGCATAAAAACACCCCTGAGTTCATCATTACTACTAACTTCCTCCTGGTGTAAGTTCCCTGTGGCCCCTGGCTCCACTGCAGACCTGCAGCTTCCCCGCACAACAGGGAGAGGGGGGCCTCTCATATGGAACAAGGCCGGATGTTCCATACGTGGCTTCTGTCATCTGAGCCCAGCATAGTGCCACATGAAATAACTGTAAGTTTATAATATTTTGGGAATCTGAAGAGAGTTAATGCTGCTATTTAGATTAAAAAATTGAAATGTCATAAAAAACACTAAAAATGAGAAAGTCAGAGGAAAAAAAAGAAAATAGTATAAAGAAGTTCTTTTAGCTTTCAAAGGACTATTCAATAATTTAGTTTCCAGTTGCTCAACTGACCAGTATCACTGGGACTTCATATCCATGGAAGAAACAGCCGGGGGCATAAATGATAAATGGAAACAAAACGTGACTTGACTTCCCTGCTCAAACTGTTTTTCCATAAGGCTGGGGTATAAGAAGGCTACAAACAAACGTAGCATGACATCACAAGAGCTTTGCCTTCATCCTGCATTCACGAGAGGGAAACAAGGCAATTTTCAAAGAACAGATATTCCAGGAAAACCTCTCCAGTAAAGTGTGACTACTATGACGGTGTGTGTGCCTGTGAGCAGTTCTGGGGTATTTCCATGCTTTTGGGGTACCATTCGGTTCCCCATTAGAATTAGTAAGGGAGGGATCTATCACCTCACATGGGGTTTCCTGGTGGTGGGTTTTCCCATAGTTAAAAAGAAGTTATGAAATTAATACACTATAGTAAATCATCTATTTGTTTTTCAGTTGCTCAGTCATGTCTGATTCTTTGCAACCCCATGGACTGCAGCACGTGAGGCTTCCCTGTCCTTCACCATCTCCCGGAACTTGCTTAAACTCATGTGCATTGAGTTGGTGATGTCATCCAACCACCTCGTCCTTTGTCGTTGCCCTCTCCTTCTGCCTTCAATCCTTCCCAGCGTCAGGGTCTTTCCCAATGAGTCAGCTCTTCAGATCAACTATACTTCAACAGAAAAAGAAGCTACATCCTGTCAATCCTGAGAAACAGAGCTTTCAAGTACAAATGTGAAGACACACTTAAACCCTGGTTTGTTTGATTTTTTCACTTGAAAATTTTATTTCCCTGAATTATCTCTTTTTCCTTTGGTGTGCTATTTTTTTTTTTTTAACACATGCAAGTAGATTATCAAAGAAAGCCAGCAAAATGCATGTTTTCCTTAATTTGTATTTTTGGCTTTTCTTTGCATACATTATTTCTTTTATTCTGATTACAAATGATTTATTCACCTCATCGAATGATCCAACGGACATACTGAATTAGGACATTCTATTTGTAGGAAGCTGTAGGCAAAGTCGGGAAGGAAGACTGGATGGCAGACCAGTGAGTTTTCCCAAAGGGGAGCTAGAGCCAGCAGCTCACCTGAGCAGAACACAAGCCACAGTGCAAGTGATTCACATCTACTGGGAATGAGGACAACACTCACAGAAATGAGTTACCTAGATGATGACAGCTTCTAAGCAGTGACCCCAAACTAATCGCATGTAGCTGTCCCACATATCAGATCCTCCTCAAAAGGAAAACAAACGGGATGAGAACAGAGGAGGAGAAACATCCCCAAGGCGGTGCCAGAGTGTAATACATTCCTTAGCCAGTAACAGATCCAGGTTCAAATGTATCACTTTGCTCACTGATCCCTTCCACATACTTCCTGCTGAAATTTTATCAGCTCTTAGACACTTTCTAACTTCTTTTCCCTATGGATTCCAAGATAACAGCAGGTTAAAAATAACCAACTGTTACAGCTAAGTGATTAAAAATGTCACTGTCACACAATACTTCCTAGATCTAACTCCAGGTTCTCCATGAACCTGAAGTTAACACAGACCCATGTTCTTCGGCCATCAGAGGTCAAGCAACAGATTCTAGAGACTTCCATGTGTCTCATGCCCTCATGGAAGAGAATGTGCTAAATCTGAGCTCCATCCCCAAAGGCCACACAGTCCTTCAGCCACCGTGGACAAATGGATGGTCAGTCAAGAGGAGAAGGGAGGATGTTGTAGTGATGTGTCAGAAGCGGAAGTACTAGGTTCATCAATTCTATGATATATTCTCTTAGGTCTTAAAGCTGCCACTTGAGAGGTCTATCACTCTTTACCATCTGTTATTACATATTAGTGGCAAAGGCTCTAAATTCAATTAATGTTCAGGCTATGTGACAACAGTCTAATTAGTTTACTTTCTCAAAAAGAGTCTGACGCGTGTACCATTTATGTGTCATGTAAACAAAACTCTTCTGTACTAGGCTTTCGGGCAAGTCCTATTGCCTGGGGACAGGGTCTGAGAAGCTGTTCATGAAGTCACTCCTTTTCCGTTTGGAGGGAAGCTCAAGGCTTCCAGGATGCCGGGTGTTTTGATGGCTAAAAGTCCACTGACAGTGTGTGGGGCTTTGCTTCCAAGGAGCTTCCAACCCGGTTCTAGACCTTCCTGTCGGTGATTTTGTTACCCTACTCAGGTTTGGCTGCCCACAGCTTGAAAGCTAGTATTCGAGAGACAAGTACCAGTAGGAAAGGGAAGGTTGGTTTATTCAGGAAGACGGTAACCTGGGAGGACGGTGAACTTGGGTTCCAAAGAACCAACTCTCTGCTGTTGATCAGACGGCAAGAGCTCTAAAAGGAATTTTCAGGATGGACAAGTGGGGGCAGGGAGCAGAGCAGTGCAGTCAGCTGCAACAATCATCTTGAAACTGGTCCCAGGGTGGTCTGACAAGCATCCTGATTGTTGTAAGTACAGTTGGTCTCCAGTTCCATGGGTAGCTTGTTTCCATTTCCGTGAGGTTAGTCCTTGGAATTGTATAAGATGGAGCAGCTTATGTATGGCTACAGTCTGGTCATCTTGGGGTTAACTCTCTCCACCTGAAAACAGCTCAAAGGATGTGGTTCAGAATATTATCTATAGCCTTTGGGGAGGAATTAGAGGTCCCTGACTTTGTTTAATAGTTAAATTATGATTGTTTGTCTTGCTTGACTGTTTTCCTTTTTTTCTGCCTCTTCTTATTTCTCTTATTTAATTTATTCTTTGACTAAAGTTTTTCTACAGACAAGAGGCAGGTGAAGGACAAGGGAAGGCCTCGCAGGGTTTGGCTCTCGTACAATTCAAAGTAGATGCCACGTCCATCCTGCACCCTTAAAACCTGTGAAGACTGCCACTCGGTTCTGCTCTGTCTCTTTTCACGTGACATACCCTTGGGCCTTCACTTTACTGGTTGCAGAGCCTGCACCATGAAAGCCGGTTCCTGAACTGATGCTGCCTAGTTGAGAGTTGCTACTGGGCACCCAGCATACACAAGATACAATGCTTCCTGGGACTGAAGACACATCCCTGCACATGAGCTTATTCTCCTTCATTCATATAAGAATCCCCGCCAGAAACATGGTGACCAGGAGGGCGAAATAGGTGTGAAATGGCCGCAACTTTCCATTTCTTCTGAGGGCCTGGTCACAGCTTTGACTCTTGTTAGAGGCAACATCAGCCCGAGGCTTCCTGGTTCTGTTCCATTCTGTTCCCACAGACAGGAGGGCAGGCAGCGCTGTCCCAACTGTGGAGAACCCCTGCAGTTTCTTCTCCTCGTACGCCCCCGGGATGGCTGCCTCTGCCCTCTCTGCTCAGTTATATCCTTTACACAATCTCTAAAGCTATTCAGCTTTCCATCTGGACAATTTCTTTCTCAAATATTCCTGCATCCATTACATCTCAGAATTATGAAATGAAATAACCAAGCTCTTCCCCAGTTCCGTATCAGCTCTGTTTGCATCCATCTTTTCTGGGTTTAACTTTGATTATTTATGCATGCATAGTATGTGCCGCTGTGAAAAAAATAACTTATTCTTTTGTAGAAGCTTAAGGTAGTTAAGTCTTTGATGTATATTGGTAAGCTATTCTAATCCTTGCTGTAGCTGTATGAACTATCAACTCTTTTAATACTCACTCCTCTTGGAAAGCGGTACGATTGATCTTGTGAAGATCTAAGTAAATCTTGGATTTACTACTGGAATAAATTGATGCTCATCTTTTAACAGATACTTATAATACTATTAATGCTTTCATAACAGTAGCAACTCATTTGCAATGTCAAAGATGTGCGATTTATTTGCATCATTTGCATCAGGAGGTTTAAAATTCTGGTTGGGGAGTGTTGCCCTTTTGTTATTTACAGCAGAATTTCAGTTGTTATATAGAAAAAAGATCCATGATCTACATCTGAACAAAATAGTGATCTGCTTATTTGTGACCTGAGCATTGAAAGGAAATATCTTACAATGGTGAGTCGGTTATTCAGCACTCTGTGAATTTCACTGGCCGTTCCTCCTCTCAGACTGGAGTGAGTGTTGAAAGGAGATGGTCTGCAGCCGTGTCCACATTGGCCGGTGGATGATGGCGCTTCTTAGTGGACACGGTGTCCTACTGTTCTGCTGAGGTTTGACTGGGTCCCAGAACAACCACTGAAGTGGCACTTGGAACCTCTGGGTGACCGGGTTGCAGGATTTCAAATGCTTCCCCCCACTCGCGGTTCCCACTCCATCCAGGGTGGCCCCTGCCATACCTCTGAGTCCTGCTCAGTCGTGCTTGGTGATCACAGTCCTCCACACCCGAGTTTCAAAGCTGGGATAGTACCTGCTGTTTTCAGAGAGCACTGGCTTCCCCTGGCTGAGTGTCCTTGGCTGACTGACATCCTCTTCCATTTACATTTTTGGCAACGGGCTCATGAACTCCTGCCACGGGAAGCACACAGCATGCCCTCAGCCTCACCTGCATTCCTGTCTTCTTTAGCTGATCTTCTTGGAGACATTTCTCAGAGGCATTTTTTTTTTCCACTTACAGAGGAGTTTGGGCTCCCTGGATCACCCTGACAGGCCTCTCCTCCATCCCTCTTTTCCCTGCTTTCCGAGACTTCCCTTCTCATTCTTGACAGCGGGTCAGAGATGAAAACTGGCTAGGAACAGATGGCACAGGGGAAGTGGAGGGAAGAGCACACCCCCAGGCAGCTGAGTAAAAGTGAGGACGAGAAAACTGCAACATGCCTTGGTCGTCAAGGTCCGGCCTCTGGTGGGACCTGGGAAGTCCTGGGCGATGGTGCTGGCCAGCTTCCACTGATGGAGGTTTCACACTTAAGACAGAAGAACATGAGAGACTTCAAAAGCTGTATGTCTATTACTGGTCAAGGATGAGAACCCCAATGGCCATGGGTAAGGAGCTCTTAAAATGTGCCCACTTGAGTGTTTCTCCAATTGCAATGGTCCAGTGAGACGTGGGTTACACTTTCCAGAGCCTGGGTTCTCTTCACAAAGACTCAGACTGATGTAAAAACCCAACAGATCCCCTAGCCCAATAGTTACATTTATTGTGGCTGGGTGTTTTGAAATCTTAATCTGCAGTTTTATTAATTATTTAAATTTGCAAAATGCATACTTTCTTTTTAAGTCTTAAGACTCACTAACCACACAATCAAAAGTGAAAAAACTGTGTTTTTTGCTGTTCCTGGAAGTGGCATGTGGTTGGGCTGCCAACTCCTTCCCCATGTATGCTGTAGGTATACATGTCTGCAGGCACCTGCCGCTTTCTCTGGCCCCCTTAATCTACTTCCTTTATGCTTCATTCAGAACTTCACAGATTCAGAAATTCAAAAATAGAGGAAGGAGCAAAGTCTACACAATGCTAACCATTCTGACTAACGTATCAGAGTAGAACTCTACTCACATAATATACTGGAAATCCACCCAAGAGATTTGGGCTGCATATTCCTCATTGCTCCGCGAGCTCACCCAGGACAGGCCTGTGTGCTATTCTTCATTGCATCCCCTAGCCAGTCACCAGCCTGGCCTTGTTGCATGTTCCATAAACTTGAGTGAAACTACTCACATGGGGAGTAACAAAGACCCACAAATCACCCAGTCCCGTGGATTGGTCTCTAACTCTTTTACTCAAAATAGTCTCCTTATGTAGTCAAGACAAAGAGTCACAAATAAAGAAAAACCACGTCCTCCGTTTGTGCTCCACCTTGAGGAAAACCAAGATCTCAAGCTCAGTAAGTAACAACCTCCACCTCAGAATTCCTAAATTAGTGGACTGACCAAAACAACCATGAAAAGTGTTACTGCTAATTTACTCAACTACAAACCTAACCTCTGCAGGATCCCATGAGGTTTGGGAGAGGTGAGACACAGCACAAGGACTTGAACCTACTAGTATTTACGGCACTAAACTGCCCCAGCAGAAACAGCCATAGGTGGGAGAGTCGTGCCTAGCTTCGCCGTGACACACGGTAAAATGTAGAAAAGAGAGCATCCTGTCATTCCTTCCTAGTTCAGCGGCTCCTTCTGATCAGAAGACATGATCCACCAGACACCAGACAAGCAGACTCACCCCTTGTAGCAGGGCCTCCATCTTGCAGGTCTCTTGACGTTCACTGCTGCCCAGCTGTGACGCTCACCATCCACGTCCTCAGCGTCGATAGGACAGAGGCTGCACGTGCCTGTCCTGAGCTCCTTGGATTGTGGAAGCTCCTTGACGTGTGCAGCCACCTCAGCGGTTCAGGTTATCATGGTCTAACTGGACGACAGCTTCCACTGGGGTCCCTTCTCCACTAACATAAAAGACAGAAAGGGGAGAACACCACTAAGACAAGGGGTTGACATAGAATCTGCTCTTCTCTGTCACACCACTGAGGACCAGACATGGGGAAATGGGAAAGTCACGAATTCTCTATCCCATTTGTTCTGCACACATTTTGAACATAACTTTTTTTATATTTACAACTTTTTTTTATAACTTTTTTATATGAATTTTAGTTTGTGACTATTTTATTTTTTAATTTATACTTTGGTTCTTCTTTCAAAACTGGTCTAAAGAAGACTTGTTAAAAAGGCTTAAAATGAAACATGGTAGGATATTTTGAGAGAGGGTAGGGGACACGATCAGACTCTGCTTGAAGGTCAGCTGTCAAGACTGAGTCCATGCAGCTGTCTCGGGGGGCCGGTCTCAGGTGTGTGCAGGTGCTGACACCCTGCTAGGTACAGCCCGGCCCAATGAGCCATGGGATATTTAACTGTTTTCCTTTCCTCTGCTTTGATGTGAAAAACACTGGAAAGCTCTTGTTCAGAGCATGGCGCTATTACTACCTAGATCCTAGAAGCCTGACCCACCGACCAGCTCTGAAATAGCCACAGGGAACTGCTCAAAAGCTGGCTGTTGTTCCAAGCAGAGGTGCCCAGGGAGCCTTCGAAGAACAGAGAATAGCCCGAGGTCACCATCAGAACACTCGGTCTGTGTGGCTCTTTGAAGCCTCCGAAGGCACCTCGCCTTATCAGCGGCAGTCACAGGCCCCCAGCACGGGCCCAGGTACAAGCTCTATGTGTAGAAGCTCTAGGACCCCCCCTGAGGGGCCCAAGGCTGCTACTTCTTTTACCTCTTAGTGTTTGGGCCCAGTTCTCAAGAAGAGCATTCCCCCTGGCTCACCCTGACCTCAGAGGTCAGACCACAGTAAGGGCAGAGCTCAAATCTAGTAAAAACGGGTTTGGTGAAAGTACTCTTGACTGAAGAAGGTGGGCTGTGGATCCGCAGGAACCAGGAGGTTAGGGTTTGTATGTGGCACCCCTCACAGTTGGTGCCACATCAGGGTTTGCATGTGGCACCCATCACAGTTGGTGCCACATCAGGGTTTGCATGTGGCACCCCTCTCAGCTGGTGCCACATCAGGGTTTGCATGTGGCACCCCTCACAGTTGGTGCCACATGCGTGCAGGCCTCTCAGGTGCCTGTCCCTGGGCTTTCCTGGGAGCATCACCTCATTCTGAACAGGCTCCATGACAGCCAGGCCACCCTCTCCCCCAGTGGATGGCCAGGGGTCTCTGTCTTTTCTCTGCTTCAGGAGCCCATGGAGCGCACCTTAATGCTCACTTAGTACTTTTCTGCTACAGACTGTCTGAACCACTCTCAAACTCATATGCTGAAACCTAACCCCCAACATGATGGTGTCAAGAGGGTCTTCTCTGGGAGGTGATTAGGTCATGAGGACGGAGCCTCCAGGGTGGAGTCAGGGTCCTTGTGAAGGAGACCCCAGAGAGCTCCCTCACTCCTTCCTCCAGGTGAGGACACAGTGAGAAGATGCCATCTGCACACCAGGAAGCAGGTCCTCACTGCAGAGACTCTACTGGCACCCTCGTCTTGGACGTGCAGCCTCCAGAGCCGTGAGGAATCAGTGTCTGTTGTTCACGAGCTGCCAGGTCTCTTCCTGGTCTCTGCCTGGTCTCCGGCATATCATCACGGCAGCCTGAGGGGAGGAAGCCCGTGTCCTTCCCACCGCAACATGTCCCGTCTTCCTGAGATGAGCATCCCAGACCGTCTGTCCTCAGTCTGCTGCTGAGACCCACCCGGCCCCCCAAATGCTCTAAAAGCCAGCCCCCTGCCACAGAACGACAGCACCAATAGTGAACCCTGATGTAAACTATGGACTCTGAGTGATGGAGATGTGTTGACAATGGTTCAGCAATTATAACGAATGTCCCATCTGGTGGGGAATGTTAATAATGGGAGAGGCTTGCATGAGTGGGGACATGGGGTATATAGGAATCTCTGGACCTTCCTCGCAGTTGTTTTGTAAACCTAAAATTGCTCTAAAATTAAAAAATATAACTTTATAACCACCGGTTAAGATAATGCAGATTTTCTTGCTCTCTCAAGAGCCCCCAGAGATAGTTGTAAGAATAAATGAATTGACTTTTGCTGAAAACACAGAAATCCTAAGAACTAAAAGCATTCCCAGAAATGAAATAAAATACAAGACAAGTGTAGTTCCACAACAGTGGAGCAATAACAATAAAAACAATAACAATATTTTGAGTCTAGAATTCCTAACCTTAATCCATGTGTAATTGCATCTCTGTAAGTTAATATGCTTTTCAAACTACTACCAAGATCACTTCAAATTGGCAATTTGAAGCATCAGGACTGAATTCTCTTGGTTAAAATTCTCCCACTTTTCTTAGTCAAAAAGAGAAGTGTCAAATTTATGTCAGGAATATCATGGCTAGGACTAAAGTAGAACCCAGGGAAAAAAATTTAAATCCTTAAAAATATCATGCTTCCATGTCAGTTGAGTATAGTATTTTTAAATTTGCATTTCCAATACTGGATTATTTAACTTGATTCTCAATTTTGGGGCTGCTGCCTCTTTGGTGTTTCTATAATTTAACTCCCAGTACTGCCTAGATTCAGTATTCTAATTTCTGACCATACACATTTTCAAATTACTTGCCAATATTTTACCTGCATTTCAAGACTTCATTAAAATTGTATCTCTTCCAAGAAGACTTTCCCAACTATCACCACCATTTCCAACATTTCTACTGTATCTGTCACACCTAACAACAGGCATTCTGTTGTTATTCAGTTGCTAAGTCGTGCCCAACTCTATGCGATCCCATAGACTGGAGCATGTCAGGCTTCCCTGTCTTCCACTATCACTCGGAGCTTGCTCAAACTCATGTCCATTGAGCTGGTGATGCCATCCAACCGTCTCATCCTCTGCCACCCCCTTCTCCTTTTGCCTTCGGTGTTTCCCAGCACTAGGGTCTTTTCCAGAGTTGGCTCTTCGCATCAAGTGGCTAAAGTATCGGAGCTTCAGTTTCAGCATCAGTTTTTCCAATGAATATTCAGTGTTGATTTCCTTTAGGATTACTAGTTTGATCTCCCTGCAGTCCAAGGGACTCTCACATCACAATTTGAAAGCATCAATTTTTTAGCACTCAGCCTTTTTTAGGGTCCAACCAGCAAAGTGATGTCCCTGCTTTTTAATACACTGTCTAGGTTTGTCATAGCTTTTCTTCTAAGGAGCAACCATCTTCTAGGAATAGATCTATTCTAACAGATATATGGGATATAAAATATATCTGTGTCCTCCCACCAGGTAGGTGGGATACTTTTAAGGTAAAGCTATTCTATTACAGAAGAGTCCTCTTTTCTGGGCCTATTCTAAGGTAAGAATTATAATCATCTTGAATCCTAGCCACAAAACTTACCAGCCGCTTGGTTTCCAGAAACAGCATCTTAAATATGCAGTTCTGCTTTGGTTTCCTCAATTATCAATCCCCTTGTGCTCCACATATCTCTGGGCTATTTCCCCCACCCACATCCCCCATTCTTGACTACTTGTCCCCACGGCTGCAGCAAACTCTGTTTCTGCATATTCTCTCCAACTGGAGGCTTGCTAGATTCCAGAAACAACAGAGCCCTTCATACACACTGACTCATAAAATCCTCTCAGCACTCAGAGATATATCATTTGCCCTGTTAGAGAGGAGGCAACTGAGGCATGAGACGGACAGCCAGTTTCCGAAGACCTCTCAGCTGCTAAGTGTAGGCCTGAGACAGGGCCATGGACCTCTAGCCTCGAAGTGCTCCCACACGGGCAGTTTTGTTTCGATGTGCTTGCTGCTGTGCAGGTGTGTCCTGAGGTGGTGCACACTCACTGTGTGGGCACCTGGCCTGGATTCTGAAGGCTGTGATCTGGGTGGCCCTCAGGTCTCTCGGCAGGTCTAAAGCTCAGGCCAGGACTGTGAGCATGCAACTCTGTTATCTCACTGGAGTGTAAAGTGTAAATAAAGAAGGTCACAAATACAGTATCATTATTATGATGATTATTACACAGTGACACCAAAATAAGGGGACTACTTTCCACATTTATTATTTTACATCAAAGATACAGTTTTTATGTATGTTCAGCCAGTTTTTCAACATATGTTTGTTGATCAGGTCACTGGATGTTCATGGGAGTGGAGCTGATTAAATAACACCGTATTTTAGGAGAAACTGTATCATTTTTGAGCATTATTTTCTCTTTGGATAAAGAAACAGACTTGGGTTTGGACAGCTAACATAAAAAAGTGAGATGTTTTTCTTTTTAGCAACCAAATTATACTTGAGTTACAAGTATAATTACAACCAAATTACACTTGAAAAACTCTTGAGGCATGAGCAGTTAATGCCAGGCCATGTATAAGCATTTTACTCTCCCTGTTATCTAAAATGCCTGTCTCCTGTTCCTATGAACCCAGTGCATCACTCAGAACATGAGTTTTGCAGCACCTGGATTTTTGCACCTCAATTCCTGACCTTCTGAATCCACGAGGAAGTCAGATCAGGGCCCTGTTGTATCAAAGGCTGTGTGAGTTCTTAATGAAAAGTTTCAGAGGGTTTATAACTACGTGGGCAGGGCATGTTGTTCTAGGGCATGTGGAGTTGGGGCTCCGCGGCAGCCCAGCCCCCACTGCTTTCCCTCACTTGCTTGTTCGCTGCATCAGTCAGATCTGTGTCCTACTGTTGTGACCTACATGCGCTATGCTAAGTCATTCAGTCACGTCCGACTCTTTGTGACCCCCTGGACTGTAGCCCACAAGGCTCCTCTGTCCATGGGACTCTCCAGGCAAGAATACTGGAATGGGTTGCCATGCCCTCCTCCAGGGGATATTCCCGACCCCAGGACTGAACCTGTGTTTCTTATATCTACTTCTTTGACCTAATGGCACTGTGATTTTTCCACAGCGGTCAGAACTTTCTGGACTATACTTAAAGCATTCACCCTGCTTGCTGTTCACTGGCCTTCATTGGAGGTATTGGTGTCACAGCTGCAGTGAGTCATACTTGTTGACCAAAGGGGTGATTCCTACAGATAAAAGCTGTGGAGGCCCTCCTAGGAGAGCTGTGGATGCCCCCTCTGCCACCACCCTCCTAGGAAAACTGGAAGCCAAGGCACACATAGGTGCTGGGGACCAGAAGCTCAGTCCACGCTGACCATCTCTTAGGACCCTTCATTCACCCAGAAATCCCAGACTAGGCATACAGTTGGTGCCACTTACTTCTTCCAGTTTCACTGTCCCTGGCACCAGGAGGTGGGATCTGAGTAGAAAAAAAAAGAGAACACAGTAGATGGTAGAGCTGAAATATCTCACCTGAAATATCTCAGGCATGCAAAAAGCTTCCTGGTAGTTTTCAAGCGATTTGGGCGTCATGGGTCCTTTATGAATCCGAGGAAAAGACATGTTTTCTGCTGTCTCCTCGAGGTAGTATTTTGAAACTCAAGTCAGAGGATATCCACATCCTCTGACATACTGTAGTCTGTTTCCCAGTAAACAGTCAGACTCTGACAGAGACAGCTGGTCAAGAGGTCACTGACCCAGGGCCCAGCAGCTGTGGAGAGACCACAGAGACCACAGTACCCAGACCTGGGCTCAGTCTCTTAAATTCAGTGGTGTGGAATCTGAAATGGACCATGGAGAGAGAGGAGAAATCAAATTGCTATGCCACGGTCTTTCTGTTTTGGACACACAAAATAGACACGAAGCTCATACACAAACAGGAAAACCACACACTTGACCTTCCGGGTCCAGGGTTAAGTCAGATGTCAGAGGTGTCTTATTGGCAATGACGGCACAAAAGGAAAGAGGGTTTGTGGAATCAGAGTGGACCTCCATTTGAAGAGCAGTGCTAAATGACAAGCTGACTCCTAGGGTGGCCATAACAACGTGCCCCAGACAAGGGTGGTCAAACAGAGAAACCAACTTCCCCCCAGTCCTGCAGGCTGGAGGCTGAGATCACCATATCACAGGGCTGGTTCCTCCTGAGGCCTCTCTCCTGGGCAAGTGGACACCACGTGTGTCCTCCACAATCCTCTCTCTGGCTTGTGTCCCCATCTCTTCTTACAAGGACACCAGTCCTAAAGGGCCCACCCCATGAATTTAACTTAATGACCTGTTTGTATGTGTGCACGCTTAGTCGTGTACGACTCTTTGTGACCCCATGGACTGCAGCCTGCCAGGCTCCTCTGTCCATGGGATTTCCCAGGCAAGAATACTGGAGTGAATTGCCATTTCCTTCTCCAGGAGATCTTCCTGATCCAGGGGTCGAACCTGTGACTCTTGTGTCTCCTGCTTTGGCAGGTGGATTCTTAACCATTAGCGCCACCTGGGAAAGACCCCTATCTCAAGATACAGTTGCATTCTGAGCCCCTGGGTGTCAGATCCTCAACATGTGAGCTTGGGGGGCACTCAGCTCAGCTCCCAGCAGTGCGGGCAGATGTGTATTCCTTTCCAAATCTCTGGGAAGGAGGATTCAGTTGAGAGACGGGACTGACCCCTCTGAGCCACACAGTCTCATCCTGTCATTGGAACTTCATGTGTCTGTGCTCATGTATGGATCTACCAGATGTGAGCAGTTTGCAGGCTGTTTTATTGCTTCTCTCTCAGCTTGCACCAAGGGATTGGGCACATACGAGGTCTCACCCAGGACCCACTCTAATCATTCTGTGTCTGGTGTGTCGCCACATTCTCCTTGACTGGTCAGGAGCTGGTGAGCCTTACGCTCTCTGGGTCCTGGGCTAACACTAGCTGAACAAACCAGGTTTTCCAAAACCTCCATCTGCACCCTGGCTTATCTTGAATCAAGGATGCGTGGCTGAGCAGACTTGACATCTGATGTGATACTTCAAATGTAGAAAAGGTGTTAGATGAAGGTTTGTTGTGTGAGTTACTATCTTGAATTAATTATACTCATTTTATTTTTTTCTAACTGACCTCTGCCTCTGAATGAAAATCTCCACAAATGCCTCACACAGGAGACCCCTCCTCTCGGAGGGCCTTCTCTCCGGCCACAGTCAGGGTGTACGGCTTGCCTCCTACTCAGTGGAGACTGCACACTCCAGCCTCTCTGCTCTCTCTCACTCCTATGGAGAAGCAGGATGCGACTGTGCGGACTGTCATAGGTCTCAGTCACTCCATCCCTGAAACTACTTTGTACAAATCTCTGTATTGACATTTGTGAGAGAAATGGTGACTGGTCCTTTGAAAAAGATTGGAAAATATGAACAAAATACATAGAAGGAAATAAGACTTATTTAGGAAATTCGTCCTGAATATTCATTGGAAGGACTAATGCTGAAGCTGAAACTCCAATACTTTGGCCACTGGATGCGAAGAACTGACTCACTTGAAAAGACCTTGATGCTGGGAAAGATTGTAGGCAGGGGGAGAAGGGGACGACAGAGGATAAGATGGTTGGATGGCATCACCCACTTGATGGACATGAGTACAAGAAAGCTCTGGGAGTTGGTGTTGGACAGAGAGGCCTGGCATGCTGCTGTCCATGAGATTGCAAAGAGCTGAACTGAATTGTGTTGACCAAACTTAGTGGTAGTGTGATGGTTATTCTGAGGGTGGACTGCGTACCCTCTTCATTGCTATGGCGACGTGAGTGAACCTCTGTAAAGTCAAATAAGCATTTAATACACATCAAGGTGAGCAGCCTGCCTATGCAATGTGATATACTGCTTTCACCCAGTATTTCCAAGTGATTTAAAATTCCTCAAAACTATTATGTTTAGTGACTACATAATACTTTATCTTAATAATGTACCTAAATTATTTAGTCTTGGTCTGAGTCTTGACTATTTCTGATGTCAAAAGTTCTGTGTAACTAGAGGGAACCTCATTGCACATAGATCATTCTGGATAAGTAAAGATATATTTCTAGGAATAGACTTACCAGTTTTAAGTTTCAATGTTACAAATTGAGAAACTCTTTCTGGGAATTCTATGCCAGTACAGACTCTGACCAGGAGCGAATGAGATCGTCTGCCAAGAATTCTAGCAGAAATGAGGATTTTATTAAAAGAAATAAAAGAAAAAGGTTGTAAATTTGTCAGGCAAAAAGTAATACCTCAATGTTTTAAGGGTGTGAATTTTTTCTTGTTACTACAGAGGCTGAGGAATTCCCCTTCGCTTTTCAGTCCTAGCTTTTCTTGTTCTATGAGGAACCCTCTGGCTATTTTCCTATTGGGAACAGCCTGCTTGTAATCCTTGAGGTACATAGTTCCCTAGTTCCTTATATACTTTAGTTATTTCACAGTGAATACTGTTTGGCTCACTGAAGCTCTGTGCTTCACCCAAGTGTATGAGAGCAAGGAGGGCACGTGGACTGCGCCTGTGAGCCAGGAGTGCTGTGGGGCTGGGCTGCGGAAGCCGTGGGACCAGCCAGGACCAGAACCCACGGAAGCAGGGACCAGCGGGGAGACCACAATGCGGCTGCTGACCCTGAACAGTCGAGGATCCGATCGGATCCTGCTTTGAGTGTCGTCCATTGACGGTCTTCCCTGGAAAGTCCCCTTTTCCTCTTGTCGTGATTAAATGTTCCTCGATTTTTTAAAATTGCTATTTTTAGTGTTATGGCTTTCTACAAATTTCATTAACTCTTCGTCAACTTATTTTTATGTAAGGTGTGAATTAAGGATCTTCACTGACTTTCCCCCGAGTCTACACGTTTTTCAACATCATTTGAACATCATTTTAACATCACCTTCCTTGTCATCATTAAGTTTCTCTATCAGTATTTGCTTCTGGGAAAGCTAATCTTTTCCAGTGATTAAAATATTTACTCTTCTACCAGTATTGCAGGATTCTATTTCCTGTAGATCTAGTAGGTCTGGCTCTCTTTCATCATGTACTCCTATTTTTCTTTTTTTCTTTATCTTCTTTGGAAATTTGTGTTTCCCCATGGCTGCTTCACACGTCCAGCCCAGTGCAACTATCTGTGCTGTCCTGCACACAAGCCACTGGCCACCTGTGCTATCCACATTGACTGGTACATTTCCCCCTACTCCTACTGGGTGCAGGCAGGGGCTTTAGTCCATGCTTAGGCAAGTATGGAGAAATCATTACATTTCAGACTTGTTTTCAGTAATTCATCAGTGCTTATATATTGTAAACTTCATTCAGAATCTCTAACTGGAGTAAAATTAACAGCCTTCTAATACGTTCTGTGTAACTGCATGAGACGTTGCTCTATTTTGATTTCTTTTCTATAAACCTAAGTTGCTACAGTAATTTTTCTATTTAGTCACCTGAGAAACTAATGAAAATAGGGTTTAAACATTTTATTGTGCATATTCCTTTTACAGGGATTTTGATCTTTAAAAAGAAAACCACAAATATTAATATCTTGCTTGCTGCTTTTTGTACTTTGGGGTAATGGAGGTAAGAAAACTGTGTTGCTTTATTTTTCCATCCCCTAGCTAGAAAAGGTAACCAGAATTCCAACCAGGTGATAGTAGCTAGTCTCAGCAGTCAGTTTCACAGATTAAAACTGTCCGTTTCACAGTTTTGTGTTTAATGAATAAAACAATAACTTTAAGTACTAACACAGTGTGGAATACTACTAATGCAACAGAGCTAATGAATTTTACCTACTTTGATTTTTTTTTTTTTTAGTTTAAATTTAAATAGCCATGCATGACCACTGGGTATCACAGGGGTAGACATGGTAAGAAGCTAATCTCCATCCCAGCACACTGCCTGATCCCTGCAAAGAAGAACTCAGGTGCCCTGTTTGTCTCTACCAGGTCAGAAGAGCAGCCTGAGGCTGGCGGTTGGAGTGATTAGAGCAGCTCTCCCATGGGGCTCACATACATAACAACATTCCAGGCAAACACAGGGTACTAGCAGAAGGGGAATGGCAAGGAGAGATCACCTGGGCCCAGACGGACACGAGGCCCATGGGGACACAGGAGTCCAGAGCGCTCTGTTTACTACTTCAGATCCGGATCCAAGTTCCCCGGGGCAGCTTCACCACGCCTCAGCAGACAGAGGAGCGCTCTGTTCAGTTCAGTTGCTCAGTTGTGTCCGACTCTTTGTGACCCCATGGACCTCAGCACGCCAGGCTTCCTTGTCCATCACCAACTCCCGGAGTTTATTCAAATTCATGTCCAGTGAGTCGGTGATGCCATCCAACCATCTCATCCTCTGTCGTCCCCTTCTCCTCCTGCCTTCAGTCTTCCCAGCATCAGGGTCTTTTCCAGTGAGTCAGTTTTTCACGTCAGGAGGCCAAAGTATTGGAGTTTCAGCTTTAGCATCAGTCCTTCCAATGAATATTTACTAGTTCTGTTTACTAGTTCAGATCCAGATCCAATCCCCCGCTCTGTGCAGCTTCACCACGCTGCAGCGGACACATGACCCCTCCCTCTGTGCGGCCGGTCAGCCCAGTCAGACCCACCAAAGGAACTTCCAAACTACCATCTGTGAGGAGGATGAACTCTACTGTGGCCACATCGGCTTCTCTGTACTTGCCTGTAGCTAAGGGCTTCCAGGTTGCCAGAACCCTGAACACTGCGTTCTCATTTATTGTGCAACTCAAACAGTTTGGGGCTAAACCTATTTTAAAATGTCAGCCTACTTATTTGGTCCATGGGATGAGAAATCCAAGATTCTCAGAAAATGCCATGTTTGGTTTGGACTCTGTCCTGGAATGCAGAGTGGAACTAGTGCTAAATCCTCCTAGAGTAGTATGAGGATTAAAACAGAAAAATCAAGAAAAAGCAGCTGGTACCTCTGATATGCTGTATCTCACCAAGTTCCATTACTGGTATTTTTTGTCATCACTGCCATGGTTAGAGCCATTAGACTGTACTGTAACAGATGTATTAAATGGAGATGTGGAATCTGAAAAAAATAAGATCATTCTCAGAATTTCCAAACTAAGGAGACTGTGCACATAAATCCCACCCAAAAATGTTTTAAAAAAGAAAGAAAGAAAAATGAACGAGCGTCTCTTCAATGCCACTGAACCACCTGAAGGGATAAAAGATGAAAGCTAAGTAAGAGGCTGGGCCTGCTGAGGGGTGCTGGCTGTGGCCCACTGACCAGAGTCCTCTGCTCAGGGTCCCCCTTCTGTCTGGTTGGGGGCTTTCTGTGGAGATCACCCTAACCTGAGCACTCAGCTCCTGCATTTATCATTGGCCACCTGGCTGCATTTATCATTGGCCACCTGGCTGACGAGGACATGTGAACCAGTGACTGCTGGTACCTGCTGCAGCTATGTGGGTTAGGGTCCAACTGTCTTCCCTGACCACTCTGCCTCCTGGGCACAGGTCCAGGGAGGCTGCAGACGGACCCGGACCCCAGTGAGCCTGGCTCCTCCATGAGAGCTGCGGCAGCACCTACCTCTCCTAGAGCAGGTGAGAGATGCAGAGTCCCAGGCCAGCCCCCACCTGCTGACCTGTGCCTGCATATGGCACAGCCCGAAGTGAGCTGTGAGTACTCTGGCTGATGACTGGTGACCAACCTGCCCAGATGTGGACTCTCACTGTGGTTGCCCATAGCTGATGTGAAAGTGAATGGAAACCCAGAGAAGGAAGCAACGCCTGTGTATGCAAAGGTAATTTCCCTGTGTTTTTGCTTCATTAGAGACGGACATGATTGAAGTCAGCTCCACTTGGGTGTGTTTCCCATGTCGGGGAGCAGCTCTGAGGCCACCTGCTTCAGCTCTTCGCACACTGACATGAGGGTCATATAAAATCAGCTGGTGAGAGTGTCTGAGTAACTCCACGAGACTCTTCTCACGCCGGCAACTGGGACAAGTCTGGAGCCAGTGTGGGTCCAGCAGCAGTTGAGGCCTTGCTCAGGTGCCACGGGGCCTAACGGGCCAGCCAGGTCTTGGAGAGCAATGCTGCAACTATCGGAGGGGTCACTCCATCCGGAAGGAGGCCTGTGAAGGAGCGTCTGCTGTTCCAGACTCTCATAATCTCAGTTTCCAAATTCACTTCTCTGGGACCATGACCCTATGTGGTTGTGCTGCTCTGCATTTGTGGCTGGACATGGGGGCCAACTTGGTTATTATAATTCCACCAGGGAGCTTGGCTGTCTGGGTGCTGCAGGCATCCTAAAAATGTCCCCATTGTTTCTG
Organism: Bos javanicus; assembly: GCF_032452875.1. Taxonomy (NCBI): domain Eukaryota; kingdom Metazoa; phylum Chordata; class Mammalia; order Artiodactyla; family Bovidae; genus Bos; species Bos javanicus. The sequence continues at coordinate 44,869,413 of NC_083880.1, read as the reverse complement.
AACACACAGACTTAGAAGGATGGCGATTCCAGGAAGAAGTTATGCAAAAACATTCATAATGTCTTCAAATTTTTTCCCACATGGGCTAACAGCCTAATTCTGAAGATAGCAGCCACAGTCTCACATGAATGAGATGTATTTGCATTTATGGGAGGCACTGCGGAGAACCTCACTGCTGCCCTGAGGGCCCAGGGATGACAAGGCAGGGCCAGCTGCCACCACTGGCACCATCTCCAAGACCCTCCTGTTGGTGGCACTGCTCTCGCCCGCGTGCTGGCCCAGGACCCACCGTGCGTGACTGATTTTGCCTACATGGAAGAGCTCGTCTCCTCCCCTACATAAAGTAACACTGCTATTCAAGACTGAAGTGTGGGGGCGTCTGCTTCCTTCGTTCAGGGAGTTTCACAGATGGGAAGCACACATGAGGCGTGGTGAGGCAAACGTCTGCCCAGGAACCAGAGGGAGGCAAGCCCTCTGCTTTGGCTGGGCAGACCGCGGCCCACACTGATCGGAGGTGCCCTGGCACTGTACCCAACCGCTGTTATCCTTTAGAGAATGTGCTGGTGGATGAACTCTTCACAGTTCACGCTTCAACAGCAGACTCCTTCCTTCTCTTCAGAGCACTGAGCATTGTGAACCCCTGTTTTATTTCATGTGTGTGATGTACAGATGGCACCAGGAACTGTGACAGTGTGGACACCACATCATCCTTCCACTCACTGGAAAGGATCCCAGGTTCTAAACAGATAAGGCAAACTAGGGATTATACAGGAAAACGTGACGAGGTCGGTGGGTGCAGGGGTACTGGTATCTGCAGAGGCTGCCGAAACGATGAGCAGAGAAGGTGCCATCCATACTCAAGGTCCACAGTGGTGCCACATAAAGTGAGTGGCTGCTTGGAGGGCATGTCAGGGAAGACCCTGCGTGCTGCAAGTAAGAAAGATCTGCCTCACCCTGGACCAAATTCTGAAGGAGGCTCAGTGGCTGCTACGAGGGAGCAGAGTGAGGTGGACACTCAGGATGCTACCAGTGTCCGCTCTCTAGTCCTGGACCACTGCCTGTCATACCCTCCATCCACCTGTCCCCAAGGCTGACCATCATGATAGGAAGGGAATGAAAATACAGACGGTCCATCGAGTGGTTCTGTCCAAGCCTTGCTTGCCCTCAAGCAGCTCACCCAGATACAAAGTGCTGAGAGCAGGAAAGGAGAGAAAGAAAGTAAAAGTGAAGGTGGCTTAGTCATGTCCGACTCTTTGCGACCTCATGGACTGTACAGTCCATGGAATTCTCCAGGCCAGAATACTGGAGTGGGTAGCTATTCCTTCTCCAGGGGATCTTCCCAACCCAGGGATCGAGCCCAGGTCTCCCGCATTGCTGGCGGATTCTTTACCAGCTGAGCCACAAGGGAAGCCCTGCAGGAAAGGAGACTGTGCTCTAAACGTAAGCTCCTTCTACCACAGTCCTCTGTGCACCTTTTGGCACACGGCCTGCTTTACAGTAAGTTGGATTCCACCCAAAATGGTACATCTAGGTGGACTTCTGAAAGACCCCTCTGCTCGCAGTTCTTTCCCCCAGTGTCCTACTACAATGTCTAAATTATCCACTGAGGTAATGTTAATGAGAAATTATTCAAACACATAGAAGTCTATTGCTGGCTTCCTGTGCCCTGAGCTGAATTAGCTTCACAGACTAGCCCTCTGACCTGCAAAGACTCAGAGCACGTCTAGAAGGGAGAAGCAGGACCAAGTATTGTCAAAGCGGGTGGGTATCGAGGGAGGCTGGCAGAGCATCGGCTGCATGAGAGCAGAGAGCCCACTGCCGGCTGTGGTCTCAGAGTTCCGGGGACAGAGTGGCCTGTACATCATGCGAGTGCTGGGGTCACAGCAAAATGCCTTAAACTGACTCTGTGCCCTCTCAACTCCACTGCCTTCCAGAGGGCACTGCCCGCAAGGGAAGTTTCAGGAACAAAGAAGGGAGGTCAGGAAATGCAAATGTACAGGGTCCAGGAGCCAGGCTGCTCCCCCCACATCCATCCAGAGGGACAGCCCCAGTGGACAACGGACAGGAAGGAGGACCAGACAGGCTTCTCTCAGGTGTACATAGAAACAGAGACCTGCGTTTATATAGCGACTTCTTCTAGCTTAATATTTCTACTCTTGTCCCGAGCGGGGGCCTGCTCACGTTTTTGTAAGAAAATTGTGTAAGAATTTCTGTCTGTTTGTTGAGACATATCTACTGAGCTCACTAGGGAGGGCACACCTTTCTGTCCTAATCAATGCCAGCATAAGAAGTGATGCTATATAAAAAGTGTCAGAATTGGCTCCACCATCTTAATTGAGCTCATTTGGGAGTAGATGACAAGGCTTTTTTTCTTCATAAGCCTTCATTGATCCCCTTAAAATAGTGCTGACACAAGTGGGAGTAATTCAAATGGATGGCAGGTGAAGTCCTAGTTGAGGTCAAGATTTCTGGAACAACCCAGGCCATAATCAGCATTAATCTACTCGGATTTAATGATCTCCACACATAATAACAATAAACAAATCCAGGTGTGGCCTTTTACAGAGGATTAAAGTGGGAGAGGAAACTTTTCAAACCATTCTTCTTGGTCCATCCTCAGGATGACTTGGCCCGGATCAGTGAAGGACACACAGGCAGAGTCTGTTCAGATTTTCAGAAAACAAAACCAAACCAGGAAAACAGAGCACTGAGCTTTGACTGCTGCTGAGGGGTGCCAAGGACTCAATCTCATTCAGTCGCTGAGCTGGCCATGAACATGTTCATCTCAAGTCCTGTACCCACAGTGATGCAAGTTGTCTCCTTGGGATGTTGGAACGTGGCCCCAGGCTTGCTGGGGAGGCCGGTGACATCTGAGTGGGGATCGTGGAGACAGCGATTAGAGCCTCCCGCACAGGCTCATGGATTCTGTGTCTCCCTCCTTCCTGTCTGCTGCAACCTCAATACCTTTTCTGGAATATTTAAAGCCAAATCTAAGACTTCATATGATTTCAGATTAATCAGGGATAATAATTTTTAAAAACTGTCATCGCATACCATTATTATATTGACTAAACTGTCAGCATTCTTGACATCACTTAATATGCTGTCAATTTTTATATTAGACCCCCACATCCCCATCACCTAATTTCAGTAATTATGAACATGCGCAGACATGTTACGCCTAAAAGTCCCACTCAATCTTTGTCCTTTCCACAGGATTATTTTGAGGGAAATCTCAAACTTTCTACCATTTCATCTGTAAATAGTCTGTGTCTCTGGCAAGTAGGCCCTCTCTTAAAATAGAACTGGGGACTTTCCTGGTGGTCCAGCGGCTAAGAATTTGCCTGCCAAATGCAGGGAACATGGGTTCGATCCCTGGTCTGGGAAGATTCCACATGCTGTGAGGCAACATGGCCTGTGAGCTGCAATTACTGGAGCCCGCATGCCTAAAGTGGCCTGCTCTGCAACAAGAGAAGCCACTGCAATGAGAAGCCTGCACAACCACAGAGTAGCCCCTGCTTGCCACAGCTAGAGAAACGTCAGTGCAGCCAAAAATAGAGAATTAATTTTAAAATAAATAAGATAAAATACAGCCACAATCTCACGATCAATAACAATAATTAGCAATAACTCAATTCTTTTTTTTCTCTCTCTCTCAATTCTATTAAAAGTAAATATGTACATATAAATATGCAATTCAAATTACCTGATTTTAAGTCTGTGTGTACACAGACATATGTATATATTTGGTTGGCTTGTTTAAATCTGGATCCAAACCCATTCTAAGCACTACGTTTGGTTGACAAGTCTTTTAAATCTGCTTAGCCTGAGATTCTCTCGCCTTTTATTTTTGTGACTTGCAATTAGCCAGATTCCTTCCCCTGCAGAGTTTGCCCCAGTCTGGGTCTTGGCGACCGCATACCTGTTCTGTTGTCTGACTCTTGGCCCCTGCCCCTTGTGTGTCCCTGTAGGTCTGGGACACAGATCTACATCTGTGCTGTCCAACAGAGTGGCCACGAGCTCACGTCGCTATTGAGCATTTCAAATGTGGCTCCTGTGACTAAGGAAACCAACCTTTAATTTATTTAAATTAATGTCAATTTAAAAACTGATACTCTTGCTGCTGGAAAGATTTCAAGTATGATTGGAACAGCTTGGAAAGTGAGCCTACATTTTAACTGTAAATTTTGTAAAATCTAAATACAGATAAAGTTTTTCCAATGAAAATTCAGCCACAAAAGTAACACAGACTTGCAAGTGTAAAATATACACAGCATTTCAAAGGCAGAGTAGAAAAAAATTTTAAAACTCTTATCAACATTTTTTACATTGATAATATTATGAAATTATGATATTTTGGATACACTGAGTTTAATAACATATACTGTTAAAATTAGTTGTTTCCTATTTCTTATCTTTTAAACGTGTTTACTAAAAAATACAAAATTCTAACCTGGCTCTCATTACACTTCTACTGAGCAGCACTGATGCAGAGGATTAATTAGACTGAGGTTGGTCTGAGGACGGGAGTTGTCTGTGGGTGGAGTGTACCACAGGCAATGCCCAGGATTCTGGTTGTTTCTCTTTGGTGTGAGGATGGCCGAGCCCTCAGCACAGCTTATCAAGCTCTCTTTCAGTTCTTCACCCAATGGTTTTGGCAGCATTAATGATGATCACCTTGATTTTTGTGTCATTAGGAATTGCAAAATTGTGATATTCTAGCTCTATGATGGCAACCCACTCCAGTGTTCTTGCCTGGAGAATCCCGTACGGAGAAGCCTGGTGGGCTGCAGTCCAGGGGGTCGCACAGAGTCGGACACGACTGGAGCAACTTAAGCAGCAGCAGCAGCAGCAGCAGGAGAAGGCAATGGCACCCCACTCCAGTACTCTTGCCTGGAAAATCCCATGGATGGAGGAGCCTGGTAGGCTGCAGTCCATGCGGTCGCTAAGAGTCGGACACGACTGAGCAACTTCACTTTCACTTTTCACTTTCATGCATTGGAGAAGGAAATGGCAACCCACTCCAGTGTTCTTGCCTGGAGAATCCCAGGGACGGGGGAGCCTGGTGGGCTGCCGTCTGTGGGGTCACACAGAGTCGGACATGACTGAAGTGACTTAGCAGTAGCAGTAGCTCTATGATTCTTTCCTCTGTTGATTCAGTTTCTACTATAAAGAACTTTGCTGAACACCTTTTTTCTTTTTCACCTGGAGGCAGAATTCACACAGGTTAAGTGGGACAAATGCCTGCTCTGTGCCCTGTATTTACCAGTTTTCAGAATAATCATTTAGTCTCAAACATGCAGTAAACATACTTTTCATTTTTCGTTTCAGTTCTGTTTTCAATTGTAGGATCATCATAACCTAATGGATTTTGGCAACACTGTGTTGCAATAAACCACAGTTATTACTTCTTTGATGCTTAACTGTCTCAGTGTGGCTATGGGAATCCTTTAAAGTTGGCTTCTGATCCTTTCTGTCGTGATTCTGCTAGTGTTCTCACTTTTTGGAACAACAAGCTGGTTATCAAGATCATTTATATGTTTTCTGTCCCACACCTGAAATCAGCCTTTTCTCCAGGGAGTGCTGGATCCTTTTAACAGGAAATTATTTAGAATCATAATTAGGGTCCCAAACATATAAAGAAGAGCCAACATGTATCCTTTTCAAATTATTCCAAAAAAATTAAAGAGGAAAGAGCACTCTCAAATTCACTCTATGAGGCCACCATTACCCTGATATCAAAACCAGACAAAAACACTACAAAAAAGAAAATTATAGGCCAATATGAATATAGATGCAAAGATTCTCAACAAAGTATTAGCAAACTGAATCCAATAATATATAAAAAGGATCATATACCACAATCGAGTGGGCTTTATTCCAGGAAAGCAAAGATGGTTCAATATTCACAAATCAATCAATGTGGTACACTATACTAACAACAACAACAACAAAAGGATAAAAACCACATGATCATCTCAACAGACCCACACAAAAAAAGTCATCTGGCAAAATTCACCATCAGTTCATGAGAAAACCTCTCATCAAAGTTGGTATAGAGGGAATATATCTCAACATAGTAAAGGCCATTTATGATAAGCCCACAGCTAATACCATACTCTAAGGTAAAAAGTTGAAAGCCTTTCCTCTAAATTCAGGAACAAGGTAAGGATGCAGACTCTCACCACTTCTATTTAATACAGTATTGGAAGTCCTAGCCCCAGCAATCAGGAAAGAAATAATAAATAAATGAAAGGCATTTGAATGATAAAGGAAGTAAAACTGTCACTATTTTCAGATGACACAATGTTATATATAGAAAACCTCAGATCACCATCAACAAAGCTATTAAAACTAGTTAATTCAGCAAAGTTGTGGATACAAGACTAACATACAGAAATGTGCTGCTCTTCTATAAACTAATAATGAACTATCATAAATAAAAAGAAAAAAATCTCACTTAAAATCTCATCAAAAAGGATAAAATACCCAGTAATAAAGTTTACTAAAGAGCTGAAAAACATCTACTATCAAAACTATAAAACACTGATAATGAAGGCAACTGAAGATGACACAAAGGGATGGAAAGACATCCGTGCTCTTAGATTGGAGTGTTTACTAGTTGCTTCTAAAATGGCCATACCACCGAAAGCAATCTAGAGATCTAATGCAATCCCTATCAAAAATACCTAGATATGTTTCACAGAACTGGAACAAATAATCCTAAAAGTTATGGAGCCACAAAAGATCCTGAATTGCCAAAGCAATCTTGAGAAAAGGAGAACAAAGCTGGAAGTATCAGTGTCCCTGACTTTGAACTATACTACAAAACTTCAGTAATCAAAAGAGCATGCTACTGGCACAAAAGCAGACACAAAAATCAACAGAACAAAATAGAGAACACAGAAATAAACCCATGAACTTACGATCAATTAACCATGATGAAGGAGACAAGAGTGCACAATGGAGAAAAGGCAGTCTCTTCAATAAGTAGTGCTGGGAAAGACGGACAGCTACATGAATAACATGAATAAGAATGAGATTAGGACATTTCCTCGCACCATATAAAAAATAAGTTCAAAATGGATTAAACACCTTAATGTAAAACCAGATACCCTAAAATTCCTTAATTTTTTGTCTGTCACATCTGTCAGAATGGCTATCATTAAAAAGTCTACAGATGACAAATGTTGGTGAGGATGTGGAGAAAAGGGAATCCTTGTACTCTATGGTGAGAATGTAACTGGTGTAGCCTATATGGAAAACAGTATGGAGGCTGTTTAAAAAGCTGAAAATAGAACTACCATATGATCTAGCAATTCCATTCCTGAGCATACATTCAGAGAAAATGAAACTGTAACTTGAAAAGATACATGTATTCCAACGTTTATAGCGGGACAATTTAAAAACAAACAAATGTATATATAGCAAGACATAAATAGGATCGGGAACACGTGTACACCCGTGGCGGATTCATGTTGATGTATGGCAAAACCAATACAATATTGTAAAGTAACTAGCCTCTAATTAAAATAAATAAATTTAAATTAAAAAAAAAAAAAAAGATGAAACAGAGTCTCAGATACAGAGGAAAAAACCAGTGCTTACCTGTGGCAAGAGTGAAGGGGCAGAGGGAAGGGAGAGGTATGGGATTAAGAGAATCAAACTTCTAAGTACAGAATAGATAAGCAACAAAGATTGTACAGCACAGGGAACTATAGCCATTAATTTGAAATAGTTTTTAATGAAGTATAATCTATAATCCTATATCACTATGCTGTACACTCCAAATTGATATAATATTACATTTTAGATCAATTGTATTTCAATAAAAATAACAAAACAGTACAGTGACATGATTAATTCAAATTTATAAAGTTTTTAGTTTCTTAACCTGTATCAACTTTTTTCTTTGCACTAAGATTCTGGTTTCTAAAGACATTAACATTATTGATATTACCTGTGACTATATAAAAGTTTTCACAAATACCAATATTATCACTGGTACTATGATTACTGAAGAGTTCAAAACCTCTTTCTATTCTTTTCATCCAAAGCAGCACTATTGGCATTGTATAGTTAAATCATTGGGCTGAAGTTACTCAAAATAGTATTTTATTTGCCAGTTAGTGACCACCTTCATATATAGCTAGGGTCACTTATTTTTTGTTTATTTTCAGTATTTTGGACTGCTTTTTAGATTTTGGTTTAATTCTGCCTTGTATAAAAATACACAGAGTACTAAAATCAAATCTACAAAAAAGGATATATTCAGGGAAGTCTTTCTTCCATGGTCCCATGTCTGTGTCTTTCCTCGACTATGTATTCTTTATCTTCAGTGTTTGGTTTATCTTCCCATTTTACTGAAAGTCTTCATCACCTTGTTTCTGAAACTGGCAGGGAAGACATCAGTGTTGCCCATTAAGTAACATGTTAACTTTTAGACTGTGGACTCTAAGACATATTTTAAGACTAACCCTACCCTTGTGGCTCAGCTGGTAAAAGAACCCGCCTGCAATGTGGGAGACCTGGGTTTGATCCTTAGCTTGGGAAGATCCCCTGGAGAAGGGAAAGCCTACCCACTCCAGTATTCTGGCCTTGAGAATCCCATGGACTACAGTCCAAGGGTCCCAAAGAGTCAGACATGACTGAGTGACTTTCACTTCACTTCACTACCTAGATATAATTTCAGCTCTGCGCTCTTCAAACCAGCCTGGGAGTCCACAGAAGGTTGAGTCTACCCACAAACGTATCCCCCAAGATGGCTGGCAGCCATTTGGGGTGTGCTATTCCTTTTTTCCTGCCGTGTTGTAAGCACTGAAATAAGGAGAGCTCAATGAAATATGCAGAATGATGCTTTGCACTTATCCATAATGTCTCCCCTGCCAAGTTCTGTCAAGTTCTGAGTATACATTAGCAACAACAAGAAATGCTTTTAACCCTAAGGAGAGGAGTACTCACTCCTAGAGCAATGAGTTGACTTCCTCAAGGACTTGCTCTTCAGCATGGAGGCCACCTCGAGCTCCCAGGTCCCAGAGCTCTCTCCTCCCTTGGTAAGAGGAGGATCTCTTGAAAAGCATCCTGTTAGTGTCAACAGTTCACAGAATAAAGGCAGTGGCATGGGATAAGTTAACACTGCAGGGTCAGGAAGGAACTGTCACTGAAGAAGAAGGACCCAGTGGTGCGGTGGTGAGAGTGGTGACACTCATGGTGGAAGATGCGGGGAAACTGACTGCTGGGCTCCTGACTGGGCGCTGAGTGGAGTACCAAGTGTTTTGCATACATGATCTCATTTAATGTTTATCTGACTCATAGTCACCTTGCAAGGTCGACAGAATTGACTTTTTGTCCTAGATGATAAGCAAAAACTGATTATTTAGAAAATTTGTTTAAAATGTCATTCAATGGAAACACGATAAAATCATTCTTTGTTGACAGACTTGGTGAGTGCTGAATATATATTAAAACAACCACAGAAATACCTCAGTTAATTATCGTGGCCAAGGAGTAGTGTGCTCTGGCTAAATGAATTGTTAATCTTATTTTAAGTTGAAGATTTTACACTCTAAAATCTGCTTTGGCAAAACTGTGCTTGGGAAGAATGCAAAGACCTCCAACTTCAAAAATATTTTTCAAACTAGTGTGTGTTTTCAGTAAATTATTTTAATGGTATGAATTTTGAAGACTTTGATTTCATCTCGTTGACTGTGTTAATAATAAAAATGTCTCATGTGGTCATCTCAAAGCACCTATGACTAAATATGGCTTCTGGGTTTTTGAGTATACACTGTGCTGAACTTGACACCCAAATGGGGTAATAACTATTGCTGAGGCACAATGCTTCAACTACAGTAGTATACTTAATGCCTAAACGCTGCTTCCACCAGGTAAGATCAAGACCATCTGACAATACTGGAACGACCCAGGGGCTAAAAGGCTCAAGAAGTTTAAATACAGAAAAGCGGTGGGAGACTTGAGGCATACACAGCAGCTCTGGTGGACAAACTTAAATCATACTTACATCTGGAATGGAAGTTTCTTAACAGCAAAACTGAATTTGCCATATTAAGTTATGTTAATTTGAATTTTATTGTTTTTAAATCTTATATTTATGTATAAATATACATGTCCTTGTTTTACTGGATTTATAAGCATAAAGTATTTATACCTAGGATTAGAGCTTGTATATACTTTTATAATACTATAAGCTATTTAAATCAACACTGTGAGTCCATGAGAACTCATTTTTCTTTAAATGCATGTGTATATAACCCAAGTTTGAGAAATACTAAACCAGAAAACTCATCCCCAGCTATACTCAATTGAACTGTAGAACTGCATTTCTAGAAACATCCAACAAAAAAAAAATCTAGCTCTCGTAAGCGGAACTTCCACCAGTATAAGCATCCAATTTACCTGCAACAAGCGTTAACTGAGAGGTTGCCATGCACTACAGGGTCATCCGAGGCTGCAGGTGTCCAGTAGCTGACTCACAGGACGTCAGAGGACAGATGTGTTTACAGAGTGCTGCAGACACTCCCTGTGCTGGAGAGAAGCCTAGATCTGAAAAGGAAGTGTCTGGTAGGTGACCACGATCAGAAGTGTGCTTCCCAACACACCACACATAGATAAAACGTGAAGACACCACCCAATATGCAGACAAGAATAAAATACAAATAATATCAATAATTAATCTCCATTTTCTCCACCCATAACTCAGCAGAGAGACCAGAAAGCTGTTTATGTCCTTGAGAAATAATAACATTTCAAGATATTAGAAGACTGAATGAAATATAAATGCCAAAATTAAAGTATTACCCACTCAAAGAGGATTTTCAAAATTACTAATACATATGTAAGTGTGAAGCTGGTTCTAGACGTCACTGGCGTCAGAACTAGCCAAGACTTGACGTTGTTGAGGAATGTCAACTGTCCGGATTCCAATGAAATGGAGCTAATTCATCCGTTTGCATATCTAGTCAGTGCAGCATCATGAAGAGTCCTTACGTGCATCAAGCTGCAAACTGCAGTTCATAGTGAACACTCCCGATTCAGGGCGTCCACACACAGGAAAGCGATACAGAGCTGTCCTCAACAGGACATGGCCTAGGTGACACATACTCAGAACATTCTACCACCAGGAATCTCAACGTCCACTCCCCAAACAGACGCAGTCTCGTGACAGACAGTTCCATTTTATCCGCAGTGGGAAGCCCCAGTTATTCTCTCTGGAGGGAGACTAAGCCATCTTTAGTGTACTAAGGCTCAGAGACTCCCTGCAGAAAGGAAATCTGCTTAACTGCGCTAAACCCAGGCTTTCTCACACTTTCGGATCATGGACTTCTGTCATTGTTATTTTGAATATGGTCTTCAGCACCCACACCTTTAGGAAATGTAGCTCTAACACACAATGTGATGCCCTACGAGAGGCCCAGGAAGCATTTCCAAATACTAGGGCTTGGTTGGCATGGGTATCCTACTGAGTTAGCTGCCCTGTGCTGGAGGATATCAATCGTGTAATGTATTGGCATGTTCTTCATAGTAACTGGAAAGTGATCTCACCACAGGAAAAAATTATCTCCTTAGTTTGCCGTTCTTTATGTATATATAAACATATACACATATATACATTTCAGTGTTACATACACACATATACACATACATACATATATAATGATGTACTGTGGTGGTTGTACATTGTAGAGCTGACTGGGCTAAAGGCTGCCCAGACAGTTGATAAAACTTGATTTCCAGGTGGGCCCGTGAGGAGTTGCTGGGAGAGAGTAGCATGTGAATGACCAGACCCCCTTCATTAGATTGAGTGGGCACTACCCAGGCCACCGAAGCCTGAACAGAACAACAGGAAGGACACACGCACTGCCTGAGCTGGGACGCGCCTCTCCTCCTGCCCTCAGACTTTGGTGCTTCTGGTTCTTGGGCTTTCGGTCTCAGACTGAGTAACGCCAAGGGCCTCCTTGGTTCTCCAGCTTGCAGGTGACAGACGGGCCTCTGCAACTGTAACTGTGTAAGCCAATCCCTGTATTAAATATCTCCCCCCACCTTACACACACCCACACACACAGGACTCTGTTTCTCTGGAGAACCCTCACTAACACATCGGCCTATGTTCATGTCCCTGAAAGCACAGAGAAGTCCTGGAACTTCCGGAACTCTCATTCCCACTGGGAATGAAAGCACCAGGAGAGGGGCAATGCAAGAGAAGGAAGCTGCTTTCTGCGTTGCATCCTGCTGACTCTAGTTTAATACGCCAGCTGGTGGACTTATGTCTGTCCAGAGAATCCCTTGTGCAAGTGCTTTCCATTCCCTGGGGAGGTAACTGGCATGTCTTTGGTGAGATGAAAATGGACCGGCCTGTAGACCAAGGGACTTAGAAGCCTCTGCAGCCCCGCACCCGCTTCTGCCCACAAACTCGGGGCTCTGTTCTTTGTTTTTAGTCAAACCAGAGCACATCTGCATGCGTCCTCCTCAAGCCCTCTGACTCCATCCATCGCAAAACACACGTGCCTTAGCAAGACTATCACTGAGCCTTATTATCCATTTACTTCCTGCACGGACCTTCTTTAAGGTCCTTCTCTGATGCTGGGACAGAGCGTGAAGAGGCTCCTCCCGTGTCTGGCCGGTATAGAGCCAGCCGGTCTGCTGAGGGTGAGTCACAGTGGATATGAAGGGTGTTTGTGGGCCAAGGGTCTACAGATCATGGCCCGTGGGCCAGGCCTGCCTCTCTGCCTGCTTTACTTTTCTACTGGAACACAGTTTCCATACAGCCTAGGGTGCTTTTGTGCAGCAACCACAGAGATGAGTAGCTGTAACAGAGACATCAGAGTTCATAGGGCCAAAACTGTCTACAAGCTGGTGTTGGGCAGAAAAAGTCTGCTGACCCTGTTCTGGGGTGCTGCAAAGCTGCCCCTAGAGCTGCTGGATAAACATGAAGAGGTGGCTCAGTCTCAAGCTTCTCAGTCCATCTCATGTGGTCAGCGCTCAGACAGATGCTGTGGGAACGTTCACTCTCCAGCTGTCCTCTGTCTTCTAATTATATATGTGAACGGGAAAGTGCTCAGTCGTATCTGACTTTTTGCAACCCCATGGACTATACAGCCCCTGGAATTCTCCAGGCCAGAATACTGGAGAGGGTAGACTTTCCCTTCTCCAGGGGACCTTCCCAACCCAGGGATCGAACCCAAGTCTCCTGCATTGTAGGCAGACTCCTTATCAGCTGAGATACCAGGGAAGCCCATATATGTAACCACTCATTATTATGTGGGCTCCGAGTCCAGTGTCCCTTATGATCAGGAGCCAGAAAAAGTAAGTGATCAACTGAAACGGACACTGCATTATCAATGGCTTGATACACAAGATTTTAAAAAATTTCAAAGGAAGCTTTCTAAAGTAAATTTATCAAATTTTATGATTTCCAGAACAGTGAGCTTACAGGTACAAGAGGTCAGAGATATGATATTAATAATACTAGCAAAGGACCCCCATTCTGATGCAGCACTTCTGAAGAATAAGGATCATCCAACTGTATCAAGTGCTAATTAAATAAACTGAAATGTCATCTAAGAACATCATGTTCTAGATGAAGGTGACGGATATTAAATTACTGGAACAGATGGAACAAACACACCGATGAATGGGTGTGAAATTGATTCAGGAGCTTTTCTATTATTTTATATCTAATTCAAAATTAGATATAATTTTGTGAAAAAAATTAAACAGTGAAAGTTTTTTCTGATTCACATGTCCCTCTTTAAACACACACATACATGCACACGTGCTTATGCATAGAAACATACATCTTTAAATTTTAAGTAGAGAACAAAGTGATCTCCTAGAGTCATGGGAAGGAATTTTGAGAATTCATTGGTGAGTGTTAGAGATGGTAGGAAAGCACTAAGGGCCAAGGCGAGCTATGTAGTCTGTGGGGCCCCTTTGTTAAGGAACTATTCTAGGTCAAGCTGGTAAGAGCGGAACACTGAGTTCATGTCACAAGCCATGAAGCGATGGGTCCTCCTCTCTGCTCCCCGCCCCCGAACACATACCAGTGATGGGCTGACCCACAGGGGTGGCTTCAGGAGCCGTTGTGGAGGACATGGACAGACACCACGTTGTGATGTCAGCCACATGCTGAGCAGAGGAAGTCTGAAAGCAAGTCACCGTTTTCTTCTCAGGCAAAAACAATTTCTCCTTTTGTTCTGCCGGGACCTTTAACTGCAAACATTTTTCAGTTGCATCAATAACCATGTCCTCCCATGGCTTCAGTGCTTCTGCCTTTAGCTAAAGAATCATCGGAAAAGGTCATTGTTTTCATTCACATGAACAGAAGCTGCAGGTAGATAAGTGATGCCTCATAGACAGACGCCTTGAAGACCAGCATCCAAGAGCACAGCAGCCTTGGTCAGCGTCTGGCGTCTTACCCATGGGTACAGGCGTCCTTGTAAGCGCCCGGCGACACCTCTGCGGGGCTGGAACAAACCAGACACCACTGGGGGGAGGAGAAACTGCAGCAAAAAACAGGCGAGTTCTCAAGCACTTTATTTTTCTTTGAAAAAAAAAAAAAAAGATCTTCTAGCATAAGAGGAAAATGGCATCATTGTTCTGCTCCTGATGACAGGGCCATGCGCTGTGGCTGCCTGAACAGTGACATCACGGCGGGGTCGCAGTCCCCAATTCAGCACCGGCGGAGGCGAGGCCAGGGAGCAAAGCCAGTGGGCCCAGGCCGGGGGCACATCACCACCCAACATAAAACACCTCAAGAGAAAATGCAGTGGAAACAAGAATTTGTCTGCCCCCTTCCCCGAGGAGGAGGGGTAGGTTTGATCGTGTCAGTGTCCGAGGAGTTACAGCTGAAGGTCAGAAGACACATGTTTCCTATGGAAACAATCCCACTGACCCCTATTGGACAGCACTGTTCTCTTTCCGGAGAAGGAGTTCCAGACATCGCACTCCAACTGGGCAAGATGGAGGGCTGTCAGTACTTTTACACTAACTCTGTACAGTTCAGTTCAGTTCAGTCGCTCAGTTGTGTCTGACTCTTTGCAACCCCATGGACTGCAGCACGCCAGGCCTCCCTTTCCATCACCAACTCCTGGACTTTACTCAAACTTATGTCCATCGAGTCGGTGATGCCTTCCAACTCTCTCATCCTCTGTCGTCCCATTCTCCTCCACGCTTTCAATCTCTGTACATGAAGACCCATTAATGACTATGAGCATCTTAAAGTAAGTAATCTTCTCTCCATGTATATTATGATTCAGAAAGTGAAGTTAAGAGAAAGTCTTGAAGAATATGGCTGCTCTCTATGAACTCAAACAGTTTTGCATACCCCCTCCCCCAAGCTTCCCTCAGTCAACCTTATTTGGAGCTATTACTTCCCCTGGAAACGTTTATATAGCATTTTCACCCTGTCAATTCACAAAACTTCCATTAATTTTCTTCTCCCTGTACTAAAGTACTTCTTTTTCTCTACCCTAAAACTACCCTGCTGAAACTTCAAAGACTCCCCTGTGGTTCAGAAGTCCTGGAATTGGGTTAACGGGTCCCTGATAACGTCAGCAGAGGCTTTCACGAAATTTATGAACTTTGATCATATCTTCACCTCAGCCTTCGCCTCTTTCCAGACAAAAGAGACCTGATTTTTCCTACTTACACTGAAGACACTCTGTCCACTTCATCCTGACATCTGCTCCCCTTCCCATCAATGCTGTAATCATCTGCTATCCATCTACCTATTTATTTGAATAATCAAGAGGAGAACTCACTGTACACACAGTACTCTGTAGCCAGACTTGATATGTGTGTTTGAAGAGTAAGAAAATGTGCTTCTATTTTGAAACACTAGATCTCATCATTCTAAGAACTGTGGGCCTTCTCCCCTGAAGCAGTAGCACATTGGACCGATTTCCTGACAGTGTGGAGGACAAACAGATGACTCATGTAGCTCTAAGACCACAATTCAGAGTGCTTCTTCCAAGAACCTTCCCTCCACCTGACCACATCAAAGGTATGGGCCATTTTTTTTTTTCCCAACTCATTCTGGCAAGAAAAACTAGCTCCTGATAGCTTTATCTTTCAGATTAAAGCTATCAGTGTATTTATAATCAGAGTTAGAAGAAACGGTCTCGAATTTTTTAAATTACTGTCATCTGCCATACATAAAGAACACAGTTCTAGGCCATGAGAGTTAATGTGAGGGATGGAAATAACATGAACACGACATGTGTGTTTTATCTGACCCTGGAGTCCTTTCAGGGACTTCCGTAACAGAAGCCTCAAGTCCACAGAGTCTTGCTCTTCCTGGCTCACATGGGAGTTCCAGCATCTTCACCTTCTGAGGGCCTTGGGAGGGAACTCGTTCATGAGCACAGAGGCATCATCTCCCTTTAGCTGATACTGCTCTTTTGCAAAACATGAGAGAGCTGGCAAAGCTAAATTACAAGTTGACTGCTGACCAACTAGTGGGGTTGGTTTTCTCCCCTTTGTGTTATAGTCATCTGAAGGGTTCCAAATCAGTTACTTGTGCCCTGACATTTCGGAGGGTCTCACTCTTCAATTTTTGCTCACAGTCTATGCTTTTCATAAAAGTCAGGGAGTAAACACTCAGAATCACACCCTGCATGAGAAGCAGCTCTGTTCCTGGAGGGCGTGCCTAGCAGGGGGCTCCCAGGGGCCATCACCCCTCTGCTCCCACCAAAGGTGAGATATGCTCCAACACCGGCAGGTGATGCCCCCTTGCCTGAGGCTCAGATCCTTGTGCCCAAATAAGCCCAAGCCCCTGAGAGGACAGGAGAGGGTTGGGGAGAGCAGCCTCTAAGAACAATTTAAAAATGATCAAGGATAGAGAAAGTTAGCTGGTAAGATGTTACAGATATGATGGAATTCCAGATTCCTCCGGGCTATGTCTAGTCATCAGGGGAACGAGGCTAGGACCGCTGCACAGCCTGCTAACTCTGACTTTCTAAATGATGACATTCACACACCAGTGAATTACTTTCTCACTGAGTTTAAAAGACTGTTTGTGACAGAATCTGAACTAGAAGAACATTCTGACATCAGATAATTTGTTAAATATATTTAACTCATTGATTCACTGTCTCCTAGAAAATTCTTTTCTTCATATCCCAACCAGAGAGGAGCCTCACTTGTTCCTTCAGCACAACTGATGCACAACTAGAATCTGAACTAGAAGAACATTCTGACATCAGATAATTTGTTAAATATATTTAACTCATTGATTCACCATCTCCTAGAAAATTCTTTTCTTCATATCCCAACCAGAGAGGAGCCTCACCTGTTCCTTCGGCACAACTGATGCACTTGGCACCAAGTCTGTGACAACCTTACCCTCAAACATATACTCCCCTCAAATCATCTTAAAGTAGGAGCTTTCACATAAAAAGCTTAAAGATAAAATAGTTACTAAGCACCTACTGTGTACAAAGTAAGACATATGTGCTGTGGAGAATATCAAGGTAAGAGGTTTTATCTGAAGATCAAAATAAACTACATAAAGATGTAAGGAAATTATGTCCTTTCTTTTGATTGTATGTGTATGTAAGCTCCCCCAGTTTTGATTCATTTGCAAGATATTCTGTTACGGAAGACATTTTGCCTTTAACTGCCGATAGGGTTTGTCTTCTCAGTAAGCCTAACCCTTATTTTGGTTTTCATCAGGTTCACGTGGATGGAACTGAGATTAATCAACTTGGAGTTGTAAGAGTTTTTGAATCTTTTTTTAGGAATGTGGTCATCTTAGCAACCATTCTTCCTCTGGACACCAGATATTTAGGCTCCCTGGTACACATTTCCAGTGGAGACTACAGCTCCATCTCTGAGTTCTTCCTAAGGGCCTGCCATAGGCTCGCCTGCAGCTTGCCGTGTTCATGGTCAGGCCACCAGCGCCCTGAGCCATCCTGGTTGCTAAGCCATAGTCTCCAACGCATCTGCTGGAGAAAACACAACGGTCTGAGAAGAAGAGAGCCATGCTGTTTCATCAGTCATTTTCCAGGGCTAGGAGTGAAGCCCCCGCACAACTTTCAGTCTCTGACTTAGGTTCTCATCACCTGGTTCATTGGCTTTGTTTTCTTCACACACTTGTTACCTGGTGCCTGAGGACTCAACTTGGACAGTTACTCTTAGGAGAAAGTATCTGAGACTTGTGTTCAGGAGACCTGGGTCTATTCTGAATTACCACCTTTCTAGCAGTTTTAACTTAATATCTCTCAACCTCCTCCTTTTGCAAAAGGGGCAATAATTCCTGGCTTTCTTGCCTATCATCAAGTTTTTGAGAAAGCAAGATGATATAACAAATTTGCAAGTCCTCTATAAACTGTGAAACTTAATAATTATTTCAATCTAAATATAAGTGAGTGATCAGTTTAAATAGTTGTTCACAAAAGATGAACATGCTGATATTAACCATTCCTAGATTAAAGAAGAAAAGATTCCCAAAGTAGCTTTTCATATATTTCTGGTAGAGTCAGTGGTTTCCCATGAATGGATGAGCCGACAAATAACAGGCTCGTCTCCAAAACATTCTAGTGCAAGACTATGCAGGGACAGGCACTCAGACCTGTCAGCTCCTCTAAATGCATGTCAGAGTCAGGCTAAACCTGTCTCTTTCCTCTTTCTCCAATGTCATGTTCACCAAATCCTAAAATCCAAATAACAATCAAATTCAAAGAATTACCCAGGCCATAGCCATCCCTAACTTACACTGTCATGTTCTTTATCAGCTTATATATATAGCTCTTGAAAAAAGCTTATAGCTTTTGAAAAAACAAAGAAATAGGATAATGAATGAAATAAAGAGTGCAGTGGGGCTCAAAGTGAAAGATAATTTAAAAGGGGTCTGATGACAAAGCATATAAGATGCATTACGGCAATTTTTCAGAAAGTTTAGATCTTCCAGGCCATTTAGTAAGAAAAATAACTAGTGTAAATATCCGCTTATTTTGTTGAATCATCAAATATTTGTTAATACCACTCAATGACAGAAATTGTGCTCATCAGTATAAAGTGGTTTTGGACCACAAAACTCACGCCTAGTAGTGGAGAGAGAAACAGTATCAAAGTGTCGTAAAGTGCTTATAAAATGCTGTTTTTTGTAAACACCTGCAACTATTAGAATCTAATTTTTTATGGGCACACACAGGGAATACACATTTCACAGATTCAATTTCAATAAGAAATCCTACCTACCAAGGGTGTTCAACCAATATTTATTAAAATTCAAAGTGCATATCTATCATTCCTTGAGAAACTTGAGAAAACTTTATGAAGAATATGACACGTGTATTAATATGCTATTTTAACCCAGTTACTGAAGATGAAAAATCTGCAAGATAGCTGCTATTCATTAGTTAAAAGGCACGTGTGAATTGAAAGAGACACGTGTGCCCCAATGTTCATCACAGCACTGTTTATAATGGCCAGGACATGGAAGCAACCTAGATGTCCATCAGCAGACAAATGGATAAGAAAGCTGTGA
This sequence comes from Bos javanicus, assembly GCF_032452875.1. Taxonomy (NCBI): domain Eukaryota; kingdom Metazoa; phylum Chordata; class Mammalia; order Artiodactyla; family Bovidae; genus Bos; species Bos javanicus. The sequence goes on along the minus strand of NC_083880.1, from coordinate 44,849,906 downwards.
TACATATACAAAATGGAATATTACTCAGCCATTAAAAAGAATACATTTGAATCAGTTCTAATGAGGTGCATGAAACTGGAGCCTATATACAGAGTGAAGTAAGCCAGAAAGAAAAACACCAATACAGTATACTAATGCATATATATGGAATTTAGAAAGATGGTAACAATAACCTTGTATACGAGACAGCAAAAGAGACACAGATGTATAGAACAGTCTTTTGGACTCTGTGGGAGAGGGCAAGGGTGGGATGGTTTGGGAGAATGGCATTGAAACATGTATATTATCATATGTGAAATGGATCGCCAGTCCAGGTTCGATGCATGAGACAGGGTGCTCAGGACTGGTGCGCAGGGATGACCCAGAGGGATGGGATGGGGAGGGAGGTGGGAGGGGGGTTCAGAATGGGGAACACATGTACACCCATGGCAGATTCATGTCAATGTATGACAAAACCAATACAATATTGTAAAGTAATTAGCTTCCAAAAATAAATAAATAAATAAAGTGGAAAAAGAAAAAAAAAGAGTGTGTGTGAGTGTATATATATATATATATATATACAAACACTTTAATAAAAATAAATAAATGAAGTAAAAAAAAGACAATATTTCTTTTGACTCAGAAGAAAAAAAAATCTGTCAAGGACAAATCAAGATCATCTCTGATTCTAACCTGACATCTGTTTCTTATGCAGTTATTTTTTAATTGGTTCAGTAGTTTTGTTGAAGACAAAAATTCCAGGGTATTTTGGTAGTTCTGGAAGAGGGAGTATTTGAAGAAAAATATATCTTTTCAGAGTATGGTAGTACAGACTTGGGTAGGAATGTGAATTCAGAAAATGTGTAACATAAGACAGCAGACCAGAATCAGATGGAAAAAACATGTCTAAATAGAGTTAACCTCAATGCATTACCAATATATTTTTTTAAAGATTTTGTCCACATAATATTGAAAAGGAAAGGTCAAAGCAATCAAATTATTAATGAGATACCGAGTTCATTTTGTGACTGAGCTTTGTTATTTGGCATATACAAATTATAAAAAGTAATGCTTTGCCTCCACTTTTAAATTTTCATTCAATTGCTATTATACACTCACACACATCAGAAAGTACCAAATCGTTAGGGGAAAGCCTGGTGAACAAGAATAAGAGGAAATGTTTTCATAAATTTTTAACTTTATTGAACACATGAAAGAGAAGCCTTTGGGAATATAATTGAAAATAGGAAATCAAAGTACATCTCAAAATTCATAAGAATGCAGTATAGTTTTATAGATTTTTTTATTATTATGGATGCTTCAGAGTTTCCTCTTCAATCTGATGATCACCATTTTTCTGGGATCTCCCAGGTATTCCGCTTTTCTCCAGAAGCACAGTACTGAAAAGGAGATGCATGAAAGGGCCATAGAACTGTGAAGCTAAATTTATTTTTAAATTTTGTCAACAGTCTATGATATGGGTGTAATAGAGTAATAAATTAAGAAAAGATGAAAAATGAACATAAGGTTTAATATTATTCAATGCAGTGACCATTATTCCTTGGTGGTATATAAAAATTATAATTATGTATTTTACTTCATAATTTAAAATTATACAGTAAAATTATATAATGAAGCTGTATATGTTCATTCAACTAACACAAATTTGAATTTGAAAGAGATAACAATTTATTAATTTGTACAGTTTACTCAATATACAGGTTAATCAACCTGCCCAATTCTGTCTACATTTCCATTCAGTGAATTCTGTCCTGATTAAGTACAAATATGAAGTATTTTGGGTATACATCTGCTATGTTACCTATTTCTATTCTTTTGTGCTATTCACAATGAGAGAATCTCACTGTAATAACTATGTTTTAATGGCCAAAGATTTGCTCGCTTTTTAACCTAGCGCTGGTTTCCCAGGTGCCACAGTGGTGAAGAATCCGCCTGCCCATGCAGGAGATGCAAGAGGTGCAGGTTCGATCCCTGGGTCAGGAAGACCCTCTGAAGACAGAAACGTCAACCCACTCCAGTATTCCTGTCTGGAGAATCCCATGGAAAGAGGAACCTGGTAGGCTACAGTCCATGGGGATGCAAAGAGATGGATGCTGGACTAAACTGAGCACAAATGAGGGAGCCCTCTAAACGCCACCTCATTGCTTCATCTGGTCCTCAGTCAATGAGGAACACACAGTCGGTGTCCAGTCACTGGGGAGGACTTCCCTGGTGGTCCAGTGGTTAAGAGTCCGCCTGCTGGTTCAGGGGACAAGGATTCAATTCCAGGCCTAGGAGGATCCCACGGGCTGTGGGGCAGCTAAAGTTGTACAAAGCCCATGCACCGAAACTATTGAGCCTGTGCTCCACAGCCCATGAGCTGCAACTACCGAAGCCCTCACGCCCTAGAGCCTGTGTCCACAATAACAGAAGCCACTGCACTGAGAGGCCCACGCACAACTAGGAAGTACCCCCTGCTCGTCACAACTAGAGAAAGCCCACGCACAGTAACCGAGATCTAGGGCAGCAGAAAATAATAATTAAATACAAAATTTAAAAAAAAAATTAATTTTTTTTTCTTACATTAAGTATCTTTAATAGCAGTTCAGTTTTGCTGTTTTGTTAAAAAGGTCGAGGGGAAAACTGACTGTGTCAAAAGTTACTAGGAGACCAGCCACGAATGCATTCCAACACAGTTCCTTCCTAAGGAATCAGTATACACAATTCCTTCTTACGTATACTGGCCTCAGACAATAAGCGTCTTTAAAAATACGGAGGTAAAACCTATTCCAGATCAACTTTGACCATGCTGAAAAGGATTTTCATTCCAGTGAATCTGTTTCACAACAACAGGAACCTCATTTATATATTATTTTTAATGTTTCAAGACCGACTACATCCACCAAATTCTACAGTTGGTTTGGTTCATCCATAGCACACACTGGCTCAAAGATAATGACAGGCTTTGAGTCCTTCCTGCTTTACTCTTGACAAACTCCAAAATAAACACATTTATAAATCCATTTGTTCTTACTTCTCATAAGAATCCATTTAAAACAAAATCTGTTTCCTAAATTGCCTTTAAAAATACAATGTTAGTTGTTGGTCATCATGTTGAAGTTGTAAGCTCCAGAGACCTTCTTTACCTGTAACTATCTTTAAAGATGCCTTTACTGGAAAAGACACTGGGTGTCTCACAGAGCCCAAAACAAACTTAACAGCCAAACTTCACCCAACTGAGGCTGAGGTAAGACTCAAGCAGGCAGACCTAAGATTTGGAAGGACATTTGGACTCCTTCCCACTCTCATCATTCTTCATCCTGACCCCCTCCCCTGCCCCTCCACCACTGTTTACATTCGTTCTTTCTGCAGAACGGTGCTTCCGCATGGCTGCTGACCAACCTCGGGCATCACTACACTGTCCTTACGTTGCTATGCTATCGTTACTATCACAGTCCTTGTGTTACTACTCTAGTGTCACCATTTTTATTACTGTGCCTGTGTTACTATTCTGTGTTGCTGTTCAGTCGCTCAGTCATGTCTCTTTGTGACCCCGTGGACTGCAGCACGCCAGGCTTCCTTGTCCTTCACCATCTCCTGGAGCCTGCTCAAACTCATGTCCATTGAGTCAGTGATGCCATCCAACCATTTGGTTCTCTGTTGTCCCCTTCTCCTGCCTTCAGTCTTTCCCAGCATCAGGGTCTTTTCCAATGAGTTGGCTCTTCCCATCAGAGCCAAAGGATTGGAGCTTCAGCTTCAGCATCAATCCTTCCAATGAACATTCAGGATTGATTTTCTTTAGGATTATTGGTTTGTTCTACTTTCTGTCCAAGGGACTCTCTCAAGAGTCTTCTCCAACACCACAGTTCAAAAGCATCAATTCTTTGAGGCTCAGCCTTCTTTATGGTCCAACTCTTACATCCATACATGACTACTGGAAAAACCATAGCTTTGACTAGATGGACCTTTGTCGGCAAAGTAATGTCTCTGCTTTTTAATATGCTGTCTAGGTTGGTCATAGCTTTTCTTTCAAGGAGCAAGCATCTTTTAATTTCATGGGTGCAGTCACTATCTGCAGTGATTTTGGAGCTCAAGAAAATAAAGTCTAAGTATTACTATTGCTTATACCATTCTGTTACTATTATTATTACCTGAGTGTCACTATTATAAATTTGGTCAGTAGTGAGGTACTAATTTGAGTCCCAAATCCAAAAACTTGTTGTGAAAAGACACACTGGCCCAGCAGTGAGTCAGGTGGTCAACTCTGAGCAATCAGGTATGGCTCAGCTTCAGGCAAGTGAAGAATACGGAAGCTGCCTGAGAAACAAATCAATGGAGTGGGCAGAGGTACTGGAGAAATGTGGGCAGGTGCATTGAGACAGACAGGTGATAGACAGATGTATCTCCAGTATTCTTGCCTGGAGAATTCTACGGACAGAGGAGCCAGGGGGTGGGGTTGCAAAGAGTCAGACACGACTGAGCATCCCTGGTAGCTCAGTGATAAAGAATCCGCCTGCCACTGCAGGAGATGCCAGAGACCTGGTTCATTCCCAGGGTGAGGAATATCCCCTGGAAGAGGGCCTGGCAACCCACTCTTGCCTGGAGAATTCCAAGGACAGAGGAGCCTAGCGGGCTACAGTGCATGGCGTTGCAAAGAGTCGGACAAGACTGAGCAACTGAGTATGCAGAGAGAAACAGATGACAGATGGAACCTCCACCATAAACAGAAGTAGAGTAGCAAAACAAAGATTAAATGATTATCTAACGAAATTTCTATGGAAATGTGAATAGAGAAAAGATAAGCTATAGACAAGAGTGAGTTTAGCAGCAAAGAACTGCATTCATGTCTCATCTACTCATCAGCAGATGTGGGATAAGAATCTGGCCGTCAGTTCTCTGGCAGCCCTTGTAGATGTAAATGGGAGAGGAAGTGATTCAGCACCCTGATGTGCTGTTCTGGAGAAGCCCAGCTATTGAGGAACAAGACAGAGAGAATCTCTGCTGAGCTGCAGAGAGAGTCAGGGTAGGGTGAAGAAGTGTCACCAGCAGGAGCGAGCATAAAAACTCCAGGTGATAGGTTAAAGGCAAAGAGCAGTTCCCTGAGCCAAGTGCTGGGCTAGCTGGTCTGCTGCCTGTTAGTCTGGCTTCTAGGCAGGCCTCCATGTTGAGCCCCTGGAGTGGAGATGCAGGCAGAGGCAGGCAGCGGGCACTCGTGGAGGTGCTGGACGTGGCACATGGAGAGGCATGCTTTGCCCGCAGATGCTCGACGCACTGCTGCATCTGGAGTTTTGTTTACAATGCCAGGCTGTCCAAGCAGAAGTCAGCTGCAGGCTATAGGCTGCATTTGGGTCAAAGCACTTTTAGTTGATGACCTCTGAATGGACAAAAGGATTACTACATTTCAGGAAATCCTCCAAATATCTTCTTTCAAAGGATATTTTGATAAGTGAGCAGCCATGAATCTGTACATGGTAAAGAATTCTTCTAAAGAATGTTCTAGAAATGCTTTCTTGGATCTCTTGTTCTCAAGACTTCTTGTGAATAAAGGGTCCAATGTGACAATGCTTTGCATGAGCACCATCTACTTTATTCTAACCGTGAAGCACCTGGCACAGGAGTGTCCAGGCACCTATGTAGGGGCTGCTAACTCCCTCTGATACCATTATTTCAAAGTCTAGAGCCACACTTTCCAAGACAGGGCAGCCCCTGCTTCACAGGGTTACTGAGCGCTTGGACTGAGATTTGCTGTCAGTGTACAATGGACACTGGAATCCAGAGACCTTGTATGAAAAAAAAAAGAATGTAAACTATCTCATTAATAATTGTTCACACTGACTACATATAAGATGACTGGCTATAAAAAATTTTGGATTGGATTAAATATTAATATTTTATATAATAAAATATTAATCCAAACTATGTTGGATTAATAAAATATTATTAATATAAAGTTATTCTCCTTTTTATCTTTAATGTGCCTACTAGAAAACTGAAAACCTGAGACGCAGCTCACATCATACTCTCACAAGACTGTGCTAGACCACATTACAGGAGCAGGTGGGTTTGTGGCCTGGGGATTCTTTCTGAACCCGACTCCATCCACACCTAGTAAGTCCTTCCTCTGAGGTCAAACCTCAGAATCCATTTTCTCCTTTCTCTTTCATCTCCTCCAGCTCTTTACTTGTCTTTTGAAACACTCAGGTCTGTGTCTATTCTCACAACCCTAACAGGAGGTCAGACCTCCTTGGGTATATCTCGTCTGTCACTCAGTCTTGATACATCTGGTTTCTCTTCTCACTCACTTTTTCTTCATATAGGACCACACTGGTTTTTTCTTAAAAATGTTTCTCCAGATCACGAATTTCTGACAAGGAGTAAACCTCAGTGAGAGTAACAAAAAATAATAATTAGAAAATAGTCCCTCTAAGATTCTGAAGAATGATTCCTTAGAGCTTTCCACTGTTAACAGAAAAATCCCAAGTTCCTCGGTTCAGTCATCAAAGACCCTCACCACAGGGTCTCTGCGGAGGCACCAGTTGCCCGCTGACAGCCTGCAGTCCCTGGCCCAGCCCGGTCACCAGCAGAGCCGCTCTGCCTCTTTTTCTGTCCCCCTCTCTTCTCCTTTTGCCCACACCCTGACCGACTGCAGCAGGCACCCACTCATGGGCTCTCTTCTTTGATCTCACTCATCACAGCCTGGCATGCGGCTCACCAGCGTTCCTCTCTCCTATGCACAGCCACTTTCTGGGGCTTCCCTGGCGGCTCAGAGGGTAAAGAATCTGCCTGCAAGGCGGAAGACCTGGGTTTGATCCCTGGGTCAGGAAGATCCCCTGGAGGAGGGCATGGCAACCCACTCCAGGATTCTGGCCTGCAGAATTCCATGGATTGTACAGTCCATGGGGTCACAAAGAGTCGGACATGACTGAGTGACTAAGCATAGCACACGTGCAGCACTTCTTCACCAACTGTGGTGAATTATTATTTAGTACATGTATGTCTCTCAAGATACTGATAATGCAAATCTCCATCTCTTGTTTCCTTCCATGTCCCCTGCATCCAGGACAGTGCTGGCCTTCAAGGGGGTTTCAGCGTCTCCTCAGTCAGCTGTGTCTGCACAGTGCAGAGACGGCAGTAGATCTGTGCTTTCCTTGTTCTCCCGTGGGGCATGTCTGACTCCGGTTGCAAGCACCCGCGTGCAGGCAGACATCCAGCTTCCCCCCGCCAACCATAAGAACACAACATTCTGTGGGCAGAGCACCCCAGTGAGAACATAAAGGCCCCCAACTAACCTGTACCCCTCAAAATTTCTCTAAATCTGTGAAAGCTCTTCCAATGCAGAGGTCTGCTTCCACCATGAACCCCGGGCAGTTCCCAGCAGCTTCTCAGATGCACTGACACTGTCCTCTGCATATCAGTCTCTGGACTGAATCTGGCTGATTCACAAATAAGCAACTCTGTGAGGGTTCAACATATACGTTTCCTGAGAGTAAAAAAAAAAAAAAATAACTCCCACTTTCCAGAATAAGAATGCTGCATAATCAGAATTAAAAGACATTTCCCAGGAAAACAATGGGTGAAATATTTTTGTCTAAAGCATCATTATATTTAAACTTCCTAATTTTGACACTTAACTCTCTGTGTTTCTCTCTCTCTCTTTATTCCTCCCTTTCTTTATTTTCTTCTGTATAATAATGTTCAAATAAAACAAACTATCCTTTCAACTTACAAAGACTTATACATATAGAATGGTATTATTTTCTTCAAAATCCACTCAGAAAGTTATAAACTTATTCTGAAGACCATCATTAGTAAAAATAGTTTGGAGTGTCCCTTTCTAAGTCACCTGCATCACTTCAATGACATGATCTTATATTCTCTAGTAATGTAAAAAATTTTCTCAAAGATGGGTATGATCAAGAAAATACAAGCCAGCTAGAAGTTGAGTCTCCACAAAATGCTCAAACTAGGGAGGCTGAACAGTATTTAGAGAAGACTGATGGTCCTTCAGGGGAATCTTTAGAGAACAGATGTTACCTACCACTTATCAACTTGCATTTATTTATGCTATCTATCATATGAAATCTTCTGTTCTTTGAGGATACAGTTTGATGTTTCAAATGCTTTTGTGTACTTTCTAGTTGTACTAAAGTTCTTTATATATATCAAGCACTCAATTATCATTTGAAGAAAGAAAATAAATTGGAAGGAGACAGGGAGACTGTAGTTGACCCCTCTCTCATAAAAAGCTATATCCTGAATGAGACAGTATGAGTGGGGGAAGTGCTGAAGACTTCCCAAACGGCCTCTTCAGAAGGAACCCCAGATAAGCTCATCAGATTGGGCCAAATCACAGGACACTCAGCAACAAGGAGCAACATGGCAGAGAAAGATCTCTAAGGATGAGTCAAAGACACAGGAACACGAGGGGACATAAAATAATGCAAAGTCACATGCACTAATTTTCAGTGTCTTTCCAGCATGTGCCAGCAGGGCAGATGGCCTGTGCAGTCTGCAAAGTGACAACTTTCTGACCAATAAAGAAGCCCAAGGACACAGGCTGGACAACTCCAGCATTCAAAGTCCAGCTTACAGGCATCAGCTGGACTCCTTATGTTACAGAATTCCCTTAGCACGTTACAAATGGCCTTTAAATTGTCACCCAAACACTGAGACACTCTGAAAAAGTAGCACAAAGTAGGGGCACATGTCTAACATAAGGACAGCAGAGATGTTTCATGCTGAGGCCTCCAAGCCCCCGGCAGCTCCAGGTCCCAGGTGTGAGGGTCTCCTCCCTCCTGATTCAGGAGGGACAGGGAGCAAGCAGAGCTGGCTGGTGCCTGTGCTGCCTTTAGCTCAGATGGTGCCCACTACACCTGTACAGAGGTTCTGTCAGTAGCTCCACCTGGATCCATCTGAGTCGAGGTCCAGATGCTGGTGATCTAGGGAAGCTGGTGCTCCACACAGAGGGTAATGCAATGCTGGTAAAGCAATTACGGGGCTTCGATGGAGAATGTCAGGTGTTTCAGACTAACTGAAACCATTCTTGGCCTGCATTATTTTCTGTCCTCCTGCCACCCCAGCCTGCTCCCTCGGGCT